>NC_083290.1:16965445-17574961 GCF_963506605.1 Zootoca vivipara
CACCTCCCTATTGTTTTCTCACTGAAGGGAGCCTTCAAAATTGATCCCAAAGCAAGAACATTCCCAAGAAACGTTCCCTCGCAGTTGACTGCAAATTTAGCATGAGAAGTTTAGAGAAAGGGAAATCCACCAAAAGAGCCCTAAGTGAAAGAAGATTCCAGGTCAACCTGAGCATTTCCTTTTCTGGGGATGCTCGACTCTTTTCTCCCACCTCTGCCGCCTCTCTCCCTGGCCTTGGCTCTCTGCCTCTGGGACTTTTCTCCAAGTGCCTGCAAGGAAATTTGGGTTGGGGCAGGGGGGGAGGGAGTGAGAGAAGCAATTGCCATTATTGCAGTGGTGGTTCCAACCTTGAAAAGTTGGGCATTAGCTGTAGCTAAAGTTTTGCATCACACACTGGACAATGAGTGGAATCTAAAAGTGCTACCTTCCCTAAACCTGGTACCTTCCTGATGTTCTGAACTACAACTCCCACCTACCCTGGATAGCATGACTGAAGGTCCCGGGTTCAATCCCCAGTAGAATCTCAAGGTAGGACTAAGAAAGGCCCTGAAACCCTGGAGAGCTTCTACCAGCTGTTTACATAACACCAAGTTGGATGATGGATGAAGGGCCTGACTAAGCATCTTCCTAGGGAAGAGGCCACTGTAGCCTCCTAGCAGAACCTACACGTTGCATGCAGAAGGTATTAGGTTCAATCCCCACCAGCATCTCCAAGATGCGACTTTTGTAGAGAGACCCCTGCCAGGAAATGTGGACGGCCCCTGCTGCCAGGTAATGCAGATGAGGCTGAGCTAATGGACGCAGATGATCTGAATGTGGGACAAGGTCTCTTCACACATTCCAGCAGGTACAGAAGGGGCTGCTGTGTGCTGCTCCCTGCTCAAGTAACCTGGCTGACTCCATCCCACACCGCCGCCTCATCAGAGATGCTAACCTACCGCTGAGGTGAGGCCAGGGGGGAGGAGAGGCTGGGAGGCACCCAAGGGACCCGGATATCGCGGGTGGGCGGCTTCGTCTCCTTGAGCCGGAAGGCGATGGTGGGCTCCTGGAAGCGGGCCTGCTTAGCCTGATGAAGCTGCACGCTTTTTGCCCTGGAAGGGGGCCTGTTTCCCTTGAGAGAGATAAATAACAGTAAGAAAAAAACATGCATTTCCAGACAGCTCAAGCAGCTCTTCTTCAAAACAAGGCACGCCTTTCACCTCAACCACTGTAATTCTGGAGAAGTGAAGGCCAAGACGTGACAGCATGGCAGAGGTAGTGTCTGGCAGCACCCAAAATTAAGCCAAGAGACAGGGCGGATGATTATACGTCTACCTACCTGCGGTCTGGTGGGGAGAAGCACGCCTCTCTTCCGGGGGGGTCTCCCCACCTCAGGGCCAGGCCTAGTCTTCACATGCCCCAGTGCCTCCCACTTGGCCTGCCCCACTGCCTCTCGCTCTGGAATGGGCAGGCCCTCAAGGGCTGCCATGTTGCAGGGACTGCTTCGACTGTGAGGCACCAGGAGCCCATCAGGTCCTTCATGTTCATCTAAAGGCAATGATGACAAGGCTGCTTGAGCATAGGAACTGGAAGCTCTCAGGGGCAGCCCCTAAAGGCTGAATGCCATGGACAGGCAGCAAAATCTATGGGGTGCATTTTGCTCTCTCCTGGGCCACCCCACCTCCTCTTAGTTCCTTAATTCCATCCCCAGTGCACCCTAACCTATAAAAAGCATGATTCAGATTAATGATCTGCATGACTCACTAAGAAAGGTAATAACACATTAAAATTCAAAACAATAATTAATTGCACGTGTATTCAAAATGAATTAATTAAACAAAATCATTTTAAATGCAGCAAAATTGCTGAACTTGATCCAGTGAGGAGACTGAGAAATGATATGACAGCCATCTTCACATATCTGAAGGGCTTGCTTTCTGCTGCTCCAGAGAGGAGGACCCAAACCGATGGCATTCAAATGGCAAGAAAGGCAATTCTGAC
Organism: Zootoca vivipara; assembly: GCF_963506605.1. Taxonomy (NCBI): domain Eukaryota; kingdom Metazoa; phylum Chordata; class Lepidosauria; order Squamata; family Lacertidae; genus Zootoca; species Zootoca vivipara. Next base: position 16,967,426 of record NC_083290.1, read on the forward strand.
TCAACATTAGGAATAACCTTCTGTTGGTAGGAGTTGTTCAACAGTGGAATGGGCTCCCTTGGATTCTCCTTCCCTGGAGGTTTTTAAGCAAAGGTTGGATGGCCATCTGTCATGGATGCTTGAGATTCCTGCATAGCAGGCGGTTGAACTAGATGACCCCCAGGATCCCTTCCAACTCTACAATTCTACGGTTCTATATCAGCTTTTCAAAGTCTGGTAGTCACTGTCACTTCTAGCACCCCCCTGCTAACCCCTTGCCTCTTAGTGCCCTCCTAGGGAATCCCACCTCCAAGGGGTGCTACTGTCAACTTTGGAAACCACTGCTCTCTTCATAGAAAAATGCATTTCTTTTTGCAAACCTCCCTCCGCAGTCAGCTTCCCCTTTCTAGACCCCACAGCTGGAGCATGGTCCACAAACCATCAGTCACAACACCACAATGTTGGGCTTGCTTGGGAATCCCTCACTGCACCTCTGCCCACAATAATTATGGGGGCCAATGCTCAGATGGGCAAAACAAGGCCTCCACAGGGGAGATCACTGCTCAAACATGTGCAAACAGGCAAAGCAACCAAGTCTCTTCAAACTCAACAACCAGAAGACCCACCAGGGAGGAGCCTCCTGGCCACTGGTGGCTTTCTCGGCTCTGAGGCAGCAGCTTTCTTCTCTCTCTTCAGCCATCGGTTCGTGTCCATTACAGAGGTGGCTTGAGATGTAGAGATACTCCCTTTCGCTCCCCCTTTCTTGGGAGACTCCTTCTTGGACAGCAGAGAATCCAAATCCTGCCATGACAATTTGCACCTCAGATTAAATATGCAAAATGGGCTCATTGCAAAGCTCAGGCACACCCTCTCGTGATTCTCCTCCAAACAGAAAGCCCCTAAACAAGCCAAAGGGCTTGCCAAGCAATCTTACACTCAAGCTTGCTCTGATATTCAGCCTTAAGAGAACTTTAGTTAAGTCCTTGCAAGTTATTCACTTGATGAAAATGCCTCAAACAGCTGCCTAAATATCAGATACTCATCTAGGAACAGAGGAAGTTGCCTTACATGGAGTCAGATTAACAGCCCATCTAGCTCAGTACTGTCAACACTGACTGGCAGCAAAGGCCCTCCAGGGTTTCAGATATAAATGCACTCCCAGCCCCACCTAGATATGCCATTGGGGATTGAACCTGGGACCTTCTGCAGGTGAAACAGCTACTCTACCACTGAGCGGCAACCCTTCTGTCTAATTTCAGCTGGTAACTGATTTCAAAGAGCTGGGACTACAATACTAAAAGCCCAGTTCCTAGTCCATTCTAAGTGCAACTCTGGAGCATGCAAAGTGACGCACCTCTCAGCAGTGCCCCATCTGAGGAGTGGAGTTACTGGGCAGGGTCACCCAGTCCCTACTTGTTAAATGACATTTTTACAACAGCCGTTTAAAAAACAAAGGCTGTAGCCAACATCCCTTCAAAGCAGGCTGCCGGGAGGTGATCTCAGTTCTTTGCATAGCCACCAAAGAGCAGGTTAAAATAGGCACGGTGGCCGCTCTGTCCTTGTATCCCAAACCTGGAGGCCATGAAGTGATGCCCTCCTTCCACTGGCCCCAGACTGATTTGTGGGGGGCTGGATTTTCCCATGGGAGGCAGAGCTCTTCATCTCCCCCCTCCTCAGCCGCAAATGCTACACCCCCCAACCAAAGAAGCAATGACACCTGACCTCGATCTGCAGCAGCAGGTCAACGACTCTGTCGGGAAGGGAGGAGGAGTCTGTCTCGAGGCGGGCGGAGCAGAGGGAGAGCTGCCGGATGAGGTGGCCCAGCTCTTTGCAGTGGGCTGGGACTGGCTGCTCCTCCGGCTGGTCAGCAAAACGGGAGGCAAAGACCTGCAGGGCCCGGACAGCTCCCCGGTGGGCTGCTGCCAGCCTGGCCATGGCACGTGACTGCATCACAAAGGGAGGGAGGGTGAGAAAGAACTGAAGTTAGCTGGGCAGCCATGAGGAGAGGGCTGCTCTGAGCCAGGGCTCTTCTCCAAAACTTGAAAGGTTGGCTTATTTTCTGCTGCTCCAGAGGGGAGGACCAGCAACCAATGCATTTGAATGACAAGAAAGGAGAGTCAAACTAAACATTAGGAAGAACTTCCTGACGGCAAGAGCTGTTTGACAGTGGAAAGATCTCCCTTGGAAGGTAATACATTCTCCTTCATTGAAGTTTTTTAAAGAGAGATTAGGAAGCCATCTGTCAGTGATTCTTTAGCTGTGAATCCTGCATAGAGTTGGAATAGATGACTCTTGGGATCCCTTCTGGTCAAGGAGAGAAGCCAAGGATGCAAGAGCTTCATGGCAACACCAGAAGCAGAAGGTAGAACCAGAGGGGAAGTCTATCCCTAGCTGAATAGGATCATAGATTTTCTTCTATTAAGCACATCTGTTGTGATGTTTAAAGTAACTTTTACTTGTGGTCAGAACAGCAGCTGCTGAGAACCCCAAATGTGAAGTCCTTGGCCTATAAGTTACACAGAATTATACAAAGGGCTTCCCGCACCTTAGTTTTACACGAGTAGAAATTAAATCACATTCTCAGAGCAAAATCATGTCTGCACTATCAGAACTGGATGCCTGATTTAGCAGGAAAAGGTTGCCCATTTTCTATGAAACAGGCCCAAGGCTGAGATTTCTCCTGCAGAAACATTCTTCACACATTTTTCATATAGCCTGAGCCAGATGATTCTTCGAACAATATCCTTTCACATACGTTTTACAACTCTTCACATGTAGGCTACCTATCAATATCAATATGTTTATCCATTACAAGACCATCCTGGAGACAAGGGCAGATAGGTAGCCTGCAGGTGAAGAGATGTAAAAAAAAAAGTGTGTTGTTATTCTGTCTCTCACAGCTACAATAAACCTACCATTAAAATTATGGACTGGTCATTTCTTCGTCAGAGGGCAAACGGGCAAATTTAGCAGGGGATCAAATACTTTCCCCCCCTCACTGTATAGAACTTTTATTCCCAATGACAATGGAACTCACAGGTGGAAAAAACTGCTATTCTTATATATACTTAATATTTATTAAATTATTAAATATAATTTAATAATTAATAATAAGGGAATATTTAAATGAAATAATAATTCACCATCCCTTTGGAGCTGTGTTGTCTCTTTGTACTTTTGACCTTCCAGGCTGTGATGCTTTATGGTTTACATTTTTATTCTTTTTCTCTCTTTTATTGATAATAAAATTCTTTTAAAAGTGAAATCTGCCACAACACTTTTGAGGAGGCTCCAGCCTGGCCTGCATCATTGATCTTCCCACAGACTGTCCAGGGCAATTTCCATCTCTTACCTTCTTTGTGTGCTTTATTTTACGAGGGCTCAGCTTCTCCAGGTCGTCCTCTATTTCTTTTACCTGTTTCAAGAATGTTGCAAACAAATTAGGTAGATAAATCATGAGGAAACTTGAATTTGAAGTGCTTGGTTTGCTGGTTCAGGTGAGAAGTTTTGACGTCCAGAGAAGCTTCTGCCCAAGGTAGGCAGAGCTGAAATCCAGGCCGCCCCACCCAGCTCCACAGGCCCCGCAGCTACCAGCACACTGTTCCCTGGGGCTCGGTTCTGACCTGTTGCTGGAGCACATACAGCATCCTGGCAGAGCGCACGGCCTGCTCCTGCCTCCGGATCTGGATGCGGCGCTCTTCATCAGGATCCAAAATTTCCTCACTTCTCTCTGAGGGGGGAAGGGAATGTTTAGCAAACACAAATGAAGGGGATAGGTTTGGAAATTTTGGAGAAGAAAGCAGAAAAGGCTGGCACAAAACCCCCAGTCGAGAGGGAAGGGTGATGAGAGACACCTCCCTCCCAGTTGGACACAAGGCTGCCTGGAAACAGCTCCACTTCCAGAAAATGTCCCAATGGCACTTTCCCCTCGCCCAAGGCAAAAAGCTAAAACTCAGTTCAAGGCGGCAACTCTGAGCTGCTTCCCCAGGAGGAAATGTGAAAGCAGCTGTCCAAATTTGTTATTATGTTGTTATTTATTACATTTATTGTTGTTGTTGTTGTTTAGTCGTGTCCGACTCTTCGTGACCCCATGAATGTGCTGGTATTACATTTATATGCCACCTTAAATGAGTTTAAGGTGGTAGTGCATAGTTCTCCTCCTCACAACAACCCTGGCAAGGCAGATTAGGTGGAGAGATAGTGACTGGCCCAAGCCATATAGGGGATTTGAACCCTGGTTCCCAGGTCACAGTCCAACACTTTAATCACTACAAGTGACTCCTAATATACGCAAATTTAACTTTTGTGCACAGGGAGCCAGAACATAATACCTGCATAAATGGGGAGCATTGCTGCCTCCGATCATGGAGGCTTAGCACAGTCATCATGGCTAGCAGGTGTTGAGAGCCCTTTCCTCCATGAAGTTTTCTCACCTCTCCTCACCAGTTCGTCAATCTTCTGGATGTAGTTCTGAAGCTCCTTCTGCAGCCGCCTGATCTCCAGGGTGCTTCTGTCTTCCTCCCTCTTGAAGGCTGGGGGAGGCCCGGGACCCGGATCACGGGTGGGGGGCGAGTCGGAGAAAGGCTCCGACTTGACCCGGGAGGGCGTGTAGAGGTAGACCTTGGCTCCAGAGCTGGTAGTCTCCACCTTGGGGCAGTAGCCCGGCTGACGTCCAAAAATCAAGTGAGACTTTGCCGCTACACTGCCAGACTTCTTTCCCTGAAGGGAGGTGGCCAGAGGGCCCTTCTCCCCCTTGGAGAAGTGCTGCCTCACCTGCTCTTCCAGGTGCCGTCGCTTCATGTCCCTCCTGGCCAGCTGCACAGCTAAGTTGAGCTTTTCTTCAGAGACAATGGAAAATGCCATGGAGCCCTGTGAGCTGAGCCCATCGCCAGCTCCCGGATCCCGTCTAGCCTCTGGGTGCGCCAGCTTCTCTATGATGATTGGGCGAGGGTTGCTGTAGCGGACAGCTAAGTTTTCTGGCAGGGCAGGAGCATCCCGACTGAACTGGAGCTGTGCCAAGCATTAAACAGCAAGTGTCAGCATGGGGGGAAAGGTACAAGCTTTGGGCCCATCAGCCACTTTTTTTTAGTACTGTATATCATTATTTTAACTTTTTGAATGTCTTATTGTTGCTAATTTTTCTTTGTGATAATTCTAGTGTTTTATCTTCATTGCAAACTATTTTGAGGCTGTTGTATGTTTTACAGTATAAACATATCACAAAAGCAACATGCCCAACCAGTTAGGCCAAAGAGACCTGGCAGGTTGGCACCCGAACCACAAAGCAAAGGCATCGTCCAGTACCTGCATCATACTCTGAGGGGCTCTTCCATCACTTTTGTCTGGCTGTAAATGAGATGCTGAAGGAACGCCAACCGCTGCTGGCTTTCTCAGCCCCATCACACCCGACAGAGCCGTGATGTCCAGTCATCTATGATGGTACTGCTGAAATACTGAGAGGAAATGAAAATATAAGAACTGACACCAGAATGCATTATATCTTGTAAACTATAAATATCTAAAGGGTGGAGCTCAAATGATCTTTTTTATATATGACATGGTTTTATTATACAAATATGAAAGCACATGACCACTCAGTGCCATCAACATATACAACTATCTGTCTCATTTAAGACTAAATAGAACCTTTATTCTCAATAATAATGGAACTCACAGGTGGAGAATACAAATAGTAAAGATTTATAAAAATGAAGTAAAATGAGTTTATACTTTATTTCCTCTTTGGAGCTGTGCTATATCTTTATACTTTTGTCCTCCCAGACTGTGACACTTTATGGTTTAAATCAGTTAGATTCTTAGTTCTCTTTCTATTATGCCTGCACTTATTTTGCTAACTCAATTAAATTTAAAAAGGAAAGTGGAGGGGGGGAAACTGCCACCAGCATATGCTCTATTTTCTCAAGACTATATCTTTATACTTTTGTCCTCCCAGACTGTGACACTTTATGGTTTAAATCAGTTAGATTCTTAGTTCTCTTTCTATTATGCCTGCACTTATTTTGCTAACTCAATTAAATTTAAAAAGGAAAGTGGAGGGGGGAAAACTGCCACCAGCATATGCTCTATTTTCTCAAGACTATTCTCTTACTGTTCAGCTCTCAGGCAAAAGAAGATACAAATTCCTAAGTCTGCCCAGATGCACAACCCACTCTCCCAAAATGCTGCCTCGGCACATAAAATGCTCAAAGGAGGAATGGAAATAAGGGCTGACAAGGTACAAAGGAGAAGAGCACAAAGAGGCTGGTTGGATCTCACCAAGCTGAGCTCTAATAGCAACTAGGGGTCCCTGGAAAAGCCCGCAACAAGGAAAGCATGAAGGCACAACCTCTCCTGTTGCTCGCCTTGGCTCCAGGGTCTGGTATCAAGAGGAAGACTGCCTCCTGCACTTTGTATAGCTATTAAGAAGAAGAGGAGAAGTAGGAAGAGAAAGCAACATTGCAGAGGGAATCCATAGATTCCTTCTATACAATTCCATGAGGAAGAAGGTGCAGGTGGCCTGCAGCTCCTCCTGCCCTGCCCCCTGGCATTTGTGCCTTAGTTACCAGATCTGTGGAAGGGCTCCTTTAAGGAGAAGCTGGTATCCATGTTCCACAACCTCACAGTACACGGCAGAGGGTTCAAATGGACACAAGCAACAGGCTGCTTCCTCTCTGCCAGTCAGTTCCTCCCGACAGCCAGTATTTTATACTGGGCCCTCCTGGGCAGAAGGCAGAGCCTGACCACTGTCTCCCCTGCAGTCTCCCTGTCTCCCCAGCTTATCAGAAGCTGCAGGCTACAAAATAAAGGCAAAGGGAGACAGCCCCTCTATATGTAGGCAAAGTGGCCCCTACCACATCCCATGCTGTTTGGACTACATAGGAGTGTTCGGTTGGCTCCTGCCGCCTACAAAGATACAGCCTCTTGTAGTTGCCCGGGGATCTGGGAGCTCCCTGCTTGACCTGGACTTCAGGCTGCACATGGGCTGCTTCCCTTGAGAGCCTCCGAGGTCCCACGGAACTGGGGAGCTGGAAGAGGCCAGCTCAGCCCCTCTGTCGCCGCACAGCCACCCGCCCACAGGGTCGCTGCAAGCTCTTCGTGTCTCTTGACAGGCAGCTGCTGAGGTGGCGGGTGCGCAGGACATAAAAGGCCCAGCCGCTATCACCCTTGTGCTAGAATAGATGGAAAGCGCAGCAGATGCAACACACCCCACTGGGTCAACCAGGCGAAACAGCACAAACTGGTCCGTAGAGGAAAGCGGAGGAAGCCTCCATGCTCAGGGGCAGTCTATCTCCCTCCCTCCCCGACCACCTTCGCCCGTACCAGGGAGCCCGGCGGCGAATGGGTGAGGTGGCGGGCCCGGCCTGCCTTCCTCGGTTTCTCCCTCCTCGGAAGAGGCCGAGGAGGACCCCACCAGCAGTAATGCCGCCGCCACAGCCGGGCGGCCAAAGAGAAACCGCGCTATGGCCGACACCACTTCCCTCTTCTCTCCATGGTTTCCCTGGTAACCGCGCGCCGCGAAGGCCGCCGGGAAACGGCTGGGGAAGTACGGGGGCCGACGAGAGACATCTCGGCGTGCAAGGGAAAGGGCCTGCTTGCATGTCCCAGCGCGGCCGCCGTCGTGACCGCGCGCCCCGGTGGGCGGAGCCTTCCTGGGTCTACTTTCGCCTTCCGGGTCTGCTTTTCCCTGCCTGACACCGCGCGTGTCGATCCGCCATGGGAGGCTACGAAGAGGTGGCGGTGAGCGGCTACGAGGAGTTCTCGACCGCAGTCCAGAAGCGCCGCGACCGGCAGATCTTCGCTTACTTCAGCGGCACGAAGGACCCGGAGAGCGGCACCAGCTGGTGCCCGGACTGCGTCACCGGTGGGGAATCCTCCACCTCCTGATATGCACATATTTGCATATGTTTGCATGAGGGAGGGGCAGCTCCGAATATTGCCCTCTCTCTCTGCGCCTCAGTCTTCCTCCTCCGCCCCATTCTGTAAAATGGGTGCAATAACGCCGGCCGACCTTGCTAGGCTGTTGTGCCGATTCGTTTTATTCACGTAAAAGTCACTTCTAAACTGCTTCCTGGCTGGGGGGGGGGCGTCTAAAACTGCATGCAGAATTACCACCTGAGGTGTGGGTTTTCCCTAGGGAAGTGATGAGGCAGGGGGCGCTGGAGGTGAAAATGGGTATCAGGCTTTGAAAAGCTGGTATCACTGGATCAAGTTCATCAGTTTTGCTGAACTAATTCAACTAGTTTTAATTGGATATTTAACCAAAGTGCATTCCCCCCCCTCATTTTGAATTATTTAGTGGGTCATGCAAACCACTGTTCTGAATAATGTTTAGGGTAGGGGGCTCTGGCAATTAATTTATCGAACCAAGGGGGGCAATGGCCCCAAAATGTTTGGGAACCACTGCAGTAAAGCAGTGATGAGATAACACCCTTGATGCACATTAATGCACTCTAAAGTGTTATGGCTACCCAATTAGCCCCCATGCTGTGAACCCAACAGGAATGATCCAGCCCCAATTGGGCTCCATGCAAGGGAGAGGAGGGGGTTGCTGGTTCAGGGTGTGTTAGAAGTGTCCGGCGTGATCAGATGGGTTGGTAAGCAGGCTGCTTTTGCTTTCTTTCAGCGGAGCCCATTGTACAGGCAGAGCTCAAGTACCTGCCAGAAGGATCAGTGTTCATTTACTGCCAAGTAGGAGAAAGAAATTAGTAAGTATAATGTGGAGCGAGTTGGGGAGAATGCAGAGCACGGATTTTGAGCAGGGAGCCAATCCAGTGCTGGGTTTTGTTCATGCAAAGGTCCTTTAAGTGAGCTCTGCCAGCTTTTAGGAATGGCTGTTGTAGAAAGCAGGACATTTTGCGCGCCCCCCCCCCCAATGTTGCACCTATTCACACCAGAATGGACACTTAATTTATCCTGGTTCAAGTACAGCCTTGCTTGTGCAGGTTTGCTTGGAAGTCACTTCTTTCTCTAACAAGGTATAATTATTATCATTGTCATAATCATACTCCAAACAGTATCAAGGTGACTCACAATAAATCTAGTCAAAATGAAAAATTACATAAGGAATTTGATTTGACCATCAAGAGGCAATAATCAAAAAGCTACACCCTCCCTACAAGATCACTATTAAAATCAACCAGATAGAAATGTCTTCCAAAACAGCAGATAAAAATTAACTTTCAAATGCCTGAGAAAGAAGTCTGATTGGCATTGAAAATATTTTATTCTGGTTTTCATTGAGGAGTGCATTTAAGGAGGAGATGGTTACAACTGAGAATGCCCAATCTCTCTTTGCCAAAAGGGGTCGCTTGGACTGCCTGGCCAAACCATAAGGTTTGGGGTCTGGAAATATACTGTACCCTGCTTCACCTCCCTTTTCTCAGGGCATTTAGCCTTTAAGGTGAGACTCCTCCCCCCTCCCAGGTCACAAGTAATTAGTCCTCACATGTTAATCTTAATGAAATTTCCCCCCTGAAAACCTTCATGCCTTTTAACCTAATGCCTTTTAAAACTATTGCCCATTTTTATCCCCCCCCCCCCCAGTTGGAAAGATCCCGACAATGAATTCAGAAAGAATCTTCATTTAACTGGAGTGCCTACACTACTTAAATATGGGACTGTAAGTATTTTCAAATGTGATGGATGGCTTGGAGTCCACATTGACATGGTCGGAGGGCTCTGTGCTGATTATTCCAGTATTGCAAACAAATTTTCCTGTTTCTTAATACTGTCTCTTTAGAGCTGTGCTCTTACGCTTCCTGAAAAAACTGTGCAAATGTCTACAAAGCCATTCAGTTTTTGTTTTTGTTTTTGTTTTTTAAAAAAGATTCAGCTCATGTTTACGTACTCAGTTTGAAGACCCACTGTGTTCAGAGCACTGGATTCAGACTGACTCCCAAGTAAACATGAGTAGACCATTAAGTTACTCTCTTGTTACAGCTGAATTACCTCTCCGCACTTGTAGCTGGAACCAATTTGATCCCTGCATGACTTAGCTTTGGACTCTGCTACACACTTGTTAACCAATGATTAAATGTTTCACAACATTTCCCTTTAGGTGCTGAGCTGCTCATTTAGAAAGATACAAAACAACCTTGTTGTCAGTGTGGAATTCAAGCTGTGCAGCTATTCAGAAACCTGGCAGTGTGCCAAAGTAGGAAGGGATACTTACTTACAGGATGACTTTCATCTCCTGCAGCTTCTCTTAACCATTTACTATGTTTGTTTCAGCCTCAGAAGTTGGTGGAACAGGAATGCTTTAAACCAGACCTCGTGAGGATGCTGTTCACAGAAGACTAAATTGTTTCCGCTCTAATGAAAAGAGTTTGCTGCTACCAGCTAAGGAGCTGACCAGAATTCCTTCAGAGGAGACCAATCATGTCTTAAAATACAGACAAATGAAGTTTGCAGCCTGCAAGCCAATTGAGTTAAATAAAATTTTCTTTTGATTTTGTACCATCCTATAATAGTGTATCATCAAACTGAAGCAGATATGTGATGTGTTAACAATGTGAAGTACACAGAGTTTTTATAAACAAGAAGACAGGTCCCTGCCCTCAAGGATCTTACAATCAAAGTCAGACAACAGGGGAGAAGCGAGGCTAGGAAAAATGGAGACAGCAGCTAGAATGAAACTTAAAAGTGGGGAACAAAAATTTAAGTCAAAAGGTCTCAGACAAAGGAGGTTTTTGAAAGGAACGTGGACCAACAGCAAAGTGTGTTGCTTAGCTATTGCTATGGAATGTCACTGCCTTTAGAAGCATCACATGCCACTTTTGGCTGAAAACCTGCAGAAAGTTATGGCCCATCACATCCCCACTGAACTTAAGTATTAAACGCAAGAGAGGATTTTGTATTACACAGCTGGAAGTGGTTCTCACTGACCAGTTACATCTTGCACTCCAGCGATGAATTTAGCCTTCTAATGCAGATGGGGTTGCTTATGCTTTTTTAAAAAAGATCACATAGATCTGAGAGCTTCTCTTGTCAAAAGGAAGATGCAGCTCACAGGCTTTTATTTATCCATGGACTCTTACAAACCCAGCACACATTGACGAGCTTTTGAGTCTCTTTATTTGCTGCTCTCAATCAACATGCTCAAAACTAACCACCACAGGGCTAATACACACACACACACACACACACACACACACACATACACACACACACACACAGAAAGAGACAGACATACCAACCCAACTCACCCACCTTTCCACTGACAGTCTTTTGGGAAATGCAGTGACAACTTTAAATCTGGAGGGGGTGAGAACTTCTTGCTACTTCATCCAACACACAAAGAAGCTGTTTATGCCGCCTCTGGTAAAGCAAAGCCAGAGGATCCATAAGAGGTGTTGAGGTCCCCCAGGGTGACTATTTTGTGCTGTGGCTGCTCAGCCAAGGCAGCCCCATGCTTGGATGATTCCAGAGTGGTACCGCCACTGCAACTGTCCCTTCTGCACTTACTGGGGATGCCAAATGGGCTCACTTTACAGAGGTGCTGTTCTGCTGCTGTTGCTGCTGTTGCTGCTCTGCCAGGGCCTGCTGGATTCGCATGCGCTTGCGAGAGTAGTGCTGCCAGTGCAGGATCTGCTGCTCATCGATGAACTTGGCACACTGGGCATTGACCAGCTCTTTGCGGAAGTGCTCATACTGCAGCAGCTCCAGCATGTGCAGGCACTGAGGGTACCTTCGTGACAAAAGAAGGGCCATACACACATTAGCAGAGGCTTTTAAAACACGTCCGGACTGCCAGGCAAATACAGTATGATCATGTCTTATGTGCATTTAATATGCACAACTGCAACCATACACAGTTGGAAGTCCAGTTGGTTGAAATCTTACAAGATAAATGCATAGCCGGCACATGGATAGGTTCTTGCTTGGGAAGCAAGGACAGAGAGCTTAAAAACACACCAAAAGTGCCACCACCACCACCCCCAAACAGCTATACTTTCCATTTACATTTTTCAGCTACCCAAAGTTTGTCAGAATGTCCAAATATGCAAAGCCTGGTCTCCAAACTAGAAACCGCTATTTGGAAGACTGTCTAAAAACTGAACCCATTTAAGAGACTATGAGTGTAGACTTTTCGTAAAGGGACCCCTGACCATTAGGTCCAGTCGTGACCGACTCTGGGGTTGCGCGCTCATCTTGCATTATTGGCCAAGTGAGCCTGCGTACAGCTTCCAGGTCATGTGGCCAGCATGACAAAGCAACCTCTGGCGAACCAGAGCAGCACACGGAAACGCCGTTTACCTTCCCACTGTACCTATTTATCTACTTGCATTTTGACATGCTTTCGAACTGCTAGGTTGGCAGGAGCTGGGGCCGAGCAACGGGAGCTCACCCCGTCACAGGGATTCGAACCGCTGACCTTCCGATCAGCAAGCCCTAGGGTCAGTGGTTTAACCCACAGTGCCACCTGGGTCCCAGACTTTTCATATGTTTATGATATATTCAGATACCATTTTAGACCAAGTTATATTGAGGGACACGTAATGTAACTGGGTTTTTAAGCCTATTTAATTTTTAAGGATCTTTTTTATCTGCCCCATGATAAAATTAATGTAAATACAAGAGTCCTTTCCCTCACATGTCATGCAAACGGATCTGCCTTTAGCTCACTGCCTTGGAAACACTCTCAGGGCACTGGTGTAAATTCCAGCTCAGCACACTGAGCAATTTTTTTCAACTCTGTCATGCATTAAAGGGGGTAGTGCACACATCTGTACTTTGAGCAAGTGATGGGTAGACAGAAAACCCTTGAGTCTTGTGCACCACTTGTAACAATCAAAAACCAGATCTATGAACTCAGGGAAAAAATGACATAGTACAGGCCCCAGAAAGGCTGTGGCAGTTTGGGACAATGACTTGTCAGGCCTCTGACACACAATCCCTAGCCTTCAAAACCACTGCGAGTTCAGAGGGCTATCCATGGTTTTTTTTTCAGATAGCCAAATAAGCTCTAAGCTTGTTTAACACAGCAAGATACACAATCGTAACTCTTACTTTAGGTATTTGGCATACTCTGGTTCTTTCCAGTAGAGCAGGTATTTAAGGTAGTTAACAAATGCTTTGTCTTTGAAGAATCCTCTCTGGGCAAGAACTAGAAGAAACAAACAAATCAGTTTACTTAAAAGTGGATTTTCCCTGTTTATCCTCACAGCAATCTGCAGTTAGTCACCATTATTCCCATTATACAGATGTGGGGAAAGAGGATGTACAACCAGTATAAAGGTTAACTATACACAAAACACTCCTCCAAATGCATAGCCTATATTTTAGCCATAAAGTCACACAAAGACTGAAGCTGTTACAGAAAACTGAGAACGCCTTTGCTGGATCTGGTCAAGGATGCATGCAGTGCTTTCTAATTTCAACCGTATTAGCCATAACTGTTTAAACTTGGGTTTGCCTATATGTTTTATATTCCCTAATCTGTTTAGTGGGTCTTGCCCAAATCATGTGAATAAATAAAACAAAACTCTTGTTAGCATGTGTCAGTCTTGAGAGACAAATGTAATGAGTCTCTGAAGGTAAGTAAAATCACTGTGCTAGCAGTACCGAAGTGACCTTCCATGGTGTGCAAGCCTAGGCAGGGGGTATGACAGTTCCATGCTGCCCAGAGGACAAGACCCCACTCTCAGCCTCTCTGATGTGGTCCAAAGGAAAGCAGAACAATATGTTTGGCACCAGCTTGGCTGCAGGAGTTGCTGGAACTTTATGTATGTATGTATTTATTATTTATTTTTATAACCTTTATATACCACTTTATTGTAAAAAAAAAAAAACCTCAAAGCAGTTTACAAAAAGATAAACGAATCAAGAAAATAAAGGTTAAATCAAGAAAACTTCACTAGAAAACATACAAAAGTCAAAATACTGAAACCAATTAAACTTACATTTACGCGCGTTTAATGTGTATGTGACTGCTCACATGCACATCGTGCTGAACCCACAAATGGAGAGTGTTGTATTATGTGGCATCTGCAATGGTGTCAAGTCTGCCAATTGAAGGGGTCGACTGAGCGCATGTGAGGTAAGGCAATCTTGTAGGTAAACCAGTCCCAAGTTGTTAAGGAGTCAAGTTAGCCACTTCCCTTCTCATTAATATTAAAATATTCTGCGTTAGTGAACATTTGTTTAACGGGACAGGGACAAGGAACCTGTGGTTGCGGGGGGAGGTGCACCACATGTTCCTGGACTACAACTCCCATAATCCCTGTCCATTGGCATGTTGGCAAGGGCTGGTGGGAGGCAGAATCATCTAACAACTTCTGAAGGGCCCCCCACATGTCCTTTAGTACTAACCAAAGATTTGTTTTGAGTACTTACAGTTTAGGTAATTGGGGTTTGCCAGGCACTGCACAAACTCCAACTCCAACTGGAAGCGAAGGCGATTGCCAGTATCATCTGATGCAGCAAAGAGGAGAAGAAAGGAGAGTGCAATTAGACAAGAAATGAAAATGCTCCACCTGATGTCATTCAGTGTGGGACAGAGCTGGAAAAAGGTTTAGGACCCCCACCCCCAAGTGCCAAATGAAAAAGAGCCAAATGCTTAGAACATAAGAACATCAAAAGAGCCTGCTGGATCAGGTCAATGGCCCATCTACTCCAACATCCCGTTCTCACAATGTCCAACCAGAAGCCTGCAAAAAATCCACAAGCAGGACCTGAGCACAAGAGCATTCTAGCATCTGGAGGCAAGGGAGGTGTCTCCCAGAAGCTCCCAAGCAGAGCTCTCCCTAGTCCCTGCCACTCAGAGATAGGCTCCAACTGCACATGGAGGCTTCACTCCCAGCTTTCAAAGCGGGCAGAGGAGGATGGTCTCTGGGAACCAGGCCAAAGTGTGTGGCTTATATTGAGGCTTTTGTGGCCAGCTGGGAAGTCCAAAGGGCCAGGGAGGGAGGGGGGTAGGCCCTCCCCTCATGCAGCAATTACTAGCATTCAGAGGAGCTTCCAGACTTCCCCTCAAGCCCAACAGTCTTTTAATGGCCGTGGCCGTCTCCCTGTCGCGGGCCACCCCACGCACATCGCAGCAGCGAGTTCCGCAAGTGAACAGCGCGACCTTTTTTCTTTTTTTTGCATTGCTTGGGTTTAAATGCGCTGAATAGCCAACGGAGGCCTTTCCAGCCGAGGGGAGACCCCGCCCGGCCCAGGTTCCCTCCTCGGCCCTCACCCAAACACTCACCGCTCTCCATAACGACGACAGCGGCTTCTACGACTTCTCCGACAGAAGAGCAAGATGGCGGCGCCGGCGCCGCCTGCGCCTGCGCAGCATAGCCCGGCCGCAGTGCGTTTTGGGAAACGGGGGCTGTGGAGGCGGCCATGTTGCTGTTGCCGGGGCAACGGGTATACTCTGGGCCTGGCGAAGGTCCCAAAAGGGAGGGTCGGGGGCAGGCTGTGGCTCCAATTAGGGAGACCCGGCGCGGGGCGGTGCAGGCTGTGGCTATAGGGCTGTTTCTTGTTCCATGGGATATTTATGTACAGTATTTGTTTATTTCATGAAATTTATGTGCTACTTTTATTTAAAAAGAAAAACTCAAAGCGGTTTACAAAAAAAGTAAGATTCTTAGTAAAAACAATTGCAACATTAAAAATATTTTAAAACAGCAAAATTCTCGGTATCTGGACAGGCTTGCCTACAGGAAAAATGTTTTTAGTAGGCGGAAAGAGTACAGTGAAGGCACCTGCCTGATTTCAATAGGCAGGGAGTTCCAAAGTGTAGAGGTGCTGCAACACTAGAAGAATGATTTCTTACAAATGCAGAGCAGGGTGTTATGCGGCACCTGTAATAAAGGTAAAGGACAGGTAAAGGGACCCCTGACCATTAGGTCCAGTCGTGACCGATTCTGGGGTTGCGCGCTCATCTCGCATTATTGGCCGAGGGAGCCGGCGTACAGCTTCCAGGTCATGTGGCCAGCATGACAAAGCCGCTTCTGGCAAACCAGAGCAGCACATGGAAACGCCGTTTACCTTCCCGCTATAGTGGTTCCTATTTATCTACTTGCATTTTGACGTGCTTTCGAACTGCTAGGTTGGCAGGAGCTGGGACCAAGCAACGGGAACTCACCCCGTCACAGGGATTCGAACCGCCGACCTTCTGATCAGCAAGCCCTAGGCTCAGTGGTTTAGCCCACAGCGCCACCTGGGTCCCCTGCTCCATGAACTGTGGTGGCACCAGGGGGGGGGGAGTTATGGGCAGGGGGCACAGAAGGGGTAAAATATATTTCTAGTTGGCTTATCTGTGTCCCACATGCTAAGGCCTCTGAAAGAAAAATAACAGTAGTCCAGTAGGAGTCCAGATTGTTAAACAACAACAGCCTTTCCATGCCAGTAATCACTGTGGTACCTTGTGGCAGGGAGTTCCAGGAACCTACTATGGTGAGGATGACAGGGTGGCCAGATGCCTTCCTGTAATGAGGACAGCCCTCTCTTTGAAAGCCCAACCCAGTTCAAATATAAAGAATGGAGATCATAAATCTGTGATTCAGTAGTCAGGAAGGCTTATGTAACTCTCTGCTAAAGTCAGGGTTGGGTCCAGCGCCACAAGCCTGCTCCACACAGCTGCCAGTAACTGAAATGCATCTATTTGCAAGGCTCTGTAGAGCTCTCAAGCAGGAATCCTAATTCCGGGTCATAAGAACTAGCCTGCTGGATTAGACCAATAGCCCATCTAGTCCATCATTCATTTCTCACAGGGGCCAAGCAGATGCCACAATGCAAACAAATCAGGATGTGTGCTCCATAAACAGGTGGTCCCCATTGCAATGCTGTCCACACTGCAACTGTATCCCTGTAGGAAGAGTTTTATGTCAGGAGTTTGGGAAGCCCAGCTTCAAATCACCACTCAGTCATGAAGCTCCCTGGGTGACATTCGGTCACACACCCTCTCTCCACCTTGCCATCCTCACAAGGTGGTTGTGAGGATAAAATGGTGAAGAGGACCATGTGGATTATCCTGAGCTGCTTGGAGGAAGGGTGAGTTAATGGACGGATGATAGCAAAGTGGACATCCAATGAAGCTGGGCTTTGGAAGATTCAGGAGAGGTAAAAGAAAGTAATTCTGCTGAGGAATGTTGGAGAGTACTGTATGTCATGCAGCTCAAAGTTAAACTGTGGAACTCGCTCCCACAGGAGGCAGTGTTGGCTATCAACCTAGATGACTTCAAAATAGGATTAAAAAAATTCATGGATAAAGGCTGTCAGTAGCTATGCTCTGCCTCCACACTTGGAGAAGTTCTTGTGCTCAGATCTCACTTTCCTGTGCAGAAGTTTTATTCATTCTACCTCGTGATTTGGATCCTGCTTTCCCCGCCTCCTGGCTCCCGTCTCTGGTTTTGAAGTGTTCAAAGGGCACAGGGATTTTGATACCGGAAAGCAAAGTTAAAGTTTTATCATTGGTGCCTCCCCCCATTGCATTTAATGTTTTGCCTCACCTAAGTTTCAGGCTGTGTCTGCCAAGGGGGAGGGGGGAAGTCTGAATTTGAGGGCACAGAAGTAGGGAACAAGGTTCAGACACCTCAAACTATCATATTTTACTGGCATATTTGCTATAAAAAAAAATTCAGACTTGTTTGGGTCACCTTTTGAATTCCCCCACAAAATGCCCCCAATGTTGTGAAAAGCTTGTGTTGCTTTATTTGCCAAGGCTGGTCCCTTAAATTCCACGTGATCTCTTAACTATTCTGGAGCCACCCAGTCAAAAGTCTCCTGCTGGCTCCCAGTTTCCACGTTTCCTTCAGAGCTCCAGGTCCCGATGATGGCAGACCAACTATTAAAAGAGATTGAGGCTGCAGGCATCAGGGACCTATCAGAAAAGAGGTCCCTGGTGATAAAATGGGTAAAGGGGCTGTTCCCAGATGTGGAGTTGGTCACCACAGAGACCCTTCAGCAGTGGATGGAGGATAAACCAGAGGAGCTGATCATTCTTGTAAGTAGCAACTTCTTGCTAACAGGAACAGTTAAACTGCGGAACTCCCTTCTGCAGGAGGCCACCAACCTAAATGGCTTTAAAAAGATAATTAGGCAAATTCATGGAAAAGAGGGCTATTGATGGCGACTAGCCAAGGTGCCTATGTTCTGCGTCCACAGTCGGAGGCGGAGTGGTCAGGAGTTGCCAGGAACAGGTGGTCAGCTAAAATGAATTGAAGACTTCAGGGCCAACTGTATCCATAAAGGGACTGATGTACTCTCAGAATCTCTGATGATTAAGAGAAGGTTAGAGAGATCAAAATTTTGTAATTTTTCGCAATGGGAGAATTTGGGAAATATGACCTGTCAGTCTAGCTTAAAGACTAGGAAAGATATGAAAGGGGTCAGCTTGGCAGCATCTAGATAACATTGCAGTGATGAGTAGGAGGTGTGGTTCTGACAAGGATAAATCTTAACAAATACCACCTTTTGATTTCCTGTCCTAGTGGACTGTTGTTGGAGGAAGGGTTGCTGTGGGTGCAATTTATCTTGTATTCAGTAAAGCACTTGATATTTTGGCTAAATGTGGGTTGGTGATAGCACCACCAGGTGGATTCACAGCTGACTGGGAAACACCCCTCAACCCAAAAAAGTGTATTTCTCATCAGTGGTTCCTCATCTAATGAGAGGGAGGTTTCTACAAAATCTGGACCACAGATTTAGATATGGATGCAGCCCAGTCCTGTGCCTGTTTAACCAGGAGGACGGCTGACTGAGTCCCAAAGCAGGCCTGGGATTGCAGGAGCAGCAGCACCCAGCTTCTTCCCAAAGGAATGCTTTTCAAGGCACAGGGCCTCATAGGTCCATTTCCTGGGTGTTTGAAGTGGGATGGGGACAGCCTTGGGGATCCCTGTGGCAGCCCCCCCCCCCAAGAGCACATACCCGCCAACATGTTCTCTCATGAAAATAGGAACGTCCCATTCCACTCTGGGCAGCTTCCAATATACCTATACACCAGCATAATAAAGCATTAAACATTATACAGGATTGCCTTCAGACGGCTCCGGGGTCAGATAGCACTATGCCCTCCAACATTTCTCCAGTGAAAATAGGGACATCTAAGGAAAAGTGGGACATTCCAGGATCAAATCAGGAACCGGGACGGCGTCTCTAAATCAGGGACATCCCTGGAAAATAGGGACCCTTGGAGGGTCTGAGAGCATTCCCAGCAACCCTTTCCTTCTTTGGCTCACTTCAGATATACAAATGCTTCAGATCGCAGAGCCTCCGGACCCTATTAAAGGGTTTCATTTTCATCCCAGTCACGTTTCCTATTGTGGGTCTTCATTCATGAGCCCAGGAGATATTGCCAGGCTCGCCTCCTCCTCTGTGGGTCTGTTTGAATGAGGCTTGGTTGCAAAGCCCTCTGCTCCACAAAAGGGTCAATACACCCCTGGCTGCTTCTCACTGCATTTCAAGGTGAGAAAGTGCCACAGAAAGGGCCTCTATTGATAGCCAAAATCTGAGTTGCCTACTGACCCAGATTCTCCCCCCTGCATCAGGAGGCTAAAACAACCTCTGTGGTGTAACCCACAGAGTCAAACAAGCAGAATTTCACTGGACATTCCTTGGGCATGTTATTTTTAAAAAACCGCCATTTATACAACAGCTGCAATGTGCTCTTTTTAGAAAGGGTTTTGCTATTTTTGCACGAGGAGATATCGTGTAACTGTTTTAAGCGGCATCCTGTAATCTTCCCCATTCCAAGAAAGTGTTTAAGAAATTAGTTTTAGAAAGGGTACTCCTGCTGACTTATTCTTAGCTTTTGTTAACGTGGTGGGAAAGGGTATCTCTTTACACAAAGTGGTTTTAGCAGTTGAGAAGCTATCATCTTCACAAAGCAAAGAATGTCATCCCTCCCCAATAAACACAGCCTCTTCCTCCGGGCTAAACGGAGGTGGGGGCAGCTCACCAGACAAACCCACAAACTCACTTTCCCACGTGGGACTTCAGGGGACAGTGATGCTTTGGCCCTCAACTGGGCCAAAATAAATGGCAGCCTTTTCTATTCCAGGCCACCCAAGCCAGGCCAATTTTTGTTTTCTTAAAGGATAAAATATGCAGGACAAAGATGGACCAAAAAGTTGCATCTGTTCTCTAAAACTAGCTTAGCTGAATATGCAAGAAAATAATAGAACCATATAATTGTAGAGTTGGAAGGATTATCCAGCCCAACCCTTTGCAATGCAGGAATAAGCAGTTGTCCTATACAGTACATTATCAGCACCATACTCTAACGAACTGAGCTGTTCAGTATCTGACCGTTATTAAATTGAATGAGGCAGCTAATTTAGGGTGTTGTCTTGAAAGGGCAGCTACACTGTTACTTTTTAATTTATAATTATTGTGTTTTTACTCCCAGGTCAAGGTGATTGTGGAACTTTCTGGTCAAAATGATGTAGCCAACTTTCGGTACAATGCTCCTTGACAGGTGTGAGTGTGACATTGGCTGCTAAGAACATTAGAAGAGATTTGTATCTGGTTCAGGCCAAAAGTGGGGCCACCTAGTCCAGCATCCTGTTCTCACAGTGGCCAACCAGATGGGAAAGCCCACAAGCATGCAGAACCTGAGTTCAACAGCAGCAGTCCTCCCCCTGACCCCCTCTTGTGATTCCCAGCAACTGTGTGCTTTTCCACTTCAGGCACAAAAACCATTTGGAGCTGGGCCTGAACTTTAGGTCAGGAGGTCTGGCTGTTGCACTAGAAATGGGGGAAGCCCTGGAAATCTGTAACATTTTACTGTTGACCCCGTTGTTCCACCTGGCTCCATTTTGCTGCTGCTGTGTACTGTGTTCATTTACTTTGAAGGGGAGGAATTCAGGAGCATTCCAGGAAATTAACCTGGCTGCTGCTGCTGCTGCTGCTCCTCCTCCTCCTCTTCTTCTTCTTCTTCTTCTGTGATCACTCGTATCCGAGTAAGATTGTCTTCCATAAACACGGTTTTAACAATGGGTCCGTAAGTGACTGTGGAGGCCAATTCTGGATCCACACGTCCTTCCACAGTGGGGACGTTGAATTCCGGACGGGAGTTGATCACGGTGTGAATTTGCCAAGCACGCCTTCCTCTTAGCACGTTTCTCCCTTGCGTCTTGAGATCGAGTGTCTTCAAAGCCCATGACACCTTTGGTAAAGGCTGCTCTCCAACTGGAGCACTCGCAGGCCAGTGTTTCCAAGTTATCAGTGTTTATACTACATTTTTAAAGATTTGCCTTGAGACAGTCTTTAAACCTCTTTTGTTGACCACCAGCATTACGCTTTCCATTTTTAAGTTCGGAATAGAGTAGTTGCTTTGGAAGACGATCATCAGGCATCCGCACAACATGACCAGTCCAACGAAGTTGATGTTGAAGAATCATTGCTTCAACACTGGTGATCTTTGCTTCCTCCAGTACACTGATATTAGTTCGCCTGTCTTCCCAAGTGATGTGTAAAACCAACCTTACTATGTGCTTGTGAAACATGGACCACTTATAAACGCCATCTCAAACTCCTCAAAAGATTCCGTCGATGTCTCCGAAACCTGGTTCTGTCATCCTGTTGACTGAGCTGTATCTGCTTGCACAAAGCTTATCTGGAGGAATTAAATGAAGTTTGGTTGTAGACTGACATGTCTCCCTAGTAAACATTTTGCTCACCCACCCACCCCCACACTTTCCCAGCGCATTTCTCATCACTTCCCAAACTGCAAACAGCCAGGGAGTTTGCCTTTTAAAGTGGATTTGTTGCACCATGGCAACAGATTGCCTGAATTTCCGGTAGATGCTCAGATCCCTCCCGCAAAATACTGGCAGTCTTGGGGGTGCCCAAAGTGACAGGGAAATGCCATAAAAAGCATGGAATGAATTGATGATTAACAAGAAAGGCATATAAAGAGCCCACAATGGAACCAGGATGAATGCAGGACAGATGCGCATTGTCACATGTAACCTCCCCACAAGCAAATCGGAATGAAGGCCAAGAACATTCCCTACCAAAATGTGAAAAGAAGACAAGAATAATGAAGCAGAATTTTTGCCTTATAAGGGGTCCCAGGTTGAGGGGATGTGAGAGGCAAGGGAACTGCTCCTGGATGAGTCCAACAGTCTCTCCCCTCTAGTTTAGGGGTGGGTGGGTAAGTAATAAATAGAGAACAGGGAATGTTCTGATTTTTCCCGTGATAGACTACTTGTATAGTTCGTTTGTTTTTAATATCAAATGTCAAATTCATTTGTTTTTGGTGCTCATGCTTTGCTGGAGCCCTAAGCATGTGGTTAGCCTGCCTGTTGGGGGTCCAACACTGGGGTTATGCATTTTTTAAAAAGAGAGAGGAAAAAGCCAATCTTTGGAACCGAACACATTCTCACAATCAACCTACCACAGTTTCCCAGCGTTCCAAAGAGCTTGATGGGGCCCAAAAATGTCCTTTTGACCTATGTGATCCCTGGGGTTGACCTACTGCTGCCTTGCCTTCTACCTTAGGACTGGGCTTGGCTCCAGAGAGAGAGAGACACCCATTGTGTGCCAGAACGGAGAGCAGCATTGGGGAGCCCAGAAATGAGTCCAAGGAGGTCCCCTTCTCTGTTTGACTCAGGCCAGGTACAATTCCAGGGCTTAGGTTGCCAGAGAGGCCAGCATCTCTCTTTAGAATCAGCCCTTGCAGCCAGCCAGTCTCCCAGCTGGGCCCAGCCAACAGAAGTGTCTCTTTGCTCTCCTTCAGGTCATACTGACACAACCGCACCACAGATATTTTAAGCCTCCACTGCTTGAAATAAATGCTGCTCGATTTGCAAGTCGGTTTTGTACAACTGGCTCTTTTCCAACCCCTGGCAATAGAAGTGTGTGCGGTTGTGTCAGTCTGGTTCCTATGGACGTTGTTGGTGCCAGTCTCCAAAATAAATACCCTGAGGGTACTTTCAGGCACGAGACAGGACTGACTTTGTGGCTCATTTTGCAAATTTGTGCCTAGTAGCCATCAATAGCCCTCTTCTCCATGAATTTGTCTAATCCTCCTTTAGAGCCATCCAGGTTGGTGGCCATCACTGCCTCCTGAGGGAGGGAGTTCCACAGGTTAAAATGAACTGCCCTGCTGAATCCCTCAACATTCCACTTCATAGGATGTCCTCAAGTTATACTGTTATTAGAGATGAAAGAAGACTTTTCTCTATCCACTTTCACCATGCCATACGTCATTTTATATACTTCTATCATGTCGCCACTTACTTGCTTTTCTCTAGGCAAAAACGTCCCAAACGCTGCTACCTTTCCTCATAGGAGCATCGCTCTATCCCCTTAAATATTTGGGTTTCCCTCTACTGAACCTGTTCCACAGCTGTTCCACCCTCCCTGCATTCATGCTGTCAATAAATTATATCCATCACACCCCAATATCTCTTTCTGGATTAGTCAAATCTAGATTAATCGTTCTTCCTTTTTTACTCAGTTTACATCTCTTTGCAGCAGCTTTCCTGACTCGTCACTCATTTGCCCAACTTGGACAGCTGCTCCCTTGGGAGCTCTCCAGAGGACCCCTTCTTTGGATTTCATCATCGTGAACCGTATGGGGGTGATCCACAAACATTGGCCATATCCCTTCAGCTCACAGAGACTCAGAGAATTGTAGAGTTGGGAGGGACCCCTAGGAGTCATCTAGTCCAGCCCTGCATGCAGGAGTCACAGCTACAGAATCCCTGCCACATGGCCATCCAACCTCTCTTTTAAAACCTCCAATGAATAAGAGTCCAATACCTTCCAAGGGCTGGACGCGGGTGGCGCTGTGGTCTAAATCACTGAGCCTAGGGCTTGCCGATCAGAAGGTCGGCGGTTCGAATCCCCGTGACGGGGTGAGCTCCCGTTGTTTGGTCCCAGCTCCTGCCCACCTAGCAGTTTGAAAGCACATCAGGTGCAAGTAGATAAATAGGTACCACTCTGGCGGGAAGGTAAAAGGCGTTTCCGTGCACTGCTCTGGTTCACTTTAGTCATGCTGGACACATGACCTGGAAGCTGTCTGTGGACAAACGCCAGCTCCCTTGGCCAGTAAAGCGAGATGAGTGCCGCAACCCCATAGTCGTCCACGACTGGACCTAATGGTCAGGGGTACCTTTACCTTTACCTTTTACCTTCCAAGGGAGTCTGTTGCACACTGTAGAACAGCTCTCACTTTCAACTCTGGTCATATACATTCAGTCACAACAGTCCGGTTTACTGCTTCATTCACTCTGTGAATGCTGTATAATCTATTTCCTTTTACCCACTTTCCAATACCAGAACCTGCTTCCAAACTTTAAGGGGACCTCTGCTCTTGTTCCATGAAGTATTTTTCAGGAGCTGTTGAGGAGTCACTGTGTCAATCTTTTGTAAACACAAGTACTGTATATTGCTTGGGATTCATTCATTCATTCACTTTACTGCATTTCTTCCCCACCTTTTCTCCTCAAGCAGCACTGGGTTCTCTCCCTCCTCATTTAATCTGCATATCAACCATGTGAGGTAGGTTAGGCTGAGAGAGTGACTGGTCAGCCAGCAAGCTTCATGGCTGAGTGGGGATTCGAACTCTGGTCTCCCAGGCCTAGTCCGATACCGCACTGGATCTCTATTGGTTTTATTGCGTGGGGAGTGTAAGCATCATCCACCCCCCCCATCTGTCTGAGAATAAATCGGTAGGCTTCTGGTATGAGAGAAGCACATTAAAGTGAAAACGGAATTGCTTTCACTTGCTTGCCAGAACAGTAGAATGTGTCTGTCGTATGGAAGTGGGAGAACCCTTTTGAAAAGAGTAACCCTATCAAGCAAAGTGGGGCTTACCTCTGAGAAGGTTTACCAAGGAATGGGAATTCTGACTCAGGTAACCCTGGTGCAAATGGAAGCAGGTCAGTCTTTATTCCAGATTATAACTAACCCAGAATACTTTTGCTCCTGGTTCTGCCCTGCTAGAAAGCAGCCTTTTGCTTTGGCCCACTTCCGGGTCCAAGAATTACTTAACACAGAATTCACCCAGAAACCTTCAGAAACTCTCTCCTGTAAATGTCAGGCAAAATTTGCAGAGTTTCACTTGCAAGCAGGCCATGGAAAGAGGGTGTGCATAGAAGATGCTTATTTATAACCAGCCGAGGACACAAGCTGCAATTTCTTGACTCTTTCTCTGTCATTAGGCAGCAGGAGCAGCATTAAGATCATAGGGATTCCTGTGTGGAACAGCAGAGCCTTGATTAGAGGTTTGGCTGATCTGGCCACCAGTTGTACTGAGGGTTGGGGGTAGGGAAGGGAGCGGCAGGTGATGCTGTGAAGCTCACAAAAGCTCCATTGTATGAATGCCTCTGAATCATAGAATCATAGACTTGTAGAGTTGGAAGGGACTCCCAAGGGGCATCTAGTCCAACCCCTTGCAATGCTGGAATCACAGCTCAAAAATTCCTGACAGATGGCCATCCAACCTCTGCTTAAAACCCTCCAAAGAAAGAGAGTCCACCACCTTTCAAGGTCATCCGTTCCACTGTTGAATGGCTCTTACCAGTGCTTTTTTCTGGGGGGACGTAGGGGTACGCATACCCCTAAACATTTTGTGAAGTTAAGTTTGGCCTCATCGAGGGGCAGTATTTCAATATGAGTAGGAAAATGAGAGTACCCCTAAACATTTTTTATATATATAGGGGGGGAAAGCCCTGGCTTTTACTATCGCAAAGTTCTTTCTAATATTGAGTCGGAATCTCCTTTCTTGTCATTTGAATCCATTGGTTTGGGTCCCCTGCCTCCAGAGCAGCAGAAAACAAGCCTGCTCCATCTTCCATGTGACAGCTCTTTGGGAATTTGAAGATGGCTATCAAATCAGCATTCGGTCTCCTCCAGGCTAAACACACCCAACTCCCTCAACTGTTCCTCAGAAGGCTTGGGCAGCTCCAGCCGGCAGGACTAGGAAGCCAATTTCAGCCAAACATTAAACACCAAACATGGTTGTCACCTACTAGTCACTTTGCTCTTTTCTTCTTGTTGCCTCAGGACACTCGGACTTCAGCTGAGTTTGACGTCAGCCACTTGCCGGGCGCCATTTTGGTTCCTCCTGAAGCAGATGCCTTGCTGGAGTTTTTCAAGACACGGTTTGCGCCAGGTATAGCCAACTCCTCATGTGGTGAGATCCTTATGATATGCAAAGGAGGACTCTGGCAGGGTGTGTGTGGTGGGACCATCTCATCCATCAGGTGGGAGAACCTGGTTAACTTTCCCCCACAAATCATGAAGGCACTAATGTGTCTAAATAAATGATGTAAGATATAATATACTTCTTTTCTTCTGTTCTCTCTTCGCTTTTTTATACTTTATTTTGTTCAATTGAAATACTCTCAATAAAAATTTTTAAAAAATGAAATTAAAAATGTATAACGTTTTGGAACAGGAGTTTTCAAGATCAATGACAATTGTATGCTTCCTTCCAGCCTTCTTGTTTATGCAGATATTTTGTTATTTATAACTGTCCTGATGTTTTGCTATTCTCTTTTCATAACAAGACGAAGCCAGCCCTTTCTCTCTATGGACACAGAATGAATGGGTCTGGGGTCTACAAGGCAGAAAGCCAATTCTCCCTTAAAATGTTAAAAAAAAGGAGAGTCAGCCTGAAGGTGGGCAAAAAGGTGAAAAGTTTAAAGCGTGAAGGAAGTACATATGGAACGTTTGAAGGCTTTTAACCAGCAGTGCTGTTTCCCTGTGTTTTTCCTACAAAGCTAGTTTCTTGTGACCTCTCATTAACCAGGTTGTAATAACTCAGTCATCCTGATAAGAGCTGTTAAGTTCTGCTTGTGAGCAGCACACCCATCAATCAGCTCAGAAGGGAGTCAGGATTATGTGAGTTTTCTCCAGTCCAATTACGCAGACTTTTACTCTAATCACTTTTCTCTCTCTCTCTCTCGTATCTCTGTCTCTTCCAGGGCGGGAGGAGGAAGGTCCCAGCAAGCCCATCATTTGCTACTGCACAGTGGGTTATCGGTCGTCCTGGGCAGCTCAGCTCCTGGGCAGCTTTTTCTCCAGGAAGGCTGGGAAGACCTGCATGGCCTCGCCCAAGATCTACAACGTCTGTGGTGGCCTGGTGGCTTGGGCCGTTGAACGGAGGCAGATGGTGGACAGGCAGGAGAGGCCCACTTTTATGGTGCACCCCTACAGCCCCACCTGGGCCAAGCTCCTGGAGCCTGAATTCAGGACAGAGATCTGAGGAACAGCTTGAGCTGCACGGTGGGGGGGGGGGGCTTCCTGGCAAATTATTCCAAAGAAGAAGAAGAAGAAGCAGGTGACTTTCAGAACACACAAGCACCCACCCCATCCTGAAAGTAGCATTTCAAGGACTCTCAGGCATTGCAAAAGAGACTTGCCAGACAGTTCAAGCCTTGCAGTGTTTGCAACGGAATATTTTGGGAAACGAAGCGGGGGCAAGCCCACTTTTGGCTCCAGAGAGGCAGCTTCAGCCAAGCTGCTTGCGACATTTCAGCTTCATTCCGTTTTCACAATTCTATCCTACCTTTCCACTGAGCAACTCAAGCTGGCCTACATGGCTCTACTCCCCCCCATCCCCCCCATTTTATCCTCACAACAACCCTGTGTGGTAGGTGAGGCTGAAAGTGAGTGGCTGGCCTAAGGTCACTCACTGAGCTTCATGGCTGACTGGAAGGATTTGAACCCTGGTCTCAACCAGGTCCTAGTCCAACACTAACCAATACACCACACTTCCTCTTTTTAATAGGCTTCATTGGTTGCACACTGTTCACGATGCCATTTCTGAAACTCCTAGAGGAGGAGGGGGGGAAGCCTGTCTCTATATATATACACACAGTACACAACCCGGTCCTCCACAAGCACCTGTCCGGTGAGCATCACAGGCTCTACTGATGCAGGATCTCTCCTCAAGGACCCAACTTTCCCCCTTTTTCATATAAGGAGAGGGTTTTCAACCAGGATGAAGATGAAAGAAACAGGAGTGCTTTGCAGAGCTCTGATTCTGCAACATGGCAGATTTATTCTGGCAAGGGAGATCCCCCCTTTGCAGCTGAAAAATGACCCAAGAGAAAGAGGCTGCTTCCTAGGGGGTGAAGGGGAGCCCGAAGGAGGCCTTTCTGTGGAAGCTCCTTCCTCCCCCAAAGTAAGCAACACTTTCCCCACCCAGGTGTCTTCTGGAAGGAACACTTCCCATGTCCAGCCCCTGACCCCCTTGGGTCATGGGAGGGCAATTGAGGCTGACCTGATATCCCATAATAACTCAATTGACTAGGGACAGTCCATACTGTCTGGTTTGTGTAAACTGCTTTGGGGTTTTGTGCAATCAGGCACTGCATAAAGGCTATGAAATAAAGAAATGAAATAAAACGATGGCTTAGATTACTCAGTTACAGAACTCCCTTGGGAAATGAGGGCTGCATGTTTCTATCACATGGGTGCTAAATAGACACCTTACTTCTTTGTTATGTTTTGGGAGTTACAATGAGTCCTATATGCCCTGATTATCCTTTCCTTATGAAGTGAGGTAGAAAACAGGGGCTTTCTGCTATTCTGCTGAAATTTAGTTTTCCAGTAGAAAGTACTGGTGAGCAGATTGAGATGGTGTTTATCTCATTCCCCTTATACATTCCCTACCTTGGAGGCTCCTATTGCAGGATGCTCTGTGCAGGGAATCAGTCAGCAGTTGGGTGTTATGTTGTGCTTGGGAACAGAGGAGGAGAGGGGAAACGGAACAGGCAAAATATACCAAGTGACTTGAATCAGGAATCTTTTTTTTAAAGGACATAAGATATGAAATAGAGAATACCTAACAATTCCTCTTGAGCATCATGCTCCTGGAATGTCAATGGATTGGGTAAGCCAAGGAAGAGATGGAGAGTCTGGAATACTCCAAAACAAGAATCCCCAGACTTTATAGTGCTGCAGGAAACTCAGTTTTAAAAAGAGGCTTGAGCTATTAACACTTATAAATATTTCTCGAGGCACCTCTAAAGCAGGGGAATATTTGTGTGTCCCCTCATGTATCATTTAAAGAGGATACATGGGGGAAATTCATTGGGATTGATCTACAGTATAACCCAAATAAGGACTAATAGGTGTTTTTAAAACCTGTATTCGATCTTTTATGAGGCTTTTAACAGGGACCCTTTATATGGGTGGGAATTTGAACTGGGCATTGGACCTGAAAGATGATCTGAGAGGGAAGCTACAAAAAATTCATGTAGTTTAGCAGAACTTTTAGTACCACATAACATGGTGATTTTTGGAAAATTATTTCTCTTTCTGCTGTCAGGATTGCAACACATATACTAGAAATGACTGCTTTGTTCCTCTGATTTGATTGACAGAACCAAGCAAACCACCACCCCCTTCCACAGTCTCTCATGGCTTTCTTCTTCACAGCCTTAAAGGTGAGAAATTCGCCTTTTAAAGGCAGCAATCTTGGGGTTGCCAAATCTTACCTTTCAGGTAGGAATTTTGCAATGGGTGAGGCAGCCCTTGCTGGTCACTCGAAAAATCCAGCATAAGTCAGCGGCATTTTAAAACAAAAAACAAAACTCAGGTTTTGTCCCTGAATGCACCTAAATCCAGGCATGTGAGATTAAAACAGGGGGAGAAAAAGAGATAAATTTGTTCAATCCTTGAGTTCATCTCCAACGCTGCTTGGGATGCCCTTTGCCTGCTTTCAGCATCCTTTCGCCCTTCCGTACAGGGATATTGGATATCTGGTGCTGATGACAAAGGTGGAGAAACCTGGAAGTGGGGGAGCAGCAGTGAAGACCCACATTTTTGGCTCAAGAAAGCAGACTCAGCTGCCAGAGACTGCCCTACTTCTTATGTTCAGCAACAAATACTTCAAGTCCTTCCCTGGCATGGAAGGGCCTGGAGCCCCCTGGCCACCTTTGCCCATCCCAGGAGAAAGAGGCCTTGCAAGCCCCCCTGCTTAAATTTTAAGTCATAAAATATATTGTTCCACACCACCCCATTCTCCAAACAGTGAGAGATTCCAGGGGTTCCAGGCTCATACCCAACATTTGGTTTCCTTGGAAGGAAGGTCAGAAGAGACCGTGGTGTGTTTGGGATATATGGCTTTATTTACACATACATAAACCTGAGCATAAGATGGAAGGGCATCAAACACCGCAGCAGATCTTTCTTCTCTACTAGTCGTAACTTTGGGTCCAGTACAGAACAAGCAGGCTTTCAGCCTGGCTCCAGTTCATCTCACCCACACTACTCCAGTTCTTGTTTGCCTACCTAGCAGCCAGGTGAGGCGGGTGGAGGAAAGGTCCACTCATTAGCCTGGAGGGCACCAACACAGTGGTAGCTCTTGCAACCCAGCTCATTCTTTGGGGATACAGATGAGGACACAAGTGGCCAAATAAGGTCACTCGCTGTCTTACCAATAAACTTGTCTGACAAGTTCAACAACAGTATCATTTGCTAGATTCCAACCATCACTGGGCACAGGACCCCCAAGTATTGGAAGACACTCAGGGCATCATCCAGACAGACCCCTCCCCAAACCTACAACAATATACAGTGGGGAAGATCAACGCACCCAAGGTTTGCAATCCAAACAGAAGCAGAGAACTCAGGGCAGGAGGCTTCATTTTGAGGTTTCATAGCAACACAAACTGAATTACTTCCCTCTCCCTCATTGCCTTCTCTCTCTGTAGCCTCCTAGTTCATAATTTTGGCAGCTTCCCACCACTCCAGCACTAAGGACGGAGGACTGGACCTTCATTGTCCTGCTCTCAATCCCTCTTTGGCAGCGACCGAAACAGTGAGCGCTAAGTTTCTTTGAGTTAGTTTGGTTAATTGAGGGCTTATCCACACTTAGCTTTCCTCCACTCTTTCTGGGCATGGACCCCACGCTTTAAAGCTCTGTGTCTGAGCACACTTTTTCCTCTCCAGAGCTTTCCCTGTGAAAACCCACTTTTTAAAGCTCAATTGGAGCAATTGGGAATAGCTCAGTTGGTTAGAGTGCGGTGCTGATAATGCCAAGGTTGCAGGTTTGATCCCCATATGGGACAGCTGCATATTCCAGCCTTGCAGGAAATTGGAGTACTGTAGATGATTTTCAGGGCCTCTTCCAACTCTACAATTCTATGATTCTGTGAAATGGGAAAGCTGGATTGACATTTGCTCTGATTGAGCACTAAAGAGTGGGTTTTCATGGGGAAAGCGCTGGGGCAAAAAATAAAACAGCTTTTAAAAATGGACATGTGCCTGGAAAGAGCAGAGCTAAGAATCCCAGCAAAGACACAGATCAAGTGCCGGATCAAATTGTGGGATGTGAAACACAAGAGCAGTCAAGTACAACATCCCTAGAGTGGACATAGAAAGGGGATGTTTGCACCAGTGAGTCGGAACTTCTCCTCCTGAGCTGGGAAAGACTTCCTCTGCATGTGACAAGGTGGGTGTGGCTTCAACTGGGCAGGTAACACAAAAGCACTGGGCTGCAGCCATATTCTCTCTCTTTTGACTTTGCTCTCAAAGAAACAGCATCTCTTAGCCAGAAATGCCCTCTTGGCCAAGAGAGGACAATGGAACCCATTCCCTATGGGATAGTTTCCAAGTGTATGTATCTTTTCTAAGCTAGTCTGCCTTCTGGGATCATATTGTGAAGAGGATGATGTGTGAGTAAACTCTTTCATACTTTTACAGAAGACTGAGGGAATCAGAGGGAATCAAAGGGGGGGGAACCAGGATAATATTATTATAGAGGTTCTAGCAAACCTGAGCAAATGCATCCGCTGCCGTGAGTTTAAAAAGGGAATGTTAACTCTGCTAATTTGTGGAACTTGTTAACTTGTGAAACTTGCATTCCAAGGCATTAGGGTGAATTAACAAGCAGTTTATTTAAAATTTACAAAACACAAGTGGTGCTTTATTAATATTTTAAGGCAATTAAATAACAACATTAAATATATTAGGGCTACCTGGCTGTTCTGTCTTTCTTCCCACCCCAGCCCTCTTCCCTGCCCACGTCCAGCCCAGTGGCCACTCCACCTTCCTGGCTTAGAGCCTGCAAAGGAGTCATTTCCTCAAGGCATTCTAAGGCAAGAGTGCCACATGGCATAGTGAACACACACCATTTTAATGGCAATGCCCACATGCAGCTGCTGGTCCTGGCTCCCTCAAATATTTTATTGGGGGAGGGCGAAGGGACCTCAGCCCCTAGGAGCTGGCTCCTAAGTTTCAAGGGGCCACCTGGGGAAGCTCTGGGCCTTTGCTCAGTGGCATGCCACCTGGCCTTGGATGCAGAAGGTCCTAGGTTCAATCTCCAGGAGCCTCTCCAGGTAAGGATGGGAGGGAGCCTTGCCTAGAACCCTGGTGAGTTGCTGTTGCCAACCAGTGTTGACAATACTGAGCTAGATGGGCCAATGGTTTGACTCTGTATAAGGCAGCTTCCTATGTGCTTTGTGTCCACCTGAGTGGGGCCTGCTGCCCAGCTGGACTCTGGGTCAAGTATTTGTTCCGTGTGTCTCTTTCTTTGTGCAATGGTTAACCTGCAGGCCCCAGGCAGGCGGGAGGGAGGAAGGAAGCAGATCCTGGTTCCCATGGCCTGTGGGAGTCCCTAGGCTCTCCCTCAGAGGCTGAGAGTCTTGCCAGGCCTGTGGTCTCCCCACTCCCTCAAGTCAGGCATAGGCAAC
Organism: Zootoca vivipara; assembly: GCF_963506605.1. Lineage (NCBI taxonomy): Eukaryota > Metazoa > Chordata > Lepidosauria > Squamata > Lacertidae > Zootoca > Zootoca vivipara. The sequence continues at coordinate 16,999,990 of NC_083290.1, forward strand.
CTTGGCTCTCCAGATGTTTTGGAACTACTACTCCCATGATCCCTAGCTAACAGGGCCAGTGGTCAGGGATCATGGGAGTTGTAGTTCCAAAACATCTGGAGAGCCAAGGTTTCCTATGCCTGCCCTCAGTCAAAGGAGAATGTTTCACTTGCAACTCCTGCGTTGCAGGGGGTTGGGCTACATGACCCTTGGGGATCCCTTCCGATTCCACAATTCTATGTTTCTGTGAAAAGTAGCAGCAGCAGCAACTTCTTCCTTGTCCTGTTTTACGGTCCTTTATTCCATTTGGACGGCTGGTCCCAGGAGAAGATGCCCGTCCTGCGGGGGTCCCTCGTCCTCCTCAGGGTCCTTTCAGCAAGCAGCAGAGGCAGCCGTTGAGGCAGGTTCCAAACAGTCTCTGGCCTCAACCCAAAACACACCCATGGACTCCAAAGGGCCAGCGCTGGAGGGGAAGTTCCAGGGCCCAGGCGGCTGAGGAGGTGAGGAAGCCCACGTGCCAAGGTCCTCTTTGGCTGGCCCGGCCCTCATGCCCCGGTGGCGTTGGCCCACGAAGGGAAGGTGTCCAAGTGGAACAATGCGCGGCCCCAGCTGTTTATGGCCAGGGTGATGCAGAAGACACCGATGACATTCATTACGATGCCTGTCTTGGCCTGGGGGGGAGAGAAGAGGAGGAGGAGGCAGGTGTCTCATGGGTCAAGTTCAGGCAGTAGAAGACTTTTGTGGGAGGGTGGCAAGGAGGAGACGTTGCCATCAGAGCATGACCTGTCCTGGTCAGGCGGGAACCACCCCTTACCCAGAGAGATCTCCTTGTCCAGGAACACAGTGTGCAAATTGTGTGCTCTCTCCCTTCACGTGGCCCAGATGTTTTGAAGAACAAAACATCCTAAGAGCATAAGATCAGCCCGCTGGATGAGTCCAATGGTCCTTCTGGTTCCAGAAGCATTGCTATCTCTGACCGTGGAGGCAGAACGTAGCCATTGTGGTTGGTAGCCATCAAGAGCCCTCTCCTCCTCTATGAATGTACCTAATCCTCTATAGCTGCCTATAGGAAGTCCACAAGCAGGACCTGACCACAAAAGCTGTCTCTCCTCCTGCAGTGGTATTCAGAAGCTTTGAGAAAAACCATCATGGCTGGTACCCTTTAGAGCAGAGTGTCCCAAACTTGGGTCTCCAGCTGTTGTTGTACTACAACCCCCATCGTCTGTAGCTAGCACAGGCATCCCCAAACTGCGACCCTCCAGATGTTTTGGCCTACAACTCCCATGATCCCTAGCTAACAGAACCAGTGGTTGGGGAAGATGGGAAATGTAGTCCAAAACATCTGGAGGGCTGAAGTTTGGGGATGCCTGAGCTAGCAGGACGAGTGGTCAGGGTGATGGGTATTGTAGTCCAAAAACAGCTGGAGACCCAAGTTTGGGAAACATCTGCCGATTACCATCAGTCAATGCACTCAGTTGTGTCATCTTGGTCAAGCCCACTGAGATTTCTCCATGCCGGCCACAAGACAGCCAAGGCCTTCTTGCCTGCTCAGCCTTCAGCTGAGCCCCACAGCAGCTGTTTTAAGATTCGTCACAATCGACAGGTGACATTAGCGGCCCCTTAAAGCAGCCGTCCCCAACCCAGATGTTTTAGGCTACAGTTCCCATCAACCCCCCAGTGGGCAAGTATTATTTATTCTAATATGGTGTGCTGGCTGCAAGGGCTGATGGGAGTTGTAGTCCAAAACATTAGAGAAGTGGCTTCCTAACTTTGGGGGGATGGAAATCGCCCACTTGGTCCCATAAACACCTCCCCAGTGCCCCTCTACCCTACAGAAAGCATTATTCAGAATAACGGTTTGTGTGACCCACTAAGGAAGATAATAAATTCAAAACAGTAGCAATCAATTGTACAAATGCCCTAGATATTTCCTTTCCTTGCACACACACAAAAAGAAATCTGGGAGACCTAAGCCAAGCAAGGAGGCAGAGGCACTGCAGGGGGTTGGACTAGATGGCTCTTGGAGGTCTCTTCTAACTCTACTACTCCATGATTTCTTCAAAATCAAATGAAAACTTCCCCTCCAGGGAATCCCCCCTCACCCAGGGGAGTGGTACCTCCCACTTTGGGAACCACTGATCTAGAACAGGCATCCCCAAACTGTGGCCCTCCAGATGTTTTGGCCTACAACTACCATGATCCCTAGCTAACAGGACCATTGGTCGGGGAAGATGGGAATTGTAGTCCAAAACATCTGGAGGGCCGAAGTTTGGGGATGCCTGATCTAGAGGTTTGGCTTCTTAGCAGCACCCACAGAGAGCAGCCTTTGGGGAGGCTTGGGGAGGCCTGAGCAATAGCAAAGCTGCCCCCTTACCATGTCTGAGATGCGGAGGTGCCCGTAGGAGAATACGATGGCATTGGGAGGGGTGGCCACGGGTAGCATGAAGGCTAACGAGGTGCTGAGGGTGCAGGGAATCATGATGTAGAGGGGGTTGACCTTGATGGACTGCGACTGGAGAGAAAGAGAGCAGAGAATCATGGGGCTGGAAGGGGTCCCAGTGTCATCACGTCAAACTGCCTGCAATGCAGGAGTCGCAACTAAATCCCCCCTGACAGGGGTGGTCCTCCAACCTCTGCTTGAAAACCTCCCGCCCACCAACTCCTGAGAGACTCCTTTCCACTGTCAAACAGCTCTTCGCATCAGAAAGTCATTCCTAGAGTTTAGTCGGAATCTCTTTTCTGGTCATTTGAATCCATTGTTTTGGTGCCCTCCCCTCTGGAGCAGCAGAAAACAAGCCTACTCCTTCCCCCAGGTGATATTTGAAGATGGCTCTCATATCTCAGAGGGACTCGGCTACTCTTTAGAAGAATTTACAGAACATTACTGGATATAAGAGAACATCTTCTTCTGCTCCAGAGAGTCCAAAACTGGCAAACGACCTGAATCAGTTTTATAGCAGGTTCGAAAGTCAAGCATTATCAACTAGCGCCATTCAGTCGGCACCAGAGGCATCAACAACCACCTCAACCTGTTCTGAAGTCAATCCGCTGGTGATCTGGGGAAAAGATGTATGGTCAACATGGCATTGCACTACATCCTGCAACATCTGGATTCCCTGTGGGCCTATGTGCGAGTTTTGTTTGTGGACTTTAGCTCGGCTTTTAATACTATTGTTCCATCTAAATTGTGATTACATTGCAATGTAGCCGAAGCAAAATTCCAAGTATGTTGGTACTTGGCCAATACATTACTATTCTATTCTATTCTATTCTATTCTATTCTATTCTATTCTATTCTATTCTCCTCTTTTCCAGGCTTTCTAAACAAATATGCCAGACAAACAACTGTATGCTTGTGGGGCAGAGACCTGTTGCCTGATACTTGGCATGGATAGTTGAGATAGTCCTAATCTAGGTCCTAGTCCTCGAAACATATTCAGGTGGGCCTAAATGTGAACCTCACTGGAACCCTGGCCGGCCATCAGTGTGCAGGGGGCTGGAATCCTCCATCCCGCCTTGGTTCCCCTTGTTTTAATCCTTACGAGCTGGGTTGAGGGTTGTGATGCGTAGAGCCGCAACGATAAATTAAAATCAGTAAGGAGGAAAACTCCCTTACCAAGGAGGCGAAGACTGGCAGAAAGAGGGTCGCGGTGGCCACGTTGCTGGTGCATTCGGTGAAGACGGCGATGACCAGGGAGATGATGATGGCAATGGCCCAGGGGGGGATGCTGTGCAGTGGGGTCATCTGGTCCCCCAGCCATTTGGAAAGCCCTGAAGCCTGGCGTTGTGGGGTAGGAGCAGAGAAAGAGAATATGGCCTGGTGCTGAAGTCAAGCAATGGTCCGCGATCAAAGCAAAACATGGTGTCAGTGAAGTGAACTCTGTATTCAAGAAGCCAAAACAGATCCCAGTAGGTCCTGCTCCAGCAAGGCAGTTGTGAGAGCTGGAGATCCCTGCCTCCCACCACCTTCTAAGTCTCCTCCTCTCCCTGACTTCCCAAGTAGTCTTAGACTGCGTCTGCACACAACCAACCTCTGCTCTGCTCTTTCCATGTCTCCGTGTGTTCTAGGAGACCAGCGGGGAGGGGAGCTGGTCACAGCAGGAGGGGGAGACTCCCTTGGCTTGTTCAGCAGCCTGCCTCATCTCTGCCTCTTGACCCCACTCCTCCCCAGCCTATGATTCTGCCTCTTAGTCTGGACTGCTCTCTGCCACAGCCTCTTCCTGCTCACAAAACTCTGTTGCCTCTTCTGCTTCCAACACCTCCTCCTCCCTCTTCTCCCTCTGACACTCATCGGCATCCCAACACCACCTGAGCCTTCTTCCCCTGGAGGTTCCCTTAGGGGTTTCCCAGCTGGTGCCTCCCACCCCTGTATCCAGCCATTCCATGACAATATTGTGGGGGGCACCCAAAATGGTCTCTGTGGTCTCTGACAATCTATTGTGGTCTCTGACAATCTATTGTCACTGTGGTCTCTGACAATCTATTGTATTTGTCCAACCATTGAGGGGTGTGTGTCTTTAACCCTTTGGGGCCCATGTAGGGCTTTGCAAAACCCACAAAATGCATAAGACTGCTGCTGGATCCGGCCAGTGACCCATCTAGCCCAGTATCCCGTTCTCACAGAGCCCAACCAGATACCAGTTATGGGAAACCAGCAAGCAGTACCTAAGCAGTTAAGCACTCTCCAGTTGTTGTTCCCTATGATCTGGCATTCAGAGGTAGACTATCCCTAGGCATGGAGGTTCTGCTCCTTAAGACAAACCTCCATAAGAAAAGCCCTGCTGAGTTAGGCTAGTGGCCGATGTAGTCCAGCATCCTGTTCTCACAGGGGGCAATCAGGTGCCTTAAAGGGAAGCCCACAATAAAGACTTGAGCACAAGAGCAACACTCTTCTCTCCTGCGGCTTCCAGCAACTGGGATTCGGAAGCATTTTCTGTCTTCAGACAGCTCAGGCAATGCACAGAGGAGCCTCATCCCAGGGGAGGTATCCATGCAGGTCTCCTCTTGAGCTAGAGAGTGCCTTACTGAATTGGGGCCCCTCCGCACATTAGAAATGGGGGTCCAGTTCCCGATTCCCCCGAATATGCCTTGGGGTTATTTGGCTCTAAGGATTAGAGCAGGAACCAGCTTAGCGGAGCCAAGTCCTGCACACTGCTGCTGAAGAGGCCTCTTTTCCAATGCATGGATGAGGCCGGCAGGTTGGGCAGCGCACAGCACCTTTTTTGTCTGAGCCCGGCAGGGCTTGGCTCAGGCCAAGTTCTTCTGGGGAAGACAAGGGAGGCTTGTTCCGGAGGGGCTGCTGAATGGCTGGCGGGGTGGGTTTTTTTTTGTTTTTTGTTTGCATTTAAACCTATCATTTGCAGTGGTGCTCAATATGACCAGGGAGAGAGTTTGCAGCCATTTCCGAGCGAGTTGAAACTAGGTCAAGTCCTCCCTTCTCCCGGGGACATCAGAATGCAGCTGGCAGTGGCAGGAGGGGGCTCTGGTGCCAAGTGGCATCGTGGAGAGCACATTCCCCACCACCACCTCAAAGCCAGAGAAACAACACCATCATGGGAATCACTTCCAAGAGCCCCGGATGGAACAGGGGGAAGGACAGGCCTGCAACCTTCTGCACCATTCTCTGCCATGGGGCACAGCCAGCCCCACCAGCGCTGCGGTTCGCTTGGCGCAATTGACGGCGGCCTCTGAGCTGGAGAACAGCCAGCCCTGGCATGCTTCTAGTGTTGCCAGGGAGACTGGGGACCGGCTACTGCGGTGGGGGTCAGGCTCAGCTCAGGCAGAGGCCCCTCAAATTCCCCACTCCCCATGGCTTAAGCACACAGGAGGAGGCCTCACTACAGCCACCTTAGAGCTGTAGTGGTTAGAGCGTTGGACTGGGACCTGGATGAGCCCTGGGTTCAAATCCCCTCCTCTCGGCCATGGAATTCACTGGGTGAGCTGCCCCTTAGCCTAGCCTACCCCACAGGGTTCTTGTGGGGATTAAATGAGGACAGGGAAATAAAACAATAAATCGTTTGCGAGGATTTCCCAGAAGGATTTCCCTTCCCCTTCCTTCTCAAGCTTTTGAAGGGAATACGTTTTCCAAAAATGAGAGCGGCCACACCCAAGACTTGCCTGGAGGTTCATAGGCCCCTGCTCCCTCCCACAATTCCCAACATTACAGGAGCTCACATACTCAGAAAGGGTAGTGCACTCTGCATGTGGCTAGAGGCACCCTTTGGCCTTTATTTACAGACAGAGAGACATATTCAGTGGTGCTGCCACTGTTGAGGCAGTCACACATGAAACGCATGCCTCCAAAGTTGGGTGGCAAAGGTCCAGATTTGGCAGAGCTCTCTGATGCCCGCAACCAGCCAGTCTTCCCCCACCTCCTGCTACCACCAAGGACTTACATCACTCCCATGGGCCAGCGCGAAGCCTCCTCCGAGAAGCAGCACGATGCTCCATGGCATCTTATGCTGGACCACCTTCCACTCCAGCAACGGGGCAGGGAAGAAGGGCTCCTTCATAGCTACGGAGAGAGTCCAAGAGAAGTTGGGTGTGAGGCAAAGCAGGGGCCAGCGAGGACACCCACCCACCCACCATGCAGCTGGCACCAGCAGGAGGCTGCCAGCAGGCTGGGTGCCATGACATGGGTCACACAGAGATCGGTATAACTTTATAGGGTAGGAACTGTTGAATAGGGGAAGAAGGTGGCCGGCTCTCCTCCAAGGGAGGTTTTTAAGCAGAAGTTGAATAGCCACCTGCCAGGGATTCTTCAGCTGGGATTCCTGCATTGCAGGGGGTTGGACTGGATGACCCTTGGGGGTCCCTTCCAAGCCCACAATGCTATGAAATACTGGCAGAACCTGGCACGCCCCTCTTGGTCTGTCTCTTTTGACCAGCCTCCTCAAGGGCCCTCGGGAGGGGGGGGTCTCCGCCTTCCTTTACCTTCCTCCGCCTCTTCTACGTCGCAGCTGCTTGGACTGCAGAAGCCACACTTGGGCCTGGTGGCAGGAAGGATGAACAGGAGAAAGGCCACGAAGATGGCCACGGTGGCATCCGTCACATACCTGGGACACGTTTGGGAAGATGAAGAATGAGGAGGAGGAGGAGGTGGCAGCAGTGTCCCATTCCCCTTGCTCAGTCCCAAAAGCAACAGGTCAGCCAGTGGAATGCCTCAAACCTCCAGCCAGAAGCACACACACACACACCCCCACACACCCCAAAGAGAACATGAGCTCCCAGAAGACATGAGCTCCTTGCTGCAGCTCTCTCTGGGCCTCTTCCAGGAGTCCTTTCAAAAATGAGATTGCAGAGTTGGAAAAGGGCAACCCAAATGATCAAAGGGATGGAGCAACTCTTATGAAGAATGGTTGGGACTTTTTAGTTTAGAGCAGGCATCCCCAAACTGTGGCCCTCCAGATGTTTTGGCCTACAACTCCCATGATCCCTAGCTAACAGGACCAGTGGTCAGGGATGATGGGGATTGTAGTCCAAAACATCTGGAGGGCCGAAGTTTGGGGATGCCTGGTTTAGAGATAAAGTGAGTAAGAGGCAACAGGATAGCAGTTTGTGAAATTATGCATGGCACAGAAAAAGGTTCATATGGAACCTCCAGGTGCAGGTGCAGTCTATCTCGATCCCTAGGCTTTTAGGGGTACCTGGCCACTGTGAGGACAGGAAGCCGGACTAAATGGACCATTGGCTTGATCCAACAGAGCTCTTCTTGAGTTCCTCCAAGTTGCTCAGATTCTCCCATTTAACCTCCCAAATTTCCTGCAACAAGCAAGATTTCCTCCGGGCTGCTCCCAGAGTCTCCCAGCCGAGCAGGGATTCGAACCCGGAACATTCCAGTACTAGCAGGAGGAGACTCTTTGTTGCAAGCAATCCTGCCCTGAGCCATTTGCCTGAAGGCACCTGAGTCCCCTAAGCCTGGTGCCCCCCCCCAAAAAAAGTACAAAACACCACCACACAGGTAGTATTGCCAGTCTGCAAAATGGCTGGCAAGAACAAAACCCACTCACTCCTTGTCCTTGTTGAAGAAGGTGGTGGCCCAGCCGGGGACAAATCCAGGGTCCCTGGTGAACCAGAGGAGGACAAGCAGGGTGAAGGCCAGCAGCACGTTGAACTCTGCAAAGGAGATGGGCCCCAGTTTCCGGTGCTCCTCTTTCAGCACCCGCAAGGCGGCCAGCTCTTTTTCGGTCCTCTGGGTCCCACAGCCCCAGGTCTTCTGGAAGCTGGGGAGAAAGAGCAGGGTGGTCAAGGCAGGGGGCCAAGTAGACTGCCAGGTAACCGCTCTATCAGGCTGACCTTTTGGGACACAACCTGGGGGATTCAACAAGGAAGGAGGGAGGGGAGGAGAGGGTCCCACAACCAGGCACCTGGCTCAACTTGGGAACTTGGCACGTTTGTGTGTATTGTGTGTGACGGGCTGCCTGTGAGGTCAACAGGACACCCAGAGGGGGAGAAAGATCTGAACGCAGAATAGAGAAATGCCAGGAAAGGGCATTCACGAGAGGTGCTGGAGGCTCCAGGAGAGAGCCAAGCTGGGGTGGCACGGGTCATGGCCAGAGCAAAGCCACAGGTGGCGTGGCAGAGCAGCCATGATCAGGGAAATGTACTTGTTTCTCCAAGGAGTTCTAGACAGCTTACATGGCTCTTCCCTGCCACTCCCACAACACCCCTGCAAGGTACTGTAGGTTAAATGGAGAATCATAGAATCATAGAGTTGGAAGAGACCACAAGGGCCATCCAGTCCCAACCCCCTGCCAAGCAGGAAACACCATCAAAGCATTCCTGACAGATGGCTGTCAAGCTTCTGCTTAAAGACCTCCAAAGAAGGGGACTCCACCACACTCCTTGGCAGCAAATTCCACTGTCAAACAGCTCTTACTGTCAGGAAGTTCTTTCTAATGTTTAGGTGGAATTTTCTTTCTTGTAGTTTGAAGCCATGTCCGCTTCTCTGGAGCAGCAGAAAACAACCTCTCTCCCTCTTCTATATGGCATCCTTTAGAAGAGGGAGAAAGGTTGTTTTCTGCTGCTGAGAGACAGTGACTGGCCCACACGGTGAGCTTCATGGCCGAGTGGGGGTGGAATTTGAACCCTGGTCTCTCCCACCTGAGTCCGACACTCTAACCTCTACACCACTACTGGCCCTTCAGAGTGGCGCAACCAAAGCCCTAGTGGAGAAAGCGCATTGATGTGAGTGTGTTTTTATGTGTACGCAATGAGGCCCCTTTAGGATGAAGGGCAGCTGAAGGCTTTCAGCCACTATGGCTAGTAGCCTTCAATAGCCCTCTCCTCCATGAATTTACCAGTTGCAGGAAACCACCGGTGGGGAGAGGATTCATGTGCCCAGGTTCTCTCTGCCAGATTCCCATTGGGGCATCTGGTTGGCCATGGTGAGAACAGGATGCTGGACAAGATGGGTCATGGGCCTGATCCAGCAAGGCTCTTCTGAAGGTCTTCTGTTTGCTGGACTCCCAGCAAAGCCCAGGGGCAGCCAGCTAGGCCAGAGGTCAGGGACAAGGAAAGGGAGGTGGGAGTCCAGGAAGATTAGGGTGGATGAGGCCCCAGCCCCAGACGAAGCAGGGCCACGTTATCCACCAGCCCACCCAAAGGTGCAGAGTCCTTACTTGACCCCCATGAAGGAGATCTGGAGCCAGAACCAGGCGAGGGTCAGCATCAGGAGCATGTTCGGGAAGGCGAAGGCGAACCAGGAGGCAAAGTTCAAGATGTCGCCGTTCTCAGGGAACAACCTGGAAGGAGGGGGGGGGAGGAAATGGTTGAAAAGCCTAGAATCGCAGAATCGTAGAAGTGTAGAGCTGGAGGGGTTCCCCTAAGGGCCATCTAGTCTGACCCCCAGTAAGGCAGGAATCACAACTAAAGGATGCCTGACAGATCCAACCTCTCTTTCAAAACGTCCATTGAAGGAAAGGCCACTAGCTTCCAAGGAGCCTGCTCCAGTTATCCTCAGAATGTTCTTCCTAATTTTGAGTTGGAATCACCTTTTCGGTCAATTGAATTTGTTGTTTTGGGTCCTCCCCTTTGGAGCAGCAGAAAACAAGCCTGCTCCATCTATGTGGCTCTGAATGGTAGAACATGAAACTCTGGATCCTAGGATCGTTGGTTCAAGCCCCACGTCAGTGAAATATTCCTGCATCTCGTGGCCCCTTCCAACTATGAGTCAAAGAACTCCATGAATCCAGGTTGCAGCTCTTCAGATATCTGAAGACGGCTCTCTCAGTCTCCTCTTCTCCAGGACAAACATTTCCGGCTCCCTCAACCTTTCCTCGTAAGGCTTAGTTTCCAGACCCTGGATCATTCTGACTGCCCTCCCTACACCCCTTCCAGCTTGCCAATCTCCTTCTTAGGACTCAGCTACACGAGCAAAGAAAAAGTGTTTTATATACGTTATAACACCATGTCACCAGATGGTGCTGTGGAGCCCCGCCTTTCGCCAACGTGATTTCCCATGATGCAGTTTACAACGCATTTCCCTAAAACGATTTCTTGACGTGTCTAGATCCAGCCTTAAACTGGACACAAAAATGCAGGTGGTGTCTGACCAAGGCAGACTAGACTGATAGGAGAGCAATATGGAAGTCATCAGGAACAGGGGGGGGAGGGCTGTTCTGGGAAAACCCCAGCTTGGATTGTTTAGGAGTAACACAGCAAGTGACCAAGAGGGCTGAACAAAACACAGGCCCCCTTTCAGCCCGCTATGACTCCCAAGAAAAAAACCACGCCACACTGTTTCGGTTTCAATAAAAGAGCTGCAGCAGAGTCCAGCCTTTGCTGTGCGTCATGTTGTGGGTGGGGTAGAGACTTACTGGTCCATCTGACCTTTGAGGACCAGGTTTGGCCCCGTCCCGGTCAGGGTTGCTGTGCCCCCGATGCTGGCAGCATAGCAGATGCTGAGGGTCATCCCTTTGTTGAGCCTCTTCTTGGCCTCCCTCTCACACATCTTGGAGGTGTCCGGCAAGTGCCCATTGCTCGCAACTGGAAGGAGACAAAGCTGATTTGGCCTTTGATTGCAATGTGACACCAGGTGGGTGCGAGAAAGAGACCAGAGTGAGCCCTCAAGGTGCAAGAGGTGCATTGTACTGGCTCAGGAGAGACCCACCTGGTTTAGCAGAAGAACATATGAAGCATAGCTGCCAAGTTATCCCTTTTTTTAAGGGATTTTCCCTTATGCTGAATAGGCTTCCTCACGAGAAAAGGGAAAACTTGGCAGCTATGATATGAAGAGTCCTGCTGCATCAGACCCAAGGAGGCCCATCTAGTCCAGCATCCTGTTCTCACAACGACCAACCTATTGGGATTCAAGCACAAGAGCCCCTCTCCTTTCCTGTGGCTTTCAGCAACTGACATTCAGAAGCATTGCTGCCTCCAACTGCAGAGGCAGAGAACAGCTACTATGGCTCTTAACAGCCTCCAGACAGCAGCTAACCTGATTTGTTTGCAGAGAGATTAGACAGTGTTGGCTGCCGAATTGAGCATTCACTCCGATTAGTTTGCGGAGGAGACGGTTGCATCAAAGCAAACTTTCCCCGGGCCGTTTCCCCACCACTTCCCTCATTGCAGGGAAAAACCTCCTTCTTTAGGGGACGCAGGTTTGTGGCACAAGAGCTCCCAATCAATTGGAATTGCGCAACCTGAAATTTGCCAGTTATTATGGGGTTGAATTCCAGCGGGAAATAGGGGCAGTTCAGAAGTGCCTGTCATTTTTAGAATGCTTTTAGCCATGCTTAGAACTCGCCGACATGGCTTTCGCTCTTTTTAGAATTGGTGGGTTGTATGCAGTGTTTGCCCTGCTCAGCAGACCCACTGAAATTGATAGGCATGGCTAAATAATGCTAATTTCAGATGCATGTGGGGGAGGGCTATCAATGGCTGCCTGGAGGCTGCTATGAGCCATAGTGACTGTGCTCTGCGTCCACAGTTGAGGCAGCAATGCTTCTGAATACCAGCGGCTGGAAATGGCAGGAGGGGGAAAGTGCTCTTGTGCTCAGGTCCTGCTTGCAGGTTTTTAATAATGGGCATCTGGTTCCCCCCTGTAAGAACAGGATGCTGGACAGGATGGGCCACTGGTCTGATCCAGCAGGCTCTTCTGATCTTCTTACTTTCAAGAGGTCTGCTCTTTTGAGTTGGAGTCAACTTTGGATTTCAATTCAGTTTAGTCTTGTGCACTCCTCTGATGGCCTTAGACCATGCATTGCGGAGGTTTATAAACACGTGAAATAAATGATTCTTAAAAATCTGACACTGGGAGTTCCACATGAGCGTCAGGGGCTGGACTGAGGAGGAAAGGTGGGACCTGTCCCCCCCCCTTTTCCTACACCTTCCCGAAAAGAGGAGGGCAGTGTAGATTTAGAACAATGGTTTGCAGAAGGTCATAGTTCAGAGGCTGCAGAGGGGAGGAGCTGGGAAATATCGCGAGAGCAGCAGGAAGAAGAAGCACCAGGGGAGAGACAGCTAACAGATTCAGTGTCTCTTGAAAGCATTCCTGACACACACCCCGTCCCCCAGAACAAGGCGTGCCTTGAGAGTAATAGAACAGAAAACTCAGAGGCAGAAAGCACAGATGAGCTGGCGCAGGGGTGACATAGAATAGGAGGGATTGAGGGGGTGGGAATTTACATGATTAACTAAGAGAGACCGCATTCCTTCATCTCTCTCTGTGAATATTGAATCAACTACATGGTAAGAACTCTTCTTGTTTTTCTACTTCTTGGCATCCCACCGTGAGAGGGATAGGATCCCGTGAAGCCTTGACAATGAGGTTGAGAAATTTTATTTATTTTTTAACCATCGCTCCCCGCCCCCACCGTCCCATGATTCCTTGCAGCCGTCGCCCACTTACCCGGCACTGTGGAGAGCCCCAAGGCAGCCACCTTCCCTTCCAGTTCACCCTTGCCGTTGCTGTGCTGCCCAGCAGCAGCTGCAGACTCCATGACGGCCAGATCATGCTCGGACCGGTTCATCTGGTCCAGGACCGCCTGGACTATGGGAACCATCATGGCGGTGGTGGCTGTGTTGCTGATCCACATGGAAAGGAAGGCTGTGACCCCCATGAAGCCCAACATCAGCCTGCAAAGAGGACAGAGGCAGGCAGTGAGCAGGCAGGCAGACAGGAGAGAGGGAAGTTTGCCAGGTGGTCGCTTGGGGTGACTGAGGATCAGCCCCAAGTGACTAAGCAGAGGGCGTTTAAATTCCTTGACTCCCACCCACTCATGAAAAACAACACATACATCTGAGGATGGATGGATAGGTTGGGGGCAAATCATGCAGGATTTCAGCCAGGAAATGGCAACCTGGAAGCAGCAGGGGCTTTGTGCTGGATAGGACCCCTGTAGAGCACAGCTGAAGCTGCCCCCCCCCACCCTCAAAGGTGGGTCTACAAATCTGGCTGCACACATGACAAGCCTATGCAATGTTTAGAAAGCCAATGCAATTTTTACATCCGTTTTTAGCCTATTGTTATTTTAACTTCTCAAAAGCCTTTAACTATGGCTGTTATTTTTTTCTTATTTTTAATTTCATTGTTTTGACTTCCATGCAAATCGCTTTGATGTTTCTTTAAAAAAAAGAAGAAAAAAACTATCAAGAGTTGTAAAATTTTTGCAAAACGGAAAAATAAATGGGAGGGTGTGCCTCCTGGGGCAATGTACTGGTTCGCATGCCCAAGCAGCAGCTGTAATACTAATACTACTACTACTACTACTACTACTACTACTACTACTAATAATAATAATAATAATAATAATAATATATTATTTATACCCCTCCCATCTGGCCAGGTCTCCCCAGCCACTCTGGGCGGCTTCCAACAGAAGAATAAAACACAACAATCTATTAAACATTTAAAGCCTCCCTGAACAGGGCTGCCTTCAGATGTCTTCTAAAAGTCTGGTAGTTGTTTTCCTTTTTGACATCTGTTGTGAAAGGAGGCCCTCTGAGCATATGATGAGTGTTACTTGTAAGCCTCCGGTCCTGACCCAGTATAACACCCCCCCCCCACACACACACACTGCATTAGAAGCTCAGCCATCACCCCACCTAGTCTCACTTGGGATGTTGGGGTGGTTAGACAGGAGTCACTTACAGGGCAGGTTTGACCCCAACAATCAGCAGCACCCTCAAGGCAATCCGTTTGTGCAGGTTCCAGTGTTCCACAGCGACGGCCACGATCAGCCCCCCCACAAAGAGCATGTTGGTGTCCTTCAGGTACTGCATGCACACCTGGGAAGTGAGCAGGGAAATGAAGGAGGCATAACTTTTGGTCACTTTGGGCCACTGTTGTTACAGATGGTGCAGCTTCATGGTGGCTGGCTAGGTTGCCTTCCTCCACTCCTTGCCTCTCTAGGGAGGGCTCCCTCCCCTCTCCCCAACACCCACCCTCTATATTCTGGCATCAGGGCTTCTTTGAGGTCTGGAATGCCTATAGTCCTTGCAGTCACCTCTGGCCATGCACAGAGTGCATTTCCCCTCCCAGGGTGGCCCAGCTTGCACTGTGGCTCAGCTCGTCTTTTTCAGGGCCCAACCCAGCCTCCCTCTTGGTTCTACCCCATTCAAGTGCTAACCTGTCTGTGTGTATACAGGTGAAACTCGGAAAGTTAGAATACCGTCAAAAGGTGCATTTATTTCAGTAATGCAACTTATTATTTTTTATTTTTCTTTTAATTTTTACAAATGCTTTCTTTTGGAAATTCCACAGTAATAAAACAAATAGTTACAATAATACAAAAATAAACATTGCTATTACATTTCATTAAGTACATTCCATTTATAATTGACCCACCAAACGACAATTACAATTACAAATAAAGGCTTGACATATCTTTCTTTGCATGTCATGCATCTATCTCATTTATCGGTTTCACCTTATAAGTTGCGTTACTGAAATAAATGCACTTTTCAACAATATTCTATTTTTCCGAGTTTCACCTGTAGATCTAATTCTGCTCCTGCCCTGCCTCCCTGTTGTCCTCTGACTTCCTGAGCTCAGTTATGGATTTTGCTCAGTCTCAAAAAAAGGTTCCGGGTTCCAGCCAGTAGAGGAGGAAGAATTAAAACTTTTCTCGCAGGGCGCCTCTCCTCTGCTGCCCTAGAGCCTTACCTTTTTGGACTCCAGGATGCCAAACATCGGGAACAGGATGACAGGCAGGAGGGCTGTGACTGCCAAAGGGATCACCTCTGTGCACCAATACACAGCCATGAGGATGATCACATAGGCACACCTGGCCTCCTGCAAGGAGAGAAAAGAGAGAGGGAGGGAGGGAGAGTCCCATCAGGCCCAGTGATCACAGACTCACAGAACTGTAGAATTGTATGGTTAGGAGAGACTCAAAGCATCCTCTAGTCCAGCCCCCTCTAATGCAGGACACAGGCAGGGATGCCTCAGGGCCCAGGAATTGCTGGCCAAGCACGGTGGCTGGACCAGAGGCCCAGCCTCCTCAGGAGACACTGGGATGGGTTGAACTGGTGCACCCCACTTTTGGGGAACTGGACATCCATTCCAGTTTCCCAGATTTGCCAGGAAGAGGCTTGATTGATGAAATCACTGGTCTTCGTAAACCTTCGCCTGTGTGTTCACTGGGTTCGCTGCCAGCCCCGCTCTCCAAATAACTGCCTGCCCAGAGCTATTGTGGTACTGAACACATTGCGGGATTCTTTTTTCAAAAGCCCCAAGACACTAAGACCTGAGGTTTGTAGGAACATTGATCCAGCTAGCTCAGCATTGCCCACACTGATTGGCAGCAGCTGCTTTCCAGGGGTTCCAGCAGGGAGTTTCTCCCCATCCCTGCTCTTCCCTGCTCCCTGCTTCCTAGAATCTGCCTCCTGAGGCCACTGCCTCACTCTGCCTAATGGCGACACCAGCTCTGGCCTGATTCAGAAACCAGTGCAAAAGAGAGCAAGCTCCTTGCAGATTCAGGAGGCATGGGATAACCCGCTATTTCAGCTCATTTTCCACTCTTCAGTTCTCCACATTGCCACATCAGTTTGCAATTTTCATTTTTAAAAAGTCCTCCATAAAATTCATCAGCATTAAGTGTTATTATATCAAAATATACACATTTTGCTATGCAGTAGTGCCTAATATTTTGCAGAACAATTTCCCCTAATATAATGCATGTTTGTAAGCTATTGTCACAATTTAAGATGCACATTTTACACTAGAAACATACATCTTTGCACATGTTCCTTGGCTGGAGAACTACACTGCAAAATTCAGAGGTGCACATTTTGAAAGAGGGTTCTGTGTTTCAGTTTCCAAATTGTTTCAGAAAACAATGAGGTGAGGCTGCCTTTAAGGTGCACACGGAATTCAATTTGCACAGGCAGAAAAGGAGCTGAGTGGACTGGCTGGTGGGAGGGGGAAGGAGACCCACATTCATTCGGGGACTCCAAGAGCAAGGATATTGGTGTCACTAGAACCAAATAGCAATTTTCTTTTCTTGTTTCATTTTTTTGTTGTTGTTGTTAAATTTCTAAATTTTTATTTTTTATTTTTTTTATTTATTTTTTATTTTTTTCTTGCTGATGTTTAGGTACTTTTTTGTAACCGGGTGAATTATTGTATGGAAAATGTAAAAATTATATATGTTTGGTGAAGAAAAATTAATAAATATTATTCATAAAAAAAGAACCCAAAAGTCCCCCCGCATAAAAATTTACAACTACAACATGCAGGAGAGTTAATTACTCCTCTGACAGTCCGTAATTGGAATGAATCTCCACCAAACCACAATTATGCCAACCACAAGCCAGACTCTCTGGATTAATGTTGCGTAAACAGGCCAGATCAAACTGCTAATGAGAGGCTGAAATGGCCTAGAATTTGTCAAGTCAATTTTCCTGTGGGAAGACAGGGCCATTTACCGTCCTATCAACAGGGGATCATTGGGGCAAACACCTCATTGCCTCTCCATTTGATTGTGCCCAAAATGACTGTTTGCCAGAACACAGGGCAACAAATAGACCTGCTCACCCACAAGACCCCTCTTAAAAAAGAAAAAAAAGAAGCAGGGGGTCAAATTCCACATTGGTCCAGACCTGTCTGCATGGGGCAGGTGGCCTATTTATTGTACGATAACAAAAGCCTGATAAATCAGCCACCCTCCACATTTAGATCGATTTTATAACGTTGTTAACAGACATGGCTTCCCTCAAAGAATCCTGGAAACTGTAGTTTGCTAAGAGTGATGGGAATTCTTTGGAGATGCCCATCTACCTCACAGAAGAACTACAGTTCCCAGAGTTCTCTGGAAAAGCAGGGTTGGTTGTTAAGCGTGTTTAAAAGCTCTTTTCTCCAGGGTTGGTTGTTGCTTTTGTAGCTGCAGCCTGTTGTGATCTGATCACTGCATCAGTGGAGGAAGGAAAAGGAAACAGAGAAGAAATAAATGGTATGGGGTTCGCTTCTTCTTGTTTTTTGAACATTCTCAGTCTTCTGACCCAGCAGATCATTCATCCCATGCTGACTTCAGCACCTAAAAAAAAAGCACCAGAAGGAGCAGCAGGGAAGTCGCCCTCAGGGTGCAGAGAAGGGGCAGCTGGGGCTCTTTTGGGTGGGACCGCATCCAGTACCTGGGGAACCCCACCAGGACCACCCAAACGCCAAGCCCAGAAGCCTCCTCCTGCATCCCTGGGGCCTATAATGTAATTACATTTGGGGAAAACAGAAGCACATCAAAAGCGCCTGGCTGCAGAATGAGGCCAAAGAGGCCCATCTAGTCCAGCCTCCTGTTCTCACAGTGCCCAACCAGGTGTCCCAATGGGAAGTCCTCAAGCAGGATTCGAACACAAGACCCCATCTCCCCTCTTGTAGTTTCCAGAAACTGGTCTTCAGAAGCATTGCTGCCTCCAACTGTGGAGGCAGAGCATAGCCATCATGGCTAGCAGCTATCAATAGCCGTCTTTAGGGCCATCCAGGTTGGTAGTCAACATTGCCTCCTGTGGGAGGGAGTTCCATAATTTAACTCTGCACTGCATGAAGAAGGACTTCCTTTTATCCGTCCTGAAACTTGGGTGGGAGAGTGTCAAGGGGTCCAGATCGACTGCAAATGTCCCGCAGGGGATTGAAGTGAGCATGGCAAGACAGAGGTCTTGGGTTCTTGATTACAACAGAAGTATTTTAGCACACGTTTAAAGAAAAAAAAAAGGCAGACATGTACAGTACAGATAGGAAAATCAAGGAAGCTTGTAAGTTCTAAGCCTCTCTCTGGCTGAATGAAGACATGTATAAAGGTAAAGGGACCCCTGACCATTAGGTCCAGTCGTGACCGACTCTGGGGTTGCGTGCTCATCTCGCATTATTGGCCGAGGGAGCCGACATATAGCTTCCAGGTCATGTGGCCAGCATGACAAAGCCGCTTCTGGCAAACCAGAGCAGCACATGGAAACGCCGTTTACTTTCCCGCTGTAGCGGTTCCTATTTATCTACTTGCATTTTGACGTGCTTTCGAACTGCTAGGTTGGCAGGAGCTGGGACCAAGCAACGGGAGCTCACCCCGTCACAGGGATTCGAACCACCGACCTTCTAATCAGCAAGCCCTAGGCTATATATATTTAAAAACCATTGTGAAAATGCTTTTTAAAAAACCGTTTTAAAATATATTGAATTTGCCATTAGCTCACCATCGCCATCTAGTGTTACACTTGTATAATGCATGTAAAATGAAATATTTGCAGCTGTATAGCTGAGTCCCCCATATATATATATATGCCCTCCTAGTTTTCAGTACCCAAAGGTCATCTGGTCCTCTCCTCTGCTGATTTTGGTAACCCACACTGCCAGAGCATCCCTGAAGCCTCTAAGCAAGGAGAGCCCGTTACCTTCCCAAGCAGTCTTGGAGTAGGTGTTGAGCAGCTTGGGGAGTCAGGAGGTCCTTCCTAATGTTCCTGGCCCCTTTAACCCTTTGGTGCCTGGGTCCTGCCCTCTCCCGCCTCCCAGGCCCGCCATCAGGACCTAACATGGGCAAATGGGCTTCCCTTTGTCCAAACACCCTCTCTCTGCCTGAAGAAGCGCCTGATGCCCTCGGGATCCTGGGACACCTTGCACCCTTCCACCCAACACCAGCCAATGCCCTCCTGACCCGCTTGGAGTAAATCATTTCTTTAAAGGTCAATAATACAACCAGGCTTAGAAATTAACTGCAGCTGAAGTCTAGAAAAAGCCCAAAGGAGGGACACCTTCTCGGCTTGCGCAAATAAATAGAATATCGAAATCATGAAAGCATTGGGGGGAACTGCTGGCGACACAGTACTAAAGCTGCATCTTTCAATGGGATGGGCAAGAAGATTTAGAGATTTATTAGAGTTGCCTGTGCAGACATTGTTGGTTGAACACCCCACAGGATCCAAGTAGCATTGTGGCGAACGCAGGCAGAATCTGCTCCTCGCTGGGCACACAGCTTGCCACTCTCCTAGGCAGCTCTTGAAGTGTGTGCCGCAGGATGCATCTATGAAACTCTTTCCTTAGAATCATAGAATTGTAGAGTTGGAAGGGATCCCCAAGGGTCCTCTGGCCCACCCCTTGCAATGCAGGAATCTCAACTAAAGAATCCTCGAGTGATGGCCCTATGAGTTCTGTTGAAAAACCACCAGTGGGGGCGGAGCAGGGGGCTCAGCGTGGGCGGCCCCCTCTCAAGGTGCCTATCTTGAGCTGGGACTAGCGCTCCTCCTTCCAGTTGACAAGGGGCTGGTGCTGAGCTTTCCCCTTTCAAAACAACACCGAAAATCTTTTTCTTTCTTTCTTTCTCCCTCCCTCCACACCCCCACCCCGCTTGCTACTGAGCATCAGAGCCAGAAACAGATTTGAATCGGGTCAGTGCTCGGACTGGAATGAAACGAGAGTCTCTCTGCTTATGCAGAATGCTTGTCCCTCAGCACAGGAACTGCTTAGGGCTACCTCCTGTTTGCCAAGTGCCTCTAGACCGAGCCCCCCCCCCAAACTCTGGTGTGCCTGGCATTTACAGGTATACGCTCCCTAGACATGGAGGTTCCATTGTATTTGTCTGAATCCTTTTTGCTCCTATAGGTGGCGGCGATGGTGACTGCCAGCTCCCTCTTCAGGCACCCAGTCCCCCCTCCCCTCTCTCTCCCGCCTGTTCTTGAGGCGGGGGCTACTTTTGAGGAGGTTTCCCCCTCCCTCCCGAGTCTTCAATACCCCCAAAGAGGCGGAGGGGTTTGGCACTCTGGGAGGGAGACGCTCAGGTCTTCCCTCCGCTGTCGGAGGCAGGATGCTGAGGGAGCCCGAGTGGGGAGGGGGCGCTGCTGATGGTCGGCAGAAGAGGCCCGCTGAGGGACCCTCAGGACGCCCCCTAGGAAAGAGACGGGAGGGGCGATTGCAAAAAGAACACCCCCGCGGCCTCTGGAGAGGCTCCGCTTGGACCTGGCGTGGCTTGGCTTCTCCCCCCGAAGCGACGCTCATGTCTGGCCCTGGCAGCAGCAGAGAAGCGGCAGCCCGGGCCGGAGGCAGCGCCGGGCCAAAAGTTGGTCCTGGGCGGTAGACTGCTCCTGTCCGGGGAGGCTCGGCGAGCCACCTCAAGAGGAACTGGAGGAAGAGGGGGCGCCCCTTCGCTTGGCTAGGAGAGGGACCTTGCTCTGCCCACTAGGCGGGCTGGCCGGCCGGCCGGATTGGCTGACTGACCTGGGTGGCCACGAGAAGCGGCAGCGGCAGAAGGGCGAGCGGGGCGCCAGCCAGCGTGATCAGGGTCTTGCAGCGGAGCAGAGAGCGGAGCAGCGACGGCGACGGCATCCCGAGACGCAGAGACAGAGACAGCGCCGCGCTCGCCTCGCCGGCCGGCCTTTTAAACAACAGCGCCGGCCTGGGACCGAGCCAGCCCCCGCCCCACTGCTCTCCCCCCCCCTCCTTCCCACTCCGGGGACCAGTCTCCTCCTCCGCTGCCGCCTTCGTCGCCTCTCCTGGCCGCAGGAAGCCTCTGAGCGCGTGCAGAGTTCCCCTTCCTTGCCAGATCCAGGGAAACAGCTGCAACTGGAAAGTCAAATCCCATATTCTAAGAGAGGACCAACAGCCACTATGTGTCATTTAGTTTGGTCCCTTGGTCGGTTAGGCTGCTGCTTATAGAAGTGTTAAGAAGTAAATGCTCTGATGGAGTCTATTTAGGACTCACTAATATCTTATATATAGTTTATATCAATTGAGTATGCACTCAATGAATCTGACAGTAAACTAGTTTATATTGTTATCATTCAGATTCATGTGTATTCTTTGAAGAGGGACAAAAAGGATTAATAACCAAGAGGGCAGGAAGGACTCAAACGAGTCAGCAATCCGCTTGCTGCTGTGTAAATTCAATATGGAAATGATTAACCCTGCTATATTATACTGTATATAAAAGTAACGTTCCTACACCTGGGACCGAGCCAGCCCCCGCCTTACTCCTCTTCCCCCCCCCTTCCCACTCCGGGAACCTGTCTCCTCTTCCGCTGCCGCCTTAGTCGCCTCTCACGGCCGCAGGACGCCTCTGAGCGCGTGCAGAGTGCCCTGGCCTGGCAGCGCAGGAGTCGCCGCCGCCGCCGCACGGGCGGGATCTCTTGCTCCCCTTCCTCGCCAGATCCAGGGAAACAGCTGGAACTGGAAAGTTACACCCAGAGTAAAAATTTCCTCGGGCGAGGAAAGTCAAGCGAGAGGGGGCGGGGCACCCCTTGTGTTTGGGGGCAGCCGCAGGACAGAGAGGCAGATGGGTTGGGGGTCACCTCCCCTTCAGGTTGCACAACGCGTGGTGCGCTCTTGCGCAAAGAAATAGCTTCCTCAAAGGCCGGGATTTTTGCGCTGAAAGTGACGGGAAGCTACAAGGGGGGGGGGGGTCACTTTGCCTTTGGTGCGACCTCATCGAAGTTCCCTGGAAAGATACCGGCTCGTCGTCTGGAGGTCACCGCCTTGGTAGAGCAGGGGTTCCAACTTGAATAAAATATTGGGGGGCGGGGTTTAAGCCTTGCCCCGCATAATCGATCACATGATGCGCTTCACGCACACTATTTGAATGGCAATGCCCACCAACTTTTTCTGGGGGGTGGGGTGGCCCCCTTAAATATTTTATAGGGGGTCGAAGGGACCACAGCCCCTAGGAGTTGGCTCCAATGTTGTAATGTAGAGCCAGGGCGTTGGACTAGACTTCAGGTCCCTTCCAGCTCTACACTTCTGGGAAGCAGGGTCCCCTTGCCCGCCCAGTCCCTTCCTTGGTGTCACTCTCAAGGGCCCCTCCAGGCCATAATGCCCCTGTGCCATGGAGCGGTTTCCCCACAAAGTCCTGCCTGCAAATCTCGTTTCACCTGAAAGGTGGCTGTAGGTACAAGTCGCTATCAGCCTTTGCAATAGGAGCGTGATTATCCTTACCTACCTTACAGGATCGTTGTGAAGACCCCTGAGAGGATGGATATGAAGAGCTCTGAGCTCTTGAAATGGGCTTTATCAATCTGTCTTTTTTGCCAGGCTTGCCCTGACCCAGTAAATGGGCCCCTGCTGCCCCTGGACTCCTGTTTTTTTAAAGAGTTTTTACAAGACTGTTTTTGTATACCACTTAGGGTTTTTTATTTTAAAAATATCTTGAGCAGTTAGGAAATACTTTTAAATCATGAAATCTATGCAGGCAGAGGCACATTCTCTGTGACTTTGGGGGTCTGCAAAGACAGAGCTCCTATCGATGGGGCAGGAGGGGAGTGCTGTGTGCAAGGCAGGCTGATTCAACATTTTCAGTCTGAATTGCTCAACCACTTTTTCATGTAAATAAATGTTCCCTTTAAAACCATGAGGACTAGAATCTTACTTTATTTTCAGAGGAAGGGCCATAGCTCAGTGGCAGAGCAGCTGCTTGGCTTGCAGAAGTCCCCATGTTCAATATCCAATGGCATTTCCAGGCTGCTGCTGCTGCCAGTCAGTGTTGACAGCACTGAGTTAGATGAAGCAATGGTCCAACTCGGTAGAAAGCATCTTCTTGTGTTACTATGGGATGCTTTTTTCTTTCCTTTTCTTGGGTAAGCTTCAAAACATGCTGTATCTTAAATTGTTACAACCTATAGCCTGGATACGTAGCTCAGTTGGTTAGAGCAGTGTTTCCCAACCTTGTGCCTCCAGATGTTTTCGGACTACAACTCCCATCATTCCTAGCTAGCAAGACCAGTGGTCAGGAATGATGGGAATTGTAGTCCGAAAACAGCTGGAGGCACAAGGTTGGGAAACACTGGGTTAGAGTATAGTGCTGATAACGCCAAGGTTGCAGGTTCGATCCCCTTATGGGACAGTTGCATATTCCTGTATTGCAGGGGGTTGGACTAGATGATCCTCACAGTCCCTTCCAACCTTCCAACTCTATGATTCTATGAACCTGTAGTAAATCAGTAACATCATCATCAGATAGAACATCCTGAGGACCAAGTGCCTCTCTTTGCCTGAGGCCCTGCCAGTCAGAGGAGGAGCCGCTGGAGAGCTCCTGCCTGTCAAAGTCTCAAGGCCGGCCCTAACCTTGTGCAGAGCAAAGGCCATTGCACCCCCAGCCTTACCTCTTGAGCTTCTGCCACCGCCATTTGCCTCTGTTGGAGGCCAAGGTGCTTCATCTCACAGGCCTGATAGGGATGCTGCAAACTAGCTTGGAGATTTGCTGCCCCGTAGCCAGTATGGAAGTCAGCTCCACCTGCCAGTCCACAAGTGGACATGCAACCAGTGTAGCTTTTTCCCCCCAGGCAGGAAAAATATCCTAAGTCAGCTTTTTGTGCTCTGAAAAGTCCGTAACGCATGGCCTGTGAACACCCGTGCTGCAACATTGTTTGATGGAGATGCCCCCAGCTCAGAGCGGAAGCGGGGGACAGCCCCCCCCCCCCCGAGCAGACCTTCTGGGGTGTGTCTCAGGGTGCTCGTTTCCTCAAGTCCAGCCATGCCAGTCTATCCAGGGTGTGTCAAACTCAGAGGAGCATAGTTAAACTATGAAACTCCCTTCCAAAGGAGGCAACAGTGGCCCCTGGGACACCCTCCCACCAGATGTCAAGGAAATAAATAACTGTAGAACTTTTAGAAGACATCTGAAGGCAGCCCTGTGTCAGGAGATCTTTAATGCCTGATGTTGTGTTTTGATATGTGTTGAAAGCCACCCAGAGTGGCTGGGGCAACCCAGCCAGATGGGTGGAGTATAAATAATAAACCTATCATCATCATCATCCTAGATGGCTTTAAAAGAGGTTTAGGCAAATCAATGGCTACGAGCCATAATGGCTATGCTGTGCCTCCATGGTTGAAGACAGCCATACCTCTCCCTGGAAATCACATGAAGAGCGTTCTTGTGCTTTAATCCTGCTTTTTGGTTTCCCATCAGGGCACCTGGTTGGCCACTGTGAGGCCAAGATGCTGGACTAGATGGGTGATTGGCCTGATCCAGCAGCCAGGCTGTTCTTATGTTCTTGTGGAGCCTCCATATCCAGAGGCAGTCTTTCTCAATCCCTAGCTCCTATGGGGTGTTTGGCTAAAGTAAGAAATGGATGCTGAGCTAGGTGGGCCATTGGTCCGATGGAGCAGCTCTCTTACTGGGGTTCTTAAGTTCTCTTGCAGGCTGGAGGTAGGGACTCATTTGGAGATTTGGGGCCAGCCTCCTTAGGTGGAAGTTATCACCTAGGAGATGGGTATCAAACAGGTCGCAGAAAAACCGGCCTCCCTGCATTGCTGCGGGTGAGTAACTGTACCAACCAGCAGCACACTTAATCCTCTCCTAATCTCCTCCTCCAGGAGGCTGGCAGAGGGAGACTTCTTCCATCTCACCTCTTGCTGACCTCCTCACCCCTCCACAACCCAGGGGGGCCCAGGTGAGAAACAGGAAGGAGCTGGGAGCTGGCATGAGCCTGGCGCTAGGTGTGCAACAGGCAGGCAGCCTTAGCCCTCCTTGCACAGGGCAACAGGGATGTGCCTGGCACATATGAGATTGCTTCCAGGATGGGCTTAAGAACACAAGAAGTGCCTACTGAATCGGGCCAATGGCCCATCTAGCCCAGCATCCTGTTCTCACAATGGCCAACCAGGTGCTCATTATGGGAGACCTGCAAGCAGGATTTGAGCACCGGAGCCCTCTCCCCTCCTGTGTTTCCAGCAACTGGCATTCAGAACCTGCTGGCAGTGGAGGCGCAGCAGAGCCTACATGGCTAGTAGCCTCCAATAGCCTCCTCTGCAAATTTGTCTAATCCTCTTTTAAAGCTGTCCAAGTCAGCAGCCATCACTGCCTCCTGCGGGAGTGAGTTCCATAGTTTACCCATTATTTTTTTATTATTATTTATTAAAATTGGTATACTGCCCTATACCCACAGGTCTCAGGACGGTTGCAACATGAAATCACAATAATAAAAAAACATAAAATGCATAATAAAAACAAAAACAACCCGATATTGCCCCGCTCCCCAACACGTTTTAAAAGGGCATTGGATAACTATTATTACTATTACTACCCTATTTTTCACTCTATAAGACGCATTTATTTCCTCCTAAAAAGAAAGGAGAAATGTCTGTGCGTCTTATGGAGCGAATGTGTGGTCCCTGGAACCTAATTGCCCAGGGGAAAAAGCAGATCATGCTTTTCCTTTTTTTTTAAAGAAAGAGGTAAAGGCTAACTATACGGAAAGAGGGGTGTTGAAAAGAAGCCGCTCAGCAGCTGATTGCAAGAGATCGGGGAGGGAGATAAGGGACGCAAGAGATCGGGGAGGGCGATAAGACCCACACACCCTGCAGATTGGAAGAATCTCCCAGGAAGCCAAAGGAGACCAGAAAGCAGAGCCATAGCCCAGTGGTAGAGAGTCTGCCTTGCAAGTGGAAGGTCCCCAGTTCAATTCCTGCCAGTATCTGACCCGGAAACTACAACTAATCCAGAATGCGGCAGCTAGACTGGTGACTGAGAGCGGCAGCCAAGACCATATAACATCGGTCCTGAAAGACCTACATTGGCTCCCAGTATGTTTCTGGGCACAAGTGTTGGTGCTGACCTTTAAAACATTAAATGGCCTCGACCCCATATACCTCTGATGTCTCCACCCCCATCGCTCTGCCCAGACACTGAGGTCCAGCTCCGAGGGTCTTCTGGCGGTTCCCTCACTGCGAGAAGCGAAGTTGCAGGGAACCAGGCAGAGGGCCTTCTCGGTGGTGGCGCCCGCCCTGTGGAATGCCCTCCCACCAGATGTCAAAGAAATAAACAACTGTCTGACTTTTTGAAGACATCTGAAGGCAGCCCTGTTGAGGGAAGCTTTAAATATTTGGAATTGTTGTATTTTAATATTTTGCTGGAAGCCACCCAGTGTGGCTGGGGAAACCCAGCCAGATGGGCGGGGTATAAATAATATATCATCATCATCATCATCATCATCATCATCTCCCGGCAGGGATAGGAACAATTCCTGCCTGAGATACCGGAAAGCTTCTGCCAGTCAGTGTAGACAGTACTGAGCTAGATGGGCCAATGGTCTGACTCAGTATAAGGCAGCTTCCTATGTTCTAAGGCACGGGTGTCAAACACAAGGCCCAGGGGCCAAATCCGGCCCGCCAGACCTCGTCATGTGGCCCGCCGAGCGCCCCAGCCAGCGGGACCTTGCTGCTGAAGCGCCGCGCCGACAAAGCGCTGACAAACAGCTGGGGCGGGGGGGGGGTTTAGAAAGGCGGCCGGAGCAGCGCTGCGTGGAGCGCCCCGAGCCACAGCAGGAGAAGGAGGGGGCAGCTTGCCGGGTCAGCGCCCGGCAGTGCCGCATGGAGAGTCCCTAGCCTCTGCGACGCAGCAGTGCTCTGTAGCACTTTGAATCCTCCTCCTCCTCCTGCCACGGCTCGGCGCCTGGAAACGGCTGCTGCTGCTGCTGCTGAAGCACAGACAAAGCACCCAGCAGCGCCGTGTGGAGGAGGAGGAGGATTCAAAGTGCTACAGAGCACTGCTGCGTCCCAGAGGCTCGGGACTCTCCGCACGGTGCTGCCGGGCACCGACCCGGGAAGCCGCCTCCTCCTCCTCCTCTTGCCTCACCTCCTCCTCCTCCTGCCGCGGCTCAGCCTCATGAACGTGAGCTCAGCAGCGGCTCAGCCTCACGAACGTGCAACTCTGAGGCTTTACGCACTTCTCCTAAAACGGACACCCGCTGCCTCACGCTGCACGGGAAATGCTTTTTGCCCCTGGGTCCCTTCGCGCTCTTTTCTGGCGCTGAATCAAGGCAGCGACCCCCCCTTCCCTTCCTTCCTTCCTTTCTCTCGTTCTTATTCTTTCTTTCCCTCTACTTCCTTCCTTCTTTCTCCCTTTCCATCTTCTCTCCCTCTTTCTTTTTCTTTCCTTCTTTATTCCCTTCCTTATTTCATACTCTTCTTTCTCTCCCCTCTTTCCTTCCTTCCTTCCTCTCTCCCTCTTTTCTTCCTTCCTCCCTCCCTCCCCTCCCTCTCACTCTCCTCAGAAACATAGGATGCTGCTTTATACTTCTGGCCCTTAAACCCTGGAACCAGGAGAGCAGCTCCAGTGAGTCAACCTCAGCCAGTCCCTTTGGTGAAGGGTGGTGGCTCACTGGCAGAACATCTGTCCTGCATGCAGAAGGACCCCAGCATCTCCAGGTACTAGTAGCTCTGCAAAGGTCCTGCATGAAACCCTAGCGAGCCTCCACCACCCAGTGCAGTTACCAAAAATCATTTTTCAATAAATTGTACAATAATTGTACATTTGAATATCTACTTGCCATTATTCTGACTATGTTTCTGCTTTCAGAGCTAGTTATTACTTACGTTATTACAAAAAAACAGTAATAATTGAATGCAGTGACAATAATTTATGATAATAAAGAGTGGACACATAGTCCTACAGATACAACCGGCCCTTTGAGGGTGACCAAACTGCTGATGCGGCCCCCGATGAATTTGAGTTTGACACCCCTGTTCTAAGGGCAGGCAAGCAAGGGAGCCCAAGAGGGGTGAGTGGCAGGTATGGAGGTATCCAGGCAGGTTGTCCTTGGGTGAGGAGGGAGGCATTGTGTGAGTGTGCTGGACTGAGAAGGGCAACAATAGACCAGCCGATGGAGAACATCCGCCACCGGTTCTTGAAGTGCTGCCAGAGCCCAGATCCAGCAGAGAGATTCTGCTAGGCTGAGGCCAGTTCAGACAGGCAGACATGTCCCTCATTTTCTCCAGCTAGCAGCGAGATGGAAACTGCAACTGCTCCACACAGCCATTTCAGCTGAGCCATTGTGCTGTAGCTCCCTCCCTGTGGAACACCCTCCCATCAGATCTCAAGGAGAAAAAGAACTATGCAACTTTTAGAAGGCATCTGAAGGCAGCCCTGTATCAGGAAGTTTTTAACCTTTGATGTTCTATTATGTTTTTATATGTGCTGGAAGCTGCCCAGGTGGCTGGGGCAACCTAACCAGATTTGGTGGGTTGTATAAATATTATTATTATTATTATTATTATTATTATTATTATTATTATTATCTGCTCTCAAGGGCCCAGCCTTTGCTCATGTTGTGTGTGCACCACCCTTTGAAGGTGTGGAATAAAAAAAGCAAGGGCTTTTAGGCATGTGCAAAGTGCTTTAGCAAAGCCACAGCCATATCCTGCGAGCGGACAGTTCTCCCAAGGAAGAGGTGTGAGGAGTGGAGTCGCACATGAATCTGGGCTTTTAAACTTGTACAAGAAATGGTCTGGAGTTCAGGGTGTGAGCAGACTGGCTTGGCTGGCAGGCCAGTGACAGCAAATTGTTTAAGGTGTGGGGGGAGCAGAGGCTTCAAGAGGGGCAGTCCAAACTTGGTGAAAGGGCAGTAAAATGGGAAATCCAATTCAGTGTAAGGAAGCAGGGCAGCACCAAGGCAGAAGAGGGATGTAATTTTGCACACCTGCTCATGGGGACAGAACTTGCAGTGACTGCCAGGAATGAGACCTTGGGAGCGGCAAATCCCATGCTAAGGATGGTTAAGAAGAGGGACTGCAAAACGAAACCGCCAATATCATAATGGCATTATGCAAACTGGTGTTGTGACTACCCTTGAAATATTGCGTACTGCTATGGTTGGCCTGAGCATATCCAGGGAAAGGGCTCTTTGCACCCAGCAGGAGACCCCCAGGACCCCTCTCTGAAGGCTGGGTACTGAAGATCTGCAATCCTGGCAGCAACAGCTCCATCCCTGTGGCAGGTAAGCGGAGCCCCTTGTTGCCAGGCCAGCCCAGCAGGAGCCGCCCCCCAAGGCCACCGGTCTTCCCTAGGCTCACAATGCCCAAACACAGCCTGTCTTGTTCTGTTCTGTACCACGAAACTCACACAAGGAAACTCACAGAGGGAGGGAGGGCGAAGTGGCAGAGTGGCATTGTGAGGCCGCTGTGTTCCTTCAAGATTTCCTTCCGCGGCTTTTCATGCAGCAGCGGCAGCCAGGACTATCCCAAAGAAGCCTTTCTGGTCTTTGGCACTCTTTGTGTGTCCCCACCCACTCACTACTTTTTACCCCCCCCCCCAAAAAAAAAATATCTCTGAGCAGCAAGATATTCCAGGAACTTACCTAGGGTTCGGTTTCCTTGGAATGAAGACCAATGGAGAGGTTAGTGTCTTTAGGATGGAAGGATTTACTGGTAATCAAAGGGACTGGTTGGGCAAACTTGTTTTCATACCTTCAACCCTCACAGATACAGGAACCCAGAATGGGAAGGGACTCAGGGCATCATCCAGACTGACCCTTTAAAAAAAAACCCTCCAAAAAATCACTAAAACCCTACATCACTACATCACCTGTGGGTTGAAAAGCATATTTGGCTTGTGGCCCAAGCAGCTGCTATGGAGGTGGGTGGGAGGAAGAGAAGAGCAAGCCTGGCTACACCCCCTCTCCAAATCAGCTGGAAATGCCCCGCTCATCCCCCTGTGCTTGGGTGTGAGAGAGCCTTGGTGGCGGCAGTGGTTCACTCTCTGCCCATCCTTGCGATTCTGTAAGAATTGGTCCCGCACTTGAACAGGTTGTCTCCCCATGGGTTTTGAATCACACAAGATGTCAGGAAGGGAAGGGGGCCTTTTGCGTAACTGTTTAGAAAGGGCCTTGAGTGTCCTAGTTAAACTGCAGAACTCCCTGCTGCAGGAAGCAGTGATGGCCACCAATTTGGAGGCCTTAAAAAAGAGGATTAGGAAAATCCAAGGAGGAGAGGGCTATCAATGGCTACTAGCCACAGGGGCTGTTCTCTGCCTCCACAGTTGTAGGCAGCAATGCTTCTGGGTACCAGTTGCTGTGGAAGCCACAGGAGGGGAGAGGGCTTTTGTGCTCAGATGCTGCTTGCCAACTTTCCACTGAACCATCTGGTTGGCTACTGTAAGAACAGGATGCTGGACTAGACGGGCTCTATTGGCCTGATCCAGCAGGCTCCCCTTGTGTTCTTAGTCCCCCACCTGATGGAGATTAGCGGGTGTGGAGTTTCCCCAACCCCAAAGCAGACTTGAGCCCCCTTTCAGGCTCACTAGGAAGCCCCACTTGAGGATGCAGCCACAGGGGATGCAGGAAGCCTGGCCAGCCCTCGCCACAATTGGCTGGCTGAACAAGAGCCATTGTTACATGCCCAGAGAGGGTGGGGTGATGGGGTTGCACAGCTCCCTCTGCTCCCTTGGGGATGCTCCAGGCACCCCAACTGGCCAGAGCCAATGTTTTTCTCTCGGCCTCCAGAGACTGACAAGCACCTCCTGATCAGGACGTGGTGAAGGCAATCCCCTTGGCCCCGCCAGACCCCCAGAGCTCTGAGGGGGCAGAAGCAGGGCCCATAGGCAGAGCCCTCCCTATTTCTCTACTGCTCTTAAAGGTACATGATCCCCTACAGAGGTCTCAACATGACATCCTTCCACCTTTGCTTCCCCTGTCCCCGCACAAGCCCACTGCAATCTCCTTCCCTGCCGTAATATGTATGAATTGCTCATCCGCAGGAGACTGTGTTGCAGGGGTTGGACTAGTTAATAATAATAATAATAATAATAATAATAATAATAAATACCCCACCCATCTGGCTGGGTTTCCCCAGTCACTCTGGGCGGCTCCCAACAGAACATTAAAAACATGATAAAGCATCAAACATTAAAATCTCCCCTAATTGTCCCTAGTTGACCCTTGGGGTCCCTTCTGACTCTACAATTCTATGGTTCCATTGTGGTGGTGGGGAGGGGGAGGGGGAGGGGGAGGGGGAGGGGGAGGAGGATGCCCTCTGTGAGAATGGTACTTTCCAGTGCAACACTGGACAGGTCCTTTGCCCGCAAGGAGCTTACAATCTAAAACAACAAATTTTGTGGCACGATGGAGCCTGATGGCTTGGCAGGCAGAAAACCCCTGGCTGAAGTCTCAATGGCATCTCTAGTTAAAAACAGCTCAGGTAGCAGGTATGGGGTGCGCGGAAGCTCCCTTCTTCCAAGACCTGCAATCCCAGACCAGGTGCTTCTCAGCGGCTCTGGGTGTGAGCCTGAGACCCCCACCTCACCGACAGGTTTTCATGGACCATGATGAGTTAGTTAAAAGGAGCTATGGGAAGGGCCATAGCTCAATGGCAGAATAGCTGCTTTGCATGCAGAAGGTCCCAGGTTCAATCCCCTCCAGCGGCACCTCCAGGTAGAGCTGAGAGAGAACCGTGGCTGAAACCTTGGAGAGCCGCTGCCGGTCAGTGTAGTGTGTAGGCAATACCGACGTAGATTGAGCCACTGGTCTCACGCAGTATGGGGTAGCAAGCTTCATGTGCTCTTCTGCTGCCATCTGGTGGCCGCCTCGGGTACAACGGTCCGACCTCACCTGGAACGCGCGCTTGCCTCCAGAAGCGCCGTCGGGGCTCCGCTCTGGACGAAAAGGGGGAGCCCCGACGGGGGGGCAGCAGGGATGGATGCCCTAAGGAACACCACCCATGGGTGCTGCTGCTGGCTGGACAGCTGGCTGGCCGCTCGGCCCCAACTTTCTCCTTGGCCCGGCTGTTGACGTTGCACCCAGCGACTGACTTTCGTTTCCACCCAGGACACATTTTGCAGAAATGAAAGTGAAAGAGGGCGCTGGGCAGAGACGGGAGATGGAGGTGGAGACACGCGTCTGCGCGAACTGGTAAGGCATGTACCGTAGCGCTTTCTATTTATCAATCAATATCTGTCTGTCTATCGAATCTCCTTCCCTGCAAACAGGCTGGCTGGGTTACAGTGGGAACCCCCCTCCCTATAAGCGGGACTGGGGCGCAATCCAGTAGGGTTTCCCCCGGGGATGTGTGGGAACCCCACCACCTCCACCCCGCGTTAAGAAGAAACGTAGAGGGCCAGGTTGTTTTGCATGAAGGGGGCCTCTCGGATTTTGTAACTCATGGATAAAATAATATCTGTTGTCTAACATAAAAGGAATTGGATCAATATAATTGTTGGGTGGGGGAGGATTCGTATAACTTCACATATACAGTAAGTGTGAACTCCAGTTCTGTTACCTGGAACCTTCCAATATTAATTTTGGTTCGGAAACGTGTTCTCAGCTGTTTGCTTGTAGGAATCCCTTTCTGTTTGTTTTATTTGGCATCTGTTACTATCCTTCGTTATGCTACAAATATATGGAAATTAATTTGTATAGAATTACAGCAACAGCCAGATGCAACGTTTAAGAGTTTCTCGGTTTGGGGTCAGCCTCTGCTGTGGACAGTGACCCTTTGGCAAAGTCCCAGGCTCTCACAGTTCTCACAGGACTTCCTGGACCCAGGGAGAAGCGAGTCCTTTGCCTTGGTGAAAGGCCCAAGCTTATTTATTTATTTGCCTAGAGCTGTTAAGGAAAAATCGCACCACTGGTTTTTAACAGAGCATTTGCACCAGAGTGGCTTACGTACAAGGCGGTCCCTGCCCCTGTAGGCTTACAATCTAAGAAGACATGGCAGACAAGGGAAAAGGGGCGAGGAGGGAGGAGGAAAAACAAAATCCAACTCGGGCACCAATTCTTATATGGTTGTTCTTATGAAGACCAGGTGGCACAGTTCAGGGGTGGTGGGAGGTGCCTGGTGGAGCTGGGCTTCCAGCAGTGCTGACTTGCCCCTTGTGGCCCATGGGCTCCTCTTCTCTCACCCAGCAAGCGGGACGTGGTGGCTGCCAACTTCTCCCTCCATGAGGTCCACTGCTTGCGCTTCCTGACCATCTGCCCCAAGTGTGAGGAGCCAGTGGTGCTGAAGGACATGGCGGAACACCTCGCTACAGCCCACGAACAGGTAGGGCGTGGGGGATGAAGGCTCAAAGAATAATAGAATTGAAGAGTTGGAAGGGATACCCAGGGGTCATCTAGTCCAACCCCCTGTGATGCAGGAATCACAACTGCCCAGGCAGCGGGTGCTCAAATTGCAGGACAGAGGAGCCGGCGAGGTCAGCTGGGGATCAGGGTTCACATCAGAGGAATCCTGGTGGACAAACGCCACCTTCTCCAGCCGTGGGTGCATTTGTAAGGCGCTGTGGCCTGGCAAAGACAGAGAGTGAAAGCCAAGGGGCCTGGCCAGGTTCTGCCCCCCAGCCTTTTGCCCCAGAACCTGGAAGGGAACTGACTTGTGGGGAAGAAAAATCAAGCCTTTGTGTCTACTCAAGACTGTTTATTAAGGACAAGCAATTGCGTTGGAGAAGCCCCCACCAGCCAGACTTACTTCTCATCTGATCCAATATGGGGTGCTCTGCCTACGATATGGGGTTCGCAAAGTTGTCACAACCTGGTTAAGGAGACATAGCAAGAAAAACACAGGGAAACAGCATTTCTGGTCAAAACCCACCCACTGGACATGTCCTGGGTTTGGGGTGTAAAAATGGGGGGGGGATTTTGTCAAGGAAAACCCGGATGTATGGCAACACGATGGGAAAGACAGTGGAAACAGCTCAAAAAGCTTTACATTACATTATAAAATATGGCAACCCTATGCTCTCTCCTTTTTCCACTGTGAGGGAGACATGGCCTTAAGACAGGCTCAGGCAGAGGTCCTTGCAGATTCCCGACCCAAACATTCTGCTTCCACATTTGCCTTTCTCTGCCATCGCCCTCTTGCCCTCACCGCGTTGACATCTTTAGAGCCCTGTAGATGCCCTTCAGAGCAGCTCCTCCAGCTTTGGGTCAGAACAAGGGGCTCTCAAAGCAGGTTCCTGGGGTCAGGGGGAGGCCCGTGTCAGTCTGTGGTAGAGCAGAAAGCCCCCCGCTACTGCTGTATCATCACCAAGTGGGATAGTCAGTGCCCCAGAAGAGGGGCTGATCAGGCACCTTCCTCTGTTCCTTGGGGTGGGGTGGGGGGTGGTTTCCCTCCTGCCACCTTGGGGCCTTCTTGTGGCACTGCCAATGCCCTTCCTCACCTCCTCTGCCTCCTCCTCTTCCCACTTCCAGGTCAGATGCAAGCGGTGCCACCAGGCAATGCAGCAGTACTTACTGGAGCACCACGAGGTAAGGAGGGGGCCGACTTGGCCTTCCCAGGAGGATGCTGGGGCGTTTGCTGAGAGAGCCAGGAACCTGCTTCCATTCTGACCCTGGGGTAACAGCAGCCCTCGGGTTCGGTTTGGTTAGAGGGGCCTGAAAGGGAGCCAGCAACACCCCCTCCCCTCCTCGCCCCCCCCCCAGATCCCTGGACATGGCTGCTCTTCACCCGGGCAGAGACGAGAGTTTGGGGCGGGGGTGGTCTCTGGTGGTGCCTGATAGGGAGCAACCAACATTGGCTCCCTGATGTGGTGGAAGATGTGCTCCCAAGATTGCGTCTCCTCATTCAGACAGTGCGGTGTAGTGGTTAGAGTGTTGGGCTAGGACCTGGGAGAGACCAGGGTTCAAAACCGCCCGCCCCCAACTTGGCCATGAAGGCTCACTGGGTGTGTGGCCTTGGGGAGCCAGTCACGCCCTGACAGGGTTGCCGTGGGGATTAAATGAGGACTAGCACCTTGGAGGGTACCAATCCCCACTCCGCCATGCGAAGCTCCGTGGGCTGGTCACTCCCTCTCAGCCTAGCCTACCTCACAGGGTGGTTGTGGGGATTAAATGAGCGGGGGGGGAGAGAACCATGTGTACCACCTTGAGATTCCCCCCAGCCCCCTTTCTCCAAGACGGACCCCTGTCTCTCCTCCCCATGCAGGCTGAAGACTGCCCCGAACGCCTGGCCCAGTGCCACTTCTGCGAGCTGGAAGTGCCCTTCCGCCAGCTGCACAGCCACCTCAAGGCCTGCGGCAGCCGGACCACCCCTTGCTGGGATTGCGGCAAGTACATCATGTACAAAGACCTGGAGGACCACAGCCGTACCTGTCGGGAAAACAAGGTGCTCCCTGGCCCTGGTGAGTTTGCCCAAGTCCTTTTTTTTTTAACGTGGTGAGCGGTGAAATCTGTGGACTCAGCACAGAGAAAAGGAAGCAGTGTGTTGTTCAACTGTGGAACTCCCTGTCTCAGGAGGCAATGATGGCCACCAACCTGGATGGCTTTAAAAAAGGACTAGACAAGTTCTCAGAGGAGGAGAGGGCTCTCGAGGGCAACTAGCCACAAGGGCAGCACTCTGCTTCCACAGTTGGAGGCAGCAATAGATTTCCCGTAACAGGCATCTGGTTGGCCAGGGAGAGAACAGGATGCTGCTCCCAGTGGGCTGTGGGCCTGATACCGCAGCACAATGGTTCCCCCCCCCCCATGGACCCCAATGTTGAAGTAATCCCTTCACACAGAGGCAAAGGGCGATGAGGTTGTTTACTTCAAAGGTAGCGTTTAGATGAGCAAACGGGCAACCAGTCTAATACGAGGCCTTAATACAAAGTCTCTCACAAGAGGGTGCAGTCCTTTAAGTGCAAGGGGAAAAAAGGTTCCGTTGTCACTGGAGTCCAAAGTTGCTTGCCTGTCCCTTTATTCTCCTGGATCTCTCCTGGCAGAAAGTTCTCCAGCCTCTTCCATGCTGCCGCCATTCCCCCAGCAGTTAATCCTCCTGCTAAGTGTCCTTGATAAAAGGCTTCCGTTCACACTTATCTGCTCTGCCTCCCACAAACTTCACTTTCTCCTCTCAGACCCGACTCTACGCCTCTGTAGTCATGCATGCCTGTTTCCCTTTCTAAGGAGGCGGTTAATGAGAGTCACAAGACACAAGGCAGCGACTCGGGAGCTGGACCTTAATTACATTCACTGTAATGTAGTTTATTCTTTGTAAAATGCACAAGTGCAATACATACACCAACACTTCTTGGGTTCCTAAGGCAGCTGCAGGCCCTGGCCCTGCCTGTACTTTTCCTTGACCCCTCCAATCTCCCATTCTGGGGGCTCTGCACATGCTCCACATTAACCCCTAGCAAAGGCCAACACACTGCCCTGCAGATAAGGATGCAAGAAAAGCGTAGGCTGGATCAGGCCCATAGCCCATCTAGTTCAGCATCCTCTTCTCACAGGGGCCAAGCAGATGCCCGCTGGGGGCACCCGCAAACAGGATCCAAGCACAAGAGTCCTTTCTCCTCCTCTGGCTTCCAGCAACTGGTATTATTCAGATGCAGCGTGGATAAAAATCAATGGGTTTTTTTTTAAAAAATTTAAAAAACGGATTATTATTTTTAAAATCAGAATTTCAAAGTATAATGCTTTTGGAGGAAAAAGCTTTCTAAATATAGTTTTCTATTTAAGTTACATTATAGTCCATCAGGAAATAAGGATTTGTTTTAAGTTTTTCATGTGTGCTAACAAGTCTTGGTTTTTTTTATTAAAAAATTGTTTAACCACACCAGTTAACAAACATGTTATCCTATCATGTTATTGTTTTAGTTAAATAAATTGTTTAAACTGTTATTAAGGAAATGATTATTTTTCTCCTTCCAATAAAGTACAGCAGAAAAGTCGCCCAAATATAAACAGTTAACTTATTAAACCTCACAATAATTTCATCATTATCTGTCTGTGTATTTCTAATAGTATAACCAAATCAGTAATTTTTGATGTAGCTGTAAAAACTACTCTGAAAATTTATTATTCCAAAAATGAAACCTTAATCTGGTTGTAAATATTAAGATTATACCAGCAAGAATGAGTCTTTCTGTAAAAAAAAAATGATTTAAATCAAGTCTTACTGACTAGTGATTTAAATTGTGATTGAAATCGATTTGATTGAAATCAAATCCACCCTGTTCAGACGCATCACTGCCTCTGACCCGGGAGGCAGAGCATAGCCACCATGGCTAGTAGTCATCCATAGGCTAGCAGCCTCCATGCATTTGTTTAATTCTGTTTCAAAGCGAACCAGGTTGGTGGCCATCACTGCCTCCTCCCTAATCTCCTTCGTCCCAGTAAAGGGTGGTGTAGCTGCTGACCCTGGGGAGAACTGAGACTGTGCCTGCATGCAGCCAACCTCTTCTCTGTCCTTTTCATGCCTCTTTTGGTTCTGTGAGACGGGGGGGGGGAGCTTTGTTGCAGCAGGAGGGGGAGACACCTGTGACTCCTCTCTGCCTCTTGGCCTCCCTCCTCTCCTGCTTCAGCTTCTGCCTCTGATTCTGGACTTCTCTCTGCAACAGACTCTCCCTGCTCACTAAGCCCTGCTACCTCTTCAGCTTCTGACACCTCCTCTTCGCAATCTTCTCTCTCTGGCCACTCATTACCCCTCTAGTCCAACCAATCTAGGGCACTGACTTGCTCCGCCTGCCGCCATTAACCCTTTCTCTCCCTGCTACAGGGCCCAAGGCCAATCTGTGCCAGCAGTGCAACAGCTGGTTCCCCGACGAAAAGTACCTCCAGCACCTGGTAAGTTTCCTGGCTCCATCTCACCACCATGGGGGCTTTGACCGGGGCCCATGAGAGGAGGCACAGATGCCACCCTCCCACCGGCAAATGGCACTTGCCAACCGGCTCTCCAGGACAGGTGGCCAAGTGAAGGAACTGCAGCAGGGTGGAAATTTGTGACACCTGTCAAGTCACTGGAATCTCACCAGCCAAACCCCTTGAACCCCAGGGATAGGGAGGTCAGTAGGACACATTCCCTCTCGGGCAGCTTTCCCGGGGGGGGGGGAGGCGCTGTGTGCCAGTGGTGGGTGGGGCCAGAGGCAAAAGTGGGCAAGGCCAAATGCAAAAGTGGGTGGAGCAATGGATAGGAAGCTTTGTCTAGTAGTATGTAATCGGGGGGGGGGGGGGGGAGTCAGTGGCTTGTACACCCCACAAATGTGCCACAACACATGCACCAACATCACAGTGCAAGCAGCCATTGCAGCCACCCCAGGGCTTTGAGGACACTGAAGGGGTGTGGTCTGCAGAGACTCCCAGGGATCGGTTACCTGAAGGAGCGTCTCCACCCCCATCGTTCTGCCCGGACACTGAGCTCCAGCGCCAAGGGCCTTCTGGTGGTTCCCTCGTTGCGAGAAGCCAAGTTGCAGGGAACCAGGCAGAAGGCCTTCTCAGTAGTGGCACCCGCCCTGTGAAACGCCCTCCCACCAGATGTCAAAGAGAAAAACAACTACCAGATTTTTAGAAGACATCTGAAGGCAGCCCTGTTTAGGGAGGCTTTTAATGTTTAATAGATTTCATTTTTCTGTTTAATAGATTATTTTATTTCATTTTTCTGTTTAATAGATTATTTCATTTTTCTGTTTAATAATTATTTTATTTCATTTTTCTGTTGGAAGCTGCCCAGAGTGACTGGGGAAATCCAGCCAGATGGGTGGGGTATAAATATTATTATTATTATTATTATTATTATTATTATTATTATTATTATTATTATGGAGCTCAGGAGGGCTATCTTCAGCCTGATATTCCCCAGCCCATTTTGCCTACTGGGTTGTGACCCCCTCCCCCTCCCTGCTAGGGTAAAGTTGGGGGGGGGGTGACTTGGCTCCTTCCCACCTGAAAGTCACCCAGCTTGGGGTGTGGCTTGCAGCCACCCTAAACCTTTTGCCCCCATGTGTTGGGCTTCTTCATTTGGGGAGGGGTGTGTGTGCAGCTGAGTCAGCCCCTCCCTGGTCCTGACTCTGCCCAGCTCCAACCTGCCTTTTTTTCCCTCCTCTGCAGAACGAGTGCAGCCCCCTCTCGCAGCTCCTGGGGGCCCTTAGCACCCGATCACCCACAGAGCCCACCTCCCCTCCATCCGCCTCGAGCCCCCTGACCCCAGCCACTCCGCCCCCCACCCCGAGCCCTGTGGCCGAGAAGGACGTCCGGCCCAAGATGAAGGAGAAGGAGCTGTCTTCCCTGGGGAGACCCTCGATGAAGCCCTCTCGGCCCAAGAAGTCCTCCAGCCGGCCAGCCTTCACCTCCACCCTGCCGCAGGCCCTGGGGGACGAAGAAGAGGCCGCTGCAGCAGCCTATGACCAACTGGCCACCTGTTCCCAGTGCAACATCCTCCTGCCCAGGCCCACCCTGCAGAAGCACGAGGTGAGGAGGGGGGAAGGAAGAGGAAGGTTTTGGCTGGGTGGAAATGGGAGGCATTTGCAGATTGCAAGTGGGGGGCATAGCTCCCCACCTGAATCCCACCCCGAGGATCCCAAGAAGGGCATCCCCAGAGAAAGAGAGCTTCCTCCAGGAGGTCTCCCCTTTTGTTGCTCCTTCTCAGGCTAGCAAGAGGCCACCAGCCCTCCCCACCTGATAGAATCATAGAATTGGAAGGGACCTGGAGGGTCATCTAGTCCAACCCTCTGCAGTGCCCTACGTGGAGCTCGAACTCTCGACCCTGAATGAGAGTTGGAGCCCAGCAGTGTCCAGAGGGGACCACAGAGGATCCCCACCCCTGGCTTGAAAGTTTCGACATTTGTGGGGAGGGGCTGTTCTTCCTTGCCCCCAGGGTGAACCGTGGCGCCACCTGCTGGCTCCTCCTTGGCAGTGGTGGGAGGGGGAGATTTCCTTACAGACGTTTGGCCAGTCTGGGTCATGTATCTGCCTATATAAACCTCCCGTTAAGGGGAATTGGGGGGGGGCTAAGCCTGCAGGGGGAGAGACCCTCACCACCACCTCCTCTCCTTCCAGAAAAAGTGTCGGCGGGGAGCTTCTTTGCAGGCCCTGCGACGGAGCCCCCGGGTCCTGAGGAAAGGAGGTATGTCTTTATTTTATTCATTGATTGCATTCTGTTGATGTATGCTGCTCAAGGTGGCGTACGTGGCTCTCCCCCTCATTTAACGCCCACAACAGCCCTGCGAGGTAGGCTAGGCTGAGAGGCAAGGACTGGCCCAAGGTCAACCACTGAGCTTCATGGTTAAGTGGGGCGAGGATTTGAACCCTGTTCTCTTCCTGGTCCTCTCCTGATGCTCTTGCCACTCTGTCGTGTTCCAGTCTTATTTCAGGCAGAATCCTGCCAAGCCCCTACCCTGACCGCTCTCCCCTGGTCCGGGGAGGATGCATAAGTGGGGGGGGGGCAGAGCCTCTGGTCTCCTCCTGCTGTCGCTGCAACCCTGAGGGGAGGAGGGAACTGAAGGAACAGAATAGGAATAGAATCATAGAAGAGCCGGCCAAGGCTCACCCGTTCCACCGCTGAGTGGCTCCTCTGTCCTTTGCTGGGTTTGGGAGTTTGTTTGTTTTTTACACCTAGATTGTCATCTCCAACCCCTGGGAGAAGATGTTGGTGGACCTCTCCCTGCAGCCACTTGGGAGCTTGCAATGTCTCTTGGAGGGTGATTGATCGATCCATTTCTCCCTCCAAGCGGGAGATCCAGTACATGCTATGCCCACCCCCATCCTCAGGGTGCCCTCCCAGGGACCACAGGGGATTGCAGCCCCCATTTTGTATATCTGCTGCCCTTTTCAACCCCCCCTCCCCACCCAGCGGGCCCACAAGGCAGCTTCCAGGAACAAGGGGTGGTCCAATCTAGGGAGTCCCCTTGGGAAGAGGCAACCTCAGCAAACGCCCTTCGCTGTTGCAGCAGACAGGAATCAGCCAACACACTTTTTGTGGGGGTTGTACAACTGTGTGTGTCGTGCTTTGCCTTCTAGCCTGTAGAAATTGGGTTTCTTGGTGAAGTCCAGAAATAAACAGTAAATTGCAAGAACTCAGGCCAGGAGGAAGATGAATTTCAAGTGAGTCTTCAAAAGGTTTTATTTATGTAATGAAGAATTCAAATAGGAATCAATTCCAGTATAATAGGCGAATAAAAATGAATTCCAGTGAAAAAATCCTGGAGGCAAACATACTTGGTACACTCTGACCATTAAAACATTGCTGACAAAGAATTGTCAAAACAGGGCCTTGTCCTGGGATTTTTTCACTGGAATTTAATTTTATTCGCCTGTTATACTGGAATTGATTATTGATTCCTATTTGAATTCTTCATTACATAAATAAAACCTTTTGAAGATTCACTTGAAATTCATCTTCCTCCTGGCCTGAGTTCTTGCAATTTACTGTTTATTTCTTGCCTTCTAGCCTGGCTATGTACGGCCTATCTGTGAGGACACACTCAGACACACACTGCCCCACAGCCATTGCTGAAGGCCCCCTGACCCCCCGGAAAAAACAAATCTTGCCGTGGAACTGAGCTTCCTTTGCTCATCTTGTCTTGCAGAGGAGTCGAAGTAGAGACACATCCCTCTTGCAGGAAGATCCCTGGGCAGCGGCAAGGACATCTCCCACCACTGGGCATTGGGCCAGCCCAGATTTTTTGCCTCCCTGCAGGATCAGGTTCAAAGTAAAGCGCTTTGCAACGCACAAACCCCGCTCTGCCTTATTGAGAATAAAAGAGCTACGATTCGCACCCGTGACTGAGTGCAAAGAGCCACTTTGGGGTTGACTCTGGCGGAAAAGGAATCGCGGAGACTCGAGGGGGTGGGGGGCAGGCAAGGGTGTTGTTGAGGGGAGCCACCTTGAAGCCCCCACAGTGATTGGGACCCGCACCCTGCAACATCCATAGCCAGCCCAAAAGCAAGGAATGTGCCAGCAGGCTGGCCACCCCTCAGCTGATCAAGCCCCTATAACAGTCTTGTTTGTGGGATCGGTCTGTAGGGCTAGGCAATGTCTCTCCGCCGCTTCTTCCTCCGCTAAGGTGGGGAGGAATAAGCAGCCGAGATACATTTTGGGCATGGTGATATGTTAGAATATCCCAATATTTAGCTGTCGGTACATCACGATTTTGAAAACCAATTATCGGCCAGTCCTACTGACCATACCCTGCCCCAGAAAAAGGGTCTGTTTCTATGTGTTACTGTCAGGAGAGGTGGCTTACAAGGAACCCTCGGCTTCTGGGGCGGCCCTACTTTATTGTCCCATAGAAAGTTTAAAGCGGATTTGAGCCCCTTTGTGTCCATTCGGGGTTGTGCAGAGGAGGGGGGTCTGTGGAGTGCAGAGACAGCACCAGCGCTGCTGCGAGGTCAGTTGTTGTTGATGGCAATGGACTCCCTCATCTGCATGCAGAGGACCTCGTCAATGTAGATGGTGTTTGCTTTGACCTGGATCTCCTCCTCCAGAGACAGCTGGCGGCGGTTCAGGCCTTTCAGCTCGGCTTCAGCTTGGGCCAGGGTCTCCTTCAGCCTGTAAGGGAAGAGCAGAGGGTCACGGGCCTCTGAGGGGGAATAATTAGGGCAAGCGGAGACCCTCCTTGCTCCTGGCCCCACCAGAACTCCCCATCTAGACACCTGCGGGTGAGCACATTTGCCCACAGACCGATGGGAGCCTAACACCCAAAATTCCACTTGAGAATTATGGGAAACAACCAAATTCACATGAGAAGAACCTGCTGGTTCCGGTCAAAGGCCCATCTAGTCCAGCATCCTGTTCTCACAGCGGCTATATATCTCTAACAGCCTAGGAATCGAGATAGACTGCCCCTACACCTGGAGGTTCCATAAGAACATAAAGGACCTGTTGGATCAGGCGTCTCATCCAGCATCCTGTTCTCGCTTTGTCAACCAGATGCCCCAAAGGGAAGCCCACAAGCAGGACCTGAGCGCAAGAGCCCTCTCCCCCCCCCCTCCTGTGGCTTCCAGCAACTGGTACCCAGAAGCATTGTTGCCTGTGACTGCAGGCAGAGCACAACCATCATGGCTACCGGTAATAGCTATCAGTAGCCCTCTTGTTCCTCTGTTAATTTGTGCAATCCTCTTTTAAAGCCATCTCGGCTGGTGGCCATCACTCTGGCTCCTTTGGAAGGGAGATCCATACAGTGGTGCCTCGCTAGACGAATTTAATTCGTTCCACGGGTCTTTTCTTATAACGAAAAATTCGTCTAGCGAATCCCATAGGAATGCATTGAATTTTTTAATATTTTTTTTTGCCCATAGGAACGCATTAATTGAATTTCAATGCATTCCTATGGGAAACCGTGATTCGCTAGACTAATTTTTCGTAAAACGGATTCGTCTAGCGAGGCAACCTCTGCTCGAAAAATCCTTTCGTTAAGCAGAAATTTCGTTAAGCAGGGCATTCATTAAGCGAGGCACCACTGTAGTTTCAACTATGAGCTGTGTGAGAAGGTCCTTTATTTTATCCGTGTTGGATCTTCCAACTTCCAGCTACATTGGAAATCCACGAGAACATGCATGTGAATTTGGCAGAACTTACTCCGTTTACCAGGAAGGCAGGTAAGGAGGTGGTGCACTGCTACCTGGCCCCTCCCTCCCCCACACCTCACTAGAATCAGGCCCAGGTCAGTCCCTTTGAGTTCCTGGGATTCCCTGAAACATTCCCCAGGAATATCCAACCTTCCTTTCCACTATAGGAGAGAAAGGCAGGTCGGTTCATTCCCAGGACACACTGAATGGGCAAATACCGGTAAGGTGCCAAGAGATGGACCTTGCCAGACCTCCTGTTGGTTCCCCATAAAACAAGCAAAGGGTTTTTGTGGCTTCACAAGGTGGTCCACAAAACAGCCACGATTGCTCCATCCAGCTCCCTTGCAGCCCCCCCTCCAAAAGCCAGCAACCCTGGTCTTGGGCGATACCTCGCCCAGCCCTAACATCATGATTTGTGATATATCGCCAGGTCAAAAACTATGAAACCAGTATCACGATATGTACGGTACTTCAAACTGGTTTTGGACAATATATCAATATTGTCCAGCCCTACCCCAAACCCTTGGTTTCCACCCACAGAGGTACAGAATCTTCCTTTTTAAACCTCCTATTATTATTATTATTATTATTATTATTATTATTATTATTATTATTATTTACTTATATCCCACGCATCTGTCTGGGTTTCCCCCGCCACTCTGGGCGGCATACAACAGGAGATTAAAAATACATTAAAACATCAGTCAAAAGTACAAGCCTGGGTACTTCAAGGCCCCCTGCTGAGGAACCACAAAGTGCAACCTCTGCAGGGGAGCACCCACCCACCCACTTACTCCTGGCTGCTGCTTGGGAGCAAGGAGGGTGCTGCTACCCCCCAGGTAGAGCTCTGGGGTGGGCCTGGCCCTGCAG
Organism: Zootoca vivipara; assembly: GCF_963506605.1. NCBI lineage: Eukaryota > Metazoa > Chordata > Lepidosauria > Squamata > Lacertidae > Zootoca > Zootoca vivipara. The sequence continues at coordinate 17,044,213 of NC_083290.1, forward strand.
CTGCTTTACTTGCCTCTGGATGTTGTGGTTGATCTCGTGCACCTCCCTCATCAGCCGGTATTGCGCCTTGTCCCGGCAGAGCTCCACATTGGGCCGGTGGGTCCTCGTCTCCAGGCGGGTCTGGGCCACCTTGGCCGGCCCCTCCTTGTCCAAGATGGCTTTCTTCAGGGCCTCAATGTTCTTCTCCTGAGCACTGACCTGCTCCATCACCTTCAGGCAGAAGCAGGGCAGAGTCAGGAGCAGGGCAGGAAGATCTCGGAGGACCAACTCGCCACTTCCCCTCTGCTGCCCCAGCTAAGGGAGTCATCAGAGCATAGAATCCTAGAATTGTAGAGTTGGAAGGGATCCCCAAGGGTCATCTAGTCCTGATTCCTGACAGACAGCCATCCAACCTCTGCTGGAAAACCTCCCAAGGAAGGAGAGCCCACCACCTTCCAAGATGCTCTACCATCTCTTAATGTTGGAAACTTCTTCCAAATGTTTAGTGTGAATCCATTGGCCTGAGTCCTCCCCACTGGAGCAGCAGAAAGCAAGCTTCCTCCATCCTCTATGTGACGACCCTTCATATATTTGAAGATGGCTATTGAACCGCCTCTCGGTCTCCTCTCCTCTTCTCCCACCCACCCACCCCCATTCACACAAAAGGCAGCCCATTAGGAAGCAACTGGGGTGAGGTATCTGGAGAGCAAATCTACGGCCTCTGGACATGAAACTCCAACACTGGTCCACACTGCAGCCGGCCTCAGAGGTGCTACAGGAATTCTCTGCCATCCCTACATGGGGATTGTCAGGGGGACTCCTTACAGGGACCCTCCCCCAGTCATCCTGACCAGCACGTCGCCCAGTGACAGCACTAGCAGCGGGCCAGGAGGAGGGAATGAGGAATGGAGCGGGGTGGAGAGAGGGCTCTCAGATGTGTCAGAGCCTCGGCACCGACCCAGCTGGCCAGAGGGGGAAGGACAGGGAACGCAGCCCCACGCCCGAATTGAGGCGCACACCCACACACAGGGCTAGGGGGAGGCACTTTGGGGTGCCCAGGCTTTTATGCTGGCCGAAGAGCCGGAAGCAGCCATTGTCAGGTTCTGAATCGGACTAGGCAGTCCGATGTTTTCTGATATCTCTGCACTGTAAATAATATGCACAATAAAACTCTTGAAAGACAGAGCGGACTGGAGCGTCTTTACTCAAGAGTAGCCGCAACAATCCCCTGACAGGGATTATCTTTGTGGATTGATCCTTGAAAGGAGGTGCTGTGTCTCTCAACCATGCCCATTGCTGAAACCTGAGCATTGCAGTTTAAAAGAGTGGAAAGCTGGCTTTGGGGAGTTCAAAGCCCTGATAGGCATCAGACATGCTGCTTTCCCCAGGATTGACAGGGGTACCGGTAGTTTATATAAGTTTATTCGTTTATTGCAATTGCACATATTAAAATGGTATCATTTAATGAAAACAGCTATGCACTTGATCCAGTAATGTGATGCCACCTTTTCAGATTCTGATACTCACGGACATCTCCATTGCCCCCCTAGGGAATTCCACTTAGGGAACCACCAGGCTAAGTGGTGACCAGATGGAGCTTTTTGCTGCTGCTGGCCCAGTGCTTACCTTGTCCAGGTGGTCCTCCAGTTTGGCCTTCGCGCTCTTGGTCTCCTTCACCCGGTTCCGGAAGGCGACATTGACGGTGTTGATCTGCTTGCGCAAGTCGCTGCCCGCCTGGGAGAGGATGCTATCGATCAGGGCCCTAAGCGCCAGGGAGTTGTTGCGCTGTTGGTCGGCCTTTTCCACATTCACGTTTGAGAAATCCTCCCATTCTTCGGGGCTCACCGAACTGCCGAGGGAATGAGAGAGGGGGAGGGAAGTGGGGGGGTCACTCCCAGCTGGCCTGCCCTAAATCTTCAGGCTCAGGAAGGGGAGAGAGGTTCTGGAGGGTCCCAGGGATGCTAAATGTTATGAGAATTGTAACGTCCAAGATATAAAATAAATGTCCTTAAATGTACCAGGCAAACACATGCATAAATATATAAACCACATGTCTGAAACAGTACAGGAAAACAGTCCTGAAACCATTTTGACTCTCCCAAATTGACCTCAAATGTTTCTCTGCAAGGAGGAAGGAAATGGGAAAAGCCTCCCCATTGTCCCTATGCTCACAAATCCTGCCTTAAGGGCACATTTGTGTATGAATAGGGTGAGCCTGTGACCTGAGTTCAGGAACTGAGTATTTACCATCACAAAAGAAGGGCCAGGATGCCCGGGTAAAAGCAATCAGTGACCATTATCAGGTATCCTGGCAGACAGGTTTTCTGCTGTAGATGTATATATGATGTTTTAGGGGGGGTGGCACTGAGCTACAGGAGAGGCAATTTCAAAAGTCTATACAAGAGCTTGCACACCAATGTTCTGGGTTCCTCCTCCCTCCTGCATTGGGGGGGGGGTGAGCACCCTGTTGCAACAGTTTAATAAAGATCATGCTTACTAGCTGCTTTGCTTCTCAATATTCTCTGGTTGGCATCTGTTATTTTCTCCTACTGATAAAGAACCTACATAAGGACTCAGTATATGGGCTCTTGAGTACCCCATAAGGGAAAAGGAGCAGTTTTTTTCTTATAATGCTAAATAAACAGTATTATTTCTGAAACGTCAACAAGATTTTCACTCTAAGGAATTGGGGCAATGAATCCATGTAGAACTCTGACATGGCTCTGCCTCTGAACATGGAATATCGTCCCCACTGTCTTTTGCTCAGGGTTTTCCAAAGTATAAAAGTTGGTGCCTCCTTCAAAACAGGCAGAGAGAGAGAGTGTGTGTGTGTGTGTGTTTATGGGTTGGGTGCCCACATCAGCCTCTGTCCTTGGGGAAGAAGTGTGGAACAACATCCGCCTTGCACATGGAAGGTTCAAGGGACAATCCCCATTGACAGCATCTCCACATAGGGCTTAGAATACCCTCAGTCTGAAACCCTGGAAAGCCAGCACTGCTGCCAGTCAGGGTAGACAACACTAACCGAATGGACCAACGGTTCTGCTGCAGCACAAGGCAGTTTCCTGTGTCCGTGGGTTACGGTACTAGTTTGTCCTTCTCAAAAGAATTAATCTGATGGTGCATGGTGTTAATCTACTCAGCAATCAACAGACACTTTGTTTATTTTGCAGGGGGGACTGGCCTTGCAATTTCAGAGCTGCAATTTCAGATGTTTCCTCCTGGAGGGAGACACGCACATTCCCACAGCTGGTCAGGGTCTTTGCCCACACCTGTCTAGCCCTTACCAGAGGGCAGCAGTGGGCAAAGGGGCTGCAGTTACATTATGATTCCACCAGATTGTGGGAAATCTTCGGGAGAAGGAAAGGCTAAGGAGAAAACCCTACACAAATACGGAGTCCCTAAGACAGCTGGATGGTGCCTTGTATGCCTCCTTCCAGCAACTCCTGCAGCCAAGCTGGTGCCAAACATTGCTCTGCTTTCCTTTGAACCTCGTCAGCAAGGCCGAGGGGGGTCTTGTCATCTGGGCAGCCCAGGACCTCCATACACACTGCCCAGCCTTGCACCCCTGAGAGGTCACTTCTCTGCTGCTGCTGCTAACACAGCAGTTTGACTTCACCCCCGGAGGCACACTCCATTCTCTCTCAAGACAGATGGATGCCAGCAACAATTGGATGGCGGGTAGAAAGAGACTGAGGTTATGTTACCTGGTCAATACCACTTGGCCAACAGAGGGCAGAAAGCAGTACAACCTTTTTTGGGGAAGCCAACTCCATTGCTGCGCCAAAGAACTGCTGACCCCATCTGTTCCCACATGGGGCAATTCTCTCCCTGCCCCACACCTTGTTGAAATGAAGAGAGCTCCACAAGAGTTCAGTTGCCCCGTTGTGCATCTGCCACCCTCCTCCTCAACCCGCCGTGAGACTCACTTCTCCTCGACCTTCAGGACGTTCTGGGCGTATCCGATGTCCGAGGTGTTGTTGTTGAGGTTGGCGCAATAGTTGTCGATGTTAAAGGCGGTGTATTTGTCCTTCAGGTCCTGCTCCAGGTTGTACTTGGCAGAGCGGTTGAGCCTGGAAGAGGAAAATCAGCTGTTGGGTGGGGAAGAGAACGGGGCAGAAAGGGGGCGGAAGGCAATGCCAGGCTGTAGCGGGGACCAGGTGTGGCACAGAAGTATAATCACTACTTGTTGTTATTAAATTTACAATCTGTCTTTCACCTGCAGAGTAGACGACACTTAAGGAGATTGTTCCACCTGCAACCCATCCACACACTCTCCAGAATCCCCGCTCTCTTCTTCCCACCCTCTGCCTGCCCCCCCAAATGTGCCCCCCATACCTGATTTGCTCAGTGGCTTGCTCCAGCGTCCTCTCTAGCAGAGCGACGACTCCCTGAAGGACCTCGACTTCCTTGATCAGCTCCTGTTCCACCTCATCATGGACCAGGTCAATCCCAACGCGCCTCTCCCTGGAGCAGAAAAAAAGAGGAAAGGGGAGCAATAAGAGCATAAGAAGAGTCCTACTGGATCAGGCCAATGGCCCATCTAGTCCAGCATCCCGTTCTCATAGTGGCCCCCCTCCCAGATGCCTCCATGGCCTGCAGTGCAGAGGGTTGGACCAGATGACCCATGAAGTCCCTTTCAAATCTGCAGTTCTATGTTTCCACTTGGAAGAGGCCAGAACAATGCCCCCAATATATTCCCGCATCCTCACCGGTTCAGGAGACACTCCTGAGAGATGTAAAGCGGCCGCTTGAAATTTTCCATTGCCTTTTCCACCCGCGTCTTGAACGACAGCAGCATCTCCGTCTCCTTCGCAAGCTGGTCGAGTTTGTCATCCAGTTGCTGCTTCCAAAACTTGATCTCCTCGAGCCTCTGCTCTGCGGGAAGAGAGGGAGCCAGGTGATGCCAAGGGAGAAGCCCACAGCACCAAGGCCTGGGGGTGGCGGGGGGGGGCAAGCTCTGGGCTCAACTTAGGGAAAACCCATGCTTTGTGATTGCTTTTTAAAAACACACACATAAGCAGCTAAATCTCATGGCTACAGGCGAAGGGGTGTGGAATCAGATTGGACACTAGATCACCCTCTGGGTCTACAGGTCAGTGATTCAATAATACTCCTTGGCTTCCAAAGGGTAGAATGAGCGGCTGTCCACTGCTGAAGACAGAATGCTGGGAATTATGGGCCTTTTGCCTGATTCAGCAGTCAGTTCAGGGTGAGATAGGGACCCCGAAGAAGATTCCACCTTTTGTAGGGAGGGCCAAGCCAGTGAACTGATCCTTCTCCCCAGCATAAACCAAGCCTCCTCCAGCAGGCAACCCCCCCCCCCCAACCTACCTATCCTCTTATTGACATCGCTTTGGGTCTTCTGGGTGGTCCTCTCGATTTCATCCACCAGCCGTTGGCTCTCGTCCAACAAGCGCTCAGAGCGGCACCTCTCGGCCTCCGCGCTGCTGTACTGGGCCTTGTTGGCGATGTGCCACTCGGGGGGCAGGAACTTGGGGGGCACTTGCAGGAGCTTGGCCATGTTCCCTTCTCAGGAAGGTCCTTCAAGGAGAGAAGGCAGTTCAACACCTGGAGGAGATTCAGACGGAGGAAGAGGAGGAGGTGAACTGGATTTTCTTCAATTAACTGCACCACGTGTGGTGTTTAAGACAGCTTTACTTGGTCAGAACAACAGCAGCCGCTGGGGAACCCCCCAAAGCGGAGTCCACCAGAATATAGGTTACACAGGCTGATACAGGGCCACTGAGAGCAGGTTTGGCCCCAGTGAAAAAAATGGTTCAGGGCCCCAACCAGCTAAGAAAACCTTCATTGCCATGGGAACAGGTAAAGCGGGCACGGAGGAGGGGCTCCAGAATGTGGTTGCAATTGGCTGCTGCCACCTTGGAACCCGAGGAAGAGGGAATAAATGAATGAACCCCAGAATGAATGAACCACCAAAAAAAGCATTACACAGGATATAAAAGAAATGTATGATCTCGGTTAATGATAAGCATGTTAATATTTGTTACCTGTTGAGAATGTTAAGATCCTAGAGGGGCTGAGAGCTGGGGGCACTGTTATATACTTCCGCTCCTTCCTCCTGGGCCGTGTCCAGAAAGTGGTGTTGGGGGGTGAGTGTACAGACCCCTGGGCTCCCACTTGTGGGGTGCCTCAGGGTTCCGTCCTCTCCCCCATGCTGTTTAATATCTATATGAACTTGAAGCCGCTGGGAGAGATCATCAGGGGGTTTGGGCTGGGTGTTCATCAGTATGCAGATGACACCCAGCTCTACCTCTCTTTTAAATCAGAACCAGTGAAGGCGGTGAATGTCCTGTGTGAGTGCCTGGAGGTGCTTGGAGGATGGATGGCAGCTAACAGATTGAGGTTGAATCCTGACGAGACAGAAGTACTGTTTTGGGGGGACAGGGCAGGCAGGTGTGGGGGACTCCCTGATCCTGAATGGGGCAACTGTGCCCCTGAAGGACCAGGTGTGCAGCCTGGGAGTCATTTTGGACTCACAGCTGTCCATGGAGGCACAGGTTAATTCTGTGTCCAGGGCAGCTGTCTACCAGCTCCATCTGGTACGCAGGCTGAAACCCTACCTGCCCGCGGTCTGTCTCACCAGAGTGGTGCATGCTCTGGTTATCTCCCACTTCGATTACTGCAATGCGCACTACGTGGGGCTACTTTGAAGGTGACCCGTAAACTGCAATTAATCCATAATGCGGCAGCCAGACTGGTGACTGGGCGTGGCCGCCGGGACCATATAACACCGGTCCTGAGAAAGCTGCATTGGCTCCCAGTACATTTCCAGGCACAATTCAAAGTGTTGGTGCTGACCTTTAAAGCCCTAAAGGGCCTCGGCCCTGTATACCTGAAGGAGTGTCTTCACCCCCATCGTTCAGCCCGGAAACTGAGATCCAGCGCTGAGGGCCTTCTGGTGGTTTCCTCACTATGAGCTTACAGGGAACCAGACAGAGGGCCTTCTCAGTAGTGGCACCCTCCCTGTGGAACGCCCTCCCATCAGATGTCAAGGAAATAAGCAGCTATTCTATTTTTAAAAGATGTCTGAAGGCGGCCCTGTTTAGGGAAGTTTTAAAAATTTAAGGCTGTATTGTATTGTTTTAAAAACTTGATTGGGAGCCGCCCAGAGTGGCTGGGGAAACTCAGTCAGATGGGCGGGGTATTAATAATAATAATAATAATAATAACTAATCTCAAAACTATTAACCATATGCTTCAAATGTTAAACATGGGTGTAACACAACGCGCATCTCACCACAATTTTGCTGTTATCAGCAGGGGGTTCACTTACAAAAGCCTATAAATGTGATTGCATTTCGCAGCAGGAGGCTGCAGTGTCATACTGTCAAACTGCAGAAGCAAATGTTTGTACAGAGTTGGAAACGCTCAGTCCATGGTACAAGTACACAAGCCATAATAATAATAATAATAATAATAATATTTTTTTATTTATACCCCACCCTCCCCAGTCATTATTCAGGGGTGTGTGTGTGTTACATAAAGCATATGCAAAATATTCGGGGTCCAGGCCCCCTTTCCAAACCACCAATACTGTAATTTGTACCTGCTCACTTCACACACCTGAGGCCCGCCCCTTGTCAGCCCGAGGTTATAGAGAGGCCTTCCTCCACCTTAGTTTTATACAGGCATAAAAAGTAAGTCACATTGTCAGAGAAAAAGCAGGTCTGCATGATCAGAGTGGGATTCCTGGTTCAGCCAGGGAGCCTCCTCTGTATCAAATTGGCTCAAGGCTGAGTTTTTCCTGCACATACATTCTTAATACAGTCTGGCTTCAAGCACCAGGCCTGTTGGCAGACCACTTGTGTTACAAAGAGGGGCACAGAAGGCGCAGTCCCTCTTTAGCACTGGATCGCCTGCTTGCAAAATCCCTGAGGGCTCTAAATCTAGGCCGAAAGAAGACAGCGAAGAAGAGGATTAAGGTTTAAGAAGCCAGATCACCTTTCCGCAGCAGTAGCAGCTCTCGTCCTCGGCGCGCGCGCTCGAAGCATCAAAGCTGAAGCGCCGAGCAACAAACCCGTCGCCATGGGGACGGGTAACGCGGGATCGCGGCAACGGGGGCGGAGTTCCAGAATGCTGTCGCGATTGGCTGCTGCCGCCTCCGAGCCCGCGGAGGAGGGAAGGAATGAATGAACGAACCCTGGAATGAATGAAAAGGCGCGAAGCCTGGAAAACCGAGAGGGCGGCGTTTCTACCACTGGCCAGGACGGGGAGGACGGGCGCTCGGCACATGCTCAAGGCCCCGCTGGTTCTCCAGGAGAAGTGGAAAGCAACTGGAGTTATTATTATTGTAGTGTGGGGAATGAAGGCCATGATAGAGGCATTTATAAAATGACGCGTGGTGTGGACAGAGGACGGCTTTTCTTCCCCTCTCGTAAGACAAGAAATCTGCGACCCTCCAAAGACACTGAAGGGTTGATTGATTGAATTTATAGCCCACCTTTTTCTCCAAGGAGCTCAAGATGGTGTACATGGTTCTCCTCACCCTCTTCTTTTAGTCCCCACAACAACCCTCTAAGGTAGGCTAGGCTGAGGCAGTGACTGGCCCTCAATGAGCTCCATGGCCGAGTGGGGATTTGAACCCTGATCTCTCCCAGGTGCTAATCCAACTCGTTTAACATCTATGCGCGCGTGTATGTGTGTGTGTATATATATTTGTTATTATTGTACTCTTGCGTAGCAGGGTTAGACAGACAAAAGGAAGGCCCTTCACAGTAGCGCAGTTAACCTGTAAAAAGAGGATTATAATTCCTGGAGGACAATAAGACTACTAAAGGGCTAACTAGCCATGATGGAGGCTGTGCTCTGCTGCCTTCGCCATCAGAGGAGGCAGCGTTCACTCTAGTTGTCGGTCTCTACTGTCATCCGTGTCGTGCTTCCTTCCCGCTATTGAGCAACCAGGGTGGCTAAAGAGAACCTTCCTATTCAGGACCACTAAAGTATATGACTGTAGGGCGGGGGGCAGCAAAAGTCCCTTCTTAAAGCATCGCCTTGCGCATGCGCCAATGGCAGCCGAATGTGGTGGGGGGAGGGAAGCATCCCACTCGGCCACCCGACTTCGCCAGTGTGCTCAGCCAATCGCATGCTCTCTGGGCCTCGCAGCTGCCAATCCGCGTGCCCCCTGAGGCTGGCTCGAGCGGCCCGCGCCATCTATTAATATTCATGATGGGCTTATGAATATTGTAATCGAGCCGAGGAGCCGCCTCAGCCTCACAGTCGCCTGGGCGTGTCGGAATGGCCGAGACCTCGGAGCCTGGCGGGGCTCGAGCCCCTCCGGTCGCCGCCGCCGCCCCCGGCCGGCCCAAATTGACCCACCCGGGCAAGGCGATCCTGGCAGGTGAGACAGAAACGGCCGCGGCGGCCCCTCCCCCCCACCCATTTTCCATCCCCCGGATGGGCGGGCGCAGAACACACTGCGGTGCGGAATGAGGGGAGAGGAGAAGAACGTCCCTTTGGTTGACGGCGCGACCTCCCTGTCCCACCGGCGCGGGCGGGTTGGTATCCCTTCTCCGTGTCTCCTCCTCGCCTTTGGCCCCCGGGAGCCCCTCTCTGGCCTGGAGGCTGAAGGGTGGGTGGAGAGAGAGCCCTTCAAAGGACCGTGTTGCTCAGTGGGCACAGCACCTGCTTCTATCTGCAGAAAGCCCCCGACGCAGCATCTCCAGGGGTGGGAATGGGAGAGAACCTCCCGACGGGCACCCTAGAGAGGCGCTGCCAGTCAGTGCCGGCAATGCTGAGCTAGGCGAACCGTCATCATCGCCCTCCTTTGCTGCAACGCGGCTTCCTCTGCTGCCCAGAACTGACTCTTTTGAAGCACCACCTGCCCTGCAGAGCAGGACACAGCAGGCTGACTCTTCGGGCACGGAGCATCCATATTTTCTCCACGCAGATCAGGGCCCAGCTCACTGATGCCTCGCCCCCTTTTCTCTCTCTTGCTCAGGCGGCATTGCGGGGGGCATCGAGATCTGCATCACCTTCCCCACGGAGTATGTCAAGACGCAGCTGCAGCTGGATGAGAGGGCCAACCCACCGCGCTACAGGAGCATTGGTCAGCCACCCTTTCCACCCCTTGGAGCAGGCTGGCCAGAGTCCCAATGCCTTTGCCTGGGGGGGTAGACTAGATGACCCTTGGGGATCCCTTCAAAGTCTACAATTCTATGACTGGCTGCCCTGACCCCCTACTGGGACTCCCTTCCTTGTTCTGGTTTTGTTTAGACCCAGTCTCCCTACCCAAGGCAGGTTGGTGGGTGGACCTAATATCTTCTCAGGCACTTGTTGTTAGATTCAGCCCTTTTTCTTCCCCCAACAAATATATCTCCACCTGACCCCCTCCTTGTGATCTAGTTGGGCCACACCCCCTCTTTGCAGACTAGCAAATGAAGCAGAGGCCTGGGAAGCGTTCCTCTGAAAGGAGCACATATCCCCCTTGCAGCTGAGTGATCACAGACCCTCTGCCTTGCAATGACTTCGGATCCCCTTTCCAGAACTGTACTCAAGCCAGGAGCTCCAGGCAGCACTCGCAAGTGAGCCAGTCCGCATTCTGCATCTCCTGTGCTCACAGTCTTTGGTGCCTCCCTTGCAGGGCACTGTGTGAGACTGACTGTCCAGGACCATGGCTTCAGGGGGCTGTACAGGGGCCTCAGCTCCCTGCTGTACGGCTCCATCCCGAAATCTGCTGTCAGGTAGGCACCTGCTGCTCTTTCTTGACGACATCACCCTGTTGGCTTTTCTCAGACTTGCACACAGGGGCCAAACAGCACCCAAACAGAGAGCAGTCCAAATGCACTCACTAGAGCAGTGGTTTTCAACCAGTATGCTGTGGCACCCTGGAGTGCCTTGGATGATGGTCAGGGGTGCCACGGGCAACACTGGGCTCTGCCCCTCTTCCTTTCCCCTCCCTCCTCTGTTGCCCTCTCCCATCTCTGCCTCCGGAAGGCTTGCACAGCTGTTTATTGCAGCAGTCCTGCCTATAAGGATTCATCACATCCTGGATATAGTCTTTTTGCACCGCTGCCTTTGGGCAAGAGATACAGAACAATCAAATCAAGAACTCAATAGATTAAAAAACAGTTTCTATCCAAGAGCTATAACCATCTTAAATGCTGTAACTAAATAATATGATCTTGGGGAGTTGTGACGGGTGTGTATGTGTGTGGCTGTAATTGTGTTTTTGTTTTGTTTTTATGGGATGGCATTCAATTTTGTTATACTATGTACAATGTACAATAAAGTATGTATCTATCTATAAACTCTTCAGGCAAAGGATGCCTCTGGGAGGCACCTCTCTTTGCGGCGGAGGGGGGAGCAGTTCAGGGACCAGGGGTGGCGGCAGCAGCAGCAGCTGCCCAGAGAACTCCCAAGAAGAGGGGAGAAGAGAGGAGACTGAGGGAACACTCCACAAGGGAGGGTGTCCAAAAAAGGTTGAGAGGCTGCCAGCTCTGCAGGCAAGGGGTGACATAACGGGGCTCCTGAGCCCCACAGAAAGAATGTAGTTGGTCGAGGGAGTCGTGGACTGAAAAAGGTTGAAAACCTCTGCACTTCATCACCCCCCTTCCCCCCACCAGCTGTCCATCTTAGGATGGACAGATCTAAGATGAACTCCTGTCTTCTTAAGACAGACGGACCCCTGCAGATGGTAGCAGACTCTCCTTCATGGAAAGTTTTAAAGCAAAGGTTGGGTGTCCATCTGTCAGGGATTCTGTAGTTGTGATCCCTGCATTGGGTTGGGCTACTTGCCTCCCGGGGGATCCCTTCCAACTCTACAATTCTACGATCCCAAGACACAGTTTGAGCCCCCTGGTTTTCTGCAGGTTCGGGATCTTTGAGGTCCTCAGCAATTCTGCCAAGGACCCTCAAGGGAAGCTGGACAGCAAGAAGAGTTTGTTGTGTGGCCTCGGGGCTGGCGTGGCGGAGGCCGTGGTGGTAGTCTGTCCCATGGAGACCATCAAGGTAGGTGGAGCTCCAAGTATTGGATGTATCTCATGGCAGAGGCCAGCGGGAATGAATGTGCCCCCACCCATAGACATGGAGTTGTGCCCTTCGTTGGGGGGGGGGGTCCTGTCATGTGTGCATGACGCCACACCCTCTTCTCGTAACATTACCTACCTGTGAGGTAGGTCTGGCTGTTGACCTGAGGTCACGCAGGAAGTTTTGTGGCTCAGTGGATATAATTTTCTGAACCCAGGTCTCCCTGATTGCAGCGAGGTACCCTGTGCTAAGCACTCCACCACCCAGGCCGAGCTTGATGCGCCATTTAGAGCACATTCTCGGTGTGGCAGGCCCTCCTTTTCTCCTATTCCATTTTCGCCTTTGGATTAGGCAAGGGATAAGTTTGGTGCTGAATCTGTTATTCTTCGTTGCCATTTGCAGGTGAAGTTCATTCACGATCAGGGGTCCCTGACACCCAGGTACAGAGGCTTTTTCCATGGAGTTCGGGAAATTGTGCGGGAACAAGGTAAGCTGGAGCGGAAATGTAGGCAGCTGCGTTTGTCTCTGCAGCAGAATAACAAATAAAGCCCTAGTTACAGCTCCTTAGTGGTGAATTCTGCCACAAAGACCCCACCTGGACTCCTGTCTGGTTCTGGGCACCCCAGTTTAAGGAGGCTACTGGCAAGCTGGAAAGTGTTCAGAAAAGGGCAACTAACCACTACACCATGCTGGGTTTTTTCTGCATGCGAAGCAGATGCTCTACCATAGAATCATAGAGTTGGAAGGGACCCCCAAGGGTCATCCAGTCCAACCCCCTGCAATTCAATGCGAAAGCACCGGGCTATGGCATTTTCCTGAAAATGGAGGAAGCTTTGACACAGGGGTGTCTGCCACACAGAAACCTCTAAACTCTCTCTTGGCCCGAGGCCAGGTGGACTTGAAGGAAACCAGGCAGCAGCCGCCCCCTAACCAGAGCTCCCCATTCTCTACCCTGCAGGCCTGCGTGGGACCTACCAGGGCCTCACGGCCACCATCCTCAAGCAAGGCTCCAACCAGGCCATCCGCTTCTTCGTCATGACCTCCTTCCGCAACTGGTATCTAGGTAAGAAGGCGCTCAGCTAAGCCGAGGATGAGCTTTCTTTATCCCTGTGCTGCTGCTGGTGGTAGTCCTTTCCTGCATCAGCCTGAATGCCTCTTTCTCTGCCCTTCTGCTGGGCCTGGCAGGGGACGACCCCCACAGGGAGATGAACCCGTTTGTCACGGCTGCGTTTGGGGCCACTGCGGGAGCAGCGAGCGTCTTTGGCAACACCCCCCTGGATGTCATAAAGACCAGGATGCAGGTGAGGGCACCCCCAGCCACCTCTGGGAAGGGGCTGGATTTCAGCTGCTCTTAACTCCAAACCTCCCTCTTCTCTTTCTCAAGGGGCTGGAAGCATACAAGTACCGAAACACCATGGATTGTGCCTACCAGATCCTGAAAAACGAGGGCCCTTTGGCGTGAGTGAGGCTAAACTGGCCGCCTTCATCTTAGCTGACTTGCACTGGGGCTCTTTTGTCTGCGTTAGGCCTTTATCTCACTCTCTCTCCTCTTTGGCGACTCAGTGGTGTTTTAGCCTTAACAACAATCTTACGAGGTAGGTCAGGCCTAGATATACTGACTTTACCAAGGCTGCTTAATTAGCCTTGAGGCTGAGCAGTGATTTGAATCCAGGCCTCTTCTCCCATCTCCCACACTGGACTTTAGTTCTCCAGTTTATCTTCTGCAGTTCTTGTGGCTGCAGCCTTGACTGCCTGAGCCCTTCTATCCCAGCTCCATCACTGAGATCACCTGCAGTAGCATCACTGGTCAAAGAAACTGAGCCCTTGGTATTGCATCAGCCCAGTCCTGTGGAACTCTCTGAAACTGGAGATTCAGTAAGCACCTTTCGTGCCAACATTTAAATGCCTGCTGAAAGCTTTTCTATTCTGCCAGGCCTGTGCAAGCAATTAGAACACACACCCTTCCACAATGGCTAGTTGGTGACTGTTTAAAACTGTTTTTATGGTTTTGTTTCTATATACCACTTTGATTTTTTTGATTCAGTGGTATAGAAGTATTTTTATAAATAAAAAATACAGCCTGGGAGGCAGGATACTGTCTGGCATTTTCTCCGCTTCCCTCTTCTCACATTTGCCATAAGACACACTGCCAGTTCTGAGTTGTTGACATATGTGATGTAGCACAAGAGGCATTCCCCCTGCCTCCAAGAGTTCTCTGCCTTCCCTTGCATGATGTCCCTACCTGGAGCTGCTGAGTCTGCAGGCAGCCCACTCATTTAATTAGTATAGAACTGTAGAGTTGGAAGGGACCGCCGAGGGTCCTCTAGTTGAACCCCCTGCAATGCGGGAATCGCAGCTCAAGAATCCGTGACGGATTTGTTTAAAAACCTTATTTGTGGCTTTCATCCAGTGCGTCCAAAGTAAGTGTGTGTGTGGTTCTCTTTCCTTTTACCACTGCCCATTTTATCCACAAAGCAACCCTGCGAGGTAGGCCAAGCCAAGAGATGGTGACTGACTCTCCCTGCTCACCCAGAGAGCCTAAATAGCTGGGCTGGGTTTTGAACCCAGGTCTCCTTGGTCCAGCACCTCCGAGTCTCCACCCACTAGCTGCTGTCTGATGTTGGGTTAACCGGGGGGTGGTGGGTGGCAACCTGTTGAAAACACTTTTCTGACTTTGGGATCTTTCCCTTTCACAGGTTCTACAAAGGGACAGTCCCCCGCCTCGGCCGGGTCTGTCTGGATGTGGCCATCGTTTTTGTCATTTACGAGGAGGTGGTGAAACTTCTCAACAAGGTCTGGAAAACCATGTGAGGCTCTTCGGGTGCAGGAGGGGCTGGCGGGCGAATCCCCGTCCCACCCACAGCTCCCCTTTCCTCTCCCTTCCCTCCCACGCAGGAGAGGGGGAAGCCTTGTAAGATCAGAGGTTCCCCTCTTCCAGGATAGCCCCCCAGCAAAAGGGTCACCTTGCTCTTATTAACCTTGCCCACCCCACATTCTCTGGGAACACTGAACGGTACTCCAAAATGCTTCCAGCTCAAGCGCCACATGGCTTTCATATGCCTATTTATGGTCAGGAGCGCATACTCTTCCTGCTACCAATTCCAGGGGTGGGGAGAGGTGCCGTCCACTCCAAGTCAGCTGTTGTCAGTGTGTTTCGGGAACAGGTGCATTACAGGAGAGAGGCTTTGCATTGCAAGCTCAAGCCAGGCACAGCAGCCCCACCCCCCTCCTTTAGAGAGGACAGAGCCTGCCTGCAGCCATTCGCACGTGCAGAGAAGTTGGATTTGTTCCTGCTGAGGGCGATTCCTCGCCACTCTAGGAAGGAGCCATTGCACCCATTTCGAGGAAAGCCGTTGCGTGTTTCTGATGTTTGTGCCTTTTTAAGTCTGTCTCTTTTTCTAACTTAGTTGCCGCTGTTATTTAAGGCTGACTTGATGTTTACAAGTTCATAAATGTTGCTTTTCGGAATAAAAGGACGAAGACCAAACAAGAGCTGCCTTTTTATATAGAGAGAGAGGATTAGAAATGGCCATCTGTACAGAGCCAGGCATTATATATATATATGTATGTATAAATATCAGCAAGGAAGCCTTAGCCCAAAAGGCTCGGAGCAGCTCTTGCTGGCCTGAGCAAGCCGGGGAGCACCTTTTTTGGGGTGGGTCAAGGTGGGGGTAGTGGGTGCACCTTCATCGGCCTAGCAGAACTAAGGAGCCCTCCTCCACAGGGTGCAGAATTTTAGGGCTCATTTTCAAGCTGGGAGGGGGGCTGTTTGGGACAAGAGGTCCTGCTCAGTTTCCATATTTGGGGAACTATGCAGAGCCTTCTGCCCTCTAACCCCCTGGGATCTTCAGGCTGGCTTCAACTATGTCCAAAGCAGGGAGACAAGAGTGAACACACACAGAGAGACACACACACACATACAAACAGTGTGGCCTGCCTTGAAGGTGGGAAATGAAAGTGGGACAAAGAGGAGCCAGGCTGGTCTTGGCAATCTGGCTTGTGGCTCCTGTGGCAAGTGGGGCAACTGGTTCAGCTCTCAGCTTGGCCACATGGACTGTTGCACCTTGGAGTTGGGCAGCAGAAGCAAAGTTGCCTTCACAGTAGAAGTAAAAAAGGGACTGGGCTGCCCAATGCCGAACACACACACACACACACACTCACAGGCTGGGGGGGGTTCCTTCAAGAACTTACCCCTGGCCGCATCTAGCACCTGGTATCCAGCCTCTGCTACTAACCTCAACTCAAGAAAACAGGGCTCAGGGGTGGGTGAGAGGATGGCACTGAGCTCTGTTGGCACACATGATGAAGGCAGTTTCCAGGCACAGGCAGACACCCCTGGAGGCCTGTGCCAAATGGAGGAAAGGGCAGCCTAAGCACCTCCTCCAGCCTCAGCTGGCTGGAGAGATCAAGAAACCTCTGCCTCGACCAGCCAGCCCTGCCGCCACAACCCATTGGCACTGGGCTTGGGGCGGTGGCAGCCTCTGCCCACCTGGGGCCTCCCTCCATGGCAACGCAGGAAGAAGAGGTGGGCACAGGGGAAGGAGCAAGTGTTTGCTCTTCTGGCGAGCGCAGCGCCACAACCCTCTTGGCAGGCGGCTGGGGCTGCTCCCTTCATGGCCTGGACTGGCTTCATTCAAAGCGCCGGAGGTGGTTGTAGAGGGACTGGACGTAGGTGAAGACGCACATGGGGTCTGGCTTGCGGCCCATCAGCATCATGTCGTCCACTTCGATCAGGCGGTCGCAGCCAGCCATTTTCCTGCAAGAGGCAGCCGAGTCAGAGGAAGGAGAGAGAGAGAGAAGGACATTGGAAGAGCCTGATGATCAGGCCAAAGGGGCCCCATCTAGTCCAGCATCTTGTTCTCACAAGTCCAGCATCTTGTTCTCACTAATAGCCCTCTCCTCCTCCGTGACCTTGCCCAATCCCCTCTTTTATTTATTTTTTTAAAGGTATTTTTATTGGTTTTATATACACCTCAATCCCCTCTTTTAAAGCCATCCAAGATGATCACTTCCTCCTGTGGCAGGGAGTTCCACAGTTGAACTCCACGCTCCATGAAATGCTTTTTCTCTGTACTGAATCTTCCTATGTGCAACTTCATTGCATGTTCACAAGTTCTGCAGCATTTCCTAAACTTCTTGCGTGCCTTTTCTCCAAGCAAAAAGTCCCAAACGCTGCAACTGTTCCTTATAAGGGAGTCCCAGAATTGTAAGTTGGAAGAGACCCGAAGGGCCATCTAGTCCAACCCCCTACAATGCAGGAACGGTGCCCACAACTATCCCTGGTTAGCAGCCCGACACACTGACCCATTGCACCACCTGAGTCGTTGCACCCCCTTGATCACTTGGGATGCCTTATTCTGGACCTTTCCCAATTCCTGAACTGTACCGTTTTTCAAATGTGGTCTTTCCTCAGACCTCCCTGCAAAGGAGGCTCAGCTGGGCTTGCCCCAGGCCCTCCCATCTCACAGAACATTTTCTCTCCCCGCCCCCTGCCCTGCAAGCCCTCCCCAAATGTCAGGCGCGGGCTATAAATGCCACAGTCTTAACAGGAGAGCCTGTACAACCAATCTCTGTGCCCCCTAAGGGTGAGCCTCTAGCCCAGGCAGCAGGGGAGGCTGCAGCCAACTTACTCCGCCGTGCTGAAGGCCACTTCAAAGTTCTCCTTGCGCTTGGAGGGGTCTCGTGCCTGGTAGTCAAATTCCTCCGGGAAGAAGGAGTGGACCAGGGCACAGAATGCCATCCCATCGCTCCAACTGGAGGAGAAGTTCTGCAGGTCGATGTGCTGCAGCCGGGGCGGGGAGGGGGGCAGAGGTTAGAAGGAAGGAACGCTCTGTGCTATCAGGGTTACGAAGCCCCCATCCCTTTCAGAACAGGCCATGGGGCTCTACAAGAGTGAAGGAGGGAAACAGTGAGATGGGGGATCCCTACTTGGCCATCAAGTTGGCTGGGTAAAACCTTGGGGATCAAGCCTTGCCTCTCAGCCTAGCCTACCCCGCAGGGTTGTGAGGATTAAATGAGGAAGAGGGAGACTCCCATACACCACCCAGAGCTCCGCAAAGGAGGAGGTGGGAGATGCAGGCAACGGAATAAACAAATACCTTGTAGCCGATGGTTTTGGATCGGCACCAGTCGAGAAGGATCTGCTTGATGCTGCTCGCACTGGCGACCCCAAAGCTCTGCGACCGCTTCAGCTTGGCCCGCCCCTCCCCTTTGCCCCTGCAGGGAAGAGCAGAGAATTGTAGAGTTTGAAGGGACCACAAGGGTCATCTAGTCCAACCCCCTGCAATGCAGGCGTCTTTTGCCCAACATGGGGCTCAAACCCACCACCCTGAGATTTAAGAGTCTCATGCTCTACCAACTTAGCTATTCCCAGTGTGGAGGCACGGCACAGCCATTGGGGCTAGTAGCTGTCAACAGCAGTCTCCTCCATGAGCTGGACTGTGGCTGCCACGAGAGTTTTGGTCCCGCCTTTGCTCGCAGGAAATTTGACCATCTCGGTCACCCTCCTCTGCACACCTTCCGGCTTGTCAATGTCCTCCTTAAACTGTCATGCCCAGAACTGGACACAGTATTCCAGGTGTGTTATGACTAAGGCAGTAATAATACTATTACTTCCCTTGATCTGGACACTAGACTTTGGTTGATGCAGCCTAGAATTGCATTAGCCTTTCTTGCTGCTGCATCACACTGTGTACTCACATTCGGTTTCTGGTCTACTAAAGCCCCTGGATCTTTTATGCATGTACTGCTGTCAAGTCAGCTGTACCCCCATTTTATACATGTGCATATAGATATGCACCCCTCACAGCTACAAATCGGGACCACGGGAGGCGCCACATACTTCCCGCTGTCCTGCTCAAACTTCTCAAAGAGGGCCTTCCTGGCCTGCGTCCCAGAGGTCCGGGGCAGCGTCTGAGACCTCACCAGCTCTCTCCGTTTCTCCACCTGCCTGTGGACCGTGGGGGGTGGGGAGTGGGATTTCGGGGCTCCATCCCGCTGGTTGTCCGCAACAATGCTGTCAGAACAAGAGAAAAAGGCAAATGTCCCGTTAAAAGAGAGCTACAGATGATCAATCCTTTTGAAGGTGGGGGGGGTCCCTGAACGATGCCTCTAAGCCCCCCAGCCCCAAAGCCTCACCTTTCACTAGCCTGGTGGGCTCCGTAGGTTACAGCTGACACTGACTTTGTCACAGAAGAGAATTTCTCTGCGGATAAAATGAAATGAATGAGGGTGAAGGCATTTTGGTGTTGTGTTGTTCCTAACCCCACCCCCCATTTACAGAACTCCTGCCCAGGGAACAATTGGCTTTTCCACTCCCCAAAATTCCTTATAGACACATGTGCCCAGATCCCTTTAAAGTATTTATTGCTGCTGGTTAACCAGGCTCATAAACAGAGACTCCTCTTTGCTACCCAAGTCCATCTCCTCCAGCCTTTGCGGATGCAAAGGTCCATCAATTAGCCTAGCTAAAGCAAGGCCTGGTGTTTTGAGTGTCATGCAGATCCATGTAGCAGTGGCCCATAAGAGCATAAGAAGAGTCCATTGGATCAGGCCAATGGCCCATCTAGTCCAGCATCCCGTTCTCACAGTGGCTGACCAGGTGCCTATTGTGGGAAACCCACAAACAGGACCCGAGCTGCCATTGTGGCTAGTTGCCATCCATAGCCCTCTCCACTATGAATTTGCCTAGCCCTTTAACGCCATCCAAGTTGGTGGCCAACACTGCCTGCTGTGAGTGGGAGCCAGTTCCATGGCTTAACCTTGTCCTGCATTTGCTCAAGTCACTTTATCTCAGTGAGCCCTGAGCAGGGTTAGGATTATGGCGTTGCCAGGCAGGCAATTGGGCCTGCCAGCACCTCCAGCCTTGGGGTGGCCCCTGAATTCACCTCCATACTGTAATTATGGAAACCCCTTGTTGTAAACAGCAGGGCGGGGCGAGGGAAGCTGGCTGACCTGAGGTGACGGCGGCGCTTCCGGTCCTCGTGGAACTTATGCTCCAATTCTTTACTGCGCTTACTGCGCTCACTGCAAAGAAGCAGAAGTTAGAAGCCTGCAGGTTTGGTTTTCATGCTAAAGAATGCAGGTGTGTCTTTATCGCAAAGCCACCAGGGTATGTGAAGACCCAGGATCAGACCCAGGCTGATGGAACAGGAGGGTAGGCCTCCCCCCCGCGCTGGCAAATGTGTTTGAACAGCTGCAGGGGGACCCCCTACAACAGGCATAGGCAAACTCGGCCCTCCAGATGTTTTGGGACTACCTTATTTTTTGCTCCATAAGACACATTTTTCTCCTCCTAAAAAGTAAGAGGAAATGTCTGTGCGTCTCAGCAGCTGATTGCAAGAAATCAGGGAAGGAGATAAGAGACGCTAGCTCCCTTCCCAGCCCAGACCCCTTGCCCAGCCTCCATTGTTGTCTTTCCCCAGCTGACATGTGACTGGCTGGTTAGATTATCTGACTGGAAACTGTAGAAATGACTCCCTTTCCTTTCCTAAAGAAGCTGCAGAACTGTGAGTTGAACCCATAAAAACAGGATTCCCCCCCCCCTTTGCAAGATAAGCTCAACAACTTTGAGCTGATCCTCAAAAATGGCGCTTCCCCCCTTTGAAAAAAAGCTACATAACTGTGAGCTGATCCTCAAAAAAGTGGAGCTTTCCCCCTTTGTAAAAAAATTGCACAACTGTGAGCTGATGCTAAAAAAACAGGGTTTTTCCCATTTGCAAAAGAAGCTGCACAACTTTGAGCTGATCCCCCCCAAAAAACAGGGCTTTCCCCCTTTCCTCCTCTAAAAATTAGGTGCGTCTTATGGAGCGAAAAATACGGTACAACTCCCATGATCCCTAGCTAACAGGACCAGTGGTGAGGGATGGTGGGGAATTGTAGTCCCAAAACATCTGGAGGGCTGAGTTTGCCTATGCCTGCCCTACAACTACCAATAACTCCAGAGTAAACATATATTTAAAGGGCCAACCCCCAGCACAAGCCCTCCTGGGAATCCTGCTGTGGTCTGGGGCCACCAGGAAGGATGCATGACACTCACGGGTTGCCTTGGGGGTGAGGCCCTCAAAGGCTGAAGGGAGTCACATGCCTCCCGCTGCCACCAGCCACCGGCCGGGTTCCTACTCTTCTTTTACCTCCTTGGCTTGATGTTTTCGACACAGCCTCACTCGGCTGCCCTCCAGGAACATTTGGCGAGATGGGCAACAGCGTGGTTTCTCCCGAGTAGGTTTCCGACACTCTGGTGACGGAGGTCACAGGAAGGTGCGGCTTCCGCAGACTCACTGCCGGCTCGTGGGCCTCGGGAGAGGAATTCGGCCGGTGAAGAGGAGGAGGAGGAGCTGATTCCTGGGCGAGCCTGGCCAGGCCTGGGGGGGGGGTGGTACGGGGAGAGATGCAAAAGTAGACTGAGTGCAAAAGACACTACTGGAGCTCTGCATGCTCATAGTGAACAGTGAAGAAGCCCAGCTCACGTTAATGGAAAAATTCTAGACCATCCTCTGAAGGAGGAGGGGTCCCTCCAAGCAGTTTACAACGTCTTGTTTTCTCCTTCTTCTGAGATTATTATCATTTCCTGCAGCTGACACAAAAATGCTATTGCTTCAAACTACCGGGAGCGAGGACGGTGGCGAGAAGAAGAACAGAATTGTAGAGTTGGAAGGGACCTGAGGATCATCTAGTCCAACCCCCTGCAATGCAGCAGTACGCAGCTGTCCCATACGGATGGGGATCGAACTTGCAGCCTTGCCATTATCAACACTTAATAGCTCTAACCAACTGAGCTTCCCAGTGCTGAACATGTGTGTATGTGGCCCCCCTCCAGGACACAATGCTGCTTTTGCCAAACTAGAGATCCGCCTCCTGGCATCCTGTTCTGACGGTGGCCATCAGATGCCTCTTTTGTGAAACATACAAGCAGAGGTTGAGCTCAAGAGCACTCTCACCCCTCCTGAGGTTTCCAGCAACTGGTATTCAGAAGTATTGCTGCCTCCAACTGCGGAGGCAGAGCCGGGCCATGGTGGCTAGCAGCCACGGATAGCCCTCTTCTCCTCCATGAATCGGCCCAATGGGGACCTGCTATGGGGAGTTGCACAGTTTAACTACGTGCTGCATGAAGAATTATTTTCTTTTCTCTGTCCTGAACCTTCCAACATTCAGCTTCACTGAACCTTTCTCCATCCACTTCCTCCAATTACGACATGCCTCATTTTATAAATCCCTATCATGTCGCCTCTCACTCGCCTTTTCTCTAAACTAAAAAGTCCTGAATGCTGCAACCTTTCCCCGTAGGGGATTCGCTCGATCCCCTTGATCATTTTGGTTGCCTTTTTCTGAACCTCGGTGTATTTAGCTGGGGGTGGCGGGCTGCCCTCCTGGATGCTGTTTGGCTTTTGCCACTGCAGAGATCCTCCTCTTTGTTGGAGAAAGCAGGCAGGACTTTGGGGGCACCTGCAATCCAGAAGCAGCAGCTCACTGCAGCAGGTGAACACCAAGGAGTTGGCTGCCCATTTCCTGATTGCCGAAGTTCCCCTGTTCTCAGGTTTGGGTGGAGGGAGGTGGTCAGAGAAGGGAGAAAGGAGGTCCCACTTTGGCCTGATGGCTCCCAGAGCAAGGCTCGCTCGACCCCGTTGGCACCTTTATGCAATCCATGACTAGTGATATTTGCTTATGCCAGGCATAGGCAAACTCGGCCCTCCAGATGTTTTGGGACTACAACTCCCATAATCCCTGACCACTGGTCCTGTTAGCTAGGGATGATGGGAGTTGTAGTCCCAAAACATCTGGAGGGCCGAGTTTGCCTATGCCTGGCTTATGCTTTTGTACTCGGAAAACTTTTCAGCCATTTCTATCCCTCCTTCATCCCCTAGGGGGATCGCAATCACAACTTTGAAAGAGAAAGAATTGAAAAAATGTTAAGAGTTCATGTTGAAAGTTGTAATTGGGTGTTTGTAAACTGCTTTGATTTTCATTCAAACACAAGCATAAATAAGCAAACAAACACCTCTGTCAAAATAATGTAGATTTAGCTCGTCTCTGGGATGGATACAGGGTAAAAGAGGGAACATGTTTAGAGACCCCATAAGTCATACCCCACTTCACCCCACAAAGGCTGCCTTGCAAGTTTGCCAGGTGTGGGGCGGGCCAAATTTGGGGCTGTTCTGGAGCACAGCCTGTCTTTCATTTAGCTGTGATTCCTGCATTGCAGGAGTTCAACTAATGACCCTTTGGGTCCCTTCCACCTCTACAATTCTAGGATTCTCCAGCAGGGAGTTCCTTGGCTTCCTTACCTCCGGAGGGCTGGTGGTGCCCATTCTCCAATGCAGCTGAGTCAGGGGCTCTCCTGCTCTTCAAGTCACTCAGATCATCTAAGTCCAAACTCTGCAAAAAGAAGAAGAAGAGACCTTTGAGAGGAGCACATGCGGGGCCAGAACCCCAAAGAGCAGAGCTTCAAAGCTTTTCAGAACACAGTTTTTTGGGGGGAGCAGGTGGTGCTTCTGAACCTCAAGTGTGCTGCTGACAGGGGCTCCCAACCCCCCCCCCAATGGACCACTTTAATTTTCCTGCGTGTTCTAACCATACACTGTGCTAAATGCTGTATGGTTTTTAATTGATACCCCAACACAACACATCCGACACTGGAAATGAACTGATGCCCCAGATGTCCTCATAAGCAGGACATGAATGCAACAGCAGCAGCCCCCTCCCCACTGATGACCCCCCCCAGTCCCTACTCTTCAGGGGCACATGCCTTCTGGCAGAGGAGTCAGAACATAAGAATCAGGGGTCAGGGCCATTGACAGCCTTTGCCTCCTCCCTGAGTTTGTCTCATCCACTCTGAAAGTCATCCAAATTGGTGGCCATCCCTTCCTCCTGAGGCAGTGAGTCCCACTGTTTGTGCTGTGTGAAGAAGGACTTTGTCTTCCCTGAATCTTTGAACCTTCAGCTTCATTGGGGTGGGGGGCTTGTTTCTAGTTGCCCACGAGAAAAAGCTGTGCACACAAAAGCTGACACATTTCTGAGAAATCATCATGTTTATCAAGCGATCTACGAAATAACAGTACAGAATAACACACACACACACAAAACACAGGATTATTTTACTTGTCACTCGTTCCAAAAATGTCTCCAAATATCAAAATGAACTTCACCTTAGCCAATCTGCAAGATCCAGGTCCTCAGTAAAACAGACTGCACTGTTGCCCACCACCACCTGTCAAGAAATTACCTGCAGCCCTTGGTACAAACTTAAGCCAGGAACTGCAACCCACTGGCATGAGGTACATCACCTGGAGAAGATGTGCCCACCTGGAATCGGGGATTTGCAAAGAGCTCCTTTCAAATATTGGCCTGGGGCCCGAAACAAGGGAAGGAGTGTCTCTCGGAGAATGTCTCTCGGAGAAAAGATTTTCTTTTCATCAGTTGAGTAACCACAGCCTCCACCACATCCAGGACACAGAGAAAAACCTCCAGGAATGAGTGATCCGGGAGGAAAGTGGTAACCTGTGCAATATGCCTGGTTGTCACCCACAGGTGGTGAAAGGAGGACCTTGGAGACAGCCACAGGGCGGGTGCCTGTAGAGCAGCTGACCAGACCAGTGCACCCACTAGGTGCTATGATCTCTGGGCTTGTCTGTGGCTGAGGGGTGAAGGGGGAATGTGGAGACCTGGACCTCACTGGCCACCCTGCAATGCCCTCCACCCACAGCTGGATTAACACTCCAAAGTGAGGCTGCCATAGAACCTTAAAAGTTGGAAGGGACCCAATGGTCATCTAGTCCAACCCCAACAATGCAGGAATCTCAGCTAAAGCACCCATGGCAGATGGCCATCCAAGCTCCGCTTAAAAACCTCCAAGGAAGGAGAGTCCAGCACCTCTTGTGGGAGTTTGTTCCACTGCTGAACAGCTCTTACTGTCAGAAAGTTTTTTTTCCATGTGTTTAGTCGGAATCTCCTTTCTTGTAACCTGAGCCCCCTCTCAACAAGGCAGCAGGAAACATTTGCCACTGCTAAGCAGCAGCTGGCCCCAGTTGCCCTGAAGCACCACCAGCGACTGCTATGAGCCCAGGATGAGCTCGCATAACATAGCGAGGGTGCGGTACTGGGAGCTCAGCCCCAGCCAACGTGGGGAGCGCCCAGAGGTGAGCTTGGAGAGAACAAAATGCAGACCCTTCTGAAGCCCCGGCTGTCAACCTCTGCTGTTGCTGAGCGTAACATAAACCAGGCCCACTCCCTGCAAAAGCCATTAATCATGCCGATGGAAAGGCCAGAGGCTGGTTGCTGGGCTGGAGGGGGGTTCCAGCTGCCTCCACTCCTCTCCCCCCTCCCCCCAAGGCTCAGCTGCCAAGGTGACGTCATGGCTAAGTGGTCCTGACAGCAGCAGGCGGCTCAAAGCAGGAGCCACCTGGAAGCAGGAGCACACAGCTGGATCACTGCATCTGCCTCCTCCACTTGGGCTTCAGAAAAACACAGCAAAGGCTGCAGGAGGGGCTGGAAGAAAATCTCCCTCAGGCCAGGGAGATAAACAACAGAAGCAGAAAGTCTCTGCGAGGTTTTGGCCCAGCAGCGGAGACGAGGCTTTGCAAAGAAAGGCAGATCAGGAGTCGGGGGGTGGGTGGGCAAGGCACGAACCTCCCCATGGAGATGGCCTTGAAGTCCCCACACCGACAGATTTGTGGCAAAAGCTGGGGCCAAACCAGCCGCCTAACCCTGCTAGACTAGATGTGCCCCCTTTGGTTTGATCTAGCAGGCTGCTCTTATGTCTTTATGGTGGTTTGGGTCAAATGAGGAGAACTGGCAGGCCAGAGGTTCCCCACTGTAGTCCAGAGACTGTGCAGCTCTGAGGAGTCATGCCATGGAGGGTGGGGCTGGAAGCAGTGTTAGAAACCCAGATATATAAGCCAGGAGCCAAAGGGCTCCTCAAACCAGGGTTGCAGTCACCAAAATGGAATATCCTAGTTGCTACTTTTGGGGGCAGAGGGCTCAAAAGTCTCAACAATAAATTTTGGTTCCTGAAATTCATTCCGATTGTGCAGATAAAAATATCACGGATAGTATTCTAAAGGATGTGTTGCTAGTGTGTGAAAAGAGGGACGATTCAAGGAGCCCCAGGTATGCAGCTCCAGGTGGTGGAGACGTCAGGTGGCATCCTGGCACCCAGGCATCTTCACTTGGTCGCAAGTGGCCGGTAGCCAGGTGCAAACTGGGCAGAAGGACAAATGGGGGTAGGACCCTGCCTGGGGCCTTGTCAGATGGGTCTTCCTGGCTCCTGGAAAGCTCCTAGCCTTTGGTCCAACCCAACAGAGCCTGATTAGTGGCTGATCTGATCTAACTTTTGTTGCATGCGGCTAGGCAAAGCTGTCTCTCCAGGAACAGTTGCTTGTTGTTATTAGCTTCTTGGGAGTCTAGTTTGCCTGTGCTTTGGGGGAAGCATTTTAACATCCATATCCCCAGATTTCCCAGCATGGGGCAATTAGTAAGCCTCCCCCACCCCGCAAAAAAGGGCAAAAGGTTATCCCCACAGGACTAAATCCACCCCATATCCAGATTGAGAAATCCCATCTCCTCCACAGGAGGTAGGGACACCAAGTCCCAAGTCATCCTTCTATTTAGGGGCTTGGCAAGCAGCTGGTCCTTAAGACATCCCCAGCCTCAACCTCTGGCCGATTCCCATGCCCCCAAGTCACCAGCTGCTTCCCTCGACTCCACTCTTGAAAAACAGCCTGGTCAGTCCTGTGCCTCAATGCCAGACCAGAGGACAGCACTACTCGTCACACATGCTCCAGGGTGCTTTCTGTCTGCACCCCAAATCCAGTACTTGTAAAAACAAGAAATGCATCCTGTGATACTTTAAAGACTGACACGTTTAGCTTTCGTGGCTATAGAGACCATTTCCTCGTGAAAAGAGTTTCTGGGGTCAGGAGCGCCCCCACTGACAGCAAGCTTTGCTCGGCCGCACAATCCCCCAGGAAGGAGGCGCCATCGTCCCCAAAACACCTCCCACGTGGTGGTGGGCGGCCGCCCTCCTGCGCCCCTCCCACGCGGAAAAGGCCACAGGGGGCGTCGGACGGAAGGCCACCAGCCCCTTCTCGAGCCAGCGCGCTCTACGTGCAAAGGCGCTCGTGCAAACATCCTGCCCGCAGCAAATCCCCCGCCCTCGAGGGTCGCTCGACGGCCGCCGCTAGGGGGGTTGGGTTCTTTCTTTCCACCTCTCTCCTTCTCCACCCCACCCCCCGTGCCAGAGCGGTACTTCTTCAAGAGAAAGGAAGAGCCCCCAAGGGTTGCTGGGTGGCCGGAGCCTCCCTGACCGTCGGGTCCGAGAGCGCGCGAGGGAGAAGGGGACAGGGGGGCCTCCAAGCCGTCGGGGCTGCTGATGCTCCTTTTAAGGCGCGATCCCACCTGCCCTCCCACTCCCATTGACCTCACCTGGCTTTTGGTGGCGAGGGAGAGCCGGGCGTGGCTGGCGAAGCGGCTGCTGCTGCTCAGCCAGGGCGGCGTCGTCGTAGGGGCTTCGGGCTCCGGACTGGAGGCGTCCGGCAGCCCCGCCGCCCGGTTGAGGGCCTCCACCTGCCGGGCCAGGCGCTCCACGTGCGCGCGCAGCTGCCGGTTCTCTTGCTGGAGCTCGGCCACGTTGTGTGCCAGCGGGTTGGCCAGGCGCAGCACTTCGGCCACCTGTCGGTCCACTCCGTTCTTGAAGGCCTGGATGTCCACGTGGATCTCGCGCACAGCGCCGCGCAGCGTCTCCTCGTAGCGACCCAGCGCCTCGCACACCGTCGCCGCATCCTGCGCGTTCAGGTCCGCCAGGTCCCCCGGCGACGACCCCGAAGAGGACTGCGCTCCCCGCGACGCGCTGACCTCCATGGCTCTAGGTTCACCCGCCTCTCTGGCCGGCCAAGCCGGACCCGGCCTTTTATAGACGGCAGGTGGGAGGGGGCAGGCCGCCGCCGCCGCCGCTCCGGGCCTGGAGAAGGATGGGTGGGCGCGCGAGAGGGAGGGAGGGAGCAAAGGCGCGCGGGGAGTGGGAGCTTTCCGGCCGCTACAGACAGCCCCCTGGGGGGGAGGAGCTGCTGGCCCGGCTCGCCTCTCCTCAGTTGTTGGGGCGCAGCTGCCAAAGCAACAATTCCTTATCGTTGGGGGTGGGAGAAGAGAGTCCTCCAAGAGAGGGGGTGCTCCGAGAGGGAGAGGACACCTGTGCGCAAAAGGAGGGGGCGGCCGGTGGACGGTTCGTCCGACAGTTCTTGGGTAGTTTTGCCAAGCAGCAAATCCCTTGGGAGGAATCTTCCTGCTGTCTTTGAATTGGCCTCTCTTAAGCCCATTTCTCAGAGGGAAGGAGAGAGGCACCCAAGAAGCATTTTCTGCAAGCTACAGAAGGAAAAGCCTTCAAGCTTTCCTGCTGGCAGGGGGAAGGAGGGCGACCCACACAGGGACCTTCCTGCCCAGTACATCTCGGGCCTTTTCCTACTGGTACACATCCTTCCTTAGCCTGTGTGCAGGCAAGCCAGCCACCTCAAGGGGAGCATGTTCCCAGGGTTGTTTCCCCCTCTCCCAGAGAGGCGGGGGCAGCTGCAACTGTATTTTCCCATCCCCAATACGGTATGTTTGGGGAAAACCTGGTGGGTACCTGGAGAAGGTTCTAATGATCCAAATTCCTTCTTTGAAATCCAGCACTGGGGAAGCCTCATCACTCTCAGATGGGCAATGTAATGGGAAAGTGGTTGGTGGGTGAGACTGTCATCTCCTAGAGGCACCTGGATGCTGCACACAAGTGTAGCTTTAAGACATCAGTGGCTGTGTATTGGCTGGGGGTCCTTCTGTTTATTTCCACCTTCATAGAAGGTCAGTGGGTGAACATACCAGCTATTCTAGTGATTGAGGCATCTGTTCTCGCCAAGTTTCTCATCTTCGGTCTACTTTTATTTCCCCAAATGCAATAGGTATGTTTATTGGACACTTAAATGTGCATTAGTTTTTTGTTTTTGTTTTTAAGAAAACCCACAACCTGATGCAAAACTGCTACACAGTTACGGTGGGCCGTGACATCACTGGCACTAGCCAGTCAAGCGCTGTGCACTTCCCACTTTTGCCACAGGTCAGCAGAACGGGAGCAACTTGCTGAGGAGGAAAGATTGCAGCATTTGGGATCTTTTAGTTCAGAGCAAGGCTGAGTAAGAGGTGACATGATACCATAGAAGTTTATAAAATTATGCATGGTGTTGAGAAAGTGGATAGAGACAAAAGGTTTCCTTCTTTTGTAACACTAGAACTTGTGGACGTGAGGCAGCGATGGCCACCAACCTTGGTGGCTTTAAAATAGGACTGACAAACTCAATGGCTGCTGGCCTCGATGGCTATGCTCTGCCACATACCAGTTGGTGGGAATCACAGTTGTGAGAGAGCTGAGGTTTACCCATGTCCAACTTGCAGGTTTTCTATGGGCATCTGGGTGGCCACTGTGAGAATAGGATGCTGGACTAGATGGGTCATTGAGCAGACCTAGCAACCTCTTCTGATATCCTTAACTGGTTCTTACTGAGGAGCTTCACCCAGGTGAGGAAGTTGCTTGTTTGACTAGCAGAAGGAGGTGCATGGGTAATCGAGATTCTCACTCAGGGCCAGATTCATTTGTTTGCAGCCTCCTGAGCCTTTGAGCAGGGAGTTGGTGAGGCACCTTCTCCACATTCATTTGCCTCCCAGAGTTATTCTGCATTCAGCTGGAACGCCAGTTCTTATTTAACTGTGCACACAATGTTTTTGTAAAGCAATAATCTCCGACGCTCTTTTGGCTGGGCTGGGCTTACTGCCTGCCATGTTTGTGACATGGCTGGACTCCAGATCACAACACTGCTCTGGACGAAGGAGTCATTAGGCAAAAAATAGCCGCCTTTGATTATATGAAGCTGTGGCTCGAAACGTTTTCTGCCAGAGGTCCAGAAGGAAAAATCCAGCACATCCCGAGAGGCTGTGAGATCATTTCAATTAAGTGTAATCAAGGCAATTAGTCTCCGTCCCACCCCCACTAATATGTATATTCAGTTGCAGTGAACTGACGTCCGCTCTTGGGCTGTTTGCTGGCAGAACTTTTTTTATTAAAAGCCACTAATCTTAGTCGGTGGAGCAACATGGAGCAAAAGGGCAGCCTGAAGGCAGTGTTGGCAAGGGAGAGGTCCGTGCAAGGGCTGCTCAGATTGTTTGAGGTGGGGAAGGATAGGAGCTTATATCAGATCCTGCCCATGCCAGCCCCATTTTCATCCTATGCTGACCTGTGGAGTTGGAAGATGAAGCCTTGTGACCCGTCGGAGGGGTTGGGTTACATCCAGCTGATGCTTCTTTCAAGGGCCCCCATTGTAAACATGCTGCGCAGAAGGCAGGAGCAGGACCTGAAAGGACACTCTGGAAATGACTCATCCCCCTGTGTTTTCTCACCCTCCTCTCCCAGGCTACTAGCCGAGATGACTATGCTCTGCCTCCACAGTCAAGAGGCAGCAATACTTCTGAATACCAGTTTCTGGAAACCACAGGAGAGGGGAGAGCTGTTAAGGCAGGCATAGGCAAACTCGGCCCTCCAGATGTTTTGGGACTACAACTCCAGTCCCATCATCCCTAGCTAACAGGGAGTCAGGGCCGGCTCTAGGTAGACCCCCGGTGGCGCAGGGCATCACGGCACCGGCCCGCCCGCTGGCCGGCCGGTCCGCCGGTTTGACGCGCAGCTGCGGCACAGGCAACCGCGCTGTGCCCGCCCACCATGCTGGGAAACGGGGGGGGCGCGCCGGAGGGATCCGTCACTCCATGGCGCCAGGGGCGCTTAAGACTGCCCTACAGGGAGTTGTAGTCCTCAAACATCTGGAGGGCCGAGTTTGCCTATGCTTGTGTTAAGGCATCTGATTGGCCGCTGTGAGAACAGGATGCTGGACTAAATGGGCCATTTTTCTGATCCAGCAAGCTCTTCTTGTGTTTTTATCTAAGGAAGCCCCTGAAACAAAATCACGAGCCCCTTTGGGTACAGTTGCACTCAAATCTCCAAGAAAAAGAAATGTCACTCTGTTGAACCGTCTTCAGATGCCAATAACCTTTTGCTCTTCAAAGCATCGCTTGAGCAGCCAGCTAGACCAGTTATCCTACTGCTGCCAAGAGATGGTGATTTCTGCATTAATCAGGCATCGTAAGAACAACCATTCAGCTCGAACAGATCATAGAGACAGGCGGCATCTTGTCCAGCATCCTGTTCTCACAGTGGACAACCTGAAGCCCCACATTGGGAAGCAGGTCTGGGAGGGACTGACATCCCCACAAACATACCCAAGGCTTGCTGGCGGTGGCTGTGGTGAGGATTACAGGCTGGAGGAAGTTGGATCAAGTCCAAGGGCTTGGCGGGATCAGGTCCTGGGCAGGAACCGGGCCCCGCTGTGCTGGAGGATCCTTCTGCAGCAAGCAGTTTTCCTCCATCCAGAAGGGGGGGTGTAGAAGGTGAATGTAGTGAATGTAGAAGGACCCTGAGCTCCAGACATTTCGTGCAGATGCTGCACCCACATTTCAATTTTTTATGCGCCACTGCTGGGGGGGGGAGAAATTTGCATTTCCAAATGGAAAACAATCTTATTGACATTTAAGCATTGCCTCCTTGCAACATAAACAACTGGAATTTAATGTCGCCAAAGTTCATGGGAATTACTCTTCCAATATGATCCGAATTGCCCTTTGAACAGTGGTGGTGAAAGCGCTTTGTTAAGTTAATTGATGTCGCTTTACCTACAGCCTTTGAAGGGCAAAATGACCATTACTCCTTGGTGAGAGGTTTTGGGGTTTTTTGCACCCTCCAGATGTAAACGGGGAAAGCTGCCTCTCAAGAACCCAGCAATGGCTCCCTCCAGGCAAAAAGCAGAGAGACCCTTCAGAAAACCCAAATATAGATCCTGCCTTCCAAGCCCTTGCAGAGGAAGGAAGGAAGGCGGAAGGAGACTGAGGAGAGCCAGAATAGCATCAAACAGATTCTCACACCAGGGCCGCAAAACTGATCCACCATCATCCCGAGAATGTTATGAGGCCTCCTGAGGATTTTAGCACCAGGCTAAAGCACATCCTAAGTCCATTTTCTGGACATCGGTTCCAAAATATTGCCCTTTTAGAGGGGGAGGGATGCATGTTGAACCTATGGACACCCTCCCCCATCTGGACTGCATAAGCTTTTCTGGTGCATAGTTAAACTATGGAACTCCCTCCCACAAGAGGCAGTGATGGCCACCAACTTGGGTGGCTTTAAAAGAGGATGAGACAAATTCGTGGAGGAGGGAAAAAGCTATTGATGGCCACTACCACAGGCAGCAATGCATCCTAATACCAGTTGCTGGAAGCCACAGGAGAAGAGAGTTACTGTTGCATTCAAATCCTGCTTTTGGCTAAAAGGATGCTGGACTAAATGGGCCATTGCCCTGCCTTGGCAGGGCTCTTTTTATAGCCCAAGTTGGTTAGAGTGTGGTGCTGATAATGCCAAGGTCACAAGTTCGATCCCTGTATGGGACAGCTGCATATTCCTGCCTTGCAGTGGGTTGGACTAGATGATCCTCAGGGTTCCTTCCGACTACAATTCAATGAGTCAGTGTTCTTGTGACCCTTAGGGTAGCAGGCCAGCCCCTCTCCACTCCGTATGCCCCCAGCCTCGCCCCTCAAGAGGAAGCAGGGATTTCCTTGGGGGGTCAGAAGTGGTGTGTGGGGGGGTGGGTGTCGAGGGAATTGGAGTCCAGGTTTGCCACATGGCACAGACACTTTAGTTGCCTGGGGCACGGAGCCTTGGCTGGCCTGGACACAAACCCTCTGCTTCTAAATCGGATGTGTATTTCTTGCCCCCCCCCCCAGCCACAAAACCAAAGAGGAGAGTGTCCCTGTCACCCGATACTCCCGAGCCCTTTCTCAGCCACTGGGCAAGAAGACTCTCCCCTACTTTGCTTGTAAATTATAGCAGAAATTTCCAAACCTGGATTGAGATTGGGGGTGGGGGGTGGGGTCAAGAGGTGCCTTTGGGCACTGGGGCTTCATAGATGGAGCCCACAAAGAGACCCTCCCTCCCACCCTCCCTCCCTCTCTGGCTTCCTTCACTCCCATGCCAGCTCCACTCGATGACAGGGGCCCAGCACTCCAGCAGCCTCATCCTTCCAGAAGTCAATATTTACTGGGGGTTGCCATGTGCAACACTAAAAGGTTAAAGTTAGCCCGTCCTGCAAGTGGAGGAGGAGGGAAGGGCATTCTGGCTGGCAGGCCAGCCTCTGAGACAGCCTAACCCAGTGATGGGCAACCTTTTGAGCTTGGTGTGTCAAAATTCGCCAAAAAACCAAGCATAACTCGGGTGGTGTGTCACTTCGAGAAAAAAACCATAACTTCGCAATATTTATTGGTTAAAAAACAAAAATGTATAATTGTAATACCGGTATACAACTGTATTTAATAAACCAAAAACTAATTATTTAACCAAACCAACCCCCCCTTATTTATCATGAAGTGCCCAGAATTGTTGAGCTTTTGAGGGGGAGCTGCTGACCAAAGTTTTGGAGGTTTTTTGGGGGCGTGCAAAAGTTGCTTTGCTTTTGGGGGGGATGCCCCAAAGCTGCTGCGCTTTTTTGGGCGGAAAGAGAACAGAAATAAATGACTAATAATACTGTACCTTCACTGGAACTAACACGCAGCACCGACATAGTCTGCCAAAGCGCCAAAAAAACCAGCACAAAACGGGTTAAAAAACTAACGCTGTTACACCCAATCATAGTCTGCCAAAGCGCCAGAAAAAAACAGCACAGAAAGGGTTAAAAAACCAATCTCTGGCTACCAGCAGCAACAACAACAAAAAGGATCCGGTGTGTGTGTGTGTGTGTGTGTGTGTGTGTGTGTGTGTGTGTGTGTGTTTTTAACAGCGGAGACAAGCTGTAGGAGGAGCGGGAGAACAAATGGGGGGAAACAACAACAACAACAACAACAGCGCAAATGGGCCAATGGGGCGCGTGCCAGCAGTGAGGGCTCTGCGTGTCACGTCTGACATGCGTGTCATAGGTTCGCCATCACTGGCCTAACCTATACAGGAGAGCTCTGCACCCAGATCTCACTCATTCAACTTCTACTTAGCAGCCTGGGGCAGATGCCAGCAGAGGATGGTACCAGCCCCTCAAGGCTTGTTCCTAGATGATGATGATGATGATGATGATGATGATGATGCAGGCACACACTCAGGAGGGGCACCCCCCTCAAACTGCAGCCTCCAGGAGACTGTCTCCCTTTGGAAGAGGGGCGTTATTGCAATTCTTGCTTTACCTATAAAGGTAGAAGTGATCCAGTTCCCTCCTTCAGACCCCCAGCCTCCGTTATGATTGGCTTAGAGGCTGGGTGGTTATATGAGAAAACCGGCATTTGCCTTAGCTGTGATTCCTGTACTAGATGAACCCAGCCGCATGAAATGGAAGTCCATCAACCTCACCAAGATATAAGGGTCTGGAGACTTCTTTTTCAGTGTACAGTATCTGAAGAAGTGTGCATGCACACAAAAGCTCATACAAACTTAGTTGGTCTCTAAGGTGCTACTGGAAGAAAAAAAACTTTTTTATTTTGTTTCGACTACGCCAGACCAACACGGCTACCTACCTGTAACCCTGTACAGTGGTACCTCGACTTACGAATTTAATGCATTCCGAATGCACATTTGTAAGTCGAGTCATTCATAAGTCGAGGTACCACTGTACTAGGGGTTGCACTAGATGACTCCTGTCCTATGATTCTGTTTAAACCTAAATCATAGAACTGTAGAGTTGGAAGAGACCACAAGGGTCATCTGCTCCAACCCCCTGCAATGCAAAAATTATTATCTTTTTGCCCAAGGTGGGGCTCAAACCCACAACCCTAAGATGCTCTTATCAACTGAGCTATTTGAGAGTATCTACAGGGTCTGGGGTGTCCTGCTAGTAGTGTATGTTTCCCACTGAGACAGCGTAGCTGCGATTCTACCAAATCCCAAGAGCCTCTCAGGTAGTGTTCCTCAAGTCTAGGACTGGGGCCTGTTTTCATTTAAAGTCACCCCCACCCCCTGGCTTTTCTCGGGAGGGGGCTCTGCTCACCATCACCCAGTGAGGTCCATTTGCCTGGCGTTCTCCTGCAATGTTTAACTGGTAGTGGCTGAGGAGGGGAAAAATGAGGTCACTGCCACTGGCTTTGGCTCGCTCCTTCCTCTTGAGCAACACTCTGCTCTGCCTGCCGTCTTCCTTATCTTGTTCCTGCCAGAGCCTTGCAGAGAGCAGCCAAGAATGGAGAGGAGGACGAGGCACTCCGGGCGCCAAGATAACCACTCTAGGTGCGCTGGACATTCCTCAACAACAGAGAGGAACGACAAGGATGTGTTTTGTGGGATGGTGAGGGGGAGATTTGTCCCAAGGGAGAAAGCTGCAGATTCTCCTTTCCTCCTTGGTAAAGGTAAAGGGACCCCTGTCCATTAGGTCCAGTCGCGGACAACTCTGGGGTTGCGGTGCTCATCTCGCCTTACTGGCCGAGGGAGCCAGCCTACAGCTTCCGGGTCATGTGGCCAGCATGACTAAGCTGCGTCTGGCGAACCAGAGCAGTGCACGGAAACGCCGTTTACTTTCCCGCCGGAGTAGTACCTATTTATCTACTTGCACTTTGACGTGCTTTCGAACTGCTAGGTGGGCAGGAGCAGGGACCAAGCAACAGGAGCTCACCCTGTTGCGGGGATTCGAACTGCCGACATTCTGATTGGCAAGCCCTAGGCTCAGTGGTTTAGACCACAGTGCCACCCATGTCCCTTTCCTCATTTGTATTCACCTGCTTTCCTCCCTCCTCTCTTTACCCTTCCCTCCAACTCAGGGAGGCATCCCAAGAATCATAGAATTGTAAAGTTGGAAGGGACCCCTTGGGGCTGTGAAGCCCACCTCCCTGAATTGCAAGAATCTCTGACAAAGCAGCTGTAATCAATGGCCACCCGACCTCTGTTGAAACACCTCCAATGAATCACAGAATGTTAGAGTTGGTTCCCCAAGGGTCATGTAGCCCAACCCCTTGTAATGCAGAAATCACAGTGCAAGAATCCCTGACAGGTGACCATCCAACCTCTCCATGCAAACCTCCAATGAAGGAGAGTCCGCCACCTTCTGAAGGAGTCTGTTCCACTGTCAAACAGCTCTTCCCATTAGAAATTTGAATGAGAAGCATACAAAGCATATATTCGTGGTTGAATAACTGCATACTCGTCACATAAAAATAAACAAAAGAATAAAAGGGGGAGACGGTTGAAATAAGAACCTAAGGGCCTCTGGGCTGAAATGGTCAGGGATCCAACCACTATGATATATAAGGAAGTGCAAAAAAGGAAGTTTGAATTAAATAATATAGCCTACTGTCTCAGCAAACAGAAATTATGCTCACTTGTGTAAGACAGAGATATTGGGAGAATGGTAAAAGACCAGGAATTCTTTTGGCAAATTGCTTAAAACAAAAAAAAGGAAAAGGCTTTTTATCCCATGTATTAAAGGTGATAAAGGCGTAGTCTATAAAAACCCAAAGGATATTAATAACCTTTTTTTAAAAAAAAATCATTAAATTTTATCCATTTTCACATGTTAAACTTGCTCTGTGGGGAAACCCCACACTAAAAATTGCAAAAAAAGATGGTGATATGGAAAAATTGGATGGAAGCAGGTGGACCAACTAATAGATGGGGAAGATGAATTTTATACTTTTGCTATTTTAAGACAAAACTATCATCCTCTTGGGTGTGGTGATCGGAAGGTCGGTGGTTCGAATCCCTGCGACGGGGTGAGCTCGCGTTGCTCGGTCCCTGCTCCTGCCAACCTAGCAGTTCAAAAGCACTTCAAAGTGCAAGTAGATAAATATGTACCGCTCCGGCGGGAAGATAAATGGCGTTTCCATGCGTTGCTCTGGTTCGCCAGAAGTGGCTTAGTCATGCTGGCCACATGACCTGGAAGCTGTACACCGGCTCCCTTGGCCAATAACGCAAGATGAGCGACGCTACCCCAGAGTCGGTCACAACTGGACCTAATGGTCAGGGGTCCCTTTACCTTTACGGTTGTATAAAAAAGGGTTAGCTAAGATAGCTCAGTATTGGAGATGAGGCGAGGACAACACCTCTCTGAAACACATGTTTGTACAGTGTTCTTTACTTAAGTTTTGGAGGAAAGTGCGCTGTAACACTGACTGTGCAGGAAAAGTTAAATCTTTCAGCAGAGAATATTTTATTGAACCATATACCTGCAGTATGGAAATTATCAACGGGACAGCGGAAATGGATTTTCCGTGCCATAATGGTGGCCAAGAGATGGATATTGAGGAATTGGTAAAATAAATATATGATACCCTTCAATCAATGGACTGATGATATGACATCATTGGCAATTTATGAACGGACTGCTTACAGGCACAGACTGTGTGGATAAATACGATAACATTTGGAATGAGTTTATACAAAACACACTAGGCTATTAGCATTTACATAAGCACTAGGACAATAACACTATACCAATTTATACAAGAATGCATGGGAATATCGTATATTGTAGGGTGTGGGGTTTTTTTTCTTTCATATTTTTGCTTTTATATGTATCTTTGTTGTTTTTCTCCCTCTCACTTTTCCTTCTTTTTTTCCTGTACTGTATCACTTTATTTTAACTGAAATCACCTTAATAAAATATAAATATTAAAAGAAAGTTCTTCCCTAATCCAAGTTGAGCCCATGTCCCCGGATTATCAGCTGTTTGGAAGGCAATTGCAGAGGGACTAGCTCCTTGGCCAAGAGTTTTAAAAAAACAAACCCAGGAGGAGGAAGCTCCATGCAGGGTGGGCTGCCTGTTTTCCTGGGCATTATGGCAGGTGGGCTTATTTGTCCAATGGTTGGGCTGGGAAACATGGAAACTGGGGGGCTGCCACCAGCAGGCCTGCATTGTTTCATTGTTGCTAAAGGGAAGCCCAGCTTCCCTGGTGGAGGCAGAGGGGGAAGCTCTTCAACTGGCAGAGGAAACAGAGCCAGCAATCCCCTGTCTGGAGCAGCTGGAGGCTGCCTGGCCCATGGCCTGGATGGTGAGCCAGGGCCAAGCAAAGATATACCTTGTGCTTAACCTAGACAGCAGCCAGAAGGAGAAGGAGGCACGTCCCTGGCTCGAACAGCTCCTATTTTTAGCCTCCTGGCTGGCAGGACAAGCAAAGACAGTCACGGAAGAAGCGCAAGCAGAAGGAACCATGTTTCCAGTGCTCCAGGCAGACCCTCCAAGTGTCCCTGTTTTCCAGATTTACAGAAGCCGCCCCAGTTTCTGATTTAGTCCCAGAATGTCCCGCTTTTCCTGAGGACGTCCCTATTTTCATCGGAGGAATGTTGGAGGGTATGCGGCCTGGAAAGTGGTGGACTCCCCTTCAGTGGAAGTTTTTGAACAGAGGTTGGGTGGCCACCTGTCAGGGATGCTTTTGCTGTGATTCCTGCATTGCAGGGGGCTGGACTAGAGGACCCTACAATTCTGTGGTTCTGATGTGCCTCCTTCATGCAGGTTCTGTTACCAGAGAGCAATGCTAAACAAGCCCAAGTGGTCAAGTGTTGCAAATTATGCAGTTCACGGCTTCTCGTTCTTCATAATTCCTCCGCTTTCTGTCACTCCCACACCCTCCGCTTTCCTCCAGCCTTGGAAAGTGAAAGGCACTAAAGGAGAAGGAAAGGCAAGACCTGCCAGCTGGGAAGCCAAATCCTCACCCTAGGGTCCTGAACCAGGTTCCACAAAAAGGGTCCCAAATTAATGAAAAAATTACATTTGTTGTTGTTTTTTAGTCATTTAGTCATGTCCGACTCTTCGTGACCCCATGGACCATAGCTTGCCATGCATTCCTGTTTTCCACTGCTTCCCGCATTTTGGTCAAACTCATGTTCGTAGCTTCGAGAACACTGTCCAACCATCTCGTCCTCTGTCGTCCCCTTCTCCTAGTGCCCTCCATCTTTCCCAACATCAGGGTCTTTTCCAGGGAGTCTTCTCTTCTCATGAGGTGGCCAAAGTATTGGAGCCTCAGCTTCAGGATCTGTCCTTCCAGTGAGCACTCAGGGCTGATTTCCTTAAGAATGGATAGGTTTGATCTTCTTGCAGTCCATGGGACTCTCAAGAGTCTCCTCCAGCACCATAATTCAAAAGCATCAATTCTTCGGCGATCAGCCTTCTTTATGGTCCAGCTCTCACTTCCATACATCACTACTGGGAAAACCATAGCTTTAACTATACGGACCTTTGTCGGCAAGGTGATGTCTCTGCTTTTTAAGATGCTGTCTAGGTTTGTCATTGCTTTTCTCCCAAGAAGCAGGCGTCTTTTAATTTCGTGACTACTGTCACCATCTGCAGTGATCAAGGAGCCCAAGAAAGTAAAATCTCTCACTGCCTCCATTTCTTACCCTTCTATTTGCCAGGAGGTGATGGGACCAGTGGCCATGATCTTGGTTTTTTGATGTTGAGCTTCAGACCATATTTTGCGCTCTCCTCTTTCACCCTCATTAAAAGGTTCTTTAATTCCTCCTCACTTTCTGCCATCAAGGTTGTGTCATCTGCATATCTGAGGTTGTTGATATTTCTTCCGGCAATCTTAATTCCGGCTTGGGATTCATCTAGTCCAGCCTTTCGCATGATGAATTCTGCATATAAGTTAAATAAGCAGGGAGACAATATACAACCTTGTCGTACTCCTTTCCCAAATTTGAACCAATCAGTTGTTCCATATCCAGTTCTAACTGTAGCTTCTTGTCCTACATAGAGATTTCTCAGGAGACAGATGAGGTGATCAGGCACTCCCATTTCTTTAAGAACTTGCCATAGTTTGCTGTGGTCGACACAGTCAAAGGCTTTTGCATAGTCAATGAAGCAGAAGTAGACGAAGTAGACATACACACAAATATATATACATAGGGTTCACGGGTGGCGCTATGGTCCACCAACTGAGCCTCTTGGGCTTGCCAATCAGAAGGTAGGCAGTTGCTCTGTCCCAGCTCCTGCCAACCTACCGTAACAGTTTGAAAGCACGCCAGTGCAAGTAGATAAATAGGTACCGCTGCGGCGGGAAGGTAAATGGCGTTTCTGTGCACTCTGGCTTCCGTCACGGTGTCCTATTGCGCCAGAAGTGGTTTAGTCCTGCTGGCCACATGACCCGGAAAGCTGTCTGTGGACAAACGCCGGCTCCCTCGACATGAAAGAGAGATGAGCGCCGCAACCCCATAGTCACCTTTGACTGGACTTAACCGTCTGGGGTCCTTTACCTTTTATATACTGTATATACACACATGGGACGCAGATGGCACTGTAGTCTAATCCACAGAGCCTAGGGCTTGCTGATTGGAACATCGGCGGTTTGAATCCCCGCGACGGGGTGAGCTTGCGTTGCGCGGTCCCAGCTCCTGCCAACCTAGCAGTTCGAAAGCACGTCAAAGTGCAAGTAGATAAATAGGTACCACTCCGGCGGGAAGGTAAACGGCGTTTCTGTGCGCTGCTCTGGTTCACCAGAAGCGGCTTAGTCATGCTGGCACATGACCTGGAAGCTGTACGCCGGCTCCCTCAGCCAATAACGCGAGATGAGCGCCGCAACCCCAGTCGTCCACGACTGGACCTAATGGACAGATGTCCCTTTTACATACACACACAATAATAATAAAATAGTAATATTAGAGATTAATGATGTTTGATTTATTATTGTTTATATTTTGAATTCAATATATATGGGGGCACCAAAATCTTTTTAAATGCTTGGGGCCTCTAAAGGTCTTAATCTGGCCCTGTCCGTATCTGAGGTGGGAACCTGGGTGATGTCAGTCTGACCTGAGCCAACAGTCCTTCTGTCCATCCTTCTTGTGCTGTCCTGTGAAAGGAGACCCCTGGCTACTCCTCCTTCACTCCCCCTCCCCCCCCAAAATCATGTGCTCATATCTTCCACCTCTCCCATCGGCTTTCCGGCTTTCCCATGAGTCTTTCCTTGGCAAGATTGCTTCCCTGGGAGGACAGGGTCTTATCTTCCATGGGAAGGAGAGGTGGGGGAGGCTGCCTCCCAGATCTAGGCTCCACTTTGCACGCCTGTCATGGAAACAAACACTTTGCTATCCCCGAGGGAGGGGTTTCCTCCAGAAGGTTGCCAACTGTTTTTTTTTTAAAGGCCCTGCTCCTGTGCCATTAAAAAGAGTTGAGACAGCAGCAGATCTCCTTGCCAGGGGAGATAGCTCAAAATGGGAAGTGGGATTTTTTTATTGGGGGGGGGTGCTGAGCAGGGGAATATGAAATCTTACAGTGAATGCATCAAAAATTGGGTAAAGCTTCATCCGCTGAATTTCTGCACAGGAGCAAGGACAGACAAGGAACTGTCAATAACAGAATCACAGAATGGTTGGAGTTGGAAGGGACCCCTAAGGGTCATCTAGCCCAACCCCCTGTCCTGCAGGAATCACAGCTAATTTATCCTCTGTGTCAGGGTTTTATTTTGAGCCTGGACTGAGTCTCCCTGTCCCCAATCTCTTCTGCTGTCATGACTCATCTCTGAAACGTGTGATGCAGCAATCAAGAAAAAGAGGACTTCTAAGCACGTGCAGAATGCATGGCTGCTGCTGGCAGCCACTATGCAGCCGGGGAAGGGGAAAGAAGACTCTGTTTTCACAGATCCGGCCTTGGGGTGGGGGGTGGGGGCTGATGGCTCAGTGCTGAGAAAAAAGAGCCAGGGGGGCCAGAGCACAGCTCAGGCATCAGCATCGCAAAGAGTCTGTTCGTTCTGTGCTCCAGTTTCCTGCAGGATGGTCTTGCTCACAGGGCCTTCCTCGCAGGGGCAGTTTGGAGAAAGAAGGAGATTCCATAATGATAATTTTACTATTTGTACCCCTCACATCTTACTGGGTTGCCCCAGCCACTCTGAGCAGCTTCAAACATATATAAAAACAATAAAACATAAAGCATTAAAAAAAACCCTTCCCTATACAGGATTGCCTTCAGATGGCTTGGGGGTCGGATAACTCCATACCTTCCAACATTTCTCCAGCGAAAATAGGGACATCCTAAGGAAAAGTAGGACATTCAAGATCAAATCAGAAACCGTGACAGCTCTAAATCAGAGGCGCCCCTGGAAAAGTAGCTAAAATAAATTAGACAAATTCATGGAAGAGAAAGGCGCCGGAAGCAGCAATGCTTCTGAACACCAGTTGCCAGAAGAAGCAGGAAGGGCATGTGGTGCGAATCCTTCTTGGGCGTTCCCCTGGGGCATCTGGTTAGCTAATGTGAAAACAGGATGCTGGATCAGATAGGCCCCTTTGGCCTGAACCTGCAGCCAGGTTCTTCTGATGCTCTTGTGGAACCTCCAGGTACAGAGGCAGTCTATCTAGATTCTTACAAGTATTTGGCCACAGTGATAAAAGGACGCTGGGCTAGGTGGGCCACTGGCCTTATCCAGCAGGCTCTTATGTACAGTATAAGGGAACTTGAGTTGAGAGAAAGATGTCACACACACACACACACACACACACACACACACACACACACACACCCTGTGACTGTGGGACATGAGAGATGTTTTCCTTGCAGGAGTGGAGTGCTGGCTACACCTTTCTTGCACAATAAAGGGCTGAGGTTGCAATCTGGAGGAGGAAGTAAGCAGATCCAAGCCTCTCGTGCCTGCAGCTGAAGACCTGGCAGGATGCACCCTCTGTTTCCCTCTTGCTCACTGAGTAGTCCTCACTCCAGAGCTAAAAATATCCCCCAGGCCCTGAGCTCCAAAATGTCTTCAGGCTGCAGCTGTGAAGGTCCCCCAGGAAGGGGGGTTGTGAATCATCTTTTCCTTCCAGAAGTGGATCACTTGTGGAAAGAGGCTGACTTGGGGCCCTTGCTAAACCCCCTGGCCTGATACCTTTGAAGAAGAAAGAGGAGTACTGCCAATGGGTCTGGGGGCTCAGAGATTCCTCTGCCTGCCTGCTGCCCTGCCTCTCCTTCCACTGTGTGCTTTGACACAGCAAGTGCTGGTGAGAATCATAAAACTGTAAAGTTGGACGGGGTCCCAAGGGTCATCTAATCTGACCCCCTTCATTTTGGGCCCAAGGCGCACAGCAGGAGCCCCCCCCCCCAGCATGCCATTTCTCCCTGCCCTGCTGTGCCCCTCCCTCCTCCTTCCTTTCCCCACAAAACTCCACCAGCCCTTGAAAGGATGCTATGCGCAGCTGAGTGGCCTCTAGCTTTCCCTATCATCTCACAGCGGTTTGGCTATTACAGGGAACTGAAATGCCAGCCAGTGCCAGGGAACCAGAGCCAGCCCAGTCCCCGCTTGGCAGGGTGCCACGTTGCCACCCTCTTAATAGGAATCTGAACCGCGGAGGGTGCTTGGCCTGTGTGTGTGTGTGGGGGGGCACTGAATTGGGCCTCCGTTCAATAAAGTGACTAGGGCAGGTGGGAGGCTGGCTCTCTGTCTTCTTTGCCTTCTTTGCCAACCTCTCTGCCTTCCTGGGCAATTCTGGTTCTTCCATTCCAGAGTTGAACTGAAGTGGAAAAATCTGCCATCTATCCATGCATGCTCCCTGACCAAGGACTTAGAATTCTCCCTGCAAACACCCTGCTACAAACACCCAAGGCCCACCTGATGGGTGTGGGAGAAGGGCTCCGGGGGGGGGGGTCAGCCCGAGACCCCAATGCAGACCCCCCCCTCTCCTCCTCCAGCACTTCCCCCTCTTCTGTAGAGAGGGCTGGATGTTGAAGTCATTAGGGCTAATCTGGGGAGCTTACTGGAAATCAGCTGAGCGAGATATAACACACAGTCCAGGCTGGCTCGCCTCCAGGGGTCTTCGGTTGGTGAAAACAGCCGAGAGGCAACTTGTTTTTGAGTCATCTCTGCTTGGTGTTGGCTGAGACCCCAAAGGCAGGGAAAGAAGACGCACCATCGGCATTGTGCAAGCGGTGAAGCCTCCGGGGAAAACAAGTGTGTGTTTGTGTGGCAGGGGTTATTGGGTTGTTGTTTTTATTTTGATTATGTATTTTGTGTGTTTACATTTTGATTTTATTCTGTGTACTGCCCTGAGACCTCCGGGTATAGGGCTGAATATATGGTGAATTCTATTATTATTGTTGTTGTTGTTGTTGTTGTTGTTGTGTAGTAGTAGTAGTGCAGGAGAGCAGCAGCAGAAGACGCAGAGGCCCAAGAGCTTGTTCTTTCTAGAACAGCACCACCATTCAGCACCATGCATTGCAGGGGGTTGGGCTGGATGACCTCTGATGTCCCTTCCAACTCTACAATTCCATACCATCCAACATTTCTTCAATGAAAATAGGGACGCCCTATTCCATCATCATTATCATAATAATTTTACTGTTAATGCTCTGCCCATCTGACTGGGTAGCCCCAGCCACTCTAGGCAGCTTCCAACATATATAAAAATAGAATAAAACATTAAACTTTTTTTAAAAAAACTTTCCTATACAGGGCTGCCTTCAGATGTCTCAGGGATCGGATAACTCCGTACCCTCCAACATTTCTCCTATGAAAATAGGGACGTCCTAAGGAAAAGCAGGGCATTCCGGGATCAAATCAGAAACCGGGATAGCTTCTGTAAATTTGAGGCTGTCCCTGGAAAATAGGGAAACTTGGAGGGTCGGCAACTCAATAATTCTATGATTCTGTGCACTGAGGTGTTAATAATGATTGTTGTAAGATTTAGGGGTAAGTCTGCACGATGCCTTCTAATTCCTGAGGTCCTGGATCCAGGAAGTGTTAAATGGCGGATT
Source organism: Zootoca vivipara (assembly GCF_963506605.1). Lineage (NCBI taxonomy): Eukaryota > Metazoa > Chordata > Lepidosauria > Squamata > Lacertidae > Zootoca > Zootoca vivipara. The sequence continues at coordinate 17,088,927 of NC_083290.1, forward strand.
CCATTGTTGAACTAGTCAGGCAAGTTTCTTGGTGAATTAATGGCCCTAAGAACCTTCCTCAGTATCACAGAAGAAGTTGCTCTGTGGCCAGAGAACGAAAGGTATACCAGCCTCACCTGGCTAGTAGTATTAGAAAACAAAAGCCAGGCCCGGAGTTGTGACTGAGAAGTAGAAGCAGGAGAAACAGAGCTGTGTTTTATTTCTGACGGAAACCAAGGCTGTGGCTATGGGAGAAACAATACCTTTGGGGGTCTTTATGCTGTGAGCCCCTCCATCTTTGGCTCAAGTGTTTATATGTGTAAATAAACCATATATCATATGGACACCACAGTCTCTGTCCCTCATTCCATGGAAATGAAACCTCATTTCCAGGTAAGCACTTGGAACCCCTGGAATCTCTCACTGCTCAGAGATTGGGATGGTGTGCAACATTATTATCTCATTTGCCCACCCAATCAACCCACCTTACCCCATTTTTGGATTTCCTCCCCAGGATAATTTCACAGGTGATGTAAGTGGCACATGGACCCATCGCAGGGCACTTTCAGAATGTTGCTCAGTTTCTTTGGGCCTTGATAACATATCACAAATTCAGGTTGCGCAATTATTTATTACTTATTTATTCCACAAAACGTATACACCGCTTGATTGTAAAGCAAAACAACCTCAAAGTGGAGTCAGCAGTGTGATGCAGCAACAACAAAAAGGCAATGCAATTCTAGGCTCCATCGACAGAAGTCGAGTGTCTAGAAGATCAAGGGAAGTCATAGCACCACTCTGTTCTGCCTTGGCCACACTTGGAGTCCTGTGTCCAGCTCTGGGCACCCCAACTTAAGAAGGATATTGACAAGCTGAAACGTGTGTAGAAGAGGAGGGCAACCAAGATGATCAAGGGTCTGGAAACCAAGCCTGATGAGGAACGGTTGAAGGAATTGGGTATGTTTTCTCCTGCTCCGGAGGGCCCAACCTGAATCAATGGCTTCAAGCTACAAGAAAGGGGATTACTACTAAACATCAGGAATAACTTTCTGACAAGTAAGGACTGTTTGACAGCAGAACAGACTCCCATGAGAGGTGGCGGACTTTCTTTCCTTGGAGGTTTCTAAGCAGAGGTTGGAGGGCATCTGTCATGTACAGTGGTACCTCGGTTTACAAACACAATTGGTTCCGGAAGTCTGTACTTAACCTGAAGCGTACTTAACCTGAAGCGAACTTTCCCATTGAAAGTAATGGAAAGTGGATTAATCCATTCCAAACAGGTCCGCAGAGTACTGTACTTAAACTGAAAATACTCAAACCGAGGCGTACTTAAACCGAGGTATGGCTCTATGATCTACGGTAGTTGAGATGTCTGCATTGCAGGAGGCTGGTATGCCTTCCAACTCTGCAGTTCTTTATTCCATGATTCAATTCACCCTTCCGCATCGGTGGGTTGTTTTTGGGCAGGCCACAACCACCATTTCTGACCCCCCCAAAGAAAGCCCTGTTTCCTTTGGAAGGGAGGGGGGCTGGGAGCATATGGAGAGAGGCTTGCCTGCTACCCCAAGAGCCCTGCTGGATCAGGCCAATCGCCCATGCAGTCCAGCATCCTGTTTCCACAGCGGCCAACCAGATGCCCATTATGGGCATCAATCAGGGTTTGAGTGCAACAGCAACAAGGCAGTCTCGAGCAGGTCGCGCGCCCTGGCGTTGAGGGGCGGAGATCGCTCCGGCGCCCCCGCCCTCACAGGGCGCAGCATGGCTTCCATGCGGCTTTGCCGCGCAGCGCACTGCTTACCGGCCCGGCGCCCTGGCGCCCCACACCACCAGGACCCTACCTAGAGCCGGCCCTGAACAGCAACACTCTTTCCAGCAGCTAGTATTCAGAAGCATTGCTGCCTTCAGCCATGGGGGCAGAGTGCAGCCATTGTGGCCAGCAGCCATCCACAGCCCTCCTCCATGAATTGATCTAATCCTCTCTCAAAGCCATTCAAGATGTTCTCAGCGGAGAAAACCCCACAGTTGCCTCAGAAAACCCCCAGAGCTCCCCTTGGGCTCCAAGTCTTCTGGTGGTGAAGGAAAGGGGTTGAACTGACCCTTCTGTTCTTCAAGCCAACACCCTGTCATGAAGGAGGTTTTTTTTAATAATTATTTTTATTAAGGATTTTCGTGGGTTACAAAGGTAGTGCAGTGTCTCATGCATCATTTTTACACATCAATTTTACTTGTTGAGACATTATGAGGAAGGGGGGAAAGAGGTGGGTGGGATGGGGAGTTGGGTGTGGTGGATTGTCAATGTTTCTGTTTTTCTTGATATGTGTAGGGGTTCGGCGTCAGCGTCGTTTGTGCAGGTTCTCTGTTGTTTGTTTGTGCTTCTCTGTTGGTGAGAGAGGTCGGGATTCGTCTTAGGATGCGATTGCTCATTTGTGGTTGGCTGTGATGATCTTTAGTTTCTTGTGTGAGTGGGGAGGATGTTTTGATTAGGTTAGCCATATTGATCTGTATGCTGGCGGTAAGTTTTTGTTGTGGTCTTGTTGGGCTGTATAAGTGATGAAGGGGAACCATACTGGGGTGAAGGTGTCTTCTTCTGTTTGTCCCCGTGTCAATTTCAGCTTACTGGTTAGTTTTTCTAGTAGGGCCGTTTCCCATACAACTTGGTACCATTGGTCCATGCTTACCCCTGACAGGTCCCTCCAGTGCCTGGCTATGATGTTTCTTGTTGCTGACAATAGGTGGATTATAAGTTATTTGTGATCTGAGTGAGCGTTGTTATCTTGAAAGATATTTAGTAAAACCAATTCTGGGACGAAGGAGGTTTTCTAACTGGTGCCTCCCCACTGTTTCTTCGGCCAACCAGGTAGGTCCCTCTTGCCTTGGGCTGGCTCTGCTCTGTGCCCAGGCCCTGCCGACAGCCACTGGCTCCCTCCCCACCCCCCGCTGAGGATCCCAAAGGAGGCCTCCTCCCTCGGTCTGCAGAAACCGGAGCCTTGGAGAGCCGGGAGGCAGAATCCCATCGCTGCACCCATTTGCTGCTGCTATGGCTGCAAACTTTGTTTTCTCCCTGTGTGTGTTGACTCCCGGCCAGGGCTGGGCCCGGCTGGACAGCTCCCCACCTCCCCCAGGAGGAGCAGCGGCAGCCGCCCAACGTTATCTGAGCAGCCCATCACTTTCATTCCTGGGCTGGCTCCCATTCTTTCCAGAGCAAAGCTCTAGCTGTGTGCAGGGCAAGGCAACATGATATACCCTGGCAGAGAGAGGCAAGATGGGAATATTGGGGGGGGGAGGCACGCAGCTGGCTCTGGGACTGGTCCCTGAGGGAAAGGAGATTTCTGCAATGGTCCAGCCAGCTCATCTGCTGCTTCCTGATACCCTCCAGTATCCCCTGACCCATGGGCATAGCCAGGGGGAGCAGAGGGACAGCTGCCCACCCCAAAAATCAGTAAAAATCAATACAAAGCAGTACAAATCTTAGGTTCTGCTCCCACCCCCCGCACAAAAATCCTGACTAAGCCCATGCCCTAACCAAGGCTGTGATGACCACCAACTTGGATAGCTTAAAACAACCATTAGACAAATTTGCATACCCTCCAACATTTCTCTGATGAAAATAGGGACATCCTATTCAACAACAACAACAACAACATTATTTTTATTTTTATCTTGCCCATCTGACTGGGTTGCCCCAGCTCCTTCCAGTATAAACACATAATAAAACATTAAACATTTTAAAAACCAAAAAACTTCCCTGTACAAGCCTGCCTGCCTTCAGATGTCTCCTAAAGCTTGTACTGTACTGTATAGTTACTTATCTCCTTGGCTCAGGGGTTGCATAACTCCATACCCTCCAACATTTCTCTGATTAAAATAGGTACGTCCTAAAGAAAAGCAGGATATTCGGGGATTAAATCAGAAACTGAGGCAGCTTCTGTAAATCCAAGACTATCGCTGGAAAAGAGGGACACTTGGAGGGTCTGTCATGGAGAGGGCTAATGATGGCTACTAGACCACATCTTCTGATGTGGAGTCTCCTTCTTTGGAGGTCTTTAAGCAGAGGCTTGACAGCCATCTGTCAGGAATGCTTTGATGGTGTTTCCTGCTTGGCAGGGGGTTGGACTGGATGGCCCTTGTGGTCTCTTCCAACTCTATGATTCTATGATTCTATGATTCTATGATGTTCTTACGACCAGGTTCGTTTCCCACCTTTCCTCACATAAGGGCATCCTTCCACAAAATCCCAAAGTAGTAAACTCCCCAGTCGCCCAGAACACACAAGTGGGGCTGCCCCATGTTCAGCAGGAGCATGGAGATGAAAACAGGGAGAAATGTAAAGTACTACACTTGGGCAAAAAAAAAATGAAAGGCACAAGTACAGGATGGGTGACACCTGGTTTGAGAGCAGTACATGTGAAAAGGATCTAGGAGTCTTGATAGACCACAAACTTGACATGAGTCAACAGTGATGCAGCAGCTAAAAAAGCCAATGCAATTCTCGGCTGCATCAATAGGAGTATAGTATCTAGATCAAGGGAAGTAATAGTACTACTGTATTCTGCGCTGGTCAGACCTCACCTGGAGTACTGTGTTCAGTTCTGGGCACCACAGTTCAAGAAGGATACTGACAAGCTGGAACGTGTCCAGAGGAGGGCAACCAAAATGGTCAAAGGCCTGGAAACGATGCCTTATGAGGAACGGCTTAGGGAGCTGTGTATGTTTAGCCTGGAGAAGAGAAGGTTAAGGGGTGATATGATAGCCATGTTCAAATATATAAAAGGATGTCATATAGATGAGGGTGAAAGGTTGTTTTCTGCTGCTCCAGAGAAGCGGACACGGAGCAATGGATTCAAACTACAAGAAAGAAGATTCCACCTAAACATTAGAAAGAACTTCCTAACAGTAAGAGCTGTTCGACAGTGGAATTTGCTGCCAAGGAGTGTGGTGGAGGTCTTTAAGTGGAGGCTTGACAGCCATATGTCAAGAATGCTTTGATGGTGTTTCCTGCTTGGCAGGGGGTTGGACTGGATGGCCATTGTGGTCTCTTCCAACTCTATGATTCTTTGATTCTATGTGAGACTGAAACGACTAAGCACTTTTTCCTGTGCAACCCCCCCCCCCCATATCTCCCCTGTGTGAAATTTTAGATTGTACGCTCTTTGGCAGGAAGGGAGCATGAATAGTGCTGGATACCCATGGATGAACAAACACCACTTCTAAATATTCATATAAGAGCCAGGTTTGCATGAAGTGTTAAACCATAGTTAAAAATAAACAATGGTGTATGGGGCGTAACAAATGCCCTGCATGCAGAAGGCAGCAGGTTCAGGCCCCACTGGCAGCCTCTTGGGGCAGGGCTGGGAATGTCCCCTGCCTGAAACCTTGGACAGCCTCTGCTGTCAGTCAGTGTAGGCAATATTGAGTTAGACAGAGCAAAGACCTGACTCATGTTCCTATGACTTCCCAGAGGAAAGAAACCAGAGTCTGGCTTGGAGTTGTTTTGCACATGATCCTAGTCTGGATGTTTGTTTCCTTCAGAAAACCATGAGTGCTAAACTACGAAGAAGCCTCAGTTTCCACCTGTGGTTTATTTGGGAAGGAAAGACAGACCACAAGGACTCTTTTGCACACAGGGCTAAGCCAGCCCCCTCTCCCCTCCTGGGAGGAGGAGGAGGAGGAGGAGGGCAGGCATGACTGAGCTGGGGACACTTGCACACCTCCTATGCGCCAGAAACAGCCACACACTTTTAATGCACTTTAACCAAACTAAACGGACAGCCAAATGAGCCTTTTGGATGTTTGCAGAGGTGAAATTCAAGTGCGGTTGTTTCCCCTCTTGAGCAGCCCAGATTTTTTTGGGGGGGGGATTTCTCTTCTTTTGCTTTCCGCTTTTCCCAGAGGCTTCCCTCCCTGCCTAACAATGTAAGAAGAAGAGCCTGCTGGATCAGGCCAATGGCCCATCTAGTCCAGTATGCTGCTCTCACAGTGGCTGGCGGGGGGGGGGGGGACCTGCAAGCAGGATTTGAGTGCAAGAGCAACTCTCCCCTCCTGTGTTTTCCTGCAACTTGTGTTGACAGGCATTGCTCCCTCCAACTGTGGAGGCAGGACGTTTCCACCCTGGCTAGCAGCCACTGATAGCCCTCTCTGACTCCCTGAATTTGTCCAATCTTCCTTTAAAGCAGGCACAGGCAAACTCCAGCTCTCCAGATGTTTGGGACTACAATTCCCATCGTCCCTGACCATTGGTCCTCTTAGCTAGGTATGATGGCAATTGTAATCCCAAACATCTAGAGGGCCGGGGTTTGCCTATGCCTGCTTTAAAGCCACCCAAGTTGGTGTCCATCACTGCCTCCTGTGGGAGGGAGTTCCATAGTTTCTGCATGGAGAAGTCCTTCCTTTTATCCACCCCGAATCTTCCAACACTCAGCTTCATTTTATGCCCACCAGTTCTAGTGTTAGGGGAGAAGGAGAAGAACTTTTCTCTATCTACTTTCTCCATGCCATGTATCGTTTCATAAACTTCTATCTGAGATTCCTGCGTTGCCGGAGGTTGGACTAGATGACCATTGGGTCCCTTCCAGCGCTAAGAATCTATTATTCTATCTCCTCCTCCTCCATTCTCCTCCAGGCACAGGAATCCGGCAGCTGCAGCCATAAGGACAGGATCAAATGTTTGCACAGTGGCCAACTCGCTCACAGTATCGGAAGGTGGAAGGAATCTCCTGGCTGCATGGAACACCCCAGGCAGGCAGGCCACACACACACTGGATCCTCTGGAGCACCTCACTTGCAAGACCCGTGGTGGAGCCACATTGGCATGGCGGTGTCACTCCACATGGCAAGGGGACGCAGGCGGCTGTCTGGTGGGAAAGACCCAAGAGACTGGGCCCTCCTTTCATTGCTACCCTATCCACTGTCCTCCCTGCAGTGTGGGATTGCACCAGGATGCTGAGGCAATTCCTCTACTGTTGGAAGATTCACGCAGCAGTGAGTTAACTTGTGGAACTCCCCCCCACAAGAGACAGCGATGGTCACCAGCTTGGGTGACTTCAGAAGTCCCGACAAATTCGTGGAAGAGAAGCGTATCAACGGCTACTAGCCACAATGGCTAGGCTCTGCCTCCACAGCCAGAGGTGATGCTGCTTCTGAATACCAGTTGCTGAACACCACAGGAAGGGAGAGGGCTCTTCTGCCTGAATCCTACTTGTGTGCTCTTCGTCAGTCTCCTTTGTTCTCCTCCTCCCTGGATTCTATATGGCGGCCCCCTGGGCATTCCAGAGCCCCAACAGCTCAGTTGATAGAGCACGAGACTCTTAATCTCAGGGCCGTGGGTTTGAGCCCCATGTTGGGCAACAATAACCAAAAAGAATAAATAAAAATCATCATTGCATTGCAGGGGGTTGGGCTAGATGACCCTTGTGGTGCCTTCTAACTCTACAATTGTATGATTCTTATCCCCTGCAGCTCCCCTTAAAGGACACTCTTGGGGGCTCTTGAGTTGCCAGGCCAACGCTGGAGAACCGGTTTCACGCTGACAGCCACACTTCTCCAGGAGATCTGGCCAATCCTCCCCACACATTCCTGGGGGATGATAACAAATGCTTGGCTGCACCACCCTGGAGGGTCCCTTTCACCCCCCCCCCCACACCGCCTGCTAAGTTTGCTTTGCTCCTTCCCCCAAGCACTCCTTGCCTCCACTAGCTCCACTCCCAGAGACCTTTGCCTGCTGATGTGTAGAATGGCAGGCTGCTGCTCCTAAGTGCCCCTGCCTCATGCAGTCAAACAATAGGCATCCAACCAATAGCTCAATTGGTTAGAGCTTGGTGCTGATTATGCCAAGGTTGCAGGTTTGATCCCCTTATGGGACAACGGCATATTGCAGCCCGTTGGACTAGATCAGGGATGGCCAACTCCGAAGAGACTGCGATCTACTCACAGAGTTTGAAACTGGCAGTGATCTACCCCCTTTTGGGGTGTTCAGGTCAAAGTTGTTTAGGGAGGAGGAAAGCCCTGTTTTTTAGGGGTTCAGGTCAGAGTTGTTGAGATTTTCTGAGGTGGGAAGAAAGCCCTGTTTTGGGGGGTGAAGGGCTAAAATGTTGGGCATTTTTAGGGGAGCCAAAGTTGTTGAGCTTCTTTGGAGGGAGCCAGTGATCTACCAGTGATCTACCACAGACATCCAGTCATCTACTGGTAGATCACGATCTACCTGTTGGACGTGCCTGGACTAGATGATCCAACTCTATGATTCTATGTCGGCTCACATTTTCTAAGCCCAGGAGGTTGGCGACCTTGCTGAGGAGAAATTGGTTTGTTATTATTCCTTCATATTTGACAGGGATCTGTGATAAGTGAAAGACATTCTGCACATGCTCAGGGGCACGCTTCTCTGACATTGATTTCCCAAGTGCCAGGGCTGAGCCTTACTTGGGGGCTCTATAGACAAACCCTGCTTCCAGAAGGGTTTCGTAACCAGCTCCTGCAAAGGATGTGGCCTTGCTCCTTGCCCTGGTCCTGGTGGAGCTGGTCCTTAGCCTCCACTGCATTTGGCTTCCCTTGCCCTGCTCTGGAGGAGAGGGCTATCATGTCCCCCTAATCCAGGGCACCAGTGGGGGGTCCAAATTTCAAATAGATTTGTTGGAAGGCAGAGTGAAATTGTTGTCAAAAATGTATGACTTGTTGTCAGAATGGTATACGAAAGATGAATGAACAAAAGATGTGATGATAAAATGGGCAAAGGATTTGGGGCATAATATTGAATATGATGCGTGGTTGAAATTATGGAATCAAACATTGAAGTTTACTGCACGTACTGCCTTGAAAGAAAATGTAATGAAGATGATGTACAGATGGTACTTAACACCAGTAAAATTAGCTAAGATGTATAGAATGAGTAGTAAAGTATGCTGGAAATGTAAGGATAAAGAGGGTAAATTTTATCATATGTGGTGGACATGCGAAAAAGTCAAAAGATTTTGGAAAATGATATATAATGAACTGAAAAAGATTTTTAGATACACCTTTCCCAAAAAACCGGAGGCTTTTCTATTAGGACTTATAGGAGATGACATTGTAAAAGGAGATCAAAAATTATTTATGTATGCTACAACCGCGGCTAGGACTTTATTAGCCCAAAAATGGAAAACACAGGAGATACCGACGATCGAGGAGTGGCAGATGAAAATGATTGACTATGCGGAATCAGCGAAGTTGACCTGCGGGATCCGAAACCAGGGAGTTCCAAAAGGAATGGAGTAAATTTGTGGACTATATGGAGAAAAACTGTAGAAGCTTAAAGACACTTGCAGGACTGAAATAAATCCTACGAATTGACTTTAAGAAGGTGGATTAAAAGGAACTGCGAGATAAGAATGGACAAGAAAACCGAGTGAGGGGAGGGAGGGAAGTCAAAAAGAAGTAAAATAGCTGAATAGAGTATAAAATGAGAAAAATTTGTTTTTGTTGTTTGTTGATTTGTTTGTTGTTAATGTGTTTGTTTATTGTTTTGTTGTTGTTGAATGTGGTTTATTTGGAAATGTAATAAAATTCTTTAAAAAATAATAATAATCCAGGGCCCCAGTGGGAAGGGCCAGCTGTTCTTGGCGTGGCCCCTTCTTTCTCTCTCAATGTGACTTGGAACCGCCAAAGGCAAGCAGGTGTGGTAAGCCAGCCAACATTGCCAGGGGGAGATCTGGGTGCGAAAGAGGATCCTTGCTAAGGTCGCTCCTTTGGCAAGGCTACGATTTAGGCCTGGGGGTTGGGGAGGTCAAGGAAGGCACCGAGGAGGAGGAGGAGGGAGAATCTGAAATGCTCCTTTCCCTTCTCTTCTAGAGTTGCCCAGTTTAGAAATAAATTAAGAACAGGTCAAATTCACCTGGCCAAATGTCTAAAACATTTGGGTCACTCAAGACTGAGGAAAACCACAAGCCAGGAGCCCCTGCTCTCCCTGGCTCCCACATCCTATTTATTTATTTTTTTACATTTATATACCACTTTTATGTTCCCAGCATCTCAAGGTGATGTGCCTGGTTCTCCTCCTCCCCATTTCTTCCCCATAACAACCCTGTGAGGGAGCTTAAGCTAAGAGTGAGTGATTGGCCCAAGGCCATCCAGTGAGCTTCAGGGCTGAGTGGGGATTCAAACCTTGCTCTCCCAGGTCCTAGTCCAGCACTCTAACCATTACACCATACTGCCTCTATCCTAACCCCTGTCCCCTCTAACCCTGCCAACTTCTCACCACTGCCCAGCTCCATTGGCTGCCTGTCTCCCTCAGGAGCCAAACTGGGGGAGGGGAGTCCCCTAAAGCCTCCCTTGGCCTCCCTCTCCTGCTCCAATCCCAACTTCTGCTATCTGGCAGTTTCCCCACAGGGTTTCCAGCCCCAACCCCACCCCAGGTGGCTCTTCTCCCAAGATGTGTCTGGACTTGGCTTGTTTTATTGCCAGGATGGCTGCAGCCCTTCTGGAATCTTGGCTGTCCAGGAGAAGACGGATTTACAGCCATAGCCCAACTGTAAATCAGTCTGCAAAATATGGGAAAGGAACAGTTCCTCCTCGCAGGCCAGGCTGCCGGAGGGGGCTTCCATCTGCATTTGTCAGCTGGGACTGCCTTGCCAGGCTGGAAATACAGCAGCAGGAAGAAAACCAGCCTAGCTGGCCCTGGTTTCATTTTTAAAAATCAGAAATGAAAAGGTCTGTCTCTGTGGCAAGGAGGCATTTCACATTCAAGGGTGACAGGCAAGCTGCAGAGTCAGGCCTTGCACCAGGTTTGCTGGTGGGATTGCATCTGCTTTCTGCAGGGCTCAGCCAGGCTGCATCAGACTGACAGGCAGGTGTCCATCTGTAGATAAGAGAGGCATAGCTGCCAACCCTCCCTTTTTTTTTGCGGGAAACTCCCTTATTCCAGTGCCGTTTCCTGCTGCTATCCTGGATTGTTAGATATGCCGTAGACCAGGCATAGGCAACCTTGGCTCTCCAGATGTTTTGGAACTACAACTCCCATGATCCCTAGCTAACAGGGCCAGTGGTCAGGGATCATGGGAGTTGTAGTTCCAAAACATCTGGAGATCCAAGGTTGCCTATGCCTGCCGTAGACTGTCCCGGGGACAGGTGAGGCTGCTGATCTCTTCTTTTCAAATCCGAAAGTTGACAGCTATGAAGAGAGGCTGTCTCAGTTTCCTTGGCCAGGGAGCTTTCTGTGAACCTTAAGCTGTTGTCCCTCAGTTTTTTTTGGGGGGGGGGCTGGGGCCAAGAGCTCCCACTTTGGGCTCGCATTCCAGGGCCAGGATCAAGTAGGACCGAGTGTCTGTTGACTTGACCGCTTTTTCTGCACCAGATGAATTTGTTTCGATTCTTCGCTGCTCTTTCCCTCCTTGAGCTCACAGGAAAGGGCAGGATAGACTAAAGCATGATAAAAATGTGGAGATGTTTGGCCTTTTAAGAAAAAAGAATGCATTGACTAATCAAGTCAGGACGGATCAAGGCATGCCAGAACTTCTTCTTATTAAAGTACCTGGCAACCGTTTATTGGCTGACTACGTGAAACAAGAAAATAATGAACGGTCACCCACCAAACCCCCATCAAAACTGATGGAATGATTCATCTGGATCAAGCTGGGTTTGTATCGGTGTGTAAAATCAGAGACTCAATTAGGCAATTATTAAACATAATATACCATAGTAAACAGACTACCTCACCACTAGCCTGTTTATCATTAGGTAAATTTAAAGCATTTGACTGCATGGGACCAAAGTATTTAATCAGAGTGATGAAAAGAATGCATTTGGCCCTAAATTTGTCAGAATATTAGAAAATCTGCATGATAGTACACCTCCTACAATTAGGATAATTAATATGGATTCAGAAAAATGTCAATGTAGCTGCAGGACAAAACAAGGTTGCCCATTATCATCTTTATTATTTGCTCTAATTCAGGGGTGCCAACTTGAATAAAATATTGGGGAGGCCCAGCTAAGCCCTGCCCCGCATAATCAATCACAAGATGTGGTGCATGCACACCATTTGAATGGCAATACCCATCAACTTTGGGGGGCGAGCCCCCTCAAATATTTTACTGGGGGGGCAAAGGAACCTCAGCCCCATGAATTAAGTCCTAATTGATAGAATAACAAGAGATGATGCATCATGCAGAAAAAGTGGATTGGAATAACACCTCTCCAGTCCCAGAGTTCAAATGGACTGCTCCCTTGAAGCTGAAGGGAAGGCGATTTCACAAGCAAAAGAGAGAAAGGACTTTCTTTAAGCAGCAGCTCAGAATTAAACTGGGGAACTCTCTGCCACAAGAAGAGGCAGCGGTGGCTTCCAAGCTGGATGTTTTTAGAGAGGGATTGGACCGATTTATGGAGGGAGGGGACAAGCAGATTCGAGATGACGAAGGCGGCAGCAGCAGAAGTGAGAAGAACGTGCTCCCTGCCCGCCCCGAAGAGACTGCCGGTCAGAGTCCGCCAACTTGGCTCTGCCTAAACCCTGCTGGTGGCTGTTGGTACTTTTTGTTCCGAGACGCGCCTGAAGGCGGCGATGACGAGACGGCGTTCGACCTGGGTCCGCTCTGCGCCTCTTCTCTCTTCTGGACCTGCGCCCCCTGCCGCTCTGGCAGGCCCGTTTTCCGGCGACGCTTCCTCCGCACATCCGGGACCCTTTCCCTCTGTGGGCCCTTCCTGCTTCCGGTCCCTCCCTCCATCGGCGGCGGCGGCGGCGGCGGCTTTTTCGTGAGGCGATGGCGGCGGTGCGGGGCCTCCGCATCTCCGTGAAGGCGGCCGAGCCGGAGCCCATGGAGGTGGAGGAGGGCGAGCTGCTGGTGGTGCAGGCCAGGCCGTCCCCGCCGGGCCCAGACGCCGCGCCTCCTCCGCCCGACGCCGCCCCCGCCGGAGGAGAAGAAGAAGAAGAAGACGACGACGAAGACGATGAGGACGACGACGACGGGGGAGAAGAGGAACTGGAGGTGCCGGTGCGGCGCTCGCTGAGGGACCTGCTGCCGGTAACGGAGACGGGGTTGGGGCGGGGAGGCTTTGGGCCTGCAAAGTCGGGAGAGGAGAGAGTTCCCTTGGGCATGGGCAGAGTGCATTTTCACCACGGGTGGAGTGGCTTCGTGCCCCCCATCCCCACATGGCGGGCACCCTCCTCACCCCTCCGCACCCGCCTCCTCACTCGGGGCCGGGCTCTGGCGGGTTGGCAAGGGCTCGGAAAAAAAAAGGATCCCTCGTGGCACTCTCAAGCCCCACGTAGCACGGGGTCAGCTTTTGTTTTTTAAATGGGTTACTGTTGCCTGGCAGAAAGAGCCGGCTGGCTGCACTTGCCCTTTGCCCAGGCCGAGGGAAAAGCAGCAGCAGGTAGAGGCGGCCTTGTGAATTGTCCCTACGAAGAAGGACGCCTTGTTTGGAGCTCTCGACGGAAGGTGGGCAGCAGAGGCTTCCAGCCGGTGGTGGGCTCCCCCCTTTTATCAGTAAACCGTTTCTCGTCTGGTGTCCTTTGGCATTCTGAGGCCTCAAAAGCAGCACCTTCTATGTATGGCCTGATGTAGAATTGTAGCTTCTTTATCTGCTTTACTTATGATTTTGCTTTTTTTTTTTTAGGACACCAGCAGAAGATACGAAAACAAAGCCGGGAGCTTCATCACTGGGATCGATGTCACTTCAAAGGTATTCCGTGTGTGCTTGGAGGTTTTACACCAAACTTGAAACTATAGCACAGGCATGTTCAACTCCCAAGAGACTGCAATCTAATCCCACTATAAAAAACTGGCAGTGATCTATCCATTGGATTGACCAAAGGTGTTGAGCTTTTTTGAGGGAGCCTTCACCAAAGGTGACGAGCTTTTTGGGGGGAGGAAGACCCAAAGTTGTTGAGCTATTTTTTTGGGGGGGGAGCTTTCAGGATCATGCAATCAACCAGAATAATCAAGGGACACCCTGCGATCGAACGGTAGATTGTGATTGACAGGTTGGATATGCCTACTATAGCAAATGGTGGGTCTCAGACTCAGTTGGTCTATTTATCTACAGCTGATATCATTTGTTATGTTGCTAGTTTTTTATGCGTTCAGTTGATAATGGGCACCTTTATGTTTGTGACACAAGCTAACTTTGGCTGTTGCACACAGTATTTCTGTGCTGTAACACTTTATTGAAGAGGCTGGGTTTGTTACAGGGGTTGAGCCAAATGGCTCTTTCTGTGGTTTTGTAGCCTATGTAGGTATTTTGAAGGGCTGAGAATGCCACTTCTGGAAGCGTAGGAGGCTCGTAAGGTGGCAGCTGCTGGGAATCCATCATCATCATTTTATTTGTATGCCGCCTTTTCACAGTGAAATCAGTGCTCAAGGCGGCTTACAATATGAATAGATATATATAATTACAAACATAGCAAAATAGTCATAAAAATAAATAACACATTAAAATCTACATAACCAAACCGAACAATTTCCACATAAAAATAAAGATGCAAAAAGTTAATATTGGTTAATATCAGTAACAGCAAAAGCTACCAACAAAACTTTCTCCAAAATACCCCAGTCCTTGTTGGGCAGCAGCCGCAGCAGTAGTCCTTATGTGGCCAGCCAGGCCCTGCCTTAGGCCAGGTGGAGAGAGGCAGCTCAGCAGCAGTTCTCAGCAGCTGTGGATGGCTGTGTCACAGCTACATGAAGTATCCGAGTGTCACGGCATTGAGGCTGCAAAGTCCCTCTACTGCCCTGTTTTATAAGAAGGAGTTTTACTTCAGAAAGGAAACTTCCCTTTTTGTTGGGGGTCTGCTGGTACTAGCGGTAGAATTAGGACTTGCTTCCGAACAGCCTTTTATGCCAGTTGATGCTTATCTTCTGAGAGGAAGGTTCCAGCCATCAAACCCAAAGAGAGTTTGTGTCGCCAAACTGTTGTAACTATGGTGGTACCTCGGGTTAAGACATAGCTGCCAAGTTATCCCTTTTTTTAAGGTTTTTTCCCTTATGCTGAATAGGCTTCCTCGCGAGAAAAGGGAAAACTTGGCAGCTATGGGTTAAGAACTTAATTCGTTCCGGTGGTCCGTTCTTAACCTGAAACTGTTCTTAACCTGAGGTACCACTTTAGCTAATGGGGCCTGCCACTGCCACGCGATTTCTGTTCTCATTATGAAGCAAAGTTCTTAACCCCAAGTGTGAGGGACAGGGGATATCGCGAAGTCCCTCCCCTCCTGAGTTCAAGCCCGTCCCCGAGCAAAGGGGAAAGCAGGGAGAGTTCCGATTCCAGTGGGGAAGCAGGAAGTCGTGTCCGAGGCTCAGGCAAGGTAGAGGAGCCAGGGTCCCAGGTGGGACAGGAAGGGGCAAGCAAGGGGGGAAGACCCATCCCCCCAACTCCAGAATTACGCAGGAAGAGGAGGGGCAAGAGGATGGGTCTGCCAAAGCTTTTGTGTTGGAGAAAGACGCGCCAAAAGCCATTAGGAGGTTCTGAAACCGACTGACCACATCACTCCGTGTAAATAGCAATGACTTGAGCACTGTAAATACGCAGCACCAATAAAAGAATAAAATGCAGAGCTGCGTGGCGTCGTTACTCTGAAGTAGTCCACTCCGGCCACCGTGACAGCAACCTCCTAATCATTTTTGGGCTACTTTGGAGTTGCCGGGATGAGCGTGTCAGAGGCGGAGAAGTGGCGGCAGATCGCGGAGCAAGCCCAGCTAGAACTGCAGCAGCTGTCGCTGCAGGCGCAGGGAGAATTGAAGGCAGCTAAAGAGGAGACTAAGAAGGTCCAGGACGACCGGCTACAACTTGCGGAACAGGTGAGAGAGCTTCAGGAAAAAGAGCAGCAATTAAGGGCGGTGGCGGTAGACCTCCAAAACAAGCTGGATGCAGAGAAAAACAAGGCGGGAGGGGCACCCCAAGTCCAAGTGCTGCCAGGAAGGAGAGCTGGGACCCTAGTTAGCAAGTTCAATGGAGACCCGAAGGAATTTCAAGGCTTTGAGACTGAGATTGTGTATGCTCTTGAGCTGCACCACGATGAGTTCCCTGATGATGAGCACAGAGTAGCGTTTATTGTGGAGCACCTTACCGGGGCAGCCAGGGAGTGGCTAAGACCGTTAATTGCAACAAGGAATCCTTGCATGAAGAATGTCAAACTATTTCTAGAAGGTTTGAAAACGATGTATTCGTCAGATAGTCATATGGACCAGACTAAGGAGGAACTTCATAATTTACGCCAAGGAAATATGACAGTTCGCGCGTATTGGGCGAAATTCACCATGCTGGTGCACAGATTGGGGTGGGAACTGGGGTCCCCCCCAATGCAAGCGGCGTTCTACTTGGGGTTGCATGAGGAGGTGAAGGATGAGCTCTCGAGAGGTCCAAAGCCCAGTGATATGGATCAGCTGAGCAAAGCGGCTCTGGCGGTGGGGGTGAGACAGGAATCCCGGTGGAGCGACAAACAAGCAACGCGCGCAAAGCGGGCTTGGTTCCCACGGTCGCAGGAGAAACCACTCCCCCAACAACCCTTTCAAGCCACGCCTGGGGCCAGCCAGGACCAGGAACCCATGCAGATTGATAGCGCGCGCGCGCGGGCTTTTCAAACCCCAGCGGCGCCAAGACGCAAGGAGGGAAAGGGCGGGAATTGCTTTCTCTGCAACTCCCCCCAGCATCTCGTCAGAGACTGCCCACATCGCAGGGAGTGGCAAGGAAGGGCGGGAACGGTGGTGCCCTCCCCCACTGACGCAGCACCACAGCAGGGAAACGGGAAAGCCTGGCTGCAGGAGACAAGGGGCAGCAGCCAGGCACAGTCAGCAGACAACAGCCCCAGCCCACCCACCCGCACAGAGAGGAGCAGAGCCAGCCCACCCCTCCCAGAGCAGGAGTGGTTCTAGAAGTCACGCTAACGCTCCCAAATGGCTATCCCCTGACAGTCCTTGCCTTAATTGACAGTGGTGCCTCAGCGAACTTCTTCTCGAGAAACTTTGCAGAAGAGCACCAGATCCAGCTTCTGCAGCTGGATTTTCCCCTTCACGTGGCAACCATTGACGGCAGAGAGCTGCTGGGGGGGGCCATCACTCATCAAACCCCCCCCATGAGAATGACGGTGGGAAGGCACTCAGAGACACTGGCATTCAACGTCACCACCATCTCAGACCCCCCCATCGTCTTGGGCATGAGCTGGCTGGCGCGCCACGACCCCTCCATCAGTTGGCACCAGAGATGCATCACTTTTGGATCGGACTTTTGCCTGGAACATTGCATGCAGCACCAACCAGGGGAGGGGCCTCCGATAGCCACGGTGGCCACCATGCACGTCAAAGGGGGTGAGGCGATACCCAAGCCGTACTGGGACCTGCAGGAGGTCTTCAGCGAAGCGGAGTCCGACCACCTACCCCCACACAGGCCTTTTGACTGCCAGATCAACCTGGTGCCAGGGGCAACTATACCCCCAGCCAAGCTGTACGCCATGTCAGACCAGGAACTGGAGGATCTGCGCGCTTTCATCGACAAGAACCTCAAGCGGGGGTTCATCAGAGAAAGCAAGGCAGCAGGGGGCAGCCCGGTCTTCTGGGTGGACAAGAAAGACACGCAACAGCGCCGCCTGGTGGTGGATTTTAGACGGCTGAATTCGGTGACAGAGCCAGTGGCTTTCCCCATGCCCAGAGTGGATGATCTCCTGACAGCAGCACGCAGGGGCAAGATTTTCACCAAGCTAGACCTGAGGGGGGCGTACAACTTGATCAGGATCCGGGAAGGCGATGAATGGAAGACCACGATGTTCACGCCTCTGGGCTCTTTTGAATATCTGGTGATGCCCTTCGGGTTGCAAGGGGGCTCAGCCTGCTTCCAGGCCTTCATGCACCACGTCCTGGGGTCCCTCCTCTTCAAGAACTGCCTGGTCTTTCTGGATGACATCCTTATCTATTCCAATGACCCAGTGCAGCATGTGAAAGATGTCAGGGAAGTGTTGCAGCGCCTGAAGGAGAACCACCTGTATGTGAAGCTGGAGAAGTGCAAGTTTCACACCAAGGAGGTGGACTTCCTGGGCTACAAGCTGTCAGACAAGGGGCTGGCGATGGACAAGGACAAGGTGCAGGCCATCCTGGACTGGCACAGCCCCAGGACGCGCAAAGATGCCCAACGCCTACTAGGCTTCGCCAACTTCTACAGGAAGTTCATCAAGAACTTCTCTCGCGTTACGGCTCCCATCACTGACTGCCTGAGAGGCAAGCAGAAGTTCAGGTGGACACCAGAGGCGCAAGCAGCGTTCGAAAGCCTCAAGAGGGTGTTCGCCTCGGACCAGAACCTGTTCCACGTGGTCCAGGACGCGCCCCTACGCATTGAGACAGATGCTTCTGAGAAAGCTGTGGGCGCCATTTTGTTGCAACTGGACGCCAACAGGGAGTGGAGACCCTGTGCCTTCTTCTCCAGGAAGTTGACACAGCCCGAGCGCAACTACACCGTGTTTGACAAAGAACTTCTTGCGATCCACGCTGCGTTCAAACATTGGAGACACTTCCTGGTGGGCGCCAAGCACCCCATCCAGGTGTGCACAGACCACAAGAACCTGGAGTTCTGGAGAACTGCCAGGGTGCTCAACCAGCGGCAGATACGGTGGGCAGAGTTCTTCTCGAACTTCAACTTCTCCATACACTACATCCCGGGAGAGCAGAACGTCAGGGCGGATGCCCTCTCCCGCAAGCCAGAGTACATGGAGGAGGAGGAGCCACCAGCCCCAAGGCACATTTTCCCCCCGTCGGCATGGTCCTGCGGAGCAGCAGTGGTGAGCGAGGCAGAACTCACAGCACTGACGGCAGCGGATGACTTTGCCAACCGCATCTTCAGAGACCTGAGAGGGGGGAGGGAGCAGGCAAAAGACTTTGCAGAACGCAGAGGGCTGCTTTTCTACAAGGGGGCACTGTACCTGCCCACCACCCAGCTCAGACGTACGGTCCTCAAACAGATGCACGACAACCCAACGGCGGGGCATTTTGGAAGGGACAAGACCACTCACCTAGTCATGAGACACTTCTGGTGGCCAGGGGTGAGGGAAGATGTTCGAGACTATGTACGGGGCTGTGACACCTGCCAGCGGGCAAAGGTGGTCAGAGCAGCGCCACCAGGGTTGCTGGAGCCCTTAGCCACGCCACACAGGCCGTGGGAAGTGCTGTCCATGGACTTCATCACAGATCTGCCTTCTTCCCGGGGTAAGACCGCAGTGTTAGTGGTGGTGGACCTCATGTCCAAAATGTGCCACTTTATACCGTGTGCCAGGGCAGTCTCTGCAGAAGAGACAGCCAAACTGTTTGTTGATCACGTTTTCAGACTGCATGGATTACCTTTAAGGGTTATTTCGGATCGTGGCCGCCAATTTGTTTCCAGGTTCTGGCGGCGGCTCATGAACCTCCTGCAGGTGGAGGTCAGCTTGTCGACGGCTAGACACCCGCAGACCAACGGACAAGCGGAGAGGGTCAACGCCATTCTGCAGCAGTACCTGAGATGCTACGTCAGCCAGAGGCAAACGGACTGGGTGGATCGCCTGCCACTAGCAGAATTTGCCTACAACAATGCAGTGCACGTCTCCACAGGGGTGTCGCCCTTTAAGGCCAATTACGGGCGCGACCTCAGATCTTTCCCAGAGAGGGAGGGGGAGGAGGAGGAGGAGGGCCCACAGGCTGAGGATTGGGCAGAGGAACTGGAGACGGTGCACCAGCAGCTCAGAGAACACTTGGAGAGGGCCAAGGAAGCGTACAAAACGGGGGCAGATCGCCACAGGCGACTAGGGGAGGTCATCAGGGTGGGGGACAAGGTGTGGTTGTCCTCGGAGGGCCTTCCCACCAGAGGGAGGTGCAAAAAGCTGGCACCCAAAAGGCTGGGCCCCTTCACGGTCACGCAACAGGTCAACCCGGTGGCATACAGGCTGGCACTGCCAGCGGACATGAGGGTGCATCCAGTGTTTCATAGATCGCTGCTGTCGCCGTACAGGGAAAGCAGCAGGCTCCGAGACAGCGAACAAACCCCCGAGGGAGGGGGGGAGAGGGAAGGCAGGGAGCAACTCAATGAGGCCACGGCCATCCTGGATTCAAGGTGGGGGGTGGGGGGACTGGAGTACCTCATGGCATGGGAGGATGCTCCACCGTCCCAGAATGAATGGGTCCCAGCCACTCAGATACAGGAGGAATTCTTGGTGGAAGAATTTCACGCCCTCTTTCCCCACAGACCCAAGCCCTGGCACAGGGAAAGGGAGGGGGAGGAGGAGGAGGCACGGGAGAGCAGCTCCCCATGGCGCTGGGAAGCGGAGTTTGAGGAACCAGAGGATGAGGTATGGGTGTCGCCAAGATCCACCCAGTCAGAGGAAGGAGCAGATTGGCAAAACATTTTTACCCCCACCAGCTCTGACGCCACGGACTTTTTGGGATTCCCGTCCGCCCAGGCGGAAGGGGGGGGCTCGCAGGACTGGGGGGAGGTATTCACACCAACGGGCTCGGAGAGCACTGAGTTCTTAGGCTTCCAGTCGTCACCGACACATGGGGGGGGCCTGGGGAGGGGTGAAGGAGAGCTTGGGAGGGGGGTGGATGTGAGGGACAGGGGATATCGCGAAGTCCCTCCCCTCCTGAGTTCAAGCCCGTCCCCGAGCAAAGGGGAAAGCAGGGAGAGTTCCGATTCCAGTGGGGAAGCAGGAAGTCGTGTCCGAGGCTCAGGCAAGGTAGAGGAGCCAGGGTCCCAGGTGGGACAGGAAGGGGCAAGCAAGGGGGGAAGACCCATCCCCCCAACTCCAGAATTACGCAGGAAGAGGAGGGGCAAGAGGATGGGTCTGCCAAAGCTTTTGTGTTGGAGAAAGACGCGCCAAAAGCCATTAGGAGGTTCTGAAACCGACTGACCACATCACTCCGTGTAAATAGCAATGACTTGAGCACTGTAAATACGCAGCACCAATAAAAGAATAAAATGCAGAGCTGCGTGGCGTCGTTACTCTGAAGTAGTCCACTCCGGCCACCGTGACACCAAGGTTATTGAGAAATAATATATATATATGATAAGAATAATATTGGAGAAAACTGGATATTGAAACCTGCTTAACCTAAATCATATATCCCAGTTTTACAGCACCCTTTAAAGTACGCTTCACGCAGAGTATACGCAGTCAGAAGTTGACCTGGCTAAGAAAACACCACCAAGAGCGTAGGGAATTATCTCCCTTATATGAAACCCCTTACTAGCTGCACACTTGTAAAAGTATGCAGATGAAAATATAAACGGTTGGGTTTCTTTAACTGAAATACAAACTGACTCTAAAGAGACTTTAAAGATAAATGCTTTCTCTCTTAGCAACATTCCAACCTTCAACCCATTCCAAACCTCCCACAAACTCCCACATAATTCCCATTAAACTACCCAAGAATTAACAGCAAACTAGCTTTATAACTAAGCAACTCTCATACTAAGATTCAACTGGGAATCTCTTAAACTGAGAACAACTGAGAGAGTGATCTACTTAGAGATGAATCTAACTAAGAGATACAGGGAGGGAGATAGGGAAAGATACAGGAAACTGAATGCAGATTTCCAAAAAACAGCAAGGAGAGACAAGAGGGTCTTCTTAAATGAGCAATGCAAAGAAATAGAGGAAAACAATAGAATGGGGAAAACCAGAGATCTGTTTAAGAAAATTGGAGATATGAAAGGAACATTTCGTACAAAGATTACCATAATCAAGGACAAAATTGGTAAGGACCTAACAGAAGCAGAAGACATCAAGAAGAGGTGGCAAGAATACACAGAGGAATTATACCAGAAAGATATGGAGGTCTCGTACACCCCAGGTAGTGTGGTTGCTGACCTTGAGCCAGACATCTTGGAGAGTGAAGTCAAATGGGCCTTAGAAAGCACTGCTAATAACAAGGCCAGTGGAAGTGATGATATTCCAGCTGAACTATTTAAAATTTTAAAAGATGATGCTGTTAAGGTGCTACACCCAATATGCCAGCAAGTTTGGAAAACTCAGCAATGGCCAGAGGATTGGAGAAGATCAGTCTACATCCCAATTCCAAAGAAGGGCAGTGCCAAAGAATGCTCCAACTACCGCACAATTGCCCTCATTTCACACGCTAGCAAGGTTATGCTTAAAATTCTACAAGGCAGGCTTAGGCAGTATGTGGACCGAGAACTCCCAGAAGTGCAAGCTGGATTTCGAAAGGGCAGAGGAACCAGAGACCAAATAGCAAACATGCGCTGGATTATGGAGAAAGCTAGAGAGTTCCAGAAAAACGTCTACTTCTGCTTCATTGACTATGCAAAAGCCTTTGACTGTGTCGACCACAGCAAACTATGGCAAGTTCTTAAAGAAATGGGAGTGCCTGATCACCTCATCTGTCTCCTGAGAAATCTCTATGTGGGACAAGAAGCTACAGTTAGAACTGGATATGGAACAACTGATTGGTTCAAAATTGGGAAAGGAGTACGACAAGGTTGTATATTGTCTCCCTGCTTATTTAACTTATATGCAGAATTCATCATGCGAAAGGCTGGACTAGATGAATCCCAAGCAGGAATTAAGATTGCCGGAAGAAATATCAACAACCTCAGATATGCAGATGACACAACCTTGATGGCAGAAAGTGAGGAGGAATTAAAGAACCTTTTAATGAGGGTGAAAGAGGAGAGCGCAAAATATGGTCTGAAGCTCAACATCAAAAAAACCAAGATCATGGCCACTAGTCCCATCACCTCCTGGCAAATAGAAGGGGAAGAAATGGAGGCAGTGAGAGATTTTACTTTCTTGGGCTCCTTGATCACTGCAGATGGTGACAGCAGTCACGAAATTAAAAGACGCCTGCTTCTTGGGAGAAAAGCAATGACAAACCTAGACAGCATCTTAAAAAGCAGAGACATCACCTTGCCGACAAAGGTCCGTATAGTTAAAGCTATGGTTTTCCCAGTAGTGATGTATGGAAGTGAGAGCTGGACCATAAAGAAGGCTGATCGCCGAAGAATTGATGCTTTTGAATTATGGTGCTGGAGGAGACTCTTGAGAGTCCCATGGACTGCTAGAAGATCAAACCTATCCATTCTTAAGGAAATCAGCCCTGAGTGCTCCCTGGAAGGACAGATTGTGAAGCTGAGGCTCCAATACTTTGGCCACCTCATGAGAAGAGAAGAATCCTTGGAAAAGACCCTGATGTTGGGAAAGATTGAGGGCACTAGGAGAAGGGGACGACAGAGGACAAGATGGTTGGACAGTGTTCTCGAAGCTACGAACATGAGTTTGACCAAACTACGGGAGGCAGTGGAAGACAGGAGTGCCTGGCGTGCTATGGTCCATGGGGTCACGAAGAGTCGGACACGACTAAACGACTAAACAACAACAACAACAAGAGATACAGAAGGCTTTCTGGCAGAGCCTTATATACAAGGAGCAATTAACATAAATCTGTTAATAGCCTGTGGGCAATTAACAGAAATTAACAGATTTCTGTTAATAGCCTGTGGGCAATTAACAGAAATCACCTGCACCTGTTTCTCTTAAACAGACAGTATTTACATTAGACCGGCTCTAAAGTAACTTGACTATTCCAAAAATCCAACAGAGGTACCACTGTACCTCAAAAGCCAGCCTCTAGAATTCTCCCTCAGATGTTTGCATCCCTGTTTTAAGCCACTTCTTTGGGCACTTTTTGCTGCAACACTAACTTGGCTCTAGGTTTTACTTCACCCACCATACTTACTTTGGATTTCGTCACCCAGTTTGGGAGAGGCAGAAGTGTCCAAACTGCATGGAGGCTAGTTGTAAGGAAACAGGCCTGTCATTCCTGAAGTACCAGACCATAAGTTTTGTTGCTGTTCTGTGTCAGGTAATGAGGCAATCCTCCGTCAGACGAGGGATCATTTAGCTGTAGGGTTTTGTGATGAACTTTCTGTTCCTCGTGTCAGGAGCCTGCTGCTGTATGACTCCTGGTTTGCCTATGATGCCTGACTAGCTGGCTGTTTCTGCTTTTGATGCATTTGCTTTTTGTAGGAAGCCATCGAGAAGAAGGAGCAAAGAGCAAAGCGTTTTCATTTCCGTGCAGAGGTGAATCTTGCACAAAGAAACGTGGCGTTGGACCGAGACATGGTGAAGAAAGGTATTTGGAGCTGTGTGTGGCTTAGAAAGTGACTTAAGCAACAAGACATCTCCTTAGTCTTCTGGAGCTTCCGTCTCCTTTCCGTTTCAGGGGATTCCAGAGCTGGCCTTTGTGAAGGAGGGGCTTTTCCTCCTCATGAGTTCTCTTGTTTCATAAAGCAATAAAATCTATTTACTTGGGAGAAGAGGCTGTTGGCGGAAAACTTCCAGTTTTTCACAAGCTATCATATCTGTAAGAAATGTCTTGTATAAATTTGTGGAGCCTTCTGGCTGAGCACTTTGGATTACAATGTTTAAAGTGTTCATGTGTAACAGGGGCTATGGGGAAATCAATATGTAAAATTTCTGGAAATTTTGAAGCATTGGGAAGAATCAGTATTTCCTGGGTTGTTTTTTTTTAAGAAAATGGAAATATATGCATTATTTATTTCTTACCAGCTCTAAAGTTAGTTTAATACTAAGAAGTATAATTTGCTATGTTCTTCTAAATGTAATGATCACAGAAATAATATTGATATTTATGTGTTAAGTTATACATAAGCACATAAAATATACTTTTTACTGTTAATAAATTTAGAAATATAAATGCCCCAGTTTATTAAACAAGAACTGCAAATGCTAACATTAGACAGGCATGCTAACTATACCGTTTCAGTTGGCAACACAGACATAATCTAGTTATGTATGCCTATTTTTGAGGTGATTTTATTATTGAGAATTAATGTATGTACACTGCTTAGACTTGTTATTATTAAGTGGTTTATAATTATTTTTTTACATAAATATGCCCCCATGTTAGAGATTGAGCCCAACAGAGCTTGGCTTTACCTGTTGACAATATATAGGGAGAGGGCGAGAGAAATGATACTGAATCAGCATTTTAGTAAACTAAAGGATTTTTAAAAATTGGAAAGAAGAGTCAGTTTTATCAATAAACTGGAGAAAGTGCTGCTACAATGCAAATAGTTTTAAACCCTCTCTTTAAAACATAACTGACTCATTCTAAAATAATCATTTTTCTCAAACCCTGCCCCTAAAAAATGCCTCATGAGGTGGATTGTTCTTTTCCCCACCATCTTCCTCTCTTGTGGTTCTTTGCTTCTCTGCAAATTGCAATGAGTTTTTCATCATTGTCGGCTAGCGAGGCCTCTCGTGCCCTTCCTTTCCCTTTCCCCATCGTGTGTTTCTCCCTCCTGTTGCTGGCAGCTAAAGGAGATAATGGGTTTCTTTGCAGCGATCCCGAAAGTCCGGCTGGACACCATCTATGTTTGTGGTGTTGATGAAATGAGCACCCAGGACATCTTTGCCTATTTCAAGGAGTATCCTCCTGCTCACATCGAGTGGCTGGATGACACTTCATGTAAGTTGCAGAGGGTGTGTAACCCCCCAGCTCTCTTGGCTGATGTGGGGTGAATTGGGCCCAGGTCTGTCTGTCTGTCTGTCTGTCTTGTCCCCCTTCTCTCCATTCTGTGTTAAGATGCTAGCAGTGCAGGGTTGTTCATCTCATGCACAAGACAAACCGTAACAAAGCTTCATGCTTGCCCTGTGCATTGGGACATTGCAGCACTGCCATTTTGTCTGGCTGTGCCACCGACTGGCTCTCTGCTTTGCTTGAAGGCAACGTTGTCTGGCTTGACGAGGTAACAGCCACACGAGCGCTCATCAACATGAGCTCTATGCCTGAGGAGGAGAAGATGAAACCCCAAGAAAACAGCAAGAAGGTGGCGGTGGTGGAGGCAAGCAAGAAAGGTAGATGCTTCTGGAAGCTGGCCTTTCCTTGTTCTCTGGGGAGGGGGTCCCTGAGCTCTGGTCTTTGAAGCATGGCTCGCCTGGGCACCTGCACTCAGAGCTGCTCAGTGCACATGTGGAGTGCCACCCTTGGGACCAACCAGGGTGGCACTTCGGCTGTGTGATGTACTGGTTCAAGGCCTCACTGTTTCTCAGCCTTGCAAAGGACAAATCCCATTGTAAAGCCGCTGCTTCCTGGAGCTCCTTCAAGAAAAGGCAGGCTACAAGCAGGGTGGCAAAAGCCTAGGGGTCAAAGTTCAGTGTGCTTTGTCTCTGTCACCAGGCAGAAAGGGCTCTTGGATGGCAGGGCTGGGAAGGACCTCTGAGAGCTGCCATATCTGCCAGCGGAATCTGGTAGCGTCAGGCAGCTTTGCACGGTTCATATATTAAAAATTGGTGTTTGTGGTCACATTTTCATCCTGGCACATGGGACCCTCAAGGCGGCTATGAATAACCTGCAGCCCAGGTTGGATGTGCTTATGAAACTGCTTGCTTGGCACTGAGTTACATCACTGAGACAACGTTGAATGTTTTACAGAAAGGGCCTGAGCTCACTGGCGGAGCAACCCCCTTATATGCAGATCCCTGGGATCACGGAAAAACCCCAGGGTCACAACCATTGTTAGTGCTGCTCAGAGCAAAGCCTTTCAAATTAATGGATGTGACTTCACTTATGCCCTTAAATTTCAGCGAGACTGACATTGGTTACACCCCCTCTACCCGAAGCCCTGGAGAGCATTACCAGTCAGTGTATGCAGTACTGAGCTGGAGAGACCAGAGGCCTGTCTCGGTCTCATAGGGCAGCATCCACTGTTCCTTCAGGGCTCCATGCCTTTCCCAGCCCCACTGCTGCTGCCTGGGGCCATTTGCATGCAGAGCAGGTTCCCTGCCTTTCAGCTGTGTGCCCTTTTGAATATCACCATCCCTTGCTGTTCAGTGAGAAAGCAAAGCTCTGCCTTGAGAGTGTGCTCAGTTGGGTTCCCTCTTGTAGATGGACTTCTCCTTCTCAGCCCCATGTGGCTCAGGGTGCTGGTGTGTTGTTGCACAAGCTGCCTGCTCCTCTCCCCTCCTTCCTGTGGAAGGATCCCACTTCGTGGTTTCTATGGAGTTGTGGCAGTTGGAGGTGGTGAAGCAGCGCATCATCCAATGGCACACACCACCTTTTGACATTCATTTTTGTGTGCACTTCATTTCAGAGAAACAGGAAGAGAGCTCTGATGATGAGGCGGAGGAGGGCGAGGTGGAAGACGACCATCCAAATGAGACCGAGGTCAGTGCAGGAGGCTAGGGCAGGAAATTTTCACTGCTTTATAGTTCCGTGGAAAATTCACTAGTAAAGGTGAATGGGTGCTAGCTTCAGATAAACATTAGGTGAACTTGACAGTTTCAAAAGAATAAAAAATAAAAGTAGAATAAACGTGCTAAATTAGGCATGATTCACTTGGGCATCCAAACATTTTCTGATGCAGACTTACTCATTTCCCCATTTGCCTAGCAATATTTTCTACTGCTTTCTGGGTTTGAGAACTGAAAAAGGATGGTTTATGGAAAGTAGAAGAGGAAGTATTTTGCATAAGTTCATATAGCTGATAGACAAAGAATCATAAGTATTTTGCTTTCCCCCCTTCTTTTCTCTTAGTTTTTACGTTTAAAAAATGCTTGGTACTTGAAGATGTTGTTGTTATTTATTATGTTGTTATTTATTACATTTGTATACCACCCTATACCTGGAGGGTATTCTGTATCATGTTTTCCTTGTTTTTCAAGCTGTAATAAAAAACTGATAATGTTAAGGCTGCCAGAAAGAGCATCTTTCAGCCATCAAATACTTGGCTATTTAGCCATATAAGAAATCTTCTCTCTTTCTCCTCCCTGCTCCCATGGAATGTCATGAGAAGGCAAGCAGAGTCTTGCTGGAGCACACCAAAGTGGTCTATCTGGTTAAGCCTCCTGCTTCCTCCCCTCAGAGGGCAGCTACACGCTTCCAGAAAGCCCTCCCCCACCCCTTACTGGGATCATTCTCTGAACCCTGGGGTACAAGACACTAAGCTTCTCCTCACCCACATTGTGTCTTCAGGCGAAGCTGAAATTTCTGCCCCTTTTAAACAATCAGGCCTTTGTTGTAGTTTCCGCCCCTGCAGAGAGATTGAGCCTGACAGGTGTTCTTTCTACAGCTGGACACTCTCTCCCAGGCAGAGGAAGACTCTCTCTTGCAGAATGACCTGCGTCCAGCCAGTAAACTGGCCAAGGGCAACAAGCTCTTCATGAGGTTTGCTACCAGAGGTAAAGTGCTTCCCTTGCAGGAATGGTTTGTTCTAATGTAAAAGCAAACAGGACAGGCGGTTCCTCCTCCAGCAGGACTCTCCCACTCCTTCCTGGCTTGGTCTTAGATGCTCTATGAAAACACAACATTTTCTGAGGGTAGGTGGGTGGAATGGCAATTTAGTCTTCCCCTGGCCTTTTTAGTTGTTGGGGTGTGTGTGCCTTGCCTGTGCTGCTGCCTTGCTGATTAAAATTGCATCCTGTTCTTTGAATTGTTTTCGATTGTGGGTTCTTGATAGGATGGGCACTTTTAAAGGAAGTATCCGACGGTAGTCCCTGAGCTTGTGCTTTGCTCCTGCAGATGACAAAAAGGAGCTTGGGGCTGCCAGGAGGAGCCAGTATTACATGAAATATGGGAATCCCAATTATGGAGGCATGAAAGGCATATTGAGCAACTCCTGGTGAGTGAAGGAGGCAGCCTATAGCTCTGTGGCCCACCCTGCTGGGGAAGGGAACAGACAGGTATTTCCTTCTGTTCTTGGTGGTGGTGTATGTGACAGCTGTGTCCTCTCTTTGTGGCTTTCCAGGAAGCGGAGATACCATTCACGCAGGCTCCACCGCGACGTGATTAAAAAAAGGACTCTCATTGGGGATGATGTTGGTCTCACGCCTCCTTACAAACATCGCCACTCAGGTACCAGAGAGCTACAGGTGCAATATGTCCCCATGTGGTTTGTGGGCCTTGCAAAAGCAGAGAACAGCAAAGCCTTCCTTTAGGGTTCCTCTTCCCAAACAAAGGCAGCAGCTGGATTCTGCATGCAGGCAAAACCCTTTGGCAGAAGAAGCTACTGGCTTGCAGAGGGGCCTCGTGGAATCAGCATGCTGGGGAAGAGGGTGACCTTGCTTGCCTTCAGGGGCTTGAGAGGTTCAAGCCAACATCTCTGGTTGCTTGAAGGTGTGTGGCTGCTTGAGGTGCCATGCAGTTTGCTCTTGGGAACCCCAAGGGCATGTTGAGCAAAGACCTTTTTGTTTTAATTTGCTTTGCTTATTCAAAACATGGTTAGTTTGTTCCCAGAGTGGCTTAGAAATCAGTAAAAAACATGACTGTCTCTGCCTTCAAAGTCTAAGAGATATGGCCTGAAAGGAAAAAATGGAGGCAGGAAGAAAGATGCAAACTCAGGCATCAGTTGTTAAGCTACAAAGGCAGCCAGTCTCTGAGCACAGCCAAGGGAAAAAGACCCTCTTGCTGCCCAATGTCTCGTCATTAAAATATGTTGGGCTGGATTTTTCATTGTTGCTGTTCCCTGTTTTAGGTCACATAGAAAGCCTGTATGTGTCATGCGGCTTTGGCTCTGAAATGTGGCATTAGAATACTGTATATTAACCCAACAGCCTCTAAGGAGAGAGAAGCCTGGTAATGAAACACCCTGAAAAGCAGGCAGGGTGAGGAATGGATATTTCAAGGAAGTACAGAAGAGTCTTGTGAGAACAAAACTGGTTCTAGTAAGCTGAGCCAGGCTAATTCCGGCTGACTGCCGTTTGAAGGCACAAAAATCACTCCTTATGAAAACCAGAAATGATTTTTTAAAATACAAACAAACATCCATACAAGATTGACAAGAATACAAGGGAAAACGTTTTATTCTTATACTGTTAATTTAAAAACCAACACAAGAACTTCCCAACAATATTCTGGAAGTTGTGATCTTTTACTTTAATTAGCAGATAGCCCATTTATAGGGCTTATTTAAAGAACTGTTAAAATCCATTTCATATTATTTCTGCTATTGAGTACAATTAATGATGGTGATTTCAGAGCAGAAAGGCTTGTGTTGGGATGCAAATGGATCCATTTATTTTTCCCTTGGCCTTTGCCTACTTTATTTCCCCATGTGCCCCTTGCTGCACCTTGGTAGGGTGGGTTCTGCCCCAGTACGGACTTTCCAGCTATTGCTGGGATACTTGGGAAGGTGGCGAGTTACCCTTTTTTATACGTTTTCCAGCAGAGACCAGGAGAGGTCATCTTCCCCCCTCAAGGGTGTTGCTGTGGTGAAGGGTTTCCTTCCCAAGACTGTTGGGCTGGGTGACTTTGAGGTCGCTCCCTCCCAAATCTGCAGTTCTGATGCTGTCTCTTAAAATGACTTTCTTGCCCTTCAGGTTTAGTAAATGTTCCTGAGGAACCTATTGAGGAGGAAGAGGAGGAGGAAGATGATGATGATCAGGACATGGATGAAGACGACCGGGTGGTTGTGGAATACAGGGATGAGCTGCAGGCTTTCAAGCAGTCGCGGGAGCGGAGTGCCTCCCGGCGGTCCAGCGCAGCCAGCGAGTCTGACTCGGATGAAATGGACTATGACCTGGAGCTGAAAATGATCTCCACTCCCTCCCCCAAGAAGAGCATGAAGATGACCATGTATGCCGACGAGGTGGAGTCTCAGCTGAAGAGCATCAGGTATGACCACTAGGCCTCTGATTTTCAGAAAGGCATCCTGGTGAGGCAGCAGTGGTCTGAGCCATCCCATTAGGGCCAGGAGGGGGAGGTGGTGGCCAGAGTGCCAGTGTCTGAGCTCTGCCTTTTCACAGATGGCCAGGCCTTCTGCATTCAAGGCCTTTAGTTTCCCTGGGAGGCACATCCCCATTGGCTCAGTGGGGCAGAGTGTGAGAGGGTCTTCCAGCTACGCAGGGGGGATTTGCATCTTTATTTTGGTATTAGGCCTGATCTGCTAGCCTCTCCACCACTTTTGGGAGCACACAGAGAGAGAGAGGGAGAGAGGAGAAACAAAAGCAATGTGCCTCAGCCTTTTTTTTTCAGGGTGCAATATTGACCCCACTGCCAACAGGCACACCTGCACCCCAAAAAACCCCTCTCCCACGCAGAAAGGCCTTTTGAAAAGCCGTGGGCCAATTAGGAATTGTTTTTCTTTTTTCCTTAACACAGGAACTCGATGAGAGCAGATAGTGTTGCAGCCAGCAACATCAAGAACCGAATTGGAAGCAAAGGGACTTCAGAGAAAGTGGCTGATGTGCGGCTCCTCTTGGAGGAAAAGCGGCAGGGAAACCCCAGCCCGCGCCAGCCACTGAACTCCGTGAGATCAGGTATGGGGGGGGTCCTCTCTGTCAGGGGCCTGCTCCAGTCTGCTTCTGCTTTAGGGAGATCTAGTTTTTGTAAGCGTTTTTGTACTATTGCTATACAGTGCCCTAGAAGCACTTTGAATACACACAGTACAGTGCATTGTACATAAATAAGAAAATTATTTGCTCAAAGAGGAAGGAGATTCATGTCTTTTGTATGTTCAACAAAGTCACCGCTGAGATCCCCCCAACCCTCCAGTTTCCTTCCATTTCCCTTTGCTTTGAAGCAAACGTGGTGAAGCCACAGATTGCTGTATTGCCTTCTGATTGGCCCTTTTTATCCTTAAAAGTTGCCTGCTGGGAAGGTCCTCAGCTTCAGCACCTACCATGCTTCTACATGCCACCCTGGAGCTGGAAAGGCAACGAGGATCATTGCTACCTCTCAGAATCCATTTCAGAAGGGGACGCTTTGTAATCTCATCCTGGGCCAGCTCTCCCCCTGCCTTCCCAGGGTTCTCTTCCTCCTCTGCTCCACCTTTATCCTCTCCCACCCTTCTGTCACTGCTGCCCTTCCGTCTGACTTCTGGATCAAAGGCTTCTTGCCATACACACAGTTTGGTACGGGTGCTTTGCAACAGGTGGAGGAATGTGGGGACAATAGCAAGCAAAATTAAGTCCAGCGGGTGACTGTTTCTTCCGTTGTTTCCAGATGTTCGGCAGAGGCTTGGCAAGAGGCCGCATTCCCCAGAAGCCCACACCCCACCTGGAAGCCCCTCCACGTCCCACCGTGAGCCTCTCTCCGATGTGCACAGTCGACTGGGCATCCCCAAGCAGGACGGGAAAGGCCTCTACTCTGATACCAGAGAGAAGAAGTCAGGTCAGTCCTGGGGGAGAAGGTGCTACATAATGTCAACTTACCTTGCCTATAGAAACAATGGTGGCCCGGAGAGGACCACAGAATTGCCAAGTACGCTGAGGCTCAACCATTGGGCAGAAATGATAGTGTGACAAAAGCAGATTGAGCAGGGATTTCAGCATGGTGGTGCTGACTGGGTGGATCAGTCTCTTGGCCTAACTTTCACTCCTTGTTGCAAGGCGAGAATTTCACTTTGCACTTCTTGGAAGATGAGTATGTTCTGGCTTGTATCAAGAATTGTTTCCATCTGTACCAGCCCTGAAAAGAGTGGCTTGGTGGAACTACAGTCAAGGAAACACAGGTCCCAACATTTGGCTCTTTGTTGTCTCTCCCCTCCCTCAAACCAGCTGTTAATGTCCACCCACCCTCCCATATTCAGGATTACCCTCAAGAGAGAGATGTGCTTGCATAGTCAAAGAAAGAGCAACAGTGCTGTTGGGTTTTTTCTTTTTATTTGGTTCCGATTGCAGAGTGGAATGAGCCACTGTGAGAACAGGATGCTGGACCAGATGGGCCATTGGCCTGATCCAGCAGGCTCTTCTTACGCCTCTACCCTTACTGCTCTCAGCAAAATAACTAAAATGAGAAAGGCTGAATCACTGATACCTTTGTCTAAATGCTGGGGAAGCAAGGCAGCTTGCAGGCTTCTCAGAAGCAGCATGTGGTTGGCTGGTGTGAGGACAGGATGCTGGACTCAATGGGCCTCCTTTGGCCTGATCCAGCTGGGCTGTTCTTATGAATGAGGGGGATGCTTTGGTAAAGCAGGACCACACTTGAGCCTCACCTTCACCCTCGGTATGCAGAGAATGTCAGGGCTCATTAAAACCCCAGTTTGGGCAATGTGTCACTCAGAGTTGGTGCTTATCTGGGAGTGCCCCTTTTCCTTGCTGCCAACAATTCTTCCAATCTCTCTCTCTCTCTGTATATTATTAGCAAACTTATGGACCCGTTTAGGATCCACAGCAAAGGTGCAGGAGAAGGTCCCCGAGAAAGCAGAGAAGTCTTCGGCCTCTCCCGAAGAAGAGGACTCTGAACTCCAGCGGGCCTGGGGGGCCCTCATCAAAGAGAAGGAGCAGTCTCGCCAGAAGAAGAGCCGCCTTGACAACTTGCCCTCGCTGCAGATCGAAATCAGCCGGGAGAGCAGCTCAGGCTCAGACACAGAATCGTGACAGCCTTGGGGGTGCTGCTGCTGCTGCTCCCAGGTGACTGTTGCCCTCGGCCCCAAAGTGGGAGCCGGGCCTGGCGTGACCCAGGAGCCTCTTGCCCTGCCGAATGTCCGATCCCTGCGGTGCAAGGTGGCCCTGTGGGGCAGAGAGAGGTGACCTTGGCTGAGAGTGCGTGAGTGAATGTCTGTGTGTTTGTTCCCCTAGAAAGCAGTTGGGGGTTTTGTAGGAGACTTGTATGTTCTTTAGGCTTTCCATGTACTGGTTTCTTTTAAGAGGGGGGAATGGTTCCAACAGCTTCCTCAAAGGATATGGGACTTTCCTTGATGACTTTCTTGGTCCTTCTCCGGGTTGCCTGCTGGCCAACTGGGACAGGCTCTGAGGACCAGCTCCAGCAGCCGCTGCTACCTACTCTTCCTCCTCTGGAATGATATTGAATGCAAATCCCAAGTGAAGGCAGCAACAGTCCATGCCAGCAATGCTGGATAGAACCCACCAGAACTGGCTTTCTGTTTCCAGGATCCTTTCCTACTTAAAATGAAGATTGAACAGTTGGAAGCCTCTGAAAAGGGTACACAAAATCCCGAAAGGTGCTTTTTCTTTGTCTTTGAAAGTAACTTTAAAATTATTTCCATCTGTAACGTTCAAATGAAATCCAGCATTGGAAATACTAACTTTTATATATATATATATATTTGTGATTTTTATTTTTTGCTGTTGGCTACAGTGTGAAAGCTACCATGGTGGTTTCATATGTCCAGTTCAAATTATATATATATATATATATGAAGAATATGGTTGTGTGTGTGCATAGGATTGAATGGAAGCTCCGCCCCATAGTGTGCCTGATTAGAGCCTCTCCTGTGCAGGCCCTTTTGAAATTATCATTGTTCTTTGTAATAGTAGTAGTAGCCTTAGAAGTATTTATTGCACTTATTGCCCTGCCCTTCCTCTCACAAGAGTCCAGGGCAGCTTGCAACAATCCACAAAACCAACATCTGAAAACAAAGCAAAATCACAATTGGCAATAAAGTACAGTTGACAGTTACATCTATTACATTACCTAATAGAGGCCTGCAGGAACAAAAAGGTTTTAAATTACTGCACTGCCTGAATGCATGCAAAATAAAGGATAGCCAGGTTGCCACAGGTGCAGAGAGGGACAGAGCTTTTGTTTATAGGCTGTCAACTAGTCCAGCACCTGTACAGCCTCTCCTGATTCTGATGGAACAGAGAGGAGCACGTAATGTGTCGCCTGCATATTGATGATGATGCACCACAAATCTGTACTACACACCCCAGCAGGAGATGTTAAACAGCATGTGGGACAAAATCTAGAACCTTTTAGGCTATACAACAAGGCTGCCAGGCGGCTGAGCATCTGTCTGCCAGTGCTGCTCTCTGGTAGTGGCCCTGCAAGTAAGAGTAGAACCACAGCAATAAATGCCAACTCCCAGAGCTGCTCAAAGAGCATACTGTACTAAGATCAGTAGTATTGAAAGCCTCAGAGGGTTTAAGCAGAGGATAGCACTCTGCCCCCTGCATCTCCTAAAACAAATCATCTGTTAGGGTGACCAAGGCTGGCTGGGTGTGGTACTCAGGCCTGAAGGCAGAGTGGAACTGGTGGGAGCCGCTGCAAGGGCCGGTTTCTGGTGGATTACAGCCCTCAGCATAGGAAGTGTGCCTACATTCTGTCACAATTTCTGTTCTCATGACATGAATGTCTTTGGTTGATTCCTTCTTCCTCGCCCCAAATGTCCCCCAATGCCAAAGGTTGTTTCTTCTTCCTTCTTCCTTGGGAAGCTCTTCTCTGTGTGGCTCTCCCTCCAACACCCTTCCCCCTTTGTTCTGCAGGAAGTTGTGAAGCAATCTGAATAATTTTTGCCTGTAGCAGAAAAAGTGACTGCCTTGCCCTGTTGAAGTATTCCATGAGTCTTCCATCTTTGGGTTTTCTGCCTATTCCCCTTGGCAAAGTGGGTGCCCCCCCCCTTTCCACTTTTAACCATAGATAAACGTTTTGGGCTTTGGGAAATTGAGGGATCATGAGCTGTGAGCTTTTATTTCAGAGAAGAGGAGCCTAGGAAGCAGGGAGGATAAACTAACAGCATTTGGTCTCTAAAGCTTCCTTTTTAAAAAATTTAACTGAACCTCATTCATGTGTTTAAATATGGCTTCTCAAGATCATACCTGACAAAAGTAAGTAAATGCAGTGTTTTATCATTGTAAGAGACTGTTCAAGTGTGTGTGCCCTAAAGCCTGATATGTAGCTACCTATCAATACAATTAATACTTTATCAAAAATTCATGTTGCAAGTAAAGTTCCTACCCTGGACTTGGCAGATCTCTTTCACTGTCTGTGGAGCCTGGAGCCTTAGTTCTGCCTGCCATGTATTCTGCAGAAGAACTCTGCGACAGCTCAAGCAGAGTGAGCAAGTGGATGGCTTCATAGGCGGAAAAGTGGCTGGGCAGCAGGAAGTTGTGGCAGGAGGCCTTGGAACAAATAGCTCAGCCTTTTCCAGGGAGCAGAAGTACTAGAAGGCTGCTTCTTTGTGCAGGTTGGATGTTGGTAGCAAGAGTGAAGCTGTAGCTCCGACTTGCTGTTTCACTTGCATGTTTCAGGTGCACATTTCGTTGGGTGCTCTTCCCCACCCTTCAAGATGGAGCAAGCTGTGAGGCCAGATGAACAGACCGCAGGCAGTAGTTGCTTGGTGGTCTTCAGAGAGAAGAGGGCTTCATTCCTTTGGGGGAAGCATCTAATGTATACATTCATTGTATTGCTACTTTGGAATGTTGCTGGCAGAACTGCTGTGTATCATCTGGAGTTCCTGCTTGCTGGTGGTCTTCAACCTGGCAGGGCTGCAGTCGTTGGGTGTCTTCACTCAGAAGAGAGTCCCCTTCCAGCCAGCAGGGCTTCTTTCATACAAACACAGGAACATTAAAAGAGCCTGCCAGATCGGGCCAGTGGTCCATCTAGTCTAGCCTCCTGTCCTCACAGTGGCCAACCAGATGCCCTTAATGGGAAACACACTAGTGCATGGGTAGGCAAACTAAGGCCAGGGGGCCAGATCCGGCCCAATCGCCACCTAAATCCGGCCCACGGAGGGTCCGGGAATCAGTGTGTTTTTACAGGAGTAGAATGTGTCCTTTTATTTAAAATGAATGTCTGGGTTATTTGTGGGGCATAGGAATTCGTTCATTCCCCCCCTCCAAAAAAAATAGTTCGGCCCCCGACATTGGATTGGCCCCCTGCTGAAAAAGTTTGCTGACCCCTGCACTAGTGGGACTTGAGCATAAGAGCCTTCCCTCCTGTGGTTTCCAGCAATTGGTATTCAAAAAGAGTGGAGGCAGAGCAGAGCCATCATGGCTAGTATACATGCTCCATGAATTTATCCAATCCTCTTTTAAAGCCGTTAAGTTACCCTGTTTCCCCTATTTTAAGACGTCATTGTAAAATAAGCCATAGCAGGATTTTTAAGCACTCGAGGAATATAAGCCATACCCTGAAAATAAGACATAGTGATAGGCGCAGCAGCAATGCCAGCCACGGCAGGAGGAGGAAAAAATAAGACATCTCCTGAAAATAAGCCATAGTGGGTTTTTTGTGTTTCTTTTTTTTTTAGGAAATAATATAAGACGGTGTCTTATTTTCAGAGAAACACTGTAGTGGCCACCACTGCCTCCTGTGGGAGCGAGTTCCATAGTTGTGCTGTGTGCTGTGTGAAAAAGTCCTTTTATCTGTCTGGAGGCTTCCAATTTTCACCTGCTTTGGAGGTCCATTAGCTTTGGTGTTATGGAGAAGAAAGAAACCTGCTGAGAAGGGAGGAGCCAGTGGGAAATATTTCTGCAATGATTACATTTCTAGGCTGCCTTTCCCTCACATGGAGCCCATCAACTTCTCAAGCAAACCCCTGGGCCCTACTATGCCAGCGTTCCAGCATCAGGGACCTCTGGAGGCCACCTTGACTTCGGGGAGCTGTGCAAAAAAAAAAAAGGGCTTCAAAAGCTTGATGTAGCAGCAGGCTGTTGGGGGCTGCCTTGTCCCATTGTGCCGTGGTCCCGAGTTGCACATGAGTAGCCCAATGGTGAGGAAGATGCTGCTGCTGAGGGAAGGATGGGTTTAGTGTGTGCAGGAGGGCTTGAGCCAGCACCTCTCAGTTGGAAGTAGTGCATAGAAATATTCCCGGCGTGAGGAACCTGCAGGACCCCTCAAGTGCAAAACCCCATCATGGCTGATCACGGGTCATGTATGTTCAAAAGAAACCGAGGGAGCTCATCCATCACCACCCCCTCCCACCGCTTGAGTGCCAGGGCGCATCTTGCCTTTTAAGTGTAACGCACTTCTAAGCCAGTGGCGGGTCGTGACCTGAGGCTGACCAGCTGGAGCCACGAGGCAAGTGCCGCCCTTGCTGTAGAAGGGGCCTTTTTTGCGACTGCCCCCCCCTCCGGCTCAACCTTAGCAGGGCGCAGCCGGGTCTCCCCTTGTCCAGAGCCCCAGCCGGCTCCTTTCCCTCCTGCGAGGCTCAGCAGAGGCTTCTTTGCTTCCCTCTCGCCCTCCTCGCATTAGCAGGCGCTTCGGAACCCCGTTTGGACTCGGGAGGGGCGGGGCTTGGCCGACGCTTCGCTGACGTCACCAAGATCTTCCCGTTCGCGGGCGGCGGAGGAAGTTTGTCCCCGCTGCGCTGCCGTCGCGCTGCTTCTCCTCCCGGGCGGGGCAGCCGAGGAGGGTCTTCGCGCGGCGGCCGCGGCCGGGAAGCAGCCGGAGGGAGGAGGAAGAGAAAGATGTTGCAGCCTCGGCGCTGAGCCTGCCGCCGGTAAGCTCTGGGCGGGCCCCTGCGCATGTGTAGAGTGCCCCCCACCGCGGCTAGTACGTGTCCTTGGGCGGGGTGGGGGGAAAGCCCACTCCCGCGTCCCGAGGCCTGGGCACCGAGGAAGGGTGAGTCTGCCACTGCCCTCCGCCTACCAATGCTCCTCAGGCGGGCGAGGAACCGGGGGGGGGTCTTAAAAGGAGGGAATGAGGGAGGGTCCTCCCCCCCCAGCCAGCACGCCTACGGGGGGGGGCGCCCATGATCTCCCCTCCATGCTCCGGCTGTGCCTCTTCCCCCTCCTCGGATCTGGACCTCCCCCCCCCCCATCCCTCCCTGCTTGACGGTAGCGTCTGGTCAGGAGGAGGGAAACTTCCGGCAACAGGAGGGGAGGAGCAACCCTTTGGGTCTGGCCGCCGCCGCCCTGGAACCTCTATGGCTTTGCTCCTTGTGCCTTCGCGCAGAAGGGGAGGGGCTAGGCCAGGGCTGCTCCTTCCTAAAGGCTAGCATCTCCAACCCGGGTGGGGGGGGGGAGCACTTGTGGCCGGCGGGCGGCGCCCCTCCGGATACTGCTGGCCTCCAGCTTCCATCGTTATCCTTGCTCTTGGGGCTGGAAGGCAACCGCACCTGGGGGATCAGCAGTAGCAAAGAGGCTCCGTCCGTAGGTGGCTATTTCCTGTCCCAGGTGGACGGAACTTTGGGGGCCCTTCTGACTCCCTTCTTCTGCCGCCATGCTTGCTTTTTGCCCAAGGAAAGCAGGGTGGGTGAAGCAGTTCCAGGTATTGTGAGAGGACGCCCGCCGCCCTGCAACACTTTTTGCACTGCTTTCCTTGCTCCCCACAGTTGCTGTTGGGATTTGGGTCAGCAGCAGGAGCAGAGACTGCTCCTGTGCAATGCCTGTTGCCAATCTCAAAAGCGGGGTGTGGGAAGGAATTGGCAAGTGGCAGCTGAGTCCAGTGCCCTGCAGGGACTCCATGCACTCTGCCTGTGACTGACAGAATGTCTGGGAGCTCTGGAACAGCTGCAGAGCCTATCTGGCATTCACAGTGGATTACCTGGAGGAAGGCTGGTGGGCAAGGCTTCTGACCTAGACACAAGTGGCAAGCAATTGAAGGGAGAGAGCAGGAAGCCTAATAAGGGCAAGGTAAGTGCTCCCCTTGCACAGTCTTGGCAACCCGCTTGCCCTGACCTCAGCCTTCCTGCTTGGTTCACAAGCAAATGCTTGGTCAGCTGAGACTGTTGCCAGAGTCAGGTGCAGGAGGATAGAGCTCTGAGGAGACTGACAGAGGACTCTCCAAGTATTGAGATAATCAATACTGGCCTGCTCCTGTTTTGCCAGGGAAACAGCCTGTGGCAGCCACAGTTGAGCTCTGGTGTTCCCACCTGCCCAGGGATGTCCACCTTCCCCCATGATGGTTTTCGGCCGCTGTGCAAATACATCCCTTTCCCAGAAAGCCACCTGGCCTTTAGTAGATCTTCAGCTGTTGCTCTTAATGTCTTTGTCAGCTGCTACATTTAGGGATTTTTTATTGCATTTATATACCTGGGTTGTCAAATGCCTTGGAACTCGGACATTTTGACTCCCGGTTGGATTGTTCCGGTTTGCAAATGTTCTTTTGGAACCTGAACGTCCGACGGGGCTTCCGCGATTTGGTTTTTGAACATTTTGGAAGTTGGACCGATTTCCGGAACGGATTCCATTTGACTTCCAAGGTACAACTATTCCTCCTTTGTGAGCCACCTTCAACTTTTGCAGGAAAGTTGGATACATTTTTCTAAAACAAGTAAGTTCAGAATCCCCCACCGATGGAGGAAACGTCTGTCTGGGCATCACCTTAAACACCTGGATGTATTCCAAGTGGCAGCTGACCCCGTCAAGTTTGTTTCTGTGCTTCAGAGACAGCCGGGCTCTTGAACTGATCTTTCCTGTTCTACAAGGCTTGGATCTTCATCCTGCACTGTTTACCTTTGGGTAATGTTTGACAGTGTGGGGTGGTGGTGTTTTTCTCTCATTTTTCAACTAAAGGACACAAAGTGTTCCGTCCAAGATAAATTGGTACACCCAGGCAAGTGGCTCTGTCTTTTTAACCAGGGACTATCCAGTGTGTGTGTAAAGAGGAAATGCAGCAGAGGAAGAGAAGTGGGCTTCTCACCACAAACGCAAAAATGCATGTTGCTCATTTACATGCATGTATCATTGGTGAGGTTAAGTGTTGCTCTGATAGCACAAAGATTTTTCAAGGTGGGGTTTGCCCCATATCTTTGAATGGTCTACTGAACATAAACACCATTTCTCTCTCTGGTTGGGTTGTTGGTTCACTTGGGGGGGGGGCTTTCCCCCATTTTAATTTAAGCTTGAACTGCAAGTAGCTTGCTGGGGTAGGGGGCTGTTACCTTGGGACATATTGCTATTCATTAGCTATGGAAAACTTTCTTTAATTTTGATGAAGTATAGATAACTGCAGCTCCCACACCAGAGTCCCACCCCTGACGGCTTGAAGGGACAACTTCTTTCTGCTGTCTGTTTTTTTTTTTAAAAAAAACTTCCTGAAGGTCAGTCTTGATACAAGGGAAGGATTTGCTTATGAGGAAACAGTGTTCAAATCCAAGTTTTAGGAGGCCCGGCATTTGTGAAGCAAATAATGACAGTTAATAAGATGGCTTTCTTCTGGTTCTGCTTGTTTGGATTCCCACTCTTGCAAACAAGGGGCTCCTTGACATCTCTCCTAGGCCTTCTCATCTGTCACCATGAACTGCTAACCTGATAACAAGACCCTGGGAGCTGCTGAGTATCTCTCTCTGGCCACACTCAAGCACAAGAGAAGGGCATGAGGCAGAGGTGAGGGGGCTAAGCTCTCAGGACCACTTGGAGAACAAAAGCACCTGGCTCAGGCAATGCGGAAGCAGGGAGGCCCAAGGCCAGACTAGCCTAGGAAGTGCATGAGCCAGCCAGTGCTTGGGCCCAGGGGGTGGTGGGATCGAGGTGAAGACATGGTGGTATCTGGATGCCAGAAAATAATACAATCCAGTGTTTCTCAGCTGAGGTGGAAATAAAAAAAAAACCAGGTTGCCCATCCTGTGTTCTTGAAATGGGACTTTTGCTCTTGAAACTCGAGCCCCTCTCGTGATGACCTGGGGAACTAGCAAGCCATCCCTCGCCTTTCTTGAGGCAGGGTGTGTGTGTATGTAGGGGGTGTGATCAAAAAGAGCAGGCAGAAGCCTCTTGGAATTCTTCTCCCTAAGGACCTTCCAGAATAATTGCAGCCCCTTTCGGTTTTCTTCATGATGGGGAAGAATAACCTATCTCTCCACCTGCATAAATGAAATGGGGTGAATGTGAGGGGGGCAGGGGGTGCTCCTCCTTCTGTTTGTATCCCTTGCAGAGAAGGTACTGACAAAAAGCCTTTGCTCTGGCAGAGTCCTAACTGCTTCTCCATTTATCCTGAAGCCTTTGCAATTGTGTGCTTCGATATCATTGGATTAATCCGTGGGACGAGTTCTGGGCCATTCAGAGTAATTAGGCCTTTGGGGTTCCTGGAAGCCTGACAGTGAGTGTGGTGCCCTCTCTCCAGTTTGCGGTTTCCCTGTTTTCCAGGTAGGCCTGACCAGAATAATGTTCAACATAAACCCTCTGGAGAACCTCAAGGTCTACATCAGCAGCCGCCCGCCCCTGGTGGTGTTCATGATCAGTGTCAGTGCCATGGCCATCGCCTTCCTGACTCTGGGCTATTTCTTCAAAATCAAGGAGATCAAGTCGCCTGAAATGACAGAGGTAGATCACAAAGCGGTGTCTGTATTTGCACACCCCAAGGGATGTGCTCCAGAGGCTTGGCCTTTGGGGCCGGAGAGAAATACCACCATGTGGACAGGAATGAATTTACTGCATTATGGGATAGGAGCTTGGTTTCTGGGGGGATGGAGCCAAAAGATGACTTCTCTTTGCCCAAAGACTCTGGGCTGCCTGGGTCAGAGGAGTGAGTGGTCCAAAGGCTTAAGGCAGATTTCATTTTG
Source organism: Zootoca vivipara (assembly GCF_963506605.1). NCBI lineage: Eukaryota > Metazoa > Chordata > Lepidosauria > Squamata > Lacertidae > Zootoca > Zootoca vivipara. The sequence continues at coordinate 17,130,975 of NC_083290.1, forward strand.
ATAAGACAATTCAGATGCTTCTGTTCTGCAGCCACCCTCCTGGGACCACAAATGGGCATTGACCATTCAGGTTTGAAATGATAAGAATGGGGAAGGCCCACAAACTTGACAGTTGTCGTTTCATTGCATGTCTGTCTGCAGTAGAATTGTGGGAGGGAGGTTAGGTCTCTTCTCTTTTCTTCTGGGACATTCTGCCTCATAAAAGATGATAGGATACTTGTGAAATTTGAGCCCCCTTCTGATTCCCTAACCAGCTGAATCAGAAATGCAGGATTTCACTGTGATTTGACTGATCACATTCAGAGGTTAGTTTTGGGTTGGGTTAGGCTCCCCGGAGCTGGTCTTGACACAGAGTGTTTGGCACTGACATGGTGATGGCTGAGAGCCAGAGGGGCACTTAAGACCCATTTGTCTTTAAGGACTGGAATACTTTCCTTCTGAGGTTCAACGACCTCGACTTCTGCATTTCGGAGAATGAAACGCTAAAGCACCTCATAAATGACACCACGACCCCGGAAAGTGCCATGACCAGCAGTCAGGCCCGTCCTTCCACGCCGTCACCACAGACGCTCGAGGATTCTGGTCCAATCAACACCTCGGTTGCCATCACCCTGACGCTGGACCCCCTCAAGCCCTTTGGGGGCTTCTCGCGGAATGTCACGCACTTGAGCTCCACCATTTTCGGACACCAAATTGGACTCTCAGGTACAACAGATAACAGGACTCGCAGCTGAATTCGTGCTGAGCTCGTGGGAGATTGCCAAAGTAGCAGAAACATAGTCCACACAGCTCTCTGCTAATACAGCACCATGTGTGTATTTGGCACTTTACAAGGGAGTGCCCAGGGTGGGGTGGGGCATGCATTCCAAAAACAGACACAGGGAAATGTCGGAGGATTAAGCTGGGAGGGAAGGGGGAAGTATTTGCAGTTATTTCAGTTACGTGTACTTTAGCTTAGTTACAGTAAGCTGTATCCAATGACCCATTATCCAATTGGGCCCATTAATTTCAGTGGGTCTACTCTGAGTATTGTTCTCTGAGATTGCCTGAGCAAAGCTTCTTCAGTTCTTTGCAGCTACAGCTTTCCCCTTGATTATTGCTTATTGAGCATAATAATAATAATAATAATAATAATAATAATAATAATAATTTCTTATTTATACCCCACCCATCTGGCCAGGTTCCCCCAGCCACTCTGGGCGGCTTCCAACAAAATATTAAAATACAGAAATCCATCAAACATTAAAAGCTTCCCTAAACAGGGCTGCCTTAAGATGCCTTCTAAAGGTCTGGTAATTGTTATTCTCTTTGACCTCTGGTGGGAGGGCATTCCACAGGGTGGGTGCCACCACCGACAAGGCCCTCTGCCTGGTTCCCTGTAACTTGGCTTCTCGTAGCGAGGGAACCGCCAGAAGGCCCTCGGCGCTGGACCTCAGTGTCCGGGTAGAATGATGGGGGTAGAGATGCTCCTTCAGGTATACTGGACCGAGGCCATAACCTGCTTCTACTATGAACATAATTCCCACACGTGCAGAATGTTTTTCTTTTCTCATCCCCACCCCCGCCAATCCCCCCAAAGGCAGAGAAGCACATGAGGAGATCAACATCACCTTCACGCTGCCGGCTGCCTGGAATTCGGATGACTGCGTCTTGCACGGCCACTGTGACCAGGCTGTCTTCACAACCTGCATGACTGTCACAGCTGCCGCTGGGGTCTTCCCTGTCACAGTGTAAGCATCTGCTGCTGAGGCGGCTTCCTTCCAGGGGAACAGCTCAACACCGGCTTAACGCCTTCAGGTTTGCCAGTTCAAGACAGTTCAAGAGGTGGATTTCCTCGAGGTTATTCATATGCTTCTTCATATTTTTAAAACTTTTAATTGACTTTTTGATATATATATTCCGAGAAGCGGCAAGCAGAGGTTGTAGTTTATCCACATACAGATTGGGCCCCCTTCCCAAAAATGAATGAGTGGGACTTGAGCTCAGAGGAGCAATCTTGTAAACAACCCATGGAATATTTTTCTCCTCAATTTGCCCATCATTGATTGAGTGCCCTTGGGCGTGCACAGCTGCATGGAAGAGCTGCCCCACACCCTTGCATGGTAAATGGGTTGCTGGTGCCGGAGGTTGGGTGTGAGGGGTGGGGTGGAGACAGAGCCAATTTACAAAGTGGGGCAGGAACTCAAAGAGAGGGGCTTGAGAACGGGCAACATGGGGAATCAATCAATCAAGGTATTAGAGGGGTGTGGAATGCTTGGCTACCTTAGTGTGGCAGATTTGTGTCTCAGGCCGGCTTTGTGCTGTGCTTTGACCAACGCAGCTCACCCTTGTCTCTTCACTCCTCAGCCAGCCGCCGCACTGTGTGCCAGAGACATACATCAACGCGACCTTCTGGTACAAGATCTTCACCACTGCGAGGGATTCAAACACCAAATATTCCCAAGACTACAACCCTTTCTGGTGTTACAAAGGAGCTGTTGGCAAAGTCTACCATGCGTTGAATCCCAAACTGACGGTTATTGTCCCGGATGTAAGTGATGTGGTTACAGTGAATGGGTCACCGTGCTCAAAATCTGCATCTGTACATGTGGCAGAGGAGCGGGGGGTGGGGGGAATCTGCTGTGTACAAAACACAGCCTCGGGGATGCTTCCCTCCCCGCCCCCATCCTTGGTGGAAGCTGCATGTAGAGTTCTTGCAGCCTCAGAAAAATCTCAGCCCCCCCCCTCTCTTCTTCCCTTTGTGCAGGACGACCGCTCGCTCATCAACCTGCATTTAATGCACACTAGCTACTTCCTCTTTGTGATGGTCATCACTATGTTCTGCTATGCAGTCATCAAAGGCAGGCCCAGCAAACTGCGGCAAAGCAACTCAGAGTTCTGTCCTGAAAAGGTAGGTGGGCAAGGAGCCATTGAGTGCCCACGTAATGGGATCTCGTTGCCTCAATTGACTGTGCGGCTTGTGCGCAGCCACCCCAGTCAGGCAGGCATGTGGGTGGGGGTGCAGCTGCTCTTCTGGTCAATGGCTCAGGCAGGGATGTAAGAAGCCTTTTTTTAGGGGGAGTCTCTGGACTCTCTGAGACTGTCTCCTTCGTGACATGGGCTGCGAGACAGAACCTTGCCTGAAACCCTGGAGACCTCATCTGCTTAAGAGAAAGCACTGAGATGGGTAGATTCCTGGCCTGCCAGGCTGCTCCCTCTGCCCCAGCCACTCCACGTTACTCATAACAGCCTGGTAAATGAGCCGCAATAATATTAGTGTACATAATGTTTTACCAGCCGCCACCTCCACCTCCTCCTTCATAGAAGGTTCTGGGGGAGGAGGATAGGCAGACTGCTCCATCCCTCCTTTGCCTGATTCAGAGTACAAAGCAGGCTGTGGGCTGGCAGAGTGGAGGCCAACAGCGCTCTCCTTATTCTACCCACTTGGTATTGATGTGTAACCTTCAGGAAGAGGATTTTTGCCTCCTGCAAATCCTGTGTGAAAGCCCAGCAGAGGAGGAGAGTGACTTGTCTCTCGACTATCAGCCCACTTGCTTTCTTTGCTGGCCTTTGCACCCTGCATGTCCAACACCGAAAAGCAGTAGGCTGTTTTGCCATGATTTCGCTAAGCCCCCCCCCCCACTCAGGGGAAGGAAGGAAAGAAAGGGGCTTCTTTTCTTCCACAGCCAGTACAGAAGCCAAGCAGGTTTGTAGAGGCAGGAGCAAAGTGCGACCAGCCCCTGCTGCACCATCCTGCTCAGTTTCCTGGGTGGAGCTCAGTGAAGAGCTCAATGCAAATTGGACTTGTGTGCAGTTTCTAATTCCCACCCAGGCCCCACGATGGGTAGCTCAACCCCCCCTTTCTTTGTTGACTTCTCCTCCACCAGGTTGCTTTCTCAGAAGCGTGACCCCCTGCCTCCTTTCTCCAAAAGTGACAGTGTCTGCTGCAACCATCGCCTGCCGAACCCAGAACTAGACCCTGGTTCGTTATGAATTAATTATCTTGTGACGTTGGGTTATTCCAACCAAAGACGTTTTAAGTGCCTGTAACGGTTATTTATAGGAGGCGGAGTCTACTTGGAATGAGTTAAGCCGATACAGCCCTGGGCTGTGGGGAGCCTCTTTGCCTGTTCGTGGCAGGCTGTTTTGTGAAGGAGCCAGAGACATTTCTGTGTGTGTCTGTCTTGCTGCACTGGGACAGCCCGGATGCCTTTTGCAAGTGTCTCAGAAAAAGCACCTTATTTTTCCCCATGGTCTGTCCAGTGTGTTTGAGGCAGGGCACACCTCTCTGCTACTGTACTGCAGCTCTAAAGCCACTGAGTCAATGTGTTTGTTCCTCTTTCTTCCCAATTCCTCCCTGCTTGCAGAAAGATACCAACATTTCTAGATTTCTTTAAAAACAAGACAAAAACCCCCACCTGGCATATTCGTATTTTAATACTGGCTGTAGTTAGGAAAGATGGCATACTTGTAATTTTAGTTTAAAGAAAGCAAGAGAAGCATCTTCCACTTTGCACTCTGGGTTTGTTTGTTTAAGTGTTGCTAATTTTTTAAGCTAACACAGACAGAATCTCCATTGGTGCCATCCTGGACCTCTAATCAGGCTGCAGCAGCAGCAGCAGTAGCAGTGCACCCACCCCCTGTAGTGACATGCTACAGAATTCCTGAGATTGCACCATTCCAGACAGTATGGTCAGGGTGTAAGAGTGTGTGAGAGAGATTAGTTTGCTGCACCTGTGTCACAACCTTCCAATCTGTAGAAAACTAGCATTTTGAGGAGAAGTTTCAAGGCTGCTTGCCTCTCTGACATGCTTGCTTTTTTATGTGCAGGTATTTTTTATCTTCTTAATGTGGGAAGGTATTTGAGCGCCTTGTCTGGAATGATGCAGTTTTATTATCTTCATGTGTAGGTCAGCTCTTCCTCTTCAGGCTGGGAACTTCTGCTGCGCTTTGGTGGTGGTGGTGGTGGTGGGGGTCCCTGATGGTGAAAGGAAGTGGCAGCCAGCATTGGGGCAAGCTGCCCCCTGGGGACCAGGCCTGGTGTTTGTCGTGCCTTTTGCCTGCGGAGAGAGGTGCGGAGGGCCAGTATGTGCTGCAAATGGATGCTGTCCAGGCAGGTACAACAACTCCGGACTCACTGTTGGAGTGGCTTCCTAGTTTGCACTTCCAGTTTCACTCTCTAAGAATGTAGAGAGTTCTAGGACATCGCCACTGCCACTGCTCTGAAGAAATTGCTGGTTGCCTTAACGCCCCCCCCCCAGCCTCCCTCTCCGGTGGCAGCCGTGGCATCTTTCCCTATCAAAGCAACCCTGTTTCTTCTCCCACAATAGTTTTGAGAATGGCTTTTTAGCATTTGCACAGGACGACACGATGTGTGGGTTTGCTTTCATTGGGAAGAGTTCATTTGTCTGTTCATTTGCTTGCTTGGTGTCTTGTCGCGTCTCCAAGATATGGGGATGATCTCCAGAGACCTTCAGGGTCTAGGATTGGGCAAGGAGTCTGGTAGTGGATTTAAAAAATAAATAAAAAATGCATCCTCTTCAAATTAAAATCCCAACCAACCAGAAGTTTTAAATGGAAAATAGATTGTGGGCTTCAGAAGAAGAATGTTGTTTCTCTTAACTTTTGCTTTTATGGTCCGTTCTAGACCATTGTAGTTAGTGGTTCAGAACTGATCTGCAAGGAGGAGGAGGAGGAGGAAGGGCTAGCGGTGGGCATGTAGAAGTCAGACACTTCCAGGAAGGAGGGTACAAGTGGAATGTGACAGTGGCTGTTCGGATCATATTGATCTTGCCTCTTTTCTTTTTCATTTTCACTATTACTTGAATCAGTTTTGATTCTGTTTGTTTCCTCGTTAGAAACCTGCCATTCCAATTTGCTTCTCTGGCATGATATGAAGGTTTGTAATTTCCTTATTCTCCCCCCACCCACCCACAGCTTCCTCTGCAGGAGATGTAGTAGGGGTAGGTGGCATTTGACTTACCTTTGGGCTTGGTGGTCAGTAACTGATTTGTTAATGACATTTCTCTCCTAGGTTAATTTTTTGTGTTTGTAAGATGTGGATATTGCTTTGCAAAATAAAAATTTATTACTATCATTCAGTTCCCTTGAGAGTGTTTTGTTTCTGGAAGCACCTTACACCCAGTGTGAGACTTTCCTCCATGAATTTGTCTCGTCCTCTTTTAAAGCCATCACAAACTATCTACAGTTAGGGTTGAGCAGTGAAGGTGGCCAAGTTTGCTGATGATACCAAATTGTTCAGGGTCGTTAAACAAAAAGGGCCTCTCTAAACTGAGGGAATAGGCGGTCAAATGGCAAATGCAATTCAGTATAAACAAGTTAAAGTGATGCATGTTTGGGCACAAAATCTCATTTCACATATATTCTCATGGGGTCTGAACTGGCCAAGGAGACGACTTTGGGTTTGTAGCAGCTAGCTCAATGAAGATGTCAACCCCATATGGAGCAACTGTTGTTGTTTTTTTAAAAAGAGGCAGATTTGTTATTAGGCATCATTAGGAATGGAAAGGGAAGTAAAACTGTTAACATCTAAATGCCATTACAGTCGTACCTTGGCTCCTGAACAAATGGGCTCCTGAACAATTGAAACCTGGAAATGAGTGTTCCTGCAGCCAATCGGAAGCCGCGCTTTGGTTTTTGAATGGTTCCAGGATTTGAATGGACTCCCGGAACGCATTCTGTTCAAAAACCAAGATACCACTGTATTCAAATCTATGGTGTGATGGCGTTTGCAATGCTGAATACAGTTATGGTCGCCTCACCTCACCTCAAAAAGGATATTGTAGAGAGTTGGAAAAGGGCAGCTAGAATGATCCAACTCTCCTATGTGGAACTTCTGCCTTCTATGGGGCCAGGATCTGGAGCTGTCCTGTGTACCAGAATCTGAGCTTCAAATGGATGATAAGAAAAAAAAATCACCAATGAGATCCAAACCATATGGGCTTTTCAGTTCCCAGCAGCCAAGAGGTGACAGACCAGTGGGTGGTTCCCAGAGAACCAGGCCGGTGATTCTGGAAGAGTTCCTGGTTGAGTCACAAAGCCACCTTGAGGGCTTCCACTGCCTGGCATTTTGGTCCTGAGGTAGCACCATCTCACCCTGTTTTTACCACCCGAAGTTGCCAATCCAGATGCTGGGAACTGTGGTGAGGTAGCCAGATGATGATCATCCACCTCTGGATTCATCAGCTGGGGCAATGCGGAGAGAGCCCAAACTGGCTTCTGTGAAATTGACCTTGGACCTCACAATTTATGTGTCAGAAACCATCACTAGATGGCGACATTTGAGGTAACTCAAATGGGTGAGTTTGGTCCAAGAGCAAGCAATTCATGCCTATGTTTCCTGTGACAACACTTTGGCTTGCCAGTTGATGCAGTTGCAGTTCTTGCTGGGTACACTACATATCAGGCACCTGAAAATAAATGCCACCCCCCCCCAAAAGACTTAATACCCAAGGGACAGAAAGTGGAGAGGGGCTTCCTACAACCCATCTAGTATTTTTAAAGTTGATATTCAGAGGCCAAAATCTATAATACAGTAAATAGCTGCCCATCAGAACCTCAAGGAATTGCCTGTTTTTATGCTCACTAAATAGAGCACTAAGGTGGCTTTGCAAACATCTTTCCTGGCAAATAAAAAATAAAAATAGCGGGAACCTACTTACTTAAAGTCTTGAGCCAGACTTTCTGAAGCCCAAATGTATTCAAGGAGGAACCTTTACTATTGTGGGAGAGTTTTAGTCTGTTTCTGAAGAAGGGCTGCATCTTCCAGCCCCCCACAGGCGGCTGCTGCTCCAGGCTCAACCCCCTGCTTCTTAATGCCACGCTTGCCTCTTTCTTTCCACAGTTACGTTGGAGGAGATGCAGAGCTGAGTCACAGCTGGGTATATTCTGTGGCAAAAGAGCAGCGTTTGGGGCCCCATATCTTAAACGCTAGCCTGTGGAGAACCCCTGCTGCCAGTCAGTGTAGACCCAATGGCCTGAGGCAATAAAAGGCAGCTTCCTATGTTGCTCCACTGTATGAATCCCTCCACTGTACCAACTTAGCAAATGAATTGCCACCGAATGAATTTCCACACAGAACAGTCCAGCTGGCTTGTGGTGTCTGGTTTTTTTGGAGGGGGGGCGTGGCAAGCTGTTCAGAAGTGGATCCACCGCCCGCTGGCAAAAGCCCCCGATAAATTCTGCTTTCCAGGCTTGGATGGGTTGAGTATTTCGAAGGCGACTCTACAGTGCAGTTTTGTTGACGGCTCCAGATCCCATCAGCGCTCGCCAGCACAGCGGGATGGGAACTGTAGTTTTAACAGCGCCCCGGCCCGAGGTCGCCAGGTGGCAGGCCGGGGCTGAGCCGCCCGCCCGGACGTCCGCTCCTCAGTCCCAAACGCTTCGCGGGATGGAAACCACCCCAGCGCGGGAAACCACACGCAGGATGTGGGGAGAGGGGAGGTGCTCCGGGCAGGAGAGGAGAGGCGCTCGGAACCCCGGGCCTCACAGCCAGCAGCCCCCTCCCCCGGGCCAGGTGTCGCGAAGAAGGCGGGCTCCTTGGCCAGCTCCGGACCCGCGGCTTTTCGGGGGTCAGTGTCAAGGGGGGAGCCCCGGCAGGCGCCGCTTCACCTGAGTTGGGGTGTGCCTGGGTCTTGCATGGGGAGGCGTCTTCCACGCCCCTGCGTGTGTGTTTGCGTGTGTTGCCACCGAAGCACCCGGCTCTCCAGTCGTGGCGAGGCCTCCATTGAGCTCCATGCGGCGACAGCTGCTCGTGAAGAGGACGGGCGGGGGAGCCCGAGGAGCTGCTTCTCCGAGGCGCGCGCGCTCTGCACGTCCTCAGATGCGCGCTCGTCACGTGCAGCCCGGCCGAGCAGGGCGAGGCTTCGACTGCTGTGCCCCCCCCCCCGCCGTCGGCAGGAGGAGCCAGGAGGAGGCCGGGCGGTCTCTCTCTCTCTCTCAGGCAGACACAAGGCCGCCGCCGGTCGGGGAGAGGCGGGCTCCGCCCCGCCTGAGCAGCTCCAGACGGAGGGAGGCGGCGGCGGCAACAGCAGCAGCCAGATCCCCTCTCGCTCGCTGGGGACACTCGGCGGGCACGTCTCGGTCTCCTCCTCCGTCGCTGGCGGCTCCTCCTTCCCTCCCTCCCTCTTCGGTCTGCCGTGCAACAGTTTTCCCGAAGTTGCCAGAGGGCGGGGAAGGGAGGCAGTTGCGGGAGCCGGAGGGGGCAGCTGCTGGGCGCGCAGGAGATGCCCGGAGAAGCCGCTGCCGTCGTAGCTGCTGCTTCCCCGTTTTCCTCTTCGCCTCCGCGGTGTTTCCTGGGTCGGCGGCTGCCCCGCGCTTCGACAGCAGCGCCTGCTCCTCGTGGGCCGGAGCCTGCGATGTCCCGCTGAAGGCCGGCCGGCGGCTGGGCTCCATCCAGCATGGGCGCCAAACAGACCAAGGGCTGCCCGCTGCCCGGCAGCCCCCAGGCCGCCGCCTCGGCCGCCCGCCGGAGGATGCTGCCGTCGCCCCGGGAGCGCGGCGACTTCTTGGCCTCCCTCGTCGTGCGATCCGGAGAAAAGTTTGGCAAGGGGGGCGGCGGCGGAGGGGGCGGCGGCCTCCCCCCGTATCACCGCCGGATCGGCCTTATCCAGGACATGCTGGGGATGGTCAAGCAAGGCAAGCAGGAGGAGGCCACCGACTTGCTCAAGCACCTGCGCCAGGTAAGTCGGATGGGGGTCGGGCGGCCAAAGCCCCCTCCTCCGGGAAGCTTCGGCTTCGCAGCTCCGAGTTGCCCGGGGAGGCGGAACTGGGGGGCACCTAGAAGCTCGGCTTCTCCCTCTCCCTGCCCCTTAATGGAATGGAAGCCAACCTCCCCCACCCCAGTTGTCTGTCCAGGAGGGTCGCGAACAGAGCCCGAGGACAAGCGGGAGAGTTTCGCCCGGTCCGTGGAAGGTTCGCTGGTCTTGGAAGGAAAACTGTTGGTCTAATGGGTTTGGTGATTCCTCTGGAGCCTCCTTAGGGCAGAGCCTTCCTGGGGGGTTGCCAGACCACGAATGAGGAGGAAGGGGATGACCCCAAGAGGAATGTCTTGGCTCTCCTTGGGGGCCTTTCCAAGACCCACGGATGCTCTTAAGCATAATATCCTAACGCTTAGCATACGATCTGATCTGGACAAAAGGGGCGATGCTGCTCCTGGCAGGTGTCATGCAACAGAGGGTTGGGGTTGGCTTGTGTCTTGGCCCCAATTACCAACATTTATTGGGCTTGTGGACTCTTGTCCCTTAACCTGCACTTCTGGTTAAGGGCTTTGGTGCTCCCTTGAATTATGCCTTGGAAGCCTCCATCTCCCTCAAATGAGCTCTGGGATGGGAGGCTCTTCCTATAGGCTCTGCTCCAGCAAGGGGGAAATTTATGGCTGCAAGGCCACTTCATCCAACTCATATCTCACATGCCCCACATCTGACATCTTGTAGGACAGGCAGGTAAAAACTTGGCTCAGCTGAAAGGGTGTTTGGACGTAGCTTCCAGTTGGAAACCCTTTGCAAAGCACTCTGCAAGACCCCTGCGGACAAAAAGGTTACTTGACATTGTGCTGTCACATGAGCAACTCCACCCACCTGTCAGATTTGGTCCCTGAATACTGTATAATGATTTGGCTTGCGTCTTTCTCCCCTCCCCCTCCCCCAACACAAAGCATGTTGTAAACAAGGAGAATTTGTGCACCAGGGCCGTCTGTGCTTGACACCTGACTTGGAGGGTGGCCTTGAGCGTGTTTAATGACTTCCTGTTTAGTAATTTCCACTTCTGCAAATTGTGGACAGAGGTGGCTGTCCCACTCTCTCCTGAATTGGGCTTGTTTACGTTTTCTTCCTGGTTTGAGGAAACAAAACTGCCAAGTGGTATGAAAACCGGTGTGAGACTGAAAGTGGGCGAAGTGCCATGGCAAGCGAGTCCACACCAGGCCCTTGTTGACAGGCTCTGCCAAGGGAAGCTGCTGTTGCTGCAGCCTCAGATTCACAGCCAGGCTCCAGTTTCTGCTGCGTGATATTTCATCTTCTTCTCCTCAGAGAGATCTGAGTGGGATTCTCCTCTACTCTCTTCCTCTCTGAGGAGCCATTTCACAGAAGCTGAAGCCCGAGCTGAGCCATGGCGAATCCTGAAGGGAAGAGTCTTTCGCCAGCCACTATCTCCTTCCTCTTGCTGGGAATGGGGGCTCCGGGGGGGGTGTGTCTGAATGAAGTTGGGAGCTTCCCTTCTGGGTCTTCCGTTGAGATAGGGGCAGGGTGTAGAGTTTTGATAGGCAGCAGAGGAGGCTTCTGACTGACACAACTGGAGCCTGAACCAGTTCTGCTACTCAAACTTCCTTCCTTCAGTTGACTTCTCCAGTCTTAAAAGACCAAGGACGAAGCCTTGCAAGATCATAGAGAATCATAGAGTTGGAAGGGACCCTGAGGATCCTCTAGTCCAACCCCCTCCAGTGCAGGAACATGCAGTTATCCCTTACATGGATTGAACCTGCAACCTTGGCAGACCATCCTGCTGGCCAAAGCAGGGAGGGAGCCTCATGTTCCTTGCCATGAGGGTCGTGAAGAGTTTGGGTCTCTGTGGGCTTGGGTGAAACCACTATGGAGGAGATGGGCTCTTTGAACTTGTGACCAAGGTGCTTGAATTGGGCTTGTGGAACACGTGAACATCTTTCTGGCCCGGTTGGTGCTGAGTGGTTTGAGAAAGAGCAACAGACTCCCTCCCACCAAAGAGGCAGGTAGGCAGCACAGCTGTGCCCGTGGCATATGATGAACAGGTGTCTTCCTGATGCCTGTGGTGGCTGCTTGTGGGCTGGATGGTGGTGAGCATCTAGCACCCCGCCCCCCAGCCCACATCTGACCCTCTCTCTTAAAGAAACGGAGATGTGTGTGGCTGTGGCAGTGGAACTGGCCACTCGTGGGAGGTGTGGTGGTCCCTTCTTGCTAGGGGCACAGAGCCCTCTCCCTCTCAATGGCCCACTGCATCTTCACAGTTTGTGATCCATGCATGCGAGATGTGGATTCCAGAGAGGCTGGATGGACAGTGTGTGTTTGGGCTGCAGGATTGGGGAAGGGAACTCCAGCCCTATTGGCTGAGTTTGCTGAGGTCGGAGGCAAGCTGCCTGCATGTTTGGTTGCAAAGGCTGGCCAAGCCAGCGCATTTCAGTGGTGGTGCGCAAAGGCTTTCTAGTAATTGAGTTACATTTGTTGAAAATTAATTAAAGGCAGGGAGGGAGACTGGGCCGGTCTCGGGAGCCTTGCAGAGGACTTGGCATGTTTCATTGCCAGAGGAAGAAAGGCACGTGCGCCCAGGAGGGGGAAGGGGAACAGCCTCCAGCTTTGTGCACAGCTATCGTGCAAGTTGCTTTATGGGAACGCAGCGTGTTTATGCTAATTTTATGCTAGTTAACTTGCACGGCTCCTTGTCCCTGAAAGAATCCTGGGAACGGCAGAGTCTGATCCCCCCTGCCCCCCCCATTTTATCCAGGAGGAGGAATAGCTCTTAAGCGGCTTTGCTTCCTGGGTGTCATCACACACGATTGAGGAAGATAGCTCAGCTTTGAAGGAAACTCAGCCAGAAAGTGAATGGAGACAGTTGGAGGGGGGGGTGTACCCCATTCTGGTGAGAAGGTGACAGCGGGTGGATGAAAGGAGGCATTTCCTGGTCACCACGCTGCCAAAATCTTCCTTTTCCAGAAGTGAGCTCAGCTCAGAAATGGCTGGCATGGGCTGCCGCCTCCTGGTCACTCCTTTGGAGAACCAGACTCTGCCTTGTTTCTCTCTGTTGGTTTCTTCTTGTGGGTTTCTATCCTGACCTTCATTAAACCTTTCCGCATAAACACACGCAGAGCTATGGCAAGGAAATAATAAAACCCCGGCCAATAAAACAGTATTAAAGTCCATAGAAAATCCCTTTGGTGGGAGACACCCCAGTGGCTTCCTTGCCAAGCAGAGTCTTCCACCACCAGCCTCCCAGAAGGGTGGTGCTGGGCCTGTTGGCTGCTATATGCTTCCTTTCGTATTCAGGGCATGATTTTCCCCACCTGCAAACGGTCCATATATTGATCCTTCTGTGTGACGGCCGCCCTAAGCTCTCTTAGGCTTAGCTGGTGGACCCGATGGAAATCTTTTCCCAAGGGCAGCCTCAGGAATGGGTAGCCCAGTCTTTGGGGTCCTTTAAGGCAGCAGCAGCTGCCCCCTGGATTGTGTAGAAAAGAGATTTTCTGGGGAGTGGAAAGCTGTCTCTTAAAGTTTCTTTCTGTTTTCCAAGCTCCCAGTAGCAGGCAAGTCCCCCCCACCTTGCACAATTGCCTTCCCCGTGGCCAACATGCCAGCCTTTTGCCAGGGCGGAATGACAGAGCTCACCCCCTGTACCCCTTCCTGGGTCTGTCCATGGAGCTGCCTTGTGACTGCTTGAGAGGTGAGTTTGGTGCGAGAGCCTGTCGTTAACTCCGAGCTGTTCCATACCTGCTGCGCTTGTCTTCTAACATTGCTGATTTCTGGGCGTTGTGTGTGACAACCCCCACTTCTAAGTCAATTGACTGAAAAGCCTTGCATCACCATTCACTTTGGGCTTTTGGAAGCTTTCTCTCTGTGTGGGTGTGTACGTGTGTCCATGTGCATCTAGCCAGGGAGAAGGAATAGTGCCCTGGAGTTGTAAGCAGGTCTGGGAGCATATTCTAGATTCCTGGCTCCGGCAGGAATCTCCCAGTTCTGGCTGAGTTCAGCAGCTCTGCTGGCACCTGGGGAGAGAGGCTTAACTAAGAGAAGGTGGAAAAGCTGCCTTTCCAGGGCATTTCGTGGGGTCCTAATGCACCTTTCCTGCTCTCAGCTTGGCACTCTGTGTGTGTGTGCGCACACACACACACACTTGTTCATCCATACATATATGTGTGTAGTACCCACCCTGCATGCCAGTATGTGAACCGGCTTATCCCTCTTTGCCAAGGAATGAAAAAAAAAAGCTCACTAAGAATCTGGGCTTATTGAACCTAGAGGAAGAGGAGGAGATCTGCAGGGACTCCGCTTTCATTTGGCGTTCTCCATAGTGTGTGTGTGGGGGAGAGCAGGCTCCTCACATTTCCTGTGCTCTTGCAAATAATACCTTACAAATATATTTGTCCCTTTTGGAGAAGCAAGCTAATGGGGAGGGAGGGTGAGGAGTGTAGGAGAGGCCCCGCCTGCCTCTTTGCCTGCACTTGGGCAGACTGCCCTCCCCCCCCCTAATCCATCTTGGCTTAAATGATGCGAAATTGCATTTGGAGCAGGGGGCTGCGTGGGAGAGAAGAGGCGATGAGGGAAGAGCGAAAGCCAAGGGCAGCCGTGTGTGAGTGTGGAGGATAATGGAAAGCTCAGGGATAGGGAGGCCTGGTGCACATCCAGTGGTGGGGAGCGGAGGTCAAATCCTGCAAAGGGAAGCAGAGGGAAAGGCTTGTGCCCAGAGAGTCAGCTGGTGCTTCCCAGACAGGGCAAGCTTGCTGCTGATGGGCCAGGGAGCAGCTAACCCTTTGGCTCTGCGTGTGGAAGCTTATCAGCTGCTCAAGCTCCAGAACTGTTTTCCCCTATGCTAGGGCTCATCCAGTGAGGGAAGCCCAGCGAGCTGGCCTGGGCAGGTGTCAGGGTTGTGGTCTTTCCTCATTTCTATAATTTCACACAAACACACCCCACACACCTCAATGCTTGTGCTTCCTTTTGGATGGGAAAGTGCAGCATGGCCACTGGCAACCTGCAGGACAATACAGTAATCACAAGAGGAGAAAAGGAGAGAGAGAGTGGGAAAGGGGCTTTGCACAGGAATCCAAGAGGCCTTGAGGCATGTGCAGAGAGCACCTTTCCACATTTGAACATGGCAGGGTAGGCGTGACGGCTTCCTAGCAGGAGGCATTGAGCACAAGCAGACCTGTCCCCCCCACCCCACCCCACCAGAACAACTCAAAACGCTCTTGGCTTGGATAGGAGACCAGGCCACTGATCCCAGCAACCAGCCACACACCTCCCCTGGCCGGGTCCAGCTTGTATTTCTAGGGGCAAGTGCCCCCTCCATGGGCCTGCCTTTGCAGAGTGGTTTTTTCTGGATGGTGGGTTGGCGGGGCTGGGGGGGGGAGGTTGGTGGCAGCAGCAGCCTTAGTGGAAAGGAGAACTTTGCTGCTGTCTCCGCTACAGCACAGAGTCCCATCTTGCTCCCTCTACACACACACACACACACACACACACACACCCCTGGCCGGAAGTGGCACAGCTGCCTCTGTTGCCCTCCCACCCGCTGTGCTGCCGGATGGAGAGGGATCCTCTTGGCAGTCTTCTGCTTCCTGCTCCGGCTTCCCAGCCACTTTCTCTCCACTGATGCTGGGGGAGGGGCAGTGCTGATTCTCCCCCTGCTTTGTTTTCTCTCTGATGAGTCTGTGTGAACCATTGGACAGGAGCACCCTCTGCATCTGCTTCCCTGTGCCTCTTCCTTGGCTCTCCTTGGCTGTGGGAGGAACAAAATAATGACCCCGGGAACTGTTTCTGCAGAGAGAGGAGGAAGATTTCAGGGGGTGTGGTGTGAGAAATAAAAGCATCTGAAATAATAAGAGCATTGAAAGCAGCGAACCTTGTCCTCCCTGCGCCCAAGAGTGAGAAAGCTCTTCTCCCTGACCCTCCCTCACTGACATCCACTTTCCATGTAGATCTCTTTCTGACCTCCCCACCTGGACCCAGGAGGGGGCTGTACCATGTGCCGGTTGCGAGTGTGACTGTAGCTCACTCCCAAATCTGCTCTTGTGGCAGCTTTTTTTCTGCTTTATCCTCCAGCTTCTCCCAAAGGGAGAGATTTCTAAACTGGGTTGGCACTGACAATGAGCCGATGCGTGGGTCATTTGGAGGCTGAGTTTGGGGAGGGGGAGGAGACGGGCCCACCCAACGCACCCTGTGATCCAGTAGTCCCAGTTGGGGGCGGGTACAAGGAGCAGGCAGGCAGCTCCTGGAGAGACCTCCTGTAGCAGCATTTAATAGAATAATCTGCTACTGCTGCTGCAGCAGCAGCTGTTGTTGCTGGGGGTGATTTCCAGCATGGGGTAAGTGGGAGTTGGGTGCCTTAAGCAAAAGAGGGGTCGGGCAGTGAGTGTTTCTAGCTGCCTCGGAGCCCTGGAGTGGAAGGTTGCTGCTGCCTCACATAAGGAGCCCTAAAGGAGATGCTCTGGTTCCTCTTCCAAGGAAAGGGCTGTCCTAAGAGCCAGAGGGGCTCATCTTCCAGCGTCATAACTTTTATATGCCTGTTGTCTTTGTCCATGGAGTTTTCTTGGCAGGGATACTGGAGTGGCTTGCCAGTTCCTTCTCCAGGTCGTGAAGGAGGCTGGTCCATGGGGTCACGAAGAGTCGGACACGACTAATCGACTAAACAACAAGAGCCAGAGGGCAAGGACCCAGGGCCTGGGAACTATCCCTCCCTTCCTGAGTCCTGAGTTGTGCTGGATGGGCCCGGAGAACAGCCTGGAGTTTGGAAAAGGGGTATAGGAGAGGGGAGTCTGTTACAGCGGGGAAATGTTGTGGAGGCAAGGGATTCATGGTGGGAGCATGGTACTTCTGGTGCAAACAGCAGCTGCCCATTTGGAAAAGCAGACTTTGCTACAGTATGAGGAGGACAAAGTAAAGTAGTTAAAAGAGACAGAACAGGATAGAGTTTCAGTGGTGGCTGGAGTTGGGAAGACAGAAGGAAGTTTGATAGCTGTTATATTTCCTAGAGTTGCCACATAATTGAAGTTTTGAGCTATTTGTAAGGAAATTTGCCAAAATATTAACACTTCTGAAATTAGAGTAGATTTTCAGAAATTCCGCCCGGATGCTATTTTCAATGGATGAATCCCGCATACGTTTGGGAAATCCCAGTCATATGGCAGCCCTATATTTGCATACTGAGTGTGCTAATGGGAAAAAGTGGGAGGCCGATTGGAAAAGTTTATGGGTATGATATGGAGTGAAATAACAGCCTTCCTATAATCAGGTTGTGGTAGCCCCATGGGTGGTCATTTGGGTGTGGGGAAAGGTAGAAGAAGTGGAGAACTGGGAGGGCTGAGCTCCCTGAATTCCTCTTGCACACTAAGTGGATATTTACTTCATGCACGGAGAAGCTGTGCAGGTGCATGGTGCTCTTGCTATGGAGGTACAGTATTTGCACAAAATTCCTTGCAGGAGATGCAATAAAAGGGGGCTGCTGAAAGTCCTTGCACAGAAGGGGGTTTCACTCCTCAGTGTTCAAAACAGATACAGGAACCCATTGGCACAGGGCCTAAACCACCTTCCTTCCTCCCCTACTTCCCCCTGTTTACTGGGGAGGATTGTTAACAGCCGTCTTGGTTGATAGATAGCCCAGTGTGCTCAGCTGGGAGGCAATTTGCCCAGTCAAGTCAGACTCTCAGTGACAGACTGTGCCAGGGATGAGCTCATCCGGCTTGGATGCTGCTCTCACTTGGGGAGGTTTCAACTATAGGGTGGGGAGGGGAAGCATCACTGTGCTGCAGCAATTTGGGGCTTGTGTGTGCGCGCGCTGAATGCTCATTTCAAGACTGGAGAGGGGCAAAATTTTATGGGCTCTGTGTTTCAGAACAACCCCTACAGGAATCAGAAGTGCTTGCAGAGCCGTGATGCAATAGCTCCCCCAGCAACCTCCACTTGACCCTGGCTGGTTTTCAAGTGTCAGTGGGTGGCTTTGCCAGACATGGTGGCTCTCCTTCCTTTTCCAGCTGAGAGGGCTGGCAGGAGTTCAGTTTCTCTCACCCTGTTCCATCCAACCATTGCTCAGGTCACACTTTGGAATGAATGAAAATTGGGGAAGCAGCAGGTTCCCCAGAGCAGCATAAGGGATCCCAGGCAGAAAGAAACCTTTTGGATTGCGCCGACGAGGTGTCATATTGCTGTCTCCCACCCACCCACCCGCCAAGACCCCTTCTGTGGGAAGGAGCACCCACCCACCCTCCTCCTCCTCTTTTCAAAAGTTAGAGTGGATATGCCAGATGAGCAATTGGCCTGAATCTGTGTGGAGCTGCTCCCCATTGTTGCCTGTGCCTGGGGTTCTGCCCACCTAGGGACCTTTCGCTTTCGGAGGGGCCTGTTCAAATCTCCTCTTACAAGGGGAGCTGCCAAGGAGCTACCAGGAGTGAGGGAGCAGACGTTGGTCCAGGGCCATGGGGGCATCAATGTGACCCACCTGGCTGGTTGAGCAATATGGATGAGTGGGAGGGAAACACACCCTTTGCTCCTTCCCTTCTTGACCCACACAGCCCTGCAAGTCCACTCAACCCATCAGGTGCCTCAGCAAACAGTTGGCGTGTGAGGAAGAGAGTCAAATGATCTCTGCTGCTTCTCCAACTTCAGGGGTACTCTTACACTGTCCTCTCCCCCATGCTTTTTAACATCTACATGCAGCCGCTGGGAGAGATCATCAGGGGGTTTGGGCTGGGTGTTCATCAGTATGCGGATGACACCCAGCTCTACCTCTCTTTCAAATCAGAACCAGTGAAGGCGGTGAAGGTCCTGTGTGAGTGTCTGGAGGCGGTTGGAGGTTGGATGGCGGCTAACAGATTGAGGTTGAATCCTGACAAGACAGAAGTACTGTTTGTGGGGGACAGGAGGCGGGCAGGTGTGGAGGACTCCCTGGTCCTGAATGGGGTAACTGTGCCCTTGAAGGACCAGGTGCGCAGCCTGGGAGTCATTCATTCTGGACTCACAGCTGTCCATGGAGGCGCAGGTCAATTCTGTGTCCAGGGCAGCTGTCTATCAACTCCATCTGGTACGCAAGCTGAGACCCTACCTGCCCGCGGACTGTCTCGCCAGAGTGGTGCATGCTCTAGTTATCTCTCGCTTGGACTACTGCAATGTGCTCTATGTGGGGCTACCTTTGAAGGTGACCTGGAAACTACAACTAATCCAGAATGCGGCAGCTAGACTGGTGACTGGGAGCGGCCGCCGAGACCACATAACACTGGTCTTGAAAGACCTGCACTGGCTCCCAGTACATTTCCGAGCACAATTCAAAGTGTTGGTGCTGACCTTTAAAGCCCTAAACGGCCTCGGTCCAGTATACCTGAAGGAGCGTCTCCACCTCCATCGCTCTGCCTGGACACCGAGGTCCAGTGCCAAGGGCCTTCTGGCGGTTCCCTCGCTGCGAGAAGCCAAGTTACAGGGAACCAGGCAGAGGGCCTTCTCGGTAGTGGCACCCGCCCTGTGGAACACCCTCCCACCAGATGTCAAAAAGAAAAATAACTACCAGACTTTTAGAAGACATCTGAAGGCAGCCCTGTTTAGGGAAGCTTTTAATCTTTAAGAAATTAGTGTACTGTATTCTAATATTTCTGGGGAAACCCAGCCAGATGGGCGGAGTATAAATAATAAATTATTATTATTATTATTATTATTATTATTATTATTATTATTACTACACTCATGCCCAGAATGCAGCCTTCTCATGGGTGAGGACTGTGAAGAAAGGCCTTTGGCCTGATCCAGCTGGCACCTGTTACCTACTTAGTGGTGCCCGTCCAGACTTATGCAGCTTCTCGGGTCAAGGCAACCCCAACCCTAAAATCCTCAAATATTGGGGTATGATGGAGTAGTGGCATTGCAGTGCAGCCTGCCTGAATGTTTGGGTGTCAGCTCTGGGTGTGATTGCAGGGCCGTGGCTGCTGGCATCACCCAGTTGCTGAAGTTTGCCTAGTTTGCACGGGCACTCCAAGGTGTCCGCCCACCTGACTGACTTTGCTCCTTTGCAGGACCTGGGCATGGAGTCAACTTCGCTGGATGACGTCCTGTATCGCTACGCCAGCTTCAGGAACCTGGTTGATCCAATTACCCATGACCTGATCATCAGCCTGGCCAGGTACATCCACTGCCCCAAACCGGTGAGTGCTTGGTGGGGTTTGCTTTGGGCTCTTGAAAGGAAGAGTGAGAAGCTGGGAGCGGGAGGCTATAGCTGCTGCTTCCTCCTTCTCAAGAGGAGGCATGTTGTGGGTGTGTTCATAAGCTCTGGACTTTGATATTCCAAAGTCTGGCCATGTTCCGGGTGTGGGTGTGTGTTACATGCCCAGTCCAGAGTCAGGCATTGCTGGCCCCTCTCCTTCTCTTGCAGTCATTCCTACATTTTATTACACTCGCCTTTAAAAGAGCGAAACATGCAGAAGAGGCTGCCAGCCAAGCAGCCTCTTTGGGGCTGGGGAACTGACACCCAAGTACACCCCTCCCCATCCCTCAAAGTCCAAGTCTCCTCTGCAGCAGAGTGCGGCATGCTAACATGATTGGCAGAAGCCCGACGATTTTCTGCCATGATAAACTTCATTAGTGGTATTGCACTAGGTTTTGCTCAGACTAGCCCTACTGAAACGAAGGGGCGTGACTAAGTGAGGTCCATTCATTTCTGTGAACTTGGCCCAATGTCCCCCATGCACACCTCAAGGTGACGACGCACCTGCCTCCCGGCTGTCCCCTCCCCCCCTTGTCTCGCCTTCCTCTCCCTCCAGGCAGCCTTTGCTTATCGCTCCCTATAATGGGATTAGATTTCTCCTGGGAGATTTTCGCAGACAAGTCTTCAGCTGACGATGGCAGTCTCTCGAGGTTTCTGGGTTACTCTCTGCAGCTGCATCTGATGGGAGGGGAGATGCTTTTTTGCTCTTCTGATGTGGGGGAGGGAAGTTCGGAAGAGTCTACGACTTTCTTCTCCTTGGCTTTGCTCTTCCTGCTTGCTGAGGGCTGGGCTCATTCTTGGCTGGGCTCCTCTCCTGGGGGAGACATGCCTCCATTTCTTGCCTGTCCATAAGCCACAGCCTTCCACACCTCCCTTTGTTACTGTAGCCACTCAGCGCTGACCGACACACATCTAACACCCATGCTAATACCATTTCCAGGTTTCCCCACAAAAGGTCTTGGCCCTGACCCATTGGTCAGCCTTCCCCAGCTTATTGTTGGCCTCCAGCTTCCACCATCCTTGACCATTGGCCATGCTGGCTGGGGAAAGATGGGTGTTGGAGTCCAGGCTGGGGAAAGCTGCTGCAGATGGACTGGAATTTCCAAGGGGGTAAGTGGTTGATCCCTCTGACTCCAGCCTCTGAAGGTTGTGGGTGAATCTTTGGTCAACCAACCGCTGCCCTTAGGAGCCCACCTTGCAGGGTTGGTTGTGTGTTCCAGGGCGAGCTCCCTGCCACTGAGACATCTCTCTACACAGGCACACAGCCTTCCAGATAAGCTGATGCAGTCTACACACCCCTTGCTTTCAGGGTTTAAACCAAGCCAAGGCTTCCTTTCCGAGAAGGGATCCTGGACTAGCGATTCCATCCCTGGAAAGTGGTGCTGCTCCAGAAAGCGGCGATGGGCCAACTCTGAGCGACTAGTGCTGCAATGTTTTATTGATGCTTTGCGAGAGTAATTGCCGTTTGAGTTCAGTTCATTTAATAATGTAATTGAGGGATGTGAGTTACTAAACAGGTAGGAAGTGTATTGATTCTTTATCCCCTCTGGCAAATCTTGTTTTTCTACAGGTGAGGAATGGTGATGAGAACCTTCCCTTTTATTGAGAGTGGGGAGCTGGGATATGCAGAGTGAAGGCTCAGGATATTTTTCTTCTCCCCCACCCAAAAAAACACCCTGCTGTGCAGCAAGTGGGTCGAACAGACTTCATGTGGGTGAGATGAATGGCTTAATCAAGGAGATGGGCGGCAGCAGAGGAAGAAAGACTTGCAGGGGGAACAGGCACACATGCAGAGGGCATGTTGTTTGGAAAGCAGCGGCACATTGGTCGCTGCAGCCAAACGATGCAGCTTTGACTGCTAATAAACCCTCATTTCCTTGAAACAGGCTCCTCCCTCACTGTCGTCATTAAAACATGCTTGTTGACAACTGAATAAACAACAAATAGAATTCCTTAAAGTTAACAGTATTTTTGTTTTTTTATATAAAATGGCATATGATGCATTGTTTACTCCAGCTGCATTTGGATAGTCACTAGGAGCGAAAAGGCACACCCTGTTTTTCATTTCAGCATTTGGGCTCCTGGGTGAATGCAGTTGCCCTGAGCAAGGCTCCTTAACCTGCAGGCTGAGTTAGTGAGGTTTCAGAGGTCTCAGGGGCAAGGTTTACAGAAGAGAGGCTTGCTGGAGTTGGGCTATTTTATTATATTTTATTTGAATGGATTCATGGATCTGGGCGTGGGTGTAGCTTTGTGTGCAAGGAGGGGGCCAGCTTAGGTGGCACCTACTTTCCCCTCCCCCCCCACCTGGGGTTTGGGGATGGACCTGGTCAGTAGCGGTGGCCAGGGTGGGGGAGAGCAACCACGTTCCTGGATGTTATTCATTTGGCATTTCCCTCCCCCCCTTTCTAAACAAAGCACCTCTCTGTCATGATGGTTAAAGCAAGCCTGGAAATGTGTGAGCAAGAAAAAGGAAATCTCAGTCCCTGGGTTCCCATTGACATTGTAAATTCTTCCAGTCGCTCTTTCCTTCTCTTTTGTTGCACAGAATGACACTCACGTTTTTACTGGGGCTAAGAAGCTCCAGCACTTCTTAGAACACT
Source organism: Zootoca vivipara (assembly GCF_963506605.1). Classification (NCBI taxonomy): domain Eukaryota; kingdom Metazoa; phylum Chordata; class Lepidosauria; order Squamata; family Lacertidae; genus Zootoca; species Zootoca vivipara. The sequence goes on from NC_083290.1 coordinate 17,153,492, forward strand.
TCCCCCTTCTCCCCAGCTGCTGGTACTTCTCCTGCGACCCTCTGTTTGGTCTCCAGGACAGCAAATCCAGAGACCTGCTTGCTTTGCACCCTCTCTGTCTGCTCCTGCGTACGTACACACACACACACACACACACACACACACACACACACACACCCTGCATCATCTCTCAGCTCCGCATTGCCAGTTACCACTTCTCTGGCTTAGCGTCTCTCTTTTGGCCTCCTTGGCTGCAAGATGTTCGTGCTGGTGCTCTTGCTGTGGGACGTGATGGCTGCCTGGCGCCTGCTGGTGACAAACTGGGCCAGCACATCCTCTGTGTCCCCAAAAGGATGTTGCAGGGAAGGGAACACGGAGTCTCTCCCCACAGGTTCTCTGAGTCGGATTGCAGCCAGTTGCCAAGCCCGGAATTAGTCTGGAGCAGATTGCTACTTTCCCCGACGGGAGTCTTTGGCATTCTGGTCTTCTCTGGGAAGGTGCTGCATGTGTGGTCTCTGCAATAAAGCTGGGAACGTCACCACTGTGAAGTCACAAGGGCGCAGAGTGACACAACTGCGCAAAGGTGCTTTTGCCTTATGCGGGAGGACTTTGAATAAAAGGTTTGTTCTCCTGGTAGAACAAAAACCCGCTTTCAGTTAGCAGTCCGCTGTCTTTGCTTTTGCTGCACAAATATATTTCTCTCTCTGTGTCTCTCTCTGCCTATCTACAAAGACCCACAGTCTTCCCAAATGTCACCATCCAGCCTGTGTCCACCCACGGAGCAGGGCTGCTGCACATGGCCTTGTTTTTGCTCACGGTGACATGGCCTCTGGGCGGTCGCCTAACTGATAGGGCCAGTTAGATTCCCACTTCAAGGAATCCCCTTGGGCTGCCCTGCCCGTCCCATGCCCAAGGCCTTCCAAAGCTCTCCTTCCTCCCTCCAACCCCTCTGAAGCAGGAGGAATGATCCATAGTGCGCTGCTACCTGCCCTCCATGGTCCAAATCTTGCTTTGTAAAATAGGTCGCCATGAATATTTCACGCGGCTTGATAAAGAATTCATGCAGTAATTCAGCAGGGGGCTGGCTTGGCTGGAGCAATTAGTTGCTTTCCTGTTGTGGGGAGGGGTGGGAGGGGGGGGCACAGGGCACCTGGCTGAGTCACCAGTCCCTGCTAGGAGCTCCACCCCCACCTAACGCTGCCTGCCGACCTGAGAATCCAAGTTTTGCTTCTGCGCAGAGTCCAACAAACGCAACACACACCCCAACCAGCAAAGGGAGCACTCGGCCCTCTGCAACCTGGGAGAATAGGGAGCCCTTACGGCCTAGCCTAGAGCGAATCCCAGAGACCAGCAAACTCTGCGGCAGGGGACGTGGAACGGGGGTGGCAGTTTGCAGGAGAAAACTTTCCCGCCCACAAGACCACACCAGCTGTCTTTAGTTCTGGCACCCATAGAGGAAGGTGCTCAGTTGTGAAATGGAGCCTGGGGTGTGGGGAGCAGGGTGGCGGAGACCTGGGTCATACTCATGCTTGACTGACACACTATGTCATAATTCTCTCGGAGCAAGATGGGGACAGGGAAGTGGATTTTTGTTTCATTTTGAAAAAAAGATGCAGTGTTTCAAAATAGTCATAAATATAGTTTGCGAAATATTAAAGGCACTTAGTTTAAAAGATATATGTTACAGAATTATGCAATAAGCAATGAAAAGGTCAGGAAGGGGAGGGGATTGGTATCAATTCGGAGCTTATTTGTACATTTCTTAACAGTAACATGAGCCTATGGGGAGAGGGAAAGTTGTGGCCTATATTTTCTTAAAGCCTCCATAGACTTCTGAATGCCGGATGCAGGTTCAAATTGTGAAAACCACCCTTTACATGCTTAATCAAAGCATGCCATATTGCAGAGAATTCACTAGATTTATTTTGCCGTCTTGCTACTCTTAGTTTTGCAAGTAATTTCCCCCAACAGCGCCATCTCACCCACTTTGTTGTACTATGCTAAGAGGGCAGCCCCATTTTAGTCTTTCCAGTGCCTGGCAATAATAGCCCTGGTGGCCAATAATAAGTGCAACATCATCTCTCTGCAGTGTGTAGGGACATTTCCAGTTTCAAATAGATTTAGGAGTGCTATCTGTGGGAAGGCAATGATCTCACAGTCAACAATTTTACCTAGTTCTTGAAAAATTGAGTTCCAGAAGAGCTATACTTTGGCGCAGGACCACCACACATATATATACGTGTAGCAGTTTCTTGGCAAGCACTCCAGCATTTTGACAAGGAAGAAGAAGTTGCATAAGCCAGTCTGCGAGGGGTTAAAGACCATCTATGAACTACTGTATTTTTCTGTCTATAAGATGCCCCCATGTATAAGACTCCCCCTATTTTGGGGGACTCATATTTAAGAAAATGGGGGAGATGGCCCCGTGTATAAGACGCCTCCTAATTTTTGACATTATTTTTTAGGGGAAAAACCTAGTCTTATACACGGAAAGATACGGTATTTCCAATGTTAGCTCTCTGTTTCTTGCTGAGATGTGTGTTTGTGGGAGAGGAGGGATTGCTGCTGTTGGTTTCTCGCATCTTTATTTTAGATTTTGTTGTGATTTTGGTGGCAACTGTTCGGTTTGGTTTTGTATTTTTTTAAAAATGTTTCATTTATTGTTCATGACCACTTTTGTCATAGGTTTGCATTTTTTTTCATGTCGTAAGCCACCTTTTAATCTCCAAGTATGTGTGTTGGTGCTGAGAGCCCCTCTCTGCCCTCCTTTCAGTGGCTGTAGAAGGAGACAACCATGCTCTGCTCCCCCATTTGCCCTTTGGAAGCAGTGGAGTTTGGTCCCACATGGCTGACAAGGGGACAAGAACCAGGCCAGGTGCTCAATGAGCTGTAAATTTGGTGGGTGAGAGCAGGCTGCTTGCTTTGGGCTGGTCAGGGAGCTGCCTTTGCCAGCACGATAGGCCAAGCCATGGCTCTGCTCTACTCATTTAGCAGGCTGTTCCCAACTCCATCCCATGTGTTTTCTTTGTCCTGTTGGGAGCGATGCTCTCAGGGATGCTGACCAGGGTGTCTTCCTGAACTTTGCCTCCTCCCTCTGGCTGCCTTTGTGCTAGGAACATGAGTGTTTGCAGTGCAGCAGGAGGGTCACCTCCTGCAGCCAGAGGCAGGTGGATCTGCTGAGCTCCCTGTCTGCATCACCTTCTGAACCAAGGCTCATTCATCTTGGTTTGGCTTGGTGAAAGCTGAGCAGGTAACCCCCCAGTTGACTCAAACAAACATACTTTTACAGCCCTGGGAATCCACCTGCCATCTCTCCCTCCTTTGCCATGGTTCTGATTTGATTTGGGGCTTTCTCTGCTGTTGTCATACGAAGATGCCAAACTCAACATGTGAAGCTGGCAGCGTCAACTGTCCTGCCTGCTTAAGCCAGCAAATGCTGGAGGGGGCAGGGGGGGGATGGAGGTTGGTCTTCCAATAAGGCTTGGAGTGGTGAGATTGAGCTGGAAAAGCATGCATGGGCCCTTTTTATTTAGATGCGCTATTTATTTGAAGTTGTCTTAGGATGCCTCATGCTCTAGACGGGATGGCAAAGAGCTTACTGAGTAATGGAACCATAGGCTTTGAAGCGACCCCAAGGGTAACTAGCCCAACCCCCTCCAATATGGGAATCTCAGCTGAAGAATCCCTGAGAGGCAGCCATCCAACCATGCCTAGCTTAGCTGAACCTCCCAGTGATGTTGCATCGTAAGGAGAAATGTCCTGCTGATATTTTTGTTTTCTAGCTGGCCTGGAAAAGATGAATGGGGGTGGGAGTTTCAAAGCCTCCCCCCACCCCAGGAGCTGGCGGAGGCACAGAGGCTGTTCTGCCTGCTCTTCCTCCTCCTGTTGACTGGTGCCTGTGCAACTGACCCCCTTCCCAATTCCTCTTGCAGGAAGGCGACTCTCTGGGAACAATGGAGAAGCTCTGCAGGCAGCTGACTTACCACCTGAGCCCCCACTCTCAGTGGCGACGCCAGGGCATTGTGAAGAGGAAGCCGCAGGCCTGGTGAGTGAGGCCGGGGGTCGGGGGGCTGGCAGAGGGGCGTTCTTGGGGGAGCTGAGGTTGGGACGGGCGGGCTTGGGGCAGAGGTGGAGCCACCAGCAGTGCAAAGGAGCTTCCATCCCAATTCACTGCAAAATGACTTGTGTCTCCTCCTGACCATAGAGCTGGAAGGACCCTAAGGGTCACATCTAGCTCAACCCCCTGCAATGCAGGAATCTTTTGCCCATTGTGGGGCTCGAACCCTGAGATGAAAAGTCTCCTGCTCTACCAATGGACCTATCCCAGTCATCTAACATCTGTCTGTTCAGCCAAGGAAGGAAAAAAAAGACAGAAAATCTCTCCTTCAGTGGGTGGCAGCATTTGGTGAAATAAAGACTCTGGATGGAGGCTGGGCTCTGTGAGCTAATGAACTCTGTCTTCTGGTCTTTTCTGTGATGTTGGAGCACATGGGATGAGCCAGGCCCTGCTTGGAGGCACTGTCTGTCTCCTGGGTGCCTGGAGAGAAGGGTTTCCTTGAATGGCAAAATGTCAGGAGGGCTGTTGGATTGGTACTTGGAAAGCAGATGAGGCTGGTGGAGTGCCCAGTTCGGCTGCCCAACTAGCTCTTTCTGTGGGCTGCCACTCTCACACTGTGGTCCTTTTCTCCCTTCCCCGTTCTCACTGAAGCCTCTTTTCCTGCTGTCGCCTGGCCTGCCTTCTCCAGGCTAGGATTTCTCTGCTGGGGGCTGCAACCAGCTGGTTGGGGCATCCTTCAGACCCTTTACGTCCCCCACCAAAACAGAAAAGAGACTTGGAGTGGCTTTGAAGCACAGCCTGAATAAGCAAATGTGTTTTTTTTTGTATGCCCAGCAAAGCCTGGTCTGTCTTGGAGATGATGGGGGCGGGGCGGGGGGGGGGACATGGCCTGCAGCCCACCCCCTGCGCTGATGTCCACTTAAGTCGGATGTAATCCTGGTTACTCTTGATGTGGCCCTGAGGAGCCTTTGGGAAGACAAGAGACCCGAGGAACTCTCTGAAGCATAAATTAAAGGATTTGGTTGGATGTTTTTAATTACCAGCCCCATTTTTAATTAGCAGTTTGCTCAGTCTGTATGTTCCTGGCTTCTAACAGACTTGATTGCATTATTTCCTGTCAAGAGATGCAAGTTGATAGCTGGAGCGCAAAAGGCCTTTTCTGGGCCAGAGAAAACCTCTCAGGCAGCACAGTCTCTCTGGGTAGGTAAAAGTACTTTGGGGCAGGAAAACATAAAAGAACAAGCCTTCTCCACTTAGGGTGGCCCTTTCCCCATCTCGTGCCCTCCAGACGTTGGCAGCCAGCAGTTTTCTTGAGCCTATGGAACTCAGTGCCACAGGACAACTCCTATGACAAACCATTTAGCAGTTTCGAAAGATGGATTAGATAGCAGGCCAAAAGTGATTTTGCTAGTTGCCAGCTGATTATGCTATCCCTTAGGACTGGCTCTGCCCCTGCACCACCACCCATTTTCAGCTGCCTCAAGTAGGCCCAATGGGTAGAAACTTCAAGGAAAACCTTCTCTAATGCTACAGATTTTGTCTGCCATGAAAGAAAACTTCACATTACAGTGTGTCACTGAGCAGAACCTTGTCTTAAGAAGAACTGTCAATCCTTCGAAAACAGACTATTTCATAGGGAGCTGTTGTTTTCCAGCCATTTCCAACATTTCGAGTCTTTCTGTTGGAAAATTTTAAAAAATTGTTAAGAAACTGAGGGTGCAGAGCTCCTGGCATTTCCCCATATCCTCTCCCCACCCCCCGAGCCTTCCCATCTCTGCATCTTAAAGGTAAAGGTACCCCTGACCATTAGGTCCAGTCATGGACGACTCTGGGGTTGCAGCGCTCATCTTGCGCTATAGGTCAAGGGAGCTGACGTTTGTCCGCAGACAGCTTCCGGGTCATGTGGCCAGCATGACTAAGCCACTTCTGGTGAACCAGAACAGCGCACAGAAATGCTGCTTACAGGAGCTCACCCCCATGCGGGGATTTCGACCGCCGACCTTCTGATCGGCAAGCCCTAGGCTCAGTGGTTTAACCCACAGCGCCACCCGCTTAGTGAAGAGCAAAACCTAACATGACACAAGGTGTTGATGGGCCATTGAGAAGAGGAATCCTTTAGCCTGGGCGGTGAGATGTTATACCAAGGTGTATGTTTAGACTACAGCGCCACCCGCGTCCCTTCTCTTCATCTTAAGACTGGCCAAATCTCTCATCTTTCCCAGAAGTAACTGTGGGCCCCTTCCTCCCCCAACACCCCACCAATTAGCAGCTAGGCCTGGCAGGAGTGGAATTTGGGCAATATTGGGGGGCAAAGGGTTAAACAGACAAAATGGTACAGATAGAAATGCCCGGTTTTTATAACATGTAGCATTCCGCATTGTGTGGCATTGAGTCAGGTGGGCAAAGGCGGGCGGCTGTTGGAAGCTGCCAAGAAAAACAGAATCTCCACCTTTCCAATTGTACTTATGACCCAACATTATTAAAAGACGAATAGCGGTTGAGCCCCTGTCTTTCCTTGCTGGGAGGAGAAGGGAGCCTTTCGCTGCCACCAGGAATCCTTCTGCATTCCCGGCAAGAACAGACCGAGCAGATTTGGCTGACCTAAGTGAGTGACCTGGTTTGCTCTCTCTTTTCTGCAGGCACAACACACACACACAGAGAGAGAGAGAGCGCTCAAAGAGTTTGCAAAGCAAAGAAAATGAGCTCAGCTCTGGTTAGGGATGTTCCCATTTCTGTAGGGTCTGGCCCAGCTCCATGGGAGCTTCCTCCTATCTCTTCCAGCCCCCACTTACTCCGCTGCGCCAATCCCTTCCTGCCGTTGCAGAGGCCTCTCTGGGCATGCAGATAAGCTAGAGGATGTAAAGGAGGAGGAGGATGCCTGGCGCAGGGCTGTTATTGTCTCTCTTGTGTGGAGGGATTACCCCACCCCACCCCCTCCAGGGTTGGCTTCATAAGCACCTAGAGACCGGTGAACCTCCCCTTTTGCAGAAAGAGCAGTGCAGAGTTAGACCGGCTGTGCCAGCCTCTCCGTGCAAAATGTGGCTGTTTGTTGCTTCTCTGTGCTGACGTTGCTGATTTATAAAAAATATTTATATGCCGCCCACTCACACAGGATATCAAGGTGCCTTAAAACATGATGCACAAATACAATAAAGCAAGTTTCCTATCCACCCCCCAAGAAGTGTTTGACAATTGCTGAGGGCCTGGGGGGGGCATGTAATGGTTTTTCTGCCTGCTGTAGTGCTTGCAATACACGGTGCAGTATTATATTTGAGCGTATTGTTATTGCCTATTTTATTTTGTACCTACTGTGCACTGCTCATAAAGGTGGGGTTTCCCCTCCCTCTGACAGGGGAAATGCAGGCTGTGGCCTCTTGTGAGCTCAGGAGCCAGAGGAGAAAGTGAGCTTGCAGGTTGTAGGATGTGCCTAGGGTGGAGAAGCTCTGTTGCTGGGTAAAGTAAGACAGGGATTGGTGGGGGTTCTTTCCTGGCTTCCTTACTTCCTCCCCACCCCCATTAAAAAAATAAAATAAATCTCACCCTGAATGATCCTGGCTGGACACCAGCCTTCCTTCTAATCTTTGTTCAGATTAATTGGAGATTAATTTCTGTTTGGCTTCATCTGCCAACCTGCTGTCAGAGAAATTGGAAACACTTTGAAGTTTCCCTCCAGGGGGAAATCCCTGCTGATCTCGGAGGGGCAAGAAGATGCCTCCTGCCTTCCTGTGTTCTTGTCTTCAGGCAGAATGTTAATTTATTTAGGAGTTATTTCTTTTAACGGGGAGCTTCTTTTTCATCGGGCACACGAGGCATTTGCTGCAGCATGACACACAGTGACCTGGATCCCCTCCGCTTCGCCTTTGTGATTTTCATCCTACGAATTGAAGTGGGTTTTTGTAACAGCAGATGATGTGATTAAGCCATGAATCCTCTTGGAAAGAACTATTTTGTGGGGTTATTATTGAAGGCAGTAAAAGAAAGAGAATAAAAATGTATGCTTTTTGTTGTGTTGTTAAAATGTCTTTTAGATACTTAAGTTCTGGCTCTTGTCTTTTAGATACTTAACTTCTGGCTAAAATTTCAGAAGAAAATACCGTATATTCTGGCATATAAGACGACTGGGCGTATAAGACGACCCCCAACTTTTCCAGTTAAAATATAGAGTTTGGGATATACTCGCCGTATAAGAAATATGACCCAGCGTATAAGATGACCCCCGACTTTTGAGAAGATTTTCCTGGGTTAAAAAGTAGTCTTATACGCAGGAATATACACTTCTTTCATCTCTACATAGATTACTCTTAGCTGTTAATGGTTGGTTAATGTCTAGTTATATGGTCACATGCGGCCCTTGACCCCTTTGCATGTGGCCCCTGGTGCCTCTTGCAGCTACCCTATTCTCCCATTCCATCAGAGTCCTTCCTTCCCTTTCCTTTTTCCTGGCTTTTAAGTTCCCTCACCCTACTTTTTATATAGTTTCAGAACAATTGGAAGCAGAAATATTTTATTTGATAAAAAGTAAAACATTTTCCAACAAAATAAACACGCATTTTTTTACTGGCTGTGTGACTCTGGCAGGAGGAGACATTTCCCCCTCAGCTGCCTGTAACAGATTGGTAGGCTCTGTGTTTGTGTATCATGCTAAAGTCAGAAAGGAAATACTTGCACTCACTTTCCCAGAGCAGCGCCTGGATTTTAATGCCCCAGGCAGAGGCTGCTGGTAGGGTCTGTTCCCAGCAGTTGCCACCTTGATATCCACCCTCTACTCACTAGGCCCTTGAAAAGTCTTGGTCACCTGCACCTGCAAGTCTCTCCCCCCCCCATTTTTTTAGGGGGTTCTTGTCCCATCTGCCACTGCTTTCTGGCAGTTTCTTTTTACGTGCGGACATAGAATCCTAGAGTTGGAAGAGACCAGAAGGGTCATCTAGTCCAATCCCCCGGCCAAGCAGGAAACACCATTAAAGCATTATTGACATATGGCTGTCAAGCCTCTGCTTAAAGACCTCTAAAGAAGGAGACTCCACCACACTCCTTGGCAACAAATTCCACTGCCGAACAGCTCTTACTGTCAGGAAGTTCTTCCTAATGTTGAGGTGGAATCTTCTTTCTTTTAGTTTGAATCCATTGCTCCGTGTCCGCTTCTCTGGAGCAGCAGAAAACAACCTTTCTCCCTCTTCTATATGACATCCTTTTATATATTTGAACACGGCTATCATATCACCCCTTAACCTTCTCTTCTCCAGGCTAAACATACCCAGCTCCCTAAGCCGTTCCTCATAAGGCATCGTTTCCAGGCCTTTGACCATTTTGGTTGCCCTCTTCTGGACACTTTCCAGCTTGTCAGTATCCTTCTTGAACTGTGGTGCCCAGAACTGGAGGTCTGACCAGAGCAGATGCTATACTCCTATTGATGCAGCCCAGAATTGCATTGGCTTTTTTAGCTGCTGCATCACACTGTTGACTCATGTCAAGTTTGTGGTCTACCAAGACTCCTAGATCCTTTTCACATGTACTGCTCTCAAGCCAGGTGTCTCCCATCCTGTATTTGTACAGCCAGCCTATGGAGCCAGCAAGGCAGCATATTCCATTTTTACGGAGTGGTTCTCTCTCTCTCTCTCTCAAAATGCAGTAATTTGCAGTTTCGATGCAACGCAGGCTGGCCGGGCCTGCGATGGGAGGCAGGCGAGCTCCCAGGTGGGTGGATTCGCTCCTCTGGAAAAAAGCAGAGACAGCACTTGTCTCTCGCAGGACTTGCCATCTGTCCTCTGTTGTCGGTGGCGGGGAACAACTTTAGGACGGAAATTTAACAAGCTCGCCCTCCCCACGTGGGTGAATGTTTTACAGGGTGACTCTTCAAAGGGAGCTTCCCCCCTCTTCCCTGCTTTTTGCCAAACTTGAATTGTTCTGGGTAGCAGCTGGGCTGGAACGGTTCCTGGGGTCTTGTGCGAGGCTCCAGATCCTATGGGCATCTTGAGCCTCATCCTTCATTGTGTTCTCAGCCACCGAGCACCAGGGGGTGGCCTTCTCCCCACCCCACCCTCCGTGGCAAACTCCTTCACCTCCTGCTGCTTCCTCGGACGTGTCCCTCCAGGCTGCAGCTCCCAGCCAGCTGCTGCCTTCGCTTTAGCGGCACAAACGGCACTTGTCACTTCAGATTCTCTGCTGCCCTGTCTGTTGAGGCTGACTCCTGGCCTGCCAGCGGGAAGGTCAAAGCAGGCAGGCAAGCATCTGAATTGGCTTCCCTTCTTTGCTGTTTAGCATCACAGGGGGCAAATTATTTACGTCTTAAAGCGGATGCTGCTCTCAAGTTCACCAGAAGGGCTCTGCACCCAGCATGCATGAGAATCCAAGCTGGGGTTGCAGCAGGAGCAGGCAGGAATACCCCTTCCTTGTAGGGCAGAGACCCACTCTGGTTTTCTGTGTGGCCAACTCTTCATTTGATGGTCTTCCATTAAGAGAGAGAGAAAAGCCACCATGATGCCTGTTAATCTGTTTTATTCCCTCCCCTATGAATCTCAGACGGATAGTAGCTCAGTCGGGAGCAGAAGGGCTGGGCTGGATGGGAGAAACACCAGATTTAAAAAACCCAAACAAGCGATGCGTGTGCCTCTGAGCAAGAGCAGAGGGCCCGTGGTGCAAGGTGACAGGGTACAGGGTGTACCGCTGCCTGCCACCTTGCTTTTCAGCAGTGCTGCGCCGTGCAATTGGATTTGGAGCAGGAGAAGTCAGCCCTCCACTTGATTCAAGGAGCGACCTGACTTGTTCCGCTTTTGAGTGGTCAGAGGGTGGCTGGATGCTCTCTAGGCTTCACGGTGGCTCACTAGGTGACTCCCGCATCCTTGCCGAGGCCAATGACTTCAGCTCCCACCCCCTGCATCTGAGGCCCCAGAAGGAAGCTTCTTGAGGCGCCTGTGTGGGCTGCCGACAACAGGGCATCTGGGCTGCCTTCTGCTCCAGCCACGAGCCGTGTGATGAATTCCTTGCTTTTGGCTGGCTTCCGCTTGCGGGTCTGTGCCTGCCTGCTCTTGTGTTCAGAAGGGTCCTCGTGTGAGTCAGTGAGCCCTTTCCCCCCAAGCAGGGAAGGTGGGTGCTCAGTGTCCACCCACAGGTGGCTCTCTGCAGGGTGAGGAAGAGCAGCTGGCCCTGGCAGCCGACTCTGAGCTTGGCAGACTCCCCACTGCAACGTCAGGCTCTGCAGCATGGTGTGGTAAGGCGGTGCTTAAAAAGCCAGAGGAAGGGATTCCGTAGGCAGCAGATTTGCACCTCGAAAGCATCTGGCAGCCACAACCTCTGCAGCCCTTTTGCTGGACGGCAGATTACATTTGAGGGGGAGATGCTGCCACTGCCTGAGCCGCTTACCATGCTCTTCAGAAGCATTATAGAGTTGAGGGGCTACCAGGGTCTATGTCCTGTGGGGTGGATTCCCCCCCCCCAAAAAAATGTGTTTATGTAGGATTGAATCCTAGTTGGCAGGGATCCTAAGGGTTATCTAGTCAAGGATTAACTATTTTATTTGGTCAAGGGTTAACTAATTTCCCCCCTAGAAAAACAGCACTGTCTACGCCTTTTATCCAAACATACATGGAAGTTGAGATAAACCTGTTTTCTCTCCCTCTCTGACACTTGCTGACCTAAAAATGTAGGTGGCCTGCTTTAGCCATGTGGGGAACCCTGGGCTGAATTCTGAGCACACATGGGAATTTCGTAGCCACGATCAAAACCGATGGCTGCTTGAGCCTCTCTTACACCTGGCCCTGAAATGTCTGCCTGGTTTCTTTCCATTTCCTCCCCTTTGTGTCCTTAATGGGAGCTTCTCCATGGGGCCTCCACCTTCCAGCAGTGTGGGTTGGGGGCTGGCCAGAGACAATTCACGAAGCCCCTTTCCTCTTCCTCTTCCCTTGCAGCTTGAAAATGATCCTGGTGGGGAATCCCCGGGACAACACCGTCGACCTGTCGGGCATCCCCCTGACCCTGAAGGAGCTGGACCGGGTCATCTCCTACCTCCAGCAGACCTCGGAGTACATTGAGAGCGTGGAGCTCTGCTTCACAGACCTGACGGACGAGGTGTTCCTGCAACTGCTGCCCGTCCTGAGTGCCCTGCCCCACCTGTCCACCCTCTCCCTCAACGGCAACAGGCTGACCAAGGCTATCCTGCGGGACCTGACAGAGGCGCTGAAGGACCCCAGGAACTTCCCCAGCATGACCTGGATCGACCTGGGCAACAACGTCGACATCTTTTCCCTGCCGCAGCCTTTCCTGGTCAGCCTCAAGAAGCGCTGCCCCACCCAGGGGAATCTCCCCACCATCCTGGAGTTCGGGGAGGGCCAGGTGAGTGACTTGGAGAGTCAGGAGGGTCTGCCTTCCGTGGATGAGGATGCAAGTGGCGGCGGCGGCAGCAGCAGCAACAGCAGCGTGGGCACTGCCAGTCCCGGAGAGCTGCAGGCAGGCGAGGCGATTGAGGTCAGACTGCTGGAGAGCCAGGTGGCAGACCAGGAGGGTCTCCCGGGGCTGCTTCAGACATGAGGTGCAGGCACCTCTCTCTTGGCCAGAATGCTCTCGGCAGACACCCACCCATTTCCCACCCCAATGACAGCAGCATCAGCAGCAAGGATCTTGGCCCCAGACTCCATGGATACTGAGGAGGGTCCTCTTGTGAGGATAATGAACGAGAGGACAGAAAGAAATGGTGTCGGGGAGGCAGGCTGCCCCCTTCAGCACATTAGTGATGCTCTCGGCCCTTCAACTCCCAAGATCTTGTGACGAACGCAGAGGGGAGATCGCTAGTGCTGCAGCCTCTTTAGTTCCAGAGAACGAAAGACAGACTGAGAAGGCGACACCACTGCTGAGCCAGTCTTTGTCCGGTGTAGGTTCCCAGTTACGCAGAACTCTTCACCAGTACTTTCACGTTTGCTCATTTTCTGTTCCTCATAGTGGTTACAGATTGATTGCTTAGGGGGGAAAAGTTCCCAAGTATTTTTGTGGTAGAAGTTTCAGGAAAGGATTTTCATCCTTGCATCAAAGGCAGGGGGCCAGTTATCCCACAGAACTGAGGGAAATGCTGATTTTTCAAATGTTAGGAGTGCATATCATCGGCCTGCATCCAGGAGGACTGGGAAATTGCCTTTCTCTCCCCCTTCCTACATGCAGCAAAGGGACAGACACTGTTCACTAGCACCAACAATGCAAGAAATAAGTGGATTTTGCTTCCCCTGCCGCCAAGTCTTCACAATTTAACACGCTGGGTTTCAGTGCAGTGAAGGCAGCTGCAAATGTTGCAGCCCTAAGCCTCGGATTCTAGGTTGGTTGATCCAGCAAAGCAGGAAAAGCCAAACTCCCTTTGCTTCCCTCTCCCCTCCAAAGCTGCTGGGGCTTAAGTGTGGCCTGCTTTGCTTCAGGGGTCACCAACATGCGGCTGCTGGCGACAATACCAAGAGGGAATCAAGCCAATGCTTCCAGATGTTCATGTCGCAATTGTGGTGTGAAATAGCTGTCGTGTGTCAACAGTCTCTCTGTGTGGTGTCTTCGGTTCTTTTGGATTTCCCATCACTGTGACAGAGGAGGAGACCATAGAGGGGAGTTACTAGTTTACAAAACGCAGCCCTGGGGCCTCCACTAGTGGACCGTTTGCCAGCTAAGGCCTTGCTGAACTTCAGCTCCATGCGAGCATATTAGCTCTTGTCGTTTTCCAGTCTGCCTGTGGACATGGTAAGCCACCACTCCCCACTCCACCCACCCAGGATTAAGTCAGTAACCCCATATGCATTAAATGTTTTAATTTGGGTAAACACACAATTTGAAACAGAGGCCCTGCACAAGTCTGCCAGGATCTTCATAGAGGAAAGCCTCTTTCAGCTTCCAACACCTCTCTTACCCACCCCAGGGGTGTGGAACCAGGCTTCAGCTGAGGTTTTCCCCATGGCACAAATACAACTGAGTTTTCAGTTGACTGGAGTGCCCACTTTTACACTCCAGAGGGACCAACCTAACCCTACCCCCCTCGGTGGCTCCAAATGTTGTCATAGTTTGCATGTAGCTGAAACTGTTTTTATATGCTTTGTCAAGCAAGCGTAACAATAAAAGTATTTTATTTAAATAGAAGGGTTTCTCAGCTGTCTTTCTTAAAGCAACCATAGGCTTGGTAATCCTGCAATAGTGCTCTTAAGAGGCAAAGGCTGCAGCTGAAGCAAGGAGACACTGAACCAAAGAATGTGCCCTTTCCTCTGCCTACTAGCCATAGTGGCAAGCACAGGGGGAGGGGGAGTGACAGGAGGTGCTGTGGCAGAGTTGGGGGTGTAACTGCATGACCAATGGCCTGTTAAAAGCCCAGGAGGCAACAGCAGGGCCATTAAGGCTCTTCTCTCACTACCTGAAGCTGGTTGGAAGAGCGAAGGCAGGATTTTGAGAGCCAGAGAGTGTGACTTCCGTGTGTTCAAACAGCAGTCCAAGCTCTGTTCCAATTTCTTTGTTTTTGAGATTTTGCCCTTGTGCATCTGAAGGCTCTGCATGCTGGATTCTGAGCCAGATACAAAGTTCCCAGGCACATGAACAGAATGAACAAATCCACTGGCTGTCGCTCACAAGAAGCTCCGGCTGTTTCAAAAGATCGTCCAACAGTACTGCTTATATGCCAGCAGCTAAGATTTAGCCATCTATTGGGCTTCTCCCCTTGAATGGCATCAGTTGGGGGAGGTAAAGGGAAAGCTGTATGGCACAAGCATACCCAAGAGATGCCACATTATTCCTTCCATTTTCACTCCCTGTGCAGCTTCAGCCTTCAATTTGTAACCATCAATGTGCCTGTCTGCTTGGGAAATGCAGGCAGGCGCATTAATGAAGGCAGCGACATCCTGCTGCCTGCCAGATAGTGTGTTTACTGCCTCACAGCCTGCAGCGCTTAACCATGCCAGTCTCGAAGAGGGCAAAGTCTGTGATGGGCTCACCAAGGTCTCAGAACCATCAGCTACCCACCATTCACTGCACAGGGAATGAGCACACTGCCCCTTTTGAGTGGACAAGGGAGATTTCAGGCCCCTCCATGGAGGCCAGGGTTGCCTTACCTGGAGAGGGGTATCGAAAGGAGCGGCAGAGTGCCAAAATTATGGACACCTTGTGCATGAGGCTTCCACGCAAATAGCATGAGCCTCTCTCGCACTATTAACTCAAATTGCTGGTGCCAAATTAGTTAACTGAACTTCCATCAGGGAATCTTATGGTGCTTTTAAAGTATCTGCCAAAGGCATCAATTCACGCAAAAGCAATTTTCAAGTTTCTCTCCGTGAGCTGCTGCACTTACAGGTGCCTGAGCAAATAAGCAAGCTCAATAGAGGTGGCTTTGGTGCAACACAAAGGACTGCAATGTCTAAGTTGCCCCCTGGTTACAGGTAGGTAGCCGTGTTGGTCTGGATCGAAGTAAAATAAAAAAATTCCTTCAGTAGCACCTTAAAGACCAACTAAGTTTTTATTTTGGTATGAGCTTTCGTGTGCATGCACACTTCCCTGTCCCACTTAAACTCACAGGAAAGGAGAATAAATCCCTCTAGCCACACTGATCGCCGAAGAATTGATGCTTTTGAATTATGGTGCTGGAGGAGACTCTTGAGAGTCCCATGGACTGCAAGAAGATCAAACCTATCCATTCTGAAGGAAATAAGCCCTGAGTGCTGACTGGAAGGACAGATCGTGAAGCTGAGGCTCCAATACTTTGGCCACCTCATGAGAAGAGAAGAATCCTTGGAAAAGAGCTCGATGTTGGGAAAGATGGAGGGCACTAGGAGAAGGGGACGACAGAGGACGAGATGGTTGGACAGTGTTCTCAAAGCTACGAACATGAGTTTGACCAAACTGCGGGAGGCAGTGGAAGACAGGAGTGCCTGGCGTGCTCTGGTCCATGGGGTCACGAAGAGTCGGACACGACTAAACGACTAAACAACAACAACAGCCACACTTAGCCTCACCCTGATGGGCAAAAAGACTCCATGTGGCAAGACTCCCTGGGAAAAAAACCCAAAGATAATGGCTACACCACAGGGCCCGGTGCCTTATAGATGGTATTTAACTCCCGCTAGCCCTGTGAGGGTGTTGTGGATGACAGCTACCATGTTGCCTAGTGCTATACAGCAGAAAGGCAAAGGCAAAAACCATTTAAAGTTCTGAAAGAGCCTGAGAAGCGGTGGGCAGGATATGATGGGCCCCTGATTGGTCTATCATCACCAAGTTTAGGGCAGGGTGTGTGCACACAGAAGTACAGTGGTGCCTTGCTAGACGAATGCCCTGCCAGACGAAAATTTCGCTTAACAAAAGGATTTTCTTATCGGAGGTTGCCTTGCTATATGATGATGTTTTCTATGGCCACCGCTTCGTCTTGCGAAGCGTGGCCATAAAAACCTCCGATCAGAAAATCAGGGCATTCATCTAGCGAAAGGGGAACCAGCTGCAGCGTGGGAAGAAGGCAAAGGAAGATCAGCTGAGAGGCGCTGACAGCTGATCTTCCTTTGCCTTCTTGGTTCCCCTTTGTGTTCCGCTGGTCTCTGCCCCGGCAGAGACCAGCAGAACACAGAGAAACTAGCAGGGGAGAAGCAGAGGGAGAGGAACGAAGGAAAGCTGCAGCGTGGGAAGAAGGCAAAGGAAGATCAGCTGAGAGGCGCTGACAGCTGATCTTCCTTTGCCTTCTTGGTTCCCGGCAGAGACCAGCAGAACACAGAGAAACTAGCAGGGGAGAAGCAGAGGGAGAGGAACGAAGGAAAGCAGCCCTTTCTCTTCCTTACTTCCTTTCCCCCTGCCGCTGACAGAAAGGACAAATCCCGGGGTTCGGACAAGCGCTGAAGGTGTCCCCCGCTTGCCTTTGGCGAGAAAGCTGGGCGCCTTCTCGCCGCTTGCTCTCTTGGCTCGGGTAAGGCAGGCAGGCAGGCAGGCAAAAGAGCAAGAGCCTCCCTGCCTTCCCCGAGCCAAGAGCCGCCGCCGCCGCCACCAGTTCCCCCCGGAGCCCATAGGAATGCATTAATTGACTTTTAATGCGTTCCTATGGGAAACGGTGCCTCGCTAGGCGAATTTTTCGCAGGACGGATTGAGTCCTGGAATGAATTAATTTCGTCTAGCGAGGCACCACTGTATTTGATTTGAAAGCTACCTCTCTGGTCCGGAAGAATCTCAAACTCAAGCAATTTTGCCTGGCTTGCTTTATACTTAACACCTGCAGACAATGAGAATTTGACCTACCGGTAGTTTGAACACGGTCTATGGCACAGACTAGCCCGTTTGCACGCTTTCTCTCAGGCACACGTAAAAAAACCAGTGCATTGTCTGAAAGTTGTACATTCAACTTTTATTCTCTCACAGCTTGTAAATATTTGCGGCCACATACAGACAGAAGAGACATTTCAAAAGAGGTTTCTGTCCTCTGCCCTGTTCCCAAAACTTCGCAAAGATGAAGTTGGATTGGAAGGAGCCTCCACTTGTTTTCCAGGAGTCACAACCACACTGCCAGGTATGCCATATGCAAAGAGACAGAGGCGCACATGGGAAGGTCTTGAAGAAAATGCTGGGGAGGCAGCTTTTGAGCTGTGTGTGGTAACAAGTCATCAGCCACTAACCTGAAAGACATCATGAAAATTCACATGTAACTGGCACTCCTTCCTACAAACTCATTTCAGTAGGAATACCATGACCAACACTGCATGTTAACTGCACCATCTGCCATAGACTAGCGCTGGGCAATATATCAATATATTGCACCAAACCAGTTTGAAATTCACATCATATTAGTTTCATAATAGTTTCCTGTATGTCTGTGCTTTGAAGGCAATCATTGCGTATTTGCCCTGCCAACGTCCCAGGCCTCAGTGACAAAGTGTAGGCAAGGGAACACACATACCTCTTTGCTGGGAAGCACTTGGCTTTTCCAGGCTCTTGGAAATCCATTGCCCTCTGTTCTTGACCCTGCTGCCACCCAGAGGAGAAAACAGGCAGTTGCTTCTTCTCGCCCTCTATGAATAAGGAAGTACAAATGGTTTTCAGCAGAGAATCACAGGTCCAATTTGTTTCCCCTTCAACATTTGCTACTTAAGAGACTGCTCAACATGTAACACTAAAACAAGGGTGGGAGAAATCTCCCTGCAACCTATTTGGCCCTCAGAACTCTTCTCCAGGCCATACCCTGAATACTTTGGCTTGGCTGGAATGTGACTGAACAATGCTGCCATTTCTTGCTTGTCTTGGCAGTAACATAAAGTCAGATAAAACTTGCTATTCACTTTTGCCTCTGCCTGTATGGTCCTTGTAAAGTTGCCTAGAAAGTAATGTGGCTTTCAAATGGAAAAAATGTTCCCCAAGCCAGTTTAGTTCCCAGACTGAAGGTTGCAGCTGCTCCAACCAAAGTCCTGATCCTAATTCTGTTTGGATTATTGTAACAGCACTCCAAACAAATGAGCCTCGATCCAGGTGGATTATAGAGACATTATCAAACCTCAATGATATATAAAATCATAGAGTTGGAAGGGAATCACAAGGGCCATCTAGAAATTCAACATGGGGCTCAATCCCAGGACCTTGAGATGAGGAGTCTCATGCTCTACTGAGCTATCTTAATCCAAACTAGCTTGGCCCAGGTGGTTTGGCAGTATCTGCAATGTTCTGGCTGCAACATTTTCATTCACAGGGAGCATTATATAGCTTTAGATGTGAACTGGGCTATCTTCCAGCAGTAACGATTCAGAAGGACCTCCCCTCCCATTTCTGAAACAAAAAAAGACTCACCATACCTTTGAAGCCAGGGCTACAGGAATCAGGAATGCTCCTCTTGGGAAGAGGGTAGCTTCAGCTCCCTGCAGGGAAAAAGGGAAACCCTGTTAACCAGAGCTAATTTTTGTAGAGGGAGCAGAAGCAACTACACTTCCTCCCCACTGGGGCGTGGATTGCTCAGAAAGAACCTTCTCAACAGCAAAAGTCTGACGGTAATTCCAGCTTAGTTGAGGTTGTTTCATCACTGTGAGGCTTTCCCTAGGGAATACAACATTGTATCAGAGACTTGTAGGCTTACCTTTAGGGCAGTTAGCTTCTACTAAGTAGGTGGGTCAGGATCCATCCTCCCTCCTGCCACCCCACGTGGCAAATGAAACAAACCTGCAACAAAAGAGCAAGTGTCAGGGAGGCAGTTAAATAAAGTCCCTCCGCCTCAATCGTAAGTGGCTCAAGGAAGAGGCTGGAAGAATCTGCATTTGCCTAGCTGTTAAGTCAATTTACTGGGCAACCCAGTCAGATGGGCGGGGTACCAAAAACCCCACTATTATTCCATGAGCCTATGGTGTAGGTAAACTGGAAAGCAACAACCTGTACTTTGGACCCACTGCCCCCCCTCGTGGCGGTTATTTCAAATGAAGGGGGGGTTAGACAAAATAACATGATATGGCCCCCACTGCTAACCTCGTGGGCAGAGATCCTCAGTTTGGATCCGCAGATCCAGCCTCTCCACGAGCGCCCAACCCGCGCCTTGCAGCCAAGGCCAGATCTCGCCACCACGTGCTTTTAAGGGGGCACTCACGACAACCTCCATCCCCACGCGGGGGTTATGGGGGGCGGCTTCTTCACAGGCCCCTATTGGGGCGGGGGTTAAAGGCGGCCCGCGTGGCTCTGCTCCGAGGTCAGCCGGAGGGAATCTCTCGTCAGTTTTCGCATCTGACGGCACTTCCTATCACGGCATCATCATCCCGCGGAGGGGGAAGCCCACCTCCCAAGAAAAAGGCCCAGTGCTGAAGGAACCCCGAGGCTCGGCCTCGCTCCCCGCCCCCCGAACAAACCTCGGCGCCTGCAAGGCCTCATCGTCTCCTTCCTCCCCTTCGCAGACGCAAGCACAAGAGAGGCAGCGGCGCGGCCAAAAGAACGAACGAACCGCGTGCGGCTCCCTTTAAGTGCTCGGGACATACCATGTAGACGGGCGGGAGGTGGCGGCAAAAAGGAACTGGCGGCTGATTGGCTCGAACATACCATCTCGGAATCTTGGGGGAGGTGAAGTGCGGCGGCTTCTTCTGGGAGGAGCCGAGGACTCCATTTCGTGCGCGGCGGGAAGCCACTCCCCGGCTTCCCTTGCAAGGCGGGAAAGCAAGGCTCCCAGCAAGCACCGCGGCAGCCCGCGAAAAGCGCTCGGCTCCTCATTCGGCAGGCGGGCGAAGAGGGAGGAAGAGACCATTGTGCAGCGACCGGGAGGGGGGTTGCGTTTCTGAGCCGGCTCTAGTCCGTATTTCAGGGAGGGCGTTTCCAGACGTTGGGGGGCTGCAACTCCCGCCTTTCTTAAGCGCCGTTGCCTATGTGGGAGTGCATCCCCCAACATCTGGAGGGCCTCTCGCTAGGTGCCTCTGCTTGACTGATTCATTGATTCATTCATCTTTTGGCATTTCAGCCACTAAATCCTAATGCGGCACTTTTCACGATTTTCCACCTCATTTTGGAATAAATGGACCTTGTTTTGAGTCAATTTCTGTATCTGCATCGCTGATATGGGCAAATCTCCCAGTTTCGGTTTCTCATCTTTCCAAGCTTCAATTCAGTTCTTCACATTTCCAAAAATATATATAATGAAAATTAATCATGCATTTGCAACAGGGAGTTTCCAGACTGGCAGAGTTTTATTTTCTACTTTCCTGGAGACGAACAGAGAGAACTTTGTACCAGATGGTTGCTGGGATGGCGTAATAAGGCTGATTCAGGGGGCTTCTACCTTCAGTGATACCACCTGCCCACTATCATAGGCAGGCGATCATAAAGGAACTGATAAGATCTCTGTTTCTACAGTTATCCAAAGAGGAGAGCGATGGGCAAATATTTACCTTGAAAGCTACTTGCCTTGTATCAAACAGGCCCATAAAAGGTGTACCTAATGGCTGAAGGGAGTCTACCATAGTATCACACCTAGCTGTGATTCCTGCATTGCAGGGAGTTGGGCTAGGTGACCCTTGGGGTCCTCTCCCTCATTTAACCCCCACAACAAACCTGTGAGGTAGCTCAGGCTGAGAAGCAGTGGCTGGCCCCCCAGGTCACCCAAGTCAGCTTCATGGCCCAGTTGGTGGGGGGATTTGAACCCTGGACTCTCAAAGATCCCTAGTCTGACAGTCTACTCTAACCGCTACAGCAGGGGTGGCCAACTCCCAAGAGACAGATCTACAGTACTCACAGAGTTAAAAACTGGCAGTGATCTACCCCCTTTTTGGAGGGGTGGGGTGGGTCAAAGTTGTTGAGTTTTTTCAGGGAGGAGGTAAAATGTTGAGCTTTTTTTAGGGGAGCCACAGTTCAGCTTCTTTGGGGGGGAGCCAATGATCTACCAGTGATCTACCACAGACGTCCAGTGATCTACCTTTAAAGCCCTAAACAGCCTCGGTCCAGTATACCTGAAGGAGCGTCTCCACCCCCATCGTTCTGCCCGGACACTGAGGTCCAGCGCCGAGGGTCTTCTGGCGGTCCCCTCGCTGCGAGAAGCCAAGTTACAGGGAACCAGGCAGAGGGCCTTCTCGGTAGTGGCACCCTCCCTGTGGAACGCCCTCCCACCAGAGGTCAAAGAGAACAACAATTACCAGACCTTTAGAAGGCATCTCAAGGCAGCCCTGTTTAGGGAAGCTTTTAATGTTTGATTTCTGTATTTTAATGTTTTGTTGGAAGCCGCCCAGAGTGGCTGGGGGAACCCGGCCAGATGGGCGGGGTATAAATAATAAATTATTATTACTATTATTATTATACTAGTAGATCACAATCTATCTGTTGGACATGCCTGCGCTACAACACACTAGCTGGGGGAAAATAGACTTGCAGGGTTGGGGAGTTGGAAGGGACCCCAGGGGTGTTCCTGGACACACACACCCAGCAGCACATTCTATATAGTAAGACATTAGGTACTTTAAAAATGAAATAAAAATGAAAGGGTTTCCTTCACCTCTTTGCAACAAAGCACTAGTATCTGGCTTATTTGGGCAGACTCCCACAGCTGCAATAAAGGGCATTCAGCCATTCGCTGTAGGAGACCTTGGCAAATTTATCAGAACCTCTTGCATTAATGTCCCGAGCACAGCAGTAAAAATTGCAGGAGGGAGGAAGTGGAGCTAGGAAACCTGATGCGTCCTAAAGGCTGGGAATTAACAGGAATGCTTACGTTTCGGTTTGATTTGTAGCTTGCAACACTCTTCCATTGGTGAGAACCCAGGATCAGTCGGGATTCCTGTATTGCAGAGGGTTGGACTAGATGGCGCTTGGGGTCCCTTCCAACTCTACTATTCTATGATTTTATCTCAATGGCAGTTTGATTCTGGACAAAACCAAGGGTTCAAGTGCAGCTACCGGACTGTAATTCACCTGGGAGAATTTTCCATTTTCTGTGGAACGCTTCTCTCCAGTTTAGGAGCGGAATAGCTTAGTTTCTTCTGAGAAATAAGAAGAAAAACGCTTTGTGCTGTGGAAAAATACCCTCAGTAGATAATAACCAGCATTCCCCCCCCCCCGCGCGTGTGTGTAATGCATTTGTCTCAACAAAGAATCCTCCTTATACAGTAATTTGAATTAGGAACCATTAGCAGGACATGGAATCTCATCCCTTGAGCAATGTAAGTCATTGGCTTTTCTCCCTGCAAAGGAGCAAGTTGGGATGGTGGGGTGGGGGGGAGGAGGATGGGCTTGAGAGGGAGGAAGATGCCAAATCTACAATTATAGGATTCTCTGAAAAGTGAACATCAGAGTCAGTTGCAGGGATAAAGAACAGATAAAAGTCCTTTGTGTTGGGTGAAGACATCCCCAACCCGATGTGAATACCGGTATCTCCTTGCAAAAGTGGCTTGAAACTCAGTAGCAGAGGGGAAATGACCTCACTGCGTTTCAAGCGGTTAATGTGAACCTCCCCTTTGTCCCCCCAGTGGGATCATTTTTATCCCCTTTCATTAAGGTTGCACTGAGATTATTTTATTTCTGGTCTTTGAACTGGTACAGAGGAATCTCTAAAGTCATGATGGGACTTTATGAGTCCTGCATTGCAGGGGGTTGGAATGGATGAGGGACGTGGGTGGCGCTGTGGTCTAAACCACTGAGCCTCTTGGGCTTGCCGATCCGAAGATCGGCGGTTCGAATCCCCGTGACGGGGTAAGCTCTGTCCCAGCTCTTGCCAACCTAGCAGTTTTTTGAAAGCATACCAGCGTGAGTAGATAAATAGGTACCGCTGCGGCGGGAAGGTAAATGGCGCCATACCCCTTAGTCGCCTTTGACTGGACTTCACCATCCAGGGGTCCTTTACCTTTTTATCTTACTGGGTGACCTTGAGGGTCCCTTCCAGCTCTACAGTTCAATGGTTTCAGAGGTTGGAGGGAAGGCTGCACAACTGCTTGCTTCCTGCTTTATTTGCCCCAGGCTCACAAGGAACCACCCTTTCATTAAGGCCAGTAGGAAAGAAATTAACTTCGGCAAGAGTACAGATGCTCTTCCACACATGGATTCTAGAAAATAGTTTTATAACAGACACAGATTGTGTAAAGGGCAATAAAGCTTTCAGTGATGTTTTATTATTACTGAACCAAGAAGTACTTGCTGCTGTTTATCAAATGCCTAACAAATTCCCTCTGAGTTGTTAAAACGTTTGGGGTGTCTTGTCCTATTGCAGAGAACATGATCAGCTCTGAATACGGAGCATGAATTTCCTCCCTGGAGTTTCGGTTGATAATGATACGTGTCACTATTGCTGGCAGCTGAAGTCCTGTTAAGAACCGTCGCTTTATGTGAGCTGCTCACGTTGTTTCAGAAGCTGATGATGCTTCTGAATACAGTGGTCCCTCGGTTTACAACCACAATTGGTTCCGGAAGTCTGTACTTAACCTGAAGCGTACTTAAACTGAAGCGAACTTTCCAATTGAAAGTAATGGAAAGTGGATTAATCCGTTCCAGACGATGGAAAACACCCCCTAAAGCAGCAATTTAACACGAATTTTACTGTTTAATGAGGCTATTGAGCCATAAAATGAAGGCAATAATCAATGTACTGTACTATAAAATAAATCACAGTATTTTAGGTGAAAAAAATTAGGAGAAAAAAAATTAACATTTATTTCTTACCTGGGCAGATGATAGTCATTGTTTGAATGGGGGCTCAGGGTCCTCTTCCACAATCACAATGCCTTCGCGGCGGCCGGGCCTTCGCTCTGATGCCTCTGTGGAGGCCTCCGTAGGCCTCGGATACCTTGGAAACCTCGGTTTACTTACTTCTGGGTTACAATCGTTCGCAAACCGAAAATTAGTAAACTGGTGTGTTCGTAAACCGAGGTTCCGCTGTACCAGGTGCTGGAGACCACAGGAGGGGAGAGTAATTATGCACTCCGATCCTGCTTGTGGGTTTCCCTTTGGAGAATCTGGTCAGCCACTGTGAGAACAGGATAAATGGTCTACACCAGAAGGTAGACTCTCCTTTCTTGGAGGTTTTCAAAGAGAGGTTGGGTGGCCAACCATCAGGGATTCCTTAGCTGTGATTCCTGCATTGCAGGGGGTTGGACTTAGAAGATGACCCTCAGGGTGTCTTCCAGTTCTCCAATTCTAGGATTCTAGCATGCTGGAGTAGATGGGCCACTTGCTTGATCCAGCAGACTCTTATGTTCTTAGTGCCATTCCAAAAATTTACTTCCGATGTCCTCGTGATCATCGGGGGAGCCAGGCTTTCAAATTTCTCCCCACTGCCAATCTTGCATCTCTGTTCTGGATGTTCTGCAGTATTTCCCTTCAAGCTGTTTTTTAACCTTAAATAAGCAGCGTGTCTTAAAAATACAAGCTGTTTAAAATCAAATTATCTTCCAGGAGCTGGTTTCATTAGACTTTTGGGAAAGTTATGTTGGAAAGACTGGTCCAGGAAAAAAAGACACACACACACCAAAAAAAAAAAAAAAACACAACCGAGGGTGAAAAAAGGACACTTTGCCTTGGAGAGCGTATTTAGCTTGGAAATAAAAACACAGTAAGATCTGCTTTGCCTCTTTAGGAAAACGACAGCAACCCAGAGTTGTTCCAAAGTGAGTATCTCAGACTCCCTCTGAAGATGGTGAACTCTCCTTCCTTGGAGGTTTTCAAGCAGAGGTTGACTGGCCACCTGTCAGGTATTCTTGAGCTGTGATTCCCGCATTGCAGGGGGTTGGACTGGATTGCCCTTAGGGTCTCTTCTGACTGCACAAGTTTTCTATGTAGCAAGTTTTCATTCAGTGGCTAGTCCAGCAGAAGGCCCTTCTTTCAAATATTACAGAGAGAGCCACCAGTGATGGTGGTGGGGAAGAACTGTGGACTCTCCTCCTCCTCCTCTTCTCTATATCTTACAGTCCCCATCTGGACAGTCTGAAGAGAAACCTACCAGCAGGCTCCCTATTCAACAGAGAAAAAGTTAGACACAAACAAAGGAAAGGCATTTATTCCGTTTCAAAATGACCTGCAGCAGGAGAAGCAGAAAGAAGTAAGCATCAGCTGCCTGTATTTTATTCCTTTCCACTTTTTATTTCATCATGAGGTGAATGTCAGCTTTGGGGATGTCAGCCTTCAAAACAGCCCTGAAAGGGAATCTGGGGCTCCCCAGCAGAAGTTGTTGACGGCACTAGAGTGGTTGGCGGTTGTGGATATTCTTTGACTCGAGGATGCAGTTCCTGAACAACAGACCTCATTGGGATTGTTCGGCAAGCAACAAAACATTTGCACAGAAGGCAGCTGTCACCTTGTGCGGGATCCTAGCAGAGTAGAGACAGAAGCATCTTTCCTGGGGAACGGGGCAGCACCTCTAAAGATTGCTCCTTTCCTGGAGTGATGATTTCCAAGTTCACCATGAAGCTGTTTCTGGTGATCCTCCAGATGGTTACAAGTAAGTGGTTGTTTCTTTAAAAAAAAATCCACCCTTTTCTCCTCTTGCACAGAACCTAACAGATCAGTCATGGGGAGGGGAAATGTTAAGTGCCGGGTTGCCAGATGGGTTGGTGCTGATGGGTTGGCAAAAGGCAGAATATATATATAGTTTTTCTAGCCCATCTTTTCCTCCAAGGGACTCAAGGTGGCTTGGTTCTCCTCCCCCTCCTCATTTAATCCCCACAATGACCCTGTGAGGTTGGTTAGGCTGAGAAGCAGTGACTGCTGGCCCAGGGTCACCCAGCGAGCTTCATGGCTGAGTGAGGATTTGAACCCTGGTCTCTCCCAGGTCCTGGTCTGACACTCTAACCACTACACCGCACTGGTTCTGAACCCTCTTTGGACCACAACTCTAGATCAGTTTGCACCATCAAATGGCTACCCTGGCTGGAAATGAGGGGAGTTTGGAGGGCATCAGGTAGGGGAATATGCAGCCTCTGGTAAGTTTCATGCAAACTGGTCGTTGACTCTAGATTTCAATTTCTCTCAGGACATCCCCCTGCCCCCAATCATGCATTTTTGCACACATTTTCCATATTTTTGGCACCACAACATTCAGCAGGTGGGTGAGGGCAAGTGGAGATGAGGAGGTGGGGGAGGGGCTAAGGACAGCAGAGATTGGGAGGGTCGGATGGTGATGGAGGGTGTCCCACTTTGCCCTCCCAAAATGTTGGAGGGTATGTAACAACTTGGGAATCTAGATAGCCTGCTTTGGGGCCTGGAGGTTCCATGAGAGCCTCAGAAGAGCCTGGTGGTTAAGGCCAAAGGTTTTCAACCTTTTTGAGTCCACAGTTCCCTTGACCACTACGTTCTTTCTGCAGCACCCCTGTGGGACTCAGGAGCCCAGTTATGCCACCCTTTGCCTGCAGAGCTGGCAGCCTCTCACACCTTGGGGAGTGTTCCCCCAGCCTCCTCTCCCCTCCCCTCTCCTTGGGAGTTCTCTGGGCAGCCACTGCTGACACCCCTGATCTCTGAGCTGCTCCCCCTGCTGCAAAGAGAGGTGCCTCCTCACACTGCCCCACAGGGTCCTGGGAAAAGGATGCCCCCAGCCTTAGTGGCCCAACAGAGACTGGCCAAAGGTGAACGGAGACCAGCACCATACCTTGGGAGGCAGCAGTGGGCGCTGCTGTGCCTGGATGGGGAAAGGCTCCCCTTCAGCACTGGGCACTCAGATCTCAGGTAGACCTTGCACACAAGGACAAGAAAGACCAGTGCGGCACCTGCCTGCCTGCCTGGCCTCCCACTTGTCTGTCCATTCCCAACAGCAAGGGCTGACGGACTGGCTGCCTGGGCTCCCTCACCCACTTGCTTGCTTACTCCAAGGCCACCTCAGCTCCTGGCAACCAGCACCCCCTGGCCAGCCCCAGAGGAACCATTCGCCTGTGGAGCTTGTAGCTTGTAGCTGCTGTGACAAACAGTCATGCAATCCTTTGGGAGGCAGAGATGCAAGAGGGCATCTGAGGAGGGAGGGAAGGAAAGAGGGACAGAGGCCAGAGTTGCTAGACATGCCCGTGGCACTCATAGGAGCACACTGGGTGAAAGCCACTGGTTTAGGCCAATGGCTCAGCATCCTCTTCTCCCAGTGTCCAAACAGATGCCCCAAAGGGGAATCTGCAAGCAGGGGCAGACTTGGGTCTTTCACATTTCAGCAGAGCCCTGTGAGAGGCCAAAATTAAGCATCCCTCTTGCCTTCTGTTCTGCTCAATTCACTATCTAGGCTTGCGCTGCCTTAAATCTCCCCTCCTCCCATGATCTCCTCAACCAGAAGCGTTGTGTGAACCCAGAGAGAACTCATTCCTTCAAGTATCTTCACCCCCAAAAGAATGTAACCCTGAGCATTTATTTATCCTTTTGGTATTGGTGGCAGCTGACCCCCCCCCTTTCCTTCAGCTCTGCGGATGTCGTGTCCCTCCTTTGCATGAGTGAGTCTGTTTATGTGCAATTTCCAGTGCTTGGAAATGCTTGAGTGAACCAGCCATTCAGCACAGATCCTGCGAAGTCCAGTTGCGTCAACATTTACGGTGAACGTTGGTCCACTGCTAATGGATTAAATGGATCTTCTGCTCCTAAGTTGTTAGGAGTCTTGAAACAGCAATGATGATTCTATGCTCTGATCGTCTACAATATTCCACTATTGCATCCACACATTTTGTTCAATGAGTGTACGACACCTGCTTGCCTGTGCGTGCAAACTGTTGAGATGTACACTCATACAATCATGGAGAGGCGACTTTCCTGTTGAGCCACCCTCTGGCTTCTGAGATTTCAGAATGTGGGCAGCCGGTGTGGTATAGTGGTCAGAGTGTTGGCCTAGGACTTAGGAGAGTCATGGCTGGACTCTTCCTTCCTCTCTGAGCTCCTTGTGAGCTCCCCGGTGTGTGTGTGGCGCCTTCTGCACATGCTCTACGGTACCCGAGGAGCTAGAGTTCGCCTCGTCCGCAGCTGCCACTTTGGGAGAGGCTCTGCGGGGCGAAAGGAAGATAGGGGAGATGTAAGGGCGGAAGCAGCGCCATCTGGATGAGGAGCCAATCGCGAGGGGCTTCTTCGGAGAGGCAATGTGGACGGAAGTGGAAGGGCAGGAGCGGGTGGGAGCGGCGCCATCTTGACGCTGAAGGCGTGGGCGCCATCTTCGGAGAGGCTTTTCGACCGGAAGCGGGGAGCAGAAAAGGCGGAAGCAGCGCTATCTTGATGCTGAAGTCGGCGCCGACATCTTAAATGAGGGTTGGCCGACTGCCCACGCCCGCTATCTTGTTTGGGGCATTCTTCCTCGACAATCTCCCACACTTCAGGACGGGGGGAGGTGGGAGGGAAATAGCTTAAAACCTGACCAGCAAAGTGGTCTAAAACCTGCCCCCCTGGGGCTGAGGTCCCTGTCCTGGAGGCAGGCCGATGTCCCCAACTTAAGAAAGGGGACAAAGTTGGGTCTGCGATTCAGCTTGATGTTGATACCAGGTAAAGTCCTAAAACACATCACTAAACAGTGATCTTATGAGCACTTAGAAAAGGATGCTGTGATTACGAAGAGCCAGCATGGGTTTCTCAAAAACAAGTCATACTAGACCAATTCTCTCTCTCTCTCTCTCTCTCTCTCTCTCTTTCTTTCTTTCTTTCTTTCTCTCTCTCTCTCTCTCTCAAAATAGAGTTACAAGGTTGGTGGATCCGGTGAATGCTGTGGGCGTACTGTTTCTTGATTTCAAGGATGTCGAAAAAGCCCTCCATTATATTATTGCAGAGAAGCTGGTAAAATGTGGGCTGGACAATGTTATTGTTAGGTGGATTTGTATATCGTTGACTGACCAAACCTGAAGAGTTCCTCATCTTCCTGGGGAAAAAAATGGAAAGTGGGAATGCCACAGGGTTCTGTCCTGGGTCCATGGTTGTTCAGCGTCCTTATAAATGACTTGGATGAAGGTATTGAGGGGATGCTCATCAGATTTGCAGATGACACCATACAAGGAGGGGTAACTATTGCCGCAGAACACAGAATTCAAGATGACCTTAACAGGTTGGAAAATGGGGGCCAAACTCACAAAATGAATTTCAATAGCGACAAAGGTAAGGTTCTACGCTTAGGAAAGAAGAACCAGATGCACCAATATGGAATGGGGGATATCTGGCTTGACAAGCAGTATTTAGGGCTCTTAGTAGACCACAAGGGTAACATAAGTCAGCAGTGTGATGCAGCAGGGAAAAAAAGCTAATTCAATTTGAAGCTGCATCAACAGAAGTCTAGTGTTCAGATCAAGAGAAGTAATAGGTAAAGGGACTCTTGACCATTAGGTCCAGTCGTGACTGACTCTGGGGTTGCGGCGCTCATCTCGCGTTATTTGCCGAGGGAGCCGGCGTACAGCTTCCAGGTCATGTGGCCAACATGACAAAGCCACTTCTGGCGAACCAGAGCAGCACACGGTAACGCCGTTTACCTTCCCACTGTAGCGGTACCTATTTATCTACTTGCACTTTGACATGCTTATGCTTTCTAACTGCTAGGTTGGCAGGAGCTGGGACCGAGCAATGGGAGCTCACCCCGTCGTGGGGATTCAAACCGCTGACCTTCTGATAGGCAAGCCCTAGGCTCTGTGGTTTAACCCACAGCGCCATTAAGACTCCATAAAAAAACGCATGCGTTGAACACTGTTGCATTGCATAGATATTCCACTAGATGGCAGCTAAGCTTTTCTAAAGAATATCCTCCGGAAAAGTAAAAGGTTCCAAGTTTTGAGGGTTTAGGAAAATCCTTCATTTTCTACTGGCTAGACAGTTTATGCCTGTGGATGTTAAGGCATTGACTATG
Organism: Zootoca vivipara; assembly: GCF_963506605.1. Lineage (NCBI taxonomy): Eukaryota > Metazoa > Chordata > Lepidosauria > Squamata > Lacertidae > Zootoca > Zootoca vivipara. The sequence continues at coordinate 17,183,707 of NC_083290.1, forward strand.
TCCTATATCTTGTAAGATTTCAAGGCCTGTTTCCCCTCCTTTAGAAATTATAGCTCCCTGAGGGTTGGTCATACCAATGACTCTTCCAGCACAAAACCCCAAGTTGCAGATAACATTACCCTTCAGGCAGATTGCACCAATGGAAATTTGTAAGGTTATCAGGCTGTTGGTGGCCTAAGTATTGCAGAGTCTCATTGTACAAGGTCAAAGTCAACAGGAGAGACGTTTGGATTGCAGGCAGAATAACTGACCCCCAATAAGCCAGATCAGATAAGCCGCCTGGCCTTTGGGTTTTGATTTGGGCCATTTTAAAATGAGGCTGCATTTTAAAACAATTTTAAAATCTAAATTGTATTCTAACCTGCATTTTAATCAATTGTTTTTCTTTCTTTTATGTTTTATTGTAATTTTATTGATGTCAGCCGCCCTGAGCCCGGCTCTCACTGGGGAGAGCGGGGTATAAATAAAAAAATATTATTATTATTATTATTATTATTATTATTATTATTATTATTATTATCACCCCCTTCTGTATAATATTATGCCAATGGGGCAGAAAGAAAACCATTGCACATAAGCAATGTCCACATGTGTGCTTATGGCACAGAATTTATTGCCACACCTGTGTTCTCCCCTCTCCAGCTTGCTTCTCTTTCTCCCCCTCACCGTTTCTCTGCTTTTGTTCTTCTGGGTCTCATTTGCACCTTCTCTTTTCTTTCCTGACGCATCAATCACGGGCAGATTACAATGTGGAAAAGCAGATGGGGACCTGGGTGACATTTCAGCACATTGCCCCTGCACTCACAAGCAGGTGGGAGTTGTTTGCTTCCAAGCCAGCCATTCCAGAGGCCACTTAAATGGCCAACAGATTGTCTCCAATGTGAGTTGACGAGGAGATGCATCCAACTTTCCAAAATGTAGCTAGCGAAGGGTCACCGGAATCTTAAAACACAACTGAAGCAGCAATATCTTGCACTCCTAGCCAGCCCTATCATTTGTGGGCCACAGGCAGCAGGTTAGTTGCATGTTAGCTGGGTTTGGCCTAATTACATTCTCTCCTTTTTTTCAACAGGCTGTTGGGCAATGAGTGGAGACGGAGGACAAATTTACTTTGCTTTGCATCTTAAGTGAAAAGAAACTCTTCTGGATTTGCATTTCTCAAGCCAATATACCAACATCAAAAGAGAAACGTATTTAAAAGTTGCACTTGTACAAGTTTTAAGATGCAGTTCTCCATGCAAACAATATATGCAAAAATGCATCTGTTAGGGGGAAATGTGCATAAAATTGCATGTATTAGTAAAAATAACATACAAAAATGCACTATATTAGGGGAAATTGTTTGCAAAAATGTATATCAATCAAAATTAATATAATACAATAAAATTAAATATAATAGAAAAATGTGTTTATGAGGAGAAATCAATTCATGAATTTTAATGTTTTTTTGTTTTTAAAAATGCAAATAACTCCAGAAATGTGGAAAACAGAATTTAAGATTGGAAAAATGAGAAAATTTGAGCACCAAAATGGACAGATCTGCCTAGCTCCCTCACAGACAGCAAATGACCCCTCTAACACACCCTGTCCCTGGTTGCCCACCCTTGCTCTATGCCAGTCGTGGGCGCTTGCAGCCTTCCAGTTGTTGTTGATCTGCAACTCCCACCATCCCATAGCTGCCAAGTCTCCTGTTTTCCGCTGTTATCCCAAATAGAGAAAAATCCCGTTAATCCCCCGGATTTCCTACCTGCCATGGAGGCTCCTTCTGTGCATGTCTGGACATGTGCAGAACCGATTTCGGGTGCCGCTCTGCCCATGTCTGGGCACCGGAAATTGGGCAGCGGCGGCACCGGAAGTTGCTCTTACGTATGTCCAGACATGCATAGAAGCGACTTCTGGTGCCGGCGCTGCTGATCCCGGATTTTTCTTACCGGGAGTTGGAGGGTATGCAGCATCCCTGCCTGTTGCCTCCACAGTGGAACTGCAGCCTATGCCTACTGCACTCCAGCTCCATTACTGAAGGCAGCCCTGTATAGGAAAGTTTTTAATGTTTTATTATGTTTTTGTATATGCTGGAAGATGCCCAGAGTGGCTGGGACAACCCAGTCAGATGGACGGGGTACAAATAATAAGATTATTATCATCACAGGCACTGGCTTTAAGTACCCTGCTCTCTCTGGAAGGCTAAAATTTGTGCACTTCCAATAAAGGTCCAATGAAAGCTATCCAAAAATTCTGCAATGCACTTTGGTGGAGCGCAGAGAATTTCATTAGAATGGTAAAACGAGAAAACTCAGGCCAGTGGCGGCCGTGTCACCAGGTGCAGCACAGTTGGATGAGGTCCATGGAAAATGGCCTCCTGGGCCAAATTGGGACCTGTTCCAGATCTAACTAGTCGGTAGACCACAGTTTTAAAGGAAGGCAGGGGACCATTTTGGAATAGGGCTTAACTTAGAGCGAAACCATTCCATTAGCTTCTATTCTACCTAACCCGGAGAACTCTTTGTGCTGTATTTCTTCTGTTTTGTGCGACCACATCAGAAGACACATCATGTCATTTCTTAACGCCGTGTTACAAGCCGCAGCCACTATAAATCTCTCCCTGCCCCACCCTCCAGAGGTACCGTCTGTAAAACGGCTTCCATTCTCCACCTGAAAGTATTATTAACTGCAAACATTGGGCTCCCTTTCCGTGAGTGTCATTTCCCAGCCATGTTACGTATTTCTCTCTCTCCTCTTCTGCATTGGGAAAGGGGGAATTTGCTTGACTTTATTAAAACAAATAAGTCCCCTTCCTCATACAACTTCCGACTCAAATACCCCTTTCTTCCTGAAACACTGCAAGCACGCTTCACATTCCCTCCACCTGGCAGGTCTGTTTCCCAAGAAAAGGAGAAGGGGGGGGGGAGCCAGCTTCCTCCTTTCATTAAAAGGTATAAAAATGTCAGTGCCACTGAAAATACAATATCTTTATTCTCATCGTCTAGGAGACAGGATGTGGAGAGGGTGTTAAGTGTCAGCGATGTCAATTTTTACTTCCTGCCCCCTAATCAATCCCGCATGAGGCCTGTCCTTCCAGGTAGGCCTTGCTTAGGCCCCAAAGCTGACCTGTTCTGGGCCCCTTTGGCTTCAGTCGCCTGGAGGCTCAGGGGAAAGGGACCTGGGCAGGTATTAGTCCCAGGCTGTCTCACCCCAGCTCCAGGGTTAGAAATATGAAGGAAATTTGTCATGATCTGTTCAAATGGCTCGGGGATTATTTTCTGGATGATTTCATAGTCTGGCTATTAGCAGCTCTGAAATATAACGCCGCCAGCGCTTGGGTTTGGCTCTCAGGAAAGGGGAGCGAAGGACGGGGTTCAAGGTGGAGGAGCAGAGGTGCGGGAAGAGCAGTGGCAATCTGGACTTTGGGGGCCAGTTTAGGAGCATAGGAGGCTGACCCAGTCATACCCTTTGTCCCTCTCATTCCTTATTGTCTACACTGACTGGCAGCAGCTCTCCAAAGTTTCAAGCAAGCGATAATTCCCAGTCCTACTGGAGATTGAAACTGGAACTTTTTGTGTGCAAAGCAGATGTTCCACCACTGACCTTTGGGTCAGCTCTGGTTATGGTCTGGGCCTTCAACAAGGGTTATACCACAGTTTTATCAGTTACAACATGTTGCATAATCTCTATCTCTCCTTGCCCCAATAGGAGCGAAGATACCATAAGTTGTTGGGGTTCAAACAAGCTAATCCACTCTTTCTCCCCACCCTGCGTTTTCTGTTTCTTTCTTTTGCAGCAGACGCTCAACACATTACAGCTTCTGGAAAGAACTGAACAGGCTGAGTTATTACTGGACTGTGTTTATGTGTTTTTTGGGGGGGCTGGACCTCCCCCCTTTTGCTTCTGCATATCTCAAGATTGACCTGAGCATTCGCACACCTCCTTTTGTTTTCTCGATTGTCCCAGTCCCGAACCCGCAATTAGGGGAAATGAGATGGTTCAGAGATGCACCATTGTTGCTAATGAAAACATCTGCAGTTGCACTTGTTGCCTTGCTACAGTTTGTATGCACAATGCAAGGCTAAGAAAAACAACCTGCCTGCCGTCACTTGCCACCTGCCTGCCACCCACTGCCACCCCCTCCCTGCCCTGGGATTTTCACTCAACAAATCAAACTGCTTACTCTGAAGATATTGGCAATATACATTGTTGACAAACTGTTGTAATACAGTGGTACCTTGGTTCTTGAACTCAATCTGTTCTGGAAGCCCGTTCAACACACAAAACGTTCACAAACCAAGGCGTGGCTTCTGATTGGCCCTGCAAACAATGCCAAAACAGACACCCGGCTTCTAAAAAACGTTTGCAAACCAGAACATTTTGGGGTTTGCGGCAGTCGGGAGCCGATTTGTTTGGGAACCAAGGTACCACTGTATATGTGAAAGGTTGGTATCTCCCTCCCCCCGCTTTTTTTAAACTTATAGCTTGTCAAAGTTCCTTAACAAATCAAACAAGAAACAACTGTTTATTTCTGTACAGCCGCATTCATATCTCCAAAATGAATACGACTGGCTGCAGGCACATTATAAGGTGCAATATTTATTGTGCTGTTTTCTCCGTCATAAATATCTCCCTCATTAGTGCTGCGGTTTGGAGCAGTGGAGCAGGGAAAGAGGGTGCAACAGGGGCAGAGTATGCTATAGCAGGCAGGAGGGTGCATGTCAAAGCCCAGAAGGTCAGAGCGGGTCACAAGCCAGGTCCTTGTTAAATGTTTCAGTGTGTTTGCACAAGAGGCGAACTGGCCACATCGGGCTGCAAAACGAGAATCGGGTTTCATGGTGGCAGAGGAGAAATGTTCAAGAAGGAAACTTATCGTTCCATAGCCATGAGAAAAGCGTGATGTAATGCGAGCGGCATGTTGATGCATCGCTGTCCTTCGGGAGTTTGAGAAAACAAGGTCTGCAGCCGCCCGACCTCATATTCTTCTGCATCCGTGGCCTGTCAGCAGCTAAGGTCCTTCAAGATCAATGCCTTAGCTCTGCGATGAAGAACTTGCATTTCTCTGTATGTAGGGTTTAATTTGAACCAGGCCCAGAGCTTCTTCTTTTAAAGATGGGACTCTGTGGTGGAATATATAAGCAAAATGAAGAAAAGTGAGACAGGAAGGTTAGCTCACATATGCATGATATGTGTTGCTTAGGGACACGAGAAGCTAACTTAAAGCAGGCAAGACTCTTTGTCCACCTCTGGCCTGTTAACATCTACTCTCAACGGAACTAGATTTCTGGGGTGGGATCCTCCAGGGCAATGGAAGCTGGTCTCTTAGGGTGCTGTAGGAGCCAACTCCTAGGGGCCAAGGTCCCTTCTGCCCCCCAATAAAATATGAGAGGGCATTGTTGACAGGCAAGTTGACAGGCATTGCCATTCAAATGGTGTGTGTGCGCCATGTATTGTGATTGATTATGTGGGGTGGGGCTTACCTCCCCACTCCATATTTTATTTACATTGGCACCCATGTCGGGTGCATTTAGCAGTGCTTCACAAATATAGCTTTAAGGTGGTGTGATCCTTGGGGCACATGTTGAACGATTCAGCTACGTATATGGTGACCTATTTTATGTCTGTGGGAAATGAGAAAAGGTCACTAGAAAGGTAGGAACCGCCCCCCCCCCAAGTGGATGTGTGAAATGCCCCTTATCTTGTTAAGTTGCATTGCGAGTTGAACCCCTAAGTTGAGCCAACACAAACAAGTAGCAAGATATGCTGTTAAGACCCTGGAATTTTCTCTGGAGATTCTGCAGGCAGCCATTCATTCTGTGGAAGTGTAAGACTATCTGCTGGGGGAAAGCCCAGATCCTGCTTTGCGTTCAGACCGCATTCCACTTGTGAGGTCTGATATATTCCTGCACTCAGAAGCCATATGAATCGGTGGATATTGTTACCTAACTTTCTCGGTTCCTGTGGCACACCTATCTGATAAAAATATTATATGTGCACCTTAGGGCCAAAGTTAATACCTCACGACGGCATCCTTTGCTGTACAAAGAAGGTGAAAATGATTGACTAGGCTCACTTGGCCTAAGAAACCAAAACAGGATACAGTCAAGGAAGCCTGCTTAGAAGAACAAGAATTTTTACAACTTTGCAGGGCCTGGAACGAGGGGGGAGGAATTAGCAAAGACTAAGCAGCCCTTTTGAAAATGTGCTCCAGGATACTGTGCAGTTCCACAATTTTTAAGCATTCCTCAACGAGGAATTAAGGAAAGACCGTCTCATTCCTACAGTTCCTCCCCTGCGGTGTACATCTGTGGTCGAGTGATTTGCGCTTTCTAGGGTGTACTTGCCTTTCATGCCACCTGAGGGTGGATCTCAACATACGTAAGAACATAATCAGAGCCTGCTGGATCAGGCCAGTGGCCCATCTAGTCCAGCATCCTGTTCTCACAGTGGCCAAACAGATGCCCCCAATGGGAAACCCACAAGCAGGACCTGAGTGCAAGCATTTTCCCTTCCTGCAGTTTTCCAACAACTGGCGTTCAGCAACATTGCTGCCTTCGACTAGAGGCAGAGCATAGCCATCCTGGCTAGTAGTCATCAATAGCCCTCTCCTCCTCCTCGAATTTGCCTGATCCTCCTTTAAAGCTATCCAAGTGGCTGGTGGCCATCACTGCCTCCTGTGGGAGAGAGTTCCATAGTTTAACTATGCGCTGCATGAAGGAATTATTTTGTCTGTCCTGAATCTTCCAACATTCAGCTTTATTGGATGTCTATGAGTTCTAATGTTATGTGAAAGGGAGGAAAAAAACAACAACCTCTGCCTTCTTTCTCCGTGCTCAGCACTTCTATCACATCCCCCCTTTTTTGTAAGTTAGAAAGCCCAGATCTTGTAAATGCAAGCCTCAAAGGTGGCTGCATCCTGCTCCTTTGGGCTAATTGCTAGCCAAGCCCCTTCTCCATAGACCTGTGCCGGATTGCTGCAGCGTGGAGCACATTCTCACGAGGAAGTGCTGCTTTCAGAGATGTGACCAAAGGCTGCCTAGATGCAAAGGAAACGTGAAGAGCACTCGGCATTTGTTCACTAAATTAAGGCCAATCAAAAAGCTTCAATTTCATAGCTCATTATTCACAGGCTTGTGTGGGCTGGAGCACTAGAATTTGGATTTTTTTTTAATTTATAAAAAAGCCAATCATATGGAAGCAATTAGTCAAAACTTTGTTAAGAAAGAAAAGCGGGGGAAAGCATTAAGGTGCTTGTAGCATTAAAGCTCAAGTGATCCATAAGCTGGGACCATAATTCACCAACACTTAATGGCAGTTACCCTGCAGATGTGCTTTTTATACAGAAATATCAGCTTACCACTTTGAAAAATTAGCCGACTGAAGGCTAGCGGGCTTGAAGCTGGCTCTGGGGGATATTAGATGTTGGCTGAGCAGCCGTCTCACTCCAAAGGGACGGCAAGCAGAGGTGGAAATGGCTTCGGATGATTGTTAGGAAGGGAGTTTGCTCCTCACAGGTCTGTGACTTTCTTGCGTTTCAAAACGGCAAGTGAAATTCCAAAATATATATCCCAGCGGTCGCTTTGCGTGCTGGATCCTTGAACTGCCCAACTCAGTCTTTCTCGCTCATCATTCGCCCCTGGGAGATATCTTCCAGCTCCTGCAGCAAAAGTAAATGTTAAATGGTGTGGCTAAGATTACGAAAGTGTTTCTCCACCAGCAATATAAGAAGGGAAATGCACACCCCCCTCCACCCTTCCTCATCCAACTAAAATACACCAGTGGTAGTTGAAAACCCTTAATTTGGCTTGGACTCTCCCATTTGTTTGGGTGCTTACATGTGCAACAATGCTCGGTGGGGTTCCGCCCCTCCATCCTTCTGCTCCACCATCGCTGGAGAGGAGGCAGGGTAAAGAAGTCCAGAGATTCCATTCAGTTTGCCTCTAAAGTGGAATTTATCCAATTCACACTTTCTGATGCAGTATGAGAATGGAACACACACAGGAAGAACACATGGTTCTGATTGGCTTTGGATGGGTTGATTGACGGAGAAGGTTACGAGTATCTCACCCCCATTATAAATCTTTGTGCACACTCCTTCTCCATGGCTTCTTACAGAGTTAAAAGGGGTGTGTGTGTGTGTGTGTGCGTGTGTGCGTTCGTGCATGTGTGCGCGAATGAGCAAAAGAAACCCCCCCCAAAGCCATTTCTGTGGGAAAGAGATGCTGGAGACAGGGGCGGGACCTGTTGGTTGTGATTATTGTGATTGGCTGAGCTGAGAAGATGGGCAGAAGCATCCAAGAAGCCTCTCAGTCAGTGTATTAATTAGGATTGTGGGTGATGGGAGACAAACTCAACTGTGGCTTTGGAGGTGTTTTTTTGGGGGGGGGGTTCAGAATCTTGGGAGAGCTCTACCCCACTTAGGCATACAGGTGGGAAACCAAAGGATTGCCAATAGTCTGCAATTTGGAAGAAGTGGCCACTAAAACCAGGGTCCATGGAAATAATGGAAAATATAATTGGAATCAGAATTGCTGGAAAGGATGTACCTTTCAGTTCGAGACTGATTTATTTCATGTATGAATTGCTTCCCAGAGGCATCCAGAAGTGAATTAACAATAAAAAACATATATAAAAACAAGGGCTTCCCTCGTTGTGTCCAGGGCTTTCCACATTCACTCAAGCTCCAAAATGCTAGGAAATTGCAACTACTGAGAGCCAATCCCTTAACAGATGGCTAAGGTATAGTGTCCTGTTAGATGCAGCTTCACCACCACCTGGGAGATGGATGGCCATCCATGGCAGAGGGGGGTGGGCGAGCCGAAGCCCCAGAGTTGTCTGTTGACACATGGAGTCTACGCAACTGATGCAGTTGTGCAACTGAAGCTACCGTTCCACATTGCAAGTGCCCAACTTGGCAACTGATGCTATCCACTTAAGACAATAAGAGTTGGAAGGGACCAGGAAGTGACAGGGTAGAAATGAACTAAAGGGGAGTTTTTCCTGAGAGGGAGGAATTAGTGTTTCCGATCCAAAATGACCTCGAACACTACGGTTGGCATGTCAAGTGGTTCGTGTGTGTGTGTGTGTGTGTGTGTGTGTAGTTCAAAAGCTATGCGTGGAATACGACAAAGTCATTGCATCAGTACAATATGCTTTCTGCTCAGATTTGAGGACCCACAGCAGGGTCTCCAAACTAAGGCCCGGGGGCCAGATGCGGCCCAATCGCCTTCTCAATCAGGCCCGCGGATGGTCCAGGAATCAGCATGTTTTTACATGAGTAGAATGTGTCCTTTTATTTAAAATGCATCTAGGTTATTTGTGGGGCCTGCCTGGTGTTTTTACATGAGTAGAATGTGTCCTTTGATTTAAAATGCATCTGGGTTATTTGTGGGGCCTGCCTGGTGTTTTTATATGAGTAGAATGTGTCCTTTTATTTAAAATGCATCTCTGCCATTTAGAAGACATCTGAAGGCAGCCCTGTTTAGGGAGGCTTTTAATGTTTAATAGATCACTGTGTTTTATTTTTCTGTTGGAAGCCGCCCAGAGTGGCTGGGGAAACCCAGCCAGATGGGCGGGGTATAAATAAATAAATAAATAAATAATAATAATAATTTGTGGGACATAGGAATTCATTCATATTTCCCCCCCCCCAAAATATAGTCCAGCCCTCCACAAGGTCTGAGGGACAGTGGACCGGCCCCCTGCTGAAAAAGTTTGCTGACCCCTGACCCACAGGATGAGTAGCTGGAGGGGAAGTTCAGTTACACGAGCGAAAGTAATCCCACTTGTGCAGTGAGATTGTTGGATACATTCTTGTATCAGATGCTCACCGACTGGCAGATTTCATGGGCTGGTGAGCTCCTGTCTGGACTACTGCAATGTGCTGTCAGTCAGCCTACCCTTGAAGGCAGTCCGGGGGCTGGAGTTAGTGCGGGATGCAGCTGCTTGATGATGATGATGATGATGATGATAATAATAATAATAATAATAATAATAATAATAATAATAATAATTTATTATTTATACCCCGCCCATCTGGCTGGGTTTCCCCAGCCACTCTGGGCGGCTTCCAACAGAAAAATAAAACACAGTAATCTATTAAACATTAAAAGCCTCCCTGAACAGGGCTGCCTTCAGATGTCTTTTAAAAGTCTGGTAGTTGTTTTCCTCTTTGGCATCTGTTGGGAGGGCGCTCCACAGGGAAGGCGCCACCACCGAGAAGGCCCTCTGCCTAGTTCCCTGCAACTTGGTTTCTCGCAATGAGGGAACCGCCAGAAGGCCCTCGGCACTGGACCTCAGTGTCCGGGCAGAACGATGGGGGTGGAGACCCTCCTTCAGGTATACTGGACCGAGGACATTTAGGGCTTTAAAGGTCAGCACCAACACTTTGAATTGTGCTCGGAAACGTACTGGGAGCCAATGTAGATCTTTCAAGACTGGTGTTATGTGGTCTTGGCAGTCCAATGGGACCATGGGTCATTGATCCTAAAAGCACTGCACGGGCTGCCAGTGAGCTATAGGGACAATTCAAAGTCTTAGTACCGGTGTATAAAGTCCTAAACAGCTTGGAACCCAGGGATATAAAAGAACACATTCCCCAGTATCAGCCATTTCAGACCCCACCACCAGCAGGTAAGGTTATGCCATTCCCCGGAGGGTGCCAGGTTGATGTTGACCCATGACAGGGCCTTTTCAGTGGTGGTTCTCTGCTTGTGAAATGCCCTCCCTTGGTGAGGGGTATCTGTCTCCATCATTACTGACTTTCAGGAAGAATGCGAATATATTCCTATTTACTCATGCATTTAGTGGCACTGTTCCCAGCAATCCTGAGATCACTGGATGAGAGAATGTTTCCAACTGTTTTCATATTTAGTTATTTATTCATGTGCTTGCTTCTTTATTTTAAATACATTTTCATAGTGATGTGTTTGCCACCCTGGGCTCCTCTGGGCGGGGGGAATGGCAGGAGAGCAATGGAACAAATACGGCATTTTTTTAAAGCCGGAACTTGCTGGAACTCAGTTCCGGTACCTCTCAGTTGTGCTCCTGTACTCAGGGTGAGTCCCGTACTGAAAACCCAAAGCACCTCCATCCTCTTGAAGGTGAGTGTTTTCTAAACTCAGACATACATTCTCCTTACAGGGAAATGCAACATAATGGAACCCCAGGATTCGCCATAAACTTTTGGCCTCGCTGGAATCAAAAGATGCTGTAGATCAAATAGGGACCAGGCTGCCTGAAGATCTCTGATCCAACGTAGTGGTGTGTGAGAGTCGACCAAGCTGAAGAAAGACCCCAAGTTTATCTCCTCATGCCTTTCAGTTATGGGGCACAGTTATGGGCCTTCCAGTCCCAGGCACTGTGTGGAGGCCCTTGGTTATTTATTTGTTCCTGTAATTTGTAGCTTTTCCTCAGCAAGGGCTGAGATCACGCTCTTGTCTTGCAAATCCCTTTGAAGAACAATAAAGCCCAATATATATCTATAATGCACACACATACATAGTTTTGAAGAGGGACAGATGTAATCTTATCTGGTGCTGGCCTCACAATAACAGGAAAAGGCAGGGAGGCCTGGAATCTGAGGGTGGAGAAGGGTTAAGAGCGAAGGCTTGTAATGGTCCCTGAGAGACATCTTTAATCAGAGGCAGGCTGCTGAGTTGGCGCATAGCATTCTGGTTTGGACGTTCTCTTTGAAGATGGAGGAGGAAAGGAAGCCCATGGCGGATGGGCAGGTTAGGAGCAACAAGGGGAGGAGCCAACAAGGGCGCTTGGCCTGCTAGCCTTTGCTAAACGAAGGAGGTAGGCCTCGCTTGCAACTCTTACAAATTTATCTTCTTCTTGGTATTTGCTCCCACAAGGGCAACTCGGATGGCTATAAAACAGGATCGGGCAAATTCAGGGAGGATAACACTGTCATTGACTACTTCTTTGGCCAAATTGTTTTTATTAATTTCCCAAGTTTTAGCAAAAACATTGTCACTGACTGCTATTCATCACGGTTATGTTCTGCCCCTGCTGTGGAATGTAGTATGCCTCTAAAACCCAGTCTTTTCAGCTGTAGGAGTCAGTGTGGTGTTGTGTATTGAGTCAAAGGATTTTATATCTGTATTACTATTGTCTGAATTTGCATTAGGGTAAAGTAACTGCCTTTTGGTACCTGAAGGTACAGCTACTATTGGTTCATTTAAGCTGCTGTATTTGGATCCTCTGTCTTATTGGTTTCCTCCAAAAGGCGGCACTGTGATTGCCTGATATTCTTCCCTCCAAAATGTATCCCTTTCTAGCTAGTCCCCCCCCCCCCCGTCCCTATAAATGTAGCCCTCTCCTCAGAGTTTAGTCTTGTTTGCTTTAATAAAGAAGTGTAACTAGAGAACTGACTCCAGCATATTATGTCAAGAGAGCTGAAATCACGAACCCCACGTCACAACATGTGGTATAGTGGTTAGAGTGTTGGACTAGGACCTAGGAGACCAGCGTTCAAATCTCCCCACTCTTGGCCATGAAGCTCACATTCGTTGTGATCTGCGAATGTAACAAAAGTTGCTTTCTAATGAAAATCTAATGCAACCAATAGATTTTGGTTAAAAAGTAATCTTCACTACGATCACAGGCCGGTCACTAAGTTACAGTCAAACAAACAGAGTTTGCAATTAGCAAGGCAGCAGCAGAGTTTTAGGAATTAACAGCGCAGCAAAGGACTAGGGTTATAGGTGTGTGTGCATTGCTACACATTCACTGTCCTGTTTAGACTGGATTGCTGAGTACAGTTGCCAAGGATGTGTAGCCGCCCAGTTCCTAGCAATGCAAGCTGGTGCACAGAATTGTGCCACTTTTGCTCTACACAACCTCTGGAATGTTCTTAAGCAAAACACACAACCAACTGAAGCAAAATTTTCGCTACAATTATAGGGCTTGGCGAACAAGAATTTCTTCACCTAGAGTGCAAAATACCTTTTAGGGGTCGGGTGAGCCTCTTGAGGTAAGTGAGGCACCATCACCTTGTAGCCACCCAACACACTTCCTTGGTGAGGCAACTCAGAGAAGAACCTCCAAAGAAGACCTCAAGTCCAGGCAGGTATATATGGGAGAATGTGATCCTTCCGTTAGTTTTGGTTCGAATCATTTATGGTTTACCCATGGCATGGTGGAGAAGCAGCACTTTCCTGACCTCCCAGCAGCTGAGTTGCTGCTTCTTACCAGGAGGGAGGGAGGTGCAAGGCAGTGGGGAGGTTGGCATGGCACAAACACACTAGCAGAAGCTCCCCTATTGCCTCACCCCTGCCTCTCTCCCTTCAGGTATGTAGCAGTGACTTAGCTGTTGGGAGGTCAGGTTGGCACAGTTGCCTTACCTTGCCATCCGCTGCTGGGCTTACTAGTCTTCTCTTTGAGGACTCCCTGTATCCTTAGAGCACAGTTTGAGCTGACTTGTGCTGACTCGTTCTGAGAAATAATTGATCACCACCAAGACCAGAGCCAGGAAGAACCTGAGCATTTGCAAGGATGGAGGCTGAAGGTTAGTAGTCGGTTTAAGTACACCTCGGTTTGAGTATTTTCAGTTTAAGTACTCCGCGGACCCGTCTGGAACGGATTAATCCACTTTCCATTACTTTCAATGGGAAAGTTCGCTTCAGGTTAAAGTACGCTTCAGGTTAAGTACAGACTTCCGGAACCAATTGTGTTTGTAAACCGAGGTACCCACTGTAGAGGAGAGAGAATGAGAGGCAGCAGGGTGTGTGGGTGTGTGGATGTGTGCGTGTGTGTTTTCCCAGCTCATGTTAGGACTTAGGAGGCTGAATGCTTACAAGGTGATGATCCCACCGCAATTCAGAGCAGCCATGTCTGATGTTCTGAGCTCCACTTCCTGATATAAGCAAGGGAGAAAGTGTCAAAGCGAATGAAGCCTGGCTGAGGCAGCCTGGCTCTGAGATGCATTGCAGGTGCTTCTTTTCGCAGAGGAGGACAGATAATGAATAAAACATGGTTGCTGCTTTTCATGGCAGGAAATGTGACAAGCTCAAAACCTTATGACTTGGAGAAGCAAGTGAAATATGACTTTGAGCTCATCCGAAAAAATGCCTAACTAATCCAAGATGTTGCTCCGTGTATTCCTGCTGAGGCGGGTTATTGGTTGGAACAGTTTTACAAGTAACTGGGATGGGGGGGGGGAGAAAGCTTGAGAAGGGGTGTGTGCAATGATTTTTTTTAAAAGGACAACAGGATGTGGACTTTGAGCAAGGATGATATAATATCAGGCATTAAAGGTGGAGTCTCTCCCTCCCTCCCTCCCCTTTTATTTTTACATGGTCATAACCCCATTGCCTGTGAGCCCAGAGGGAAAGCATAAGATAAAGACACAAACTATATAAAATTGTTCTACGTATGAAAATCACAAAGCAGAGGCCTTCCAAAAATAGACATTACAGGGACCCACAAATTTTCTGTATTCTCAGATGTTGCTCTGTTCTCCAAGCAGGAAAGATCTTGGAGCCAGGAGTGTGTTCAGCTGCCAACCTGAGTGCTTTGCACATGAGCACAAGATGCCTCTAGAGTCTAGATGGCTTGCTTATGGAACATTCACCCTGACTTGCTCCTGCATAAAGCTTCCAGAAGTTAGACGATGCTTGGACTTTCTTGAGCGTTGGTTCTGATTTGTTTGCAGGGAAGGTGATGTGACAACAAGCTTTCACCCCGATTCCCTTGTGCTATGATTCGGCATCTTCCCATTAATCATTCCTTCACCGGACACGCCTCCGTGCATTTCCATTTCCTTTTCCTAATCTCAAAAAAGTGGATTTATTGTGCCAGGGTGAAATAATGCTTTAATGCCCAAACCTACAATTCTGATATATGTGTGAATCCCCTTTGCAAAATGAACAGAACAAGACAGATGGTTCAGCTGGGTCTGCTTATGTTTCCATCTATTTGTTGTTCCTGGCATTGCTCACACATAACGAAAAACGTAACACTTTAAAATGTGTAATATATCCATGCACTCTACATTTATTTTTTTATTGCATTAATATCCCACTTTTTCCTCCAGGGAGCTCAAAAGTGGCATACAAGGTTTTTCCAATCCTCATGCAATCCCTACAACAACCCTGCGAGGTAGGCTGAGCTTCCTGGCCAAGTGGAGATTTAAACCGTGGTCTCTCAGATCCTAGTCTGACACCCTACACCACACTGGTTCTCTAGCATCATACCACTTCAAACAATAATGGACCCCCCCCCAAAGAATCATGGGAACTGTACTTTGTTAAGGGTGCTGAGGGTTCTTAAGAAACCCCTCAATTTCCCTCCCAGAGCTACAGTTGCCAGAGAGGTTCAAGAATCAGTTCCTCTTCCCAGGGAACTCTTGTTCCTATTCCACACTCCTTTTTAAGAGCAGCCTGTGCTTTGAGAAGATCCTATACATCACTATAGTTTTTCACAGCAGTGGCTTCCATTTCTCCTTTATAAATGTGTTCTCCTTTTGTCAGCGTAGTAATAACATCTCTCATGTTTTCCTTGGGGACCGTCTGCTCCAGTTCTCCTGGACACTGTTTATCATCTGGCGCGTTATTAATAGCAATTCTGCCTGTTGGGTCAACTGAGTTCTCCTCACAGAATGCTTTGGGTTATTCTAAATTGCTCTGGCTGTGTTGCTTTAAGAGCAGGGCTCATTCATAACCACGTTCCCTGGTGGACTGAAGCCCTGACCTTTTGAGTATTTTTCAGTTTGATTTTTTTACACAAACCTAGGCCACTATACGAAATCATTTTCTTCCAATCTGCCTCAAAACCCTTCTCTGTGCTTTTTAAACCCAGATGGCCTCTCTCCTGTCTGAAGTATTAATTGTCAGGCTAGTAAATGCAGCTGCTACATGAGGTTTTGGATTCTCTGCGCTTAGAAGGAACCTTTAGCCCCCTTGAACTGGGAGGAAAAAAATATTTTGTTACAAGTTTGTGAGGTGCCTGGGCTCCCTTTATAATTCTGGACCCTGCTTTCTAATTCTGGGGTGCCAGATATTGAATTTAGCATGTTAAAATATTAGCCATGTTTAAAAGAAACAATCTGGGCTGGCATCTTGACGAAGTAATTGCCTGGACCAGGCAGAGGGCCTTCTCGGTAGTGGCACCCACCCTGTGGAATGCCCTCCCACCAGAGGTCAAAGAGAATAACAATTACCAGACCTTTAGAAGGCATCTTAAGGCAGCCCTGTTTAGGGAAGCCTTTAACGTTTGATGGATTTCTGTATTTTAATATTTTGTTGGAAGCCGCCCAGAGTGGCTAGGGGAACATGGCCAGATGGGCGGGGTATAAATAATAAATTATTATTATTATTATTATTATTATTATTATTATTATTATTAAAAGGGACCCAAGTGGCGCTGTGAGTTAAATCACAGAGTCTAGGACTTGCTGATCAGAAGGTCGGCGGTTCGAATCCCTGCAATGGGGTGAGCTCCCATTGCTTGGTCCCAGCTTCTGCCCACCTAGCAGTTCTAAAGCACATCAAAGTGCAAGTAGATAAATAGGGACGGCTCCGGCGGGAAGGTAAACAGCGTTTCCGTGCGCTGCTCTGGTTCGCCAGAAGCAGCTTTGTCATGCTGGCCACATGACCCGGAAGCTGTCTGCGGACAAACGCCGGCTCCCTCGGCCTATAGAGTGAGATGAGCGCCGCAACCCCAGAGTCGGACACGACTGGACCTGATGGTCAGGGGCCCTTTACCTTTATTATTATTATTATTATTATTATTATTATTATTATTATTATTATTATTGAGAGATGGACCATTAAAAGAGCACCAAGAAATGTTTGATGACCAAGGAAAAAGGCCCTTGACAGAGACTCTCTGGGTAGGACAGCAAACAGGGAAAGTTTCTCCCTGATGGCTTGAAAAGGGTGTGCACAGTGCAATAGTGTATATTGAAAGAAATTTGCGATAAAATGCTGGTGAAATTTCATGAGGACACTGCAAACGTTTGAGGAAATGGAACCTGAAAGACTGGAAAAAACCGACACAGAGGCAGAAATTGAAATGATCAGATTTATCCGCCTTGCCCAAGCTCATTGCACCTGTGCCCTGGTGGTAGATCCTGGTGGGTTTATGTCACCTAGTTTCATCTAGCAGAGGCTGTTCCCCCGCACACATGCCAAGGAGTCCGTGTACCAGGCCTCTTGGACTTTTCTGGCTTTCTTCTGAAATGCTCCAGTGATGAGAAGCAGAAATGAGATATCTGAGGGAGGAAATCTACTTGCCGGCTTCCTTTTTCACATGCAAGAAGCCAAAGGATGGGAAGCAAAAAGCCAGCTGTGCGTACACACACACACACACACACACACACACACACACACAGAGAGAGAGAGAGAGAGAGAGAGATGCAGAAGGAGGAGAAACTGCTCGAGTCAACACAGGTCTGACTCCAGCCAATAAGGCCTTTCTGGGCTCTCGGCAGAAACCACGATACTCATGTGCAAGTCAAGAAATTGTAAGCACCATGGAAAGCTAATTCCTCGCCCGCCCGCCCCTCCAGCTCTTGCTGTTGTGCCCAAGATGCCTGGCTGTAACCTGTGCAATTGTTTCCCTTCCCAATGGGCAAATCCCAAGGCCTTCCAGACGTGCTTCCAAGAGTCCAAAATAGAAAGTGGAAGGAAGTGACCTCCATGCACACAGGCACTCACACACAGGCTTTTCCCACCGCAAACCGTGCCTGGAACTTGGCAAAGCTTCCTCGCCTCTAATTGATTCCAAGTGCTTCAGGCCGGCTGTTAGGAAAATTTCCTGCTCTCAGCTGAAGGGAAAGATGGGGAGTGGGAGAAGCTGTATGCCCCAGCCCCTTGCTCCCCGCTCCCAGTCTCAAATTATTAAAATATGTTCCTCATTTGCCCCTGATCACATCTAGTTAGTTTTCAAAGGGTGTTTGTGTGTGTGTGGGAGAGTTTTATAGTTGGCGATGCCGCTCTAGCTCGGAGCCAAGAGGAAGGCTGCCCCTTGCATTTCACAGGGGCTGAGAGGGCACTGAAGGGGAACAAGTCTGCCCCATAGACATCCTGCTAGTTGTGGCAGCGTTTGGTGACATAGGGAACAGTGGTTTCAGATTTCCAACCCCTAGAAGCCTCTTTTCACAGCAGCGTATCTGTCAAAGTAGCTCCGTCTACCATGGATCTTGTGCATGTTGCAAAGGATTCTGGGATATACCCAAGGCCTCTGTAAGTTGCAGAGCCAAGAACTAGGGACTCAGCTATGCAACCGCAAATATGACATTTTAAGTGCACTTTACGTGTGTTATACAAACGTGACACTAGATGGTGATGGTGAGCTTATGGCAAATTCAATGCATTTTCCAAAACGCTTTAAATAAAACCATTTTTGCAGTGTGTTTTTTTAAAAAAAATTGTGCCTAGATTCCACCTAGGAGTCAGAAGGAACTGGACACAGTGGAGGCGGATGTTGACTAGTCAAATCCCAGCCTGATCTTCATTCATTGTAGTCTTTCTGGTTCAGGGGGGGAATCACTCCAACTGCTAGCCCATGTGTCTCACCACTAGGGGGCAGCAACTAGGACCAGGGCTGGATCACCCATGAGGCAAAGTGAGGCGACTGCCTTGGGCGGCAGGATTCACAGGGGCAGCAGACCTGGCCTCCCAAGGAATGCATCGTCCATTGCTGCTCCCACGGTGACAGCAACAGTTGTGGTGTGTTCCTTGGAGGCCGGATCCTTCACTGCCTTGGCAGCCCCCCCCCCCAACGCAGCCTCTGGGCAAATAGGAATCACTGCTGGTCTCTTCCTAAACTTGTTTCTTTCTTCTTTTTAAAAGTATTTTTTATTAAAGATTTCTTGAATTACAAAGGTGTGTGCAGTGTCTCTCATATTTCTACATGTATCATTTTTGCAAATCAGTTTCATTTGTTAAGACACTAAGAAGAATGAGGGAAAACGAGGCGGATAGGGGGTGGGAGGGTGGATGGGGGTGGGACCAGGTGACGATGTTTCTGTTTTGCTTAATATATGTAGGGCTTGATGTCAGCTTTGTTTGTGTAGGTTCTCCTTTATTCGCTTGTGTTCTTTTGGTGGTGAGAGAGATTTGGGTTGGCCAAGGGTGTAGTTGTTCATTTGTGATTGGCTATGATGGTCTTTGTTTTCATGTGTGAGTGGGGTGCGTGGGTGGGTGTTTTGGGTCAGGTTAGCCATACTGATTTGTACGCTGGCGGTAAATTTTTGTCATCATCTTGCTTGCTTGGCTGCGTGTGTGATAAAGGGGAACCATACCAGGGTGAAGGCATCCTCTGCTATTTGTCCCCGTGCCAGTTTCAGCTTGTTGGTTAGTTATTCTAGTAAGGCTGTTTCCCATACTATTTGGTACCATTGGCCCATGCTTACTCCTGACAGGTCTCAACTTGTTTCTGATGTAGATTTTTATTCCACCCTTGTTCCTAATGTAGAACTTCACTCATTCCTCCCCCCCCCCCCGGTGTGGGAGGCAGCGGCCATTTTGTGGATTCCCTCAGGGGCCAGCCCTGACTAGGACAGCTGCCTGTTTCATCAAACTGAATTGCTTTGGCAATGGCCGCATTCACACACGGCATTTAAAGCCCTCTGATACCCCTGTAAGCAGTCATGGCTTCTCGCACAGAATTCAGGGAACTGTAGCTAGCTGGGTCCCAGTTTAATGAAGGCATTAAACTAGGCCTTCACGGTTGGGCTATGACGTGCTCAGTACTTGGTAGTCCCTGACTTTGTGATCTTAAGGAAAGAAATATTAACCAAAACACCACCAACATCAATGGTTCATTGGGCCCCTGTTGGGTCCCCTACAGAGTTGAGAGTCGGCATTTGGCTTGGCGAGTCCCAAACTGTGCAGGACTGTGTCGAATTTCATGGAAAACACTACAACTGTGTAACACCACTAGTAATGGGAAAGATATTCAGTTGGAGTCAAATTTTAATGCAAACCTACATAATTCGGTTTGAATCCCCGTGACGGGGTGAGCTCCCGTTGCTCAGTCCCTGCTCCTGCCAACCTAGCAGTTTGTCAAAGTGCAAGTAGATAAGTAGGTACCGCTCCGGCAGGAAGGTAAACGGCGTTTCCATGTGCTGCTCTGGTTCGCCAGAAGCAGCTTTGTCATGCTGGCCACATGACCTGGGAGCTGTACGCCGGCTCCCTCGGCCAATAACGCAAGATGAGTGCTGCAACCCCAGAGTCGGTCATGACTGGGCCTAATAGTCAGGGGTCCCTTTACCTTTACCTTTACATAATTCACACTTCCCACAATCAGTGCTTTTCTTCTAGAAAAAAAATGCTGTTGGTGCTGCCTGAAACCATATGTGACCTAGCTACCTTTTGAAAAGCACAGGATTCTTCTATTGCCTGATTTGGGCTGCCCCCTTCCCCAACCAATTGATTTCCCCACTTGATGGCTTTTGATCTGATTTCACTCTAATGTACATTATTCAACTACTCCTCCCTATTTATTTCTTACTATGGCAAATGAAGATGATGTAAGCAACCTATGCACGTCACTCAGTCACTGTCATGGTTATGGCTATATCCCCCCCCCTTTGATTAATTTGTACATGTTATTGATTTTTTACAATTGCATTCTCAAAAATTAATAAACACATTTTTTCAAAAAGAAAATAACACATCTCTGAATTTTGCAATGCCGTGCCCCAACCAAAATATATTAAAAAGTGCATATTTTTAGGGAAAGTATGCATACAAATGGATAGAATAGCAGAAAGAATGCGCAAAAATATATTATACAGTATTAGGGGGAATTCCTTGCAAAAATATGTACAGTGGAACCTCCGTTTACGAGGCGTTTGTAAATGGAGGCATTTGCTCCCCGAAGGCACGCCTTTGCACGAAGCACCGATAGAGCGCTTCTGCGCATGCGCAAGCTGCGCAGAAGTGATCTGCGCATCTGACTCCACGGAACCTGGATGTAAACACTTCCGGGTCTGTGGCGTTCGTAAATGGAGGCATTCATAAACAGAGGTAGTTGTAAACCGAGGTTCCACTGTACATTTGGAAAGACACATGCTAAAATGCTGATGAGGACTTTTTTAAAAAAAATCACAAACTGGTGCATATATGTAGCGAACTGAGTTTAAGATTGGAAACGGGGAGAGACAAAAATCGACAGATTCACCCTCCCAACCAACACCAATCCTGGACAATGACAGCTCCCTTTCTCAAGCTCTGGGAGGAAGACCTTTCATTGCCTACAGACAGCCACCCAATCTTAAACAACTCCTCACCCACAATAATACAACCACCAGACTTAACATGGACACTGGTACCAGAGCCTGCAATAAACCCAGATGCCAACTTTGCTGCCACATACACCCGGACAACATCATTACTGGCCCCAACAACATCCAACATACCATCTCAGGACTATTTAATTGCTCATCTTCTAACATTGTGTATGCCATCAAATGCCAACGGTGCCCTTCAGCTCTCTATATTGGACAAACAGGCCAAACCCTACGCCAAAGGATAAATGGACATAAATCTGACATCAGGAACCATAAGACTGAAAAACCAGTAGGAGAACACTTCAATCTCCCAGGACATTCTATACAAGATCTCAAAGCAGCTGTTTTATTACAGAGAAATTTCAGGAACAGACTGGAAAGGGAAGTTGCTGAATTGGAAATCATTACCAAGCTTAAAACCATGGAAGCACCTGGGATGAATAGAGATATCGGATTCTTATCTCATTATGCATGATCAAGCTTTCTTTAGCACCTCAGCCCAGGACTAATTGCAGCCATCAGCAGCCATTAACACCCATCTACAGGTTTACCACTCCCATCAGCCCATCTCCCATTCCCACCCACCCCCACCACCCTCTGTATATATATAGGGTCTGACACTTCTGTTTCTAGTGTATCTGAAGAAGTGTGCATGCACACGAAAGCTCATACCAAAATATAAACTTAGTTGGTCTTTAAGGTGCTACTGAAGGAATTTTTTTATTTTGCTCCCACCAACACAATACATCAAGGATGCTCTGTGGCACTGCAGACTGGTAGAGTGGAGCTGGCCACAGTAAGCAACTACATTACCCAGAAGGCCTTGCTGCTGCTTCCTTCCTCTCATATTTCCATTGAGCAAATAGTTGTTCATTGCTGCTCTGGGGAGAAGGAAAAAGTGTAATAAGCATT
Organism: Zootoca vivipara; assembly: GCF_963506605.1. Classification (NCBI taxonomy): domain Eukaryota; kingdom Metazoa; phylum Chordata; class Lepidosauria; order Squamata; family Lacertidae; genus Zootoca; species Zootoca vivipara. The sequence continues at coordinate 17,205,845 of NC_083290.1, forward strand.
TGGATCAGATTGGCTCTTTTGCGCATTCCAGGACATCTAACATATCTTGTTACAGGCAAAGAAGAAGAAGAGGAAGAGGAGGAAGAAGGGGGTGGGGAAAACATTTTTAAAGAAATCCCAAGAGGGTCCTGAACAATAATCAAAATTTTGATTCTGCTGCCAGGATTCAGACTTGAAATCTAAGGTGTCGGGAGAGGAAAGAAAACAGAAAAATTGTCCAAGGAAACTAGAGGCTGGGAAATTTTCCCCAACACTTTTAACGGCAATTCCTTCCCCCTCTGGGACTTCTCATAAATGTAGTTCTTATTTTCTAGGGAAAACAAGCAGTGCTCTTAACCAACTACAAGTTCCAGGGTTCTTTGAAGTTAGAAGGCATATAAAATTGCATGTTTGCAGTGGGGGGGGGGAAACATGCCTTCAGAAGGCTCATCAAAAGTGTTTTCAGCCCAAACCCATACAGTGATATCCCAGCAAATAAGGAGGTAAGATTATATTGGATTTCAGGGGGTCCCTTCCACCTCTATGATTCTCAGAACCAGTTTGTTGCATTGTAGTGCAGCGGCTTAAGGCTGGTGAAATGTGGACAGGTGCAGTTTCGACACACCCACCCCTGTCGATCCTCCATCTACTCAAGCAAGAGGCAATGTCCAAGTCCAAAGGCACGTCTCAGCCAGGAAAAGCTACCTGGGGTATCCAGCAGAACCAATGAGAGGTGTGGCCTGGGGAGAGTCTCAAGGGCCAGAAAGAGACCTGGGGGCCGAATTCATCCCTTGAGCAGAGGACCACCCCCCACCTCCGTGCTGGACCATGATGCCCAACTCATTGACGCTTGTAATGTAGAAATGCACCGCTCCAGACCCTCCAAGTGTCCCTATTTTCCAGGGATATTCATGGATTTACAAAAGCCATCCCAGTTTCTGATTTGATCCAAGGATGTCCCGCTTTCCCTTAGGATGTCCCTATTTTCATCAGTGAAATGTTGGAGGGTATGGAGTCATGTGACTCCCCCCCCCCAAAAAGCCAAGGAGATAAGTCCCTATACAACCTTTAGCAGACATATGAAGGCAGTCCTGTACAGGGGAGTTTTCAATGTTTAATGTTTAATTATGTTTTTATATATTGTATTTTTGGAAACTACCCAGAGTGGCTAGGGCAGCCTAGTCAGATGGGTAGGGTATAAACAACAACAACAACAACAACAACAACAACAACAACAACAACGGAATAGGACATCCCTATGTTGATCAGAGAATTGTTGGAATTCTCTTTGCTTTTTCGGACTATATGCCACAGTTATTAAACGCAGTCCCGCTGTTGCATTCCTGACGAATCTTCTTGCATCTCTGGCGGGCTGTACTTGCTTTTATCTTGTCAGCAGAATATACTTTTCTCAAACAGTGAAAGGGCAGGAAATGGAGAAGACTTTTTATTCATAGGCAAAATCACTCACCAAGTTGTTGTGGCAGGATGGGGAGTGGGAGACAGACATGAACAGAAAGGGGAACACACACACACACACACACACACACACACACACACACACACACACACACACAACCACCACCCCACCAGCTTTCCTCTTGACTCAGAAGACATGACCACCTAGAGGTTGGTGTTGCTGCAGGAAGTCAAGGAGGTCAGAAGGAGCAAAATTAACCAAGCCGTTCTGAAGGTGCTGATAGATACCAATAAAGACCAAGCAGGTTAAAATTGTCCCAGGGCAAGAAGAGGTTCTTCTCCCAGCGACAGATGCATCTGGCCTGTATTCCTGGCTGGATCATATATCTGACAATATCCTCCCCTTAATGCTTTGCAGACCAAAGGTATATTATCATACCCCAAACATGAACTCTACGGGGAAATCATGTCAAGGAATAAGCAAGGGAGCTGGCTCATATAAAACGGGGCGGAGGGTGTCTCAGAGACTCATCAGAGCAGCTCCGGAGGTTGGCTGCAGCTCATGATAAGGACCAAGAGATGGTGCTCTTTGACTGCAGGACTGTGGGAAGAAAACCCCACCACCACTTTCACCCAGGGTTGCTGGCACATGGGGTGGGAATGGCGAGAATGTGCGCTTCTACAGGAGAGAAAGGAAGAAGCACATGTAGGGCAGCCTGGAATATCTCCAGCCCTTATCTCTGCGCACTCAAAACTGGCTTTGAATCCTCATATGCGATAATCCCCTCAAGTTTTCTTTTCTTCCGGCACAGACAACTGATTCCCCAAAGAGACAGGAAACCAGCCCCTTCTTGTAACATGTGGCGACGCATGGCACATGATTTCTAATTTTCTCTGCTATGTGCTGAGCTGTCTAAACTCAATTATGTTAAATCAATGCAGCACTTTTTTTTCCTGCTAAAGCTGCTGCTGCTGCAACATCTATGCTAAGCTGGAGAATTAATAGTGTGTGATTTTGGAGGCTGGGGTGCATTTTGCCTTTTCTGTGTGTACATGTGCCGGTGTGTGTGTGTGTGTGTATGTGTGCGCGCACGTGCGCGTTCGTGCAATTTTTTAAAAATAAAAAAGTGCATTGTTTTACCTTCACGTTATTTTTGCTGAAGCAGACTGGACTCTGGAAATGAGCCAGAACGGCAGACATTTACTCTCAGAAGGAAAGGAAAAATTCGGGAAAGGGAAGCAGTGGCTGGGGACAAACTGTGGAGTTTCTCAGACATTGCAGAGTCCAGCTGTCTAATGGAATTCACGTGAAGTTATGAAATCAATGAGTGCCGTGCTGATAATTTCTTCTGCATTTCCCCCTCTTCCGGCGGCCGGACTCCATTAGTTAATGAGAAAAGAAATTGTGTTCCAAAATTTTCAAAGAGGGCGGAAAGTTTCGGCAAAATTCTCTTGGGTGGGAAGAAGGCGAGGTTTTAGTTGCACTCATTTTCCTGTTGAGGTGCTCAAGGGCTTTTGCTAGCCCTTCCTCTCGTTCTATGAACCACCCCTCTGGCACACAGCATTCTGCCACTTTCCTGGGTACCTGTGATTCCTAAGATCTCACATGTCCTTGTTGGGCTTTCCTGAAAGCATGGGGAGTGTGAGAGACTGCCCCACATGGTCCAGACAGCAAACTGTATATATTTTTAAAAAAGTGCTTTTACTTAAAAAAAACCAGTGCAGAAATATTATTTTAAGATAAGAGGAAGGATGCTCCTTAAAAACAAAATCAGGGTGCATGAGGGATGGGGGAGAATTTAGATTCCATTTGCATTTAGCTCACACTTTCTGAAACACTCTGCAAACCAAAGCACTGCCACCCTCCAGAATTTGTACTTCTCTGAATTTTGCAATGTCCAAATAAAAAATGCTTGTAAAAATGCATATTTAGAGGGAAATGTGCCTAAAAATGAATAGGTTAGTGAACAGAATGTACATAAAATGCATTACAACAGGGGAAATTGCTTGCACAAATATGTACATTAGCCAAAACTGCATAAAAAAATGTGTTAAGAAAAATTTGTGCTGAGATGCTGATGAATTTCCATGAAGATTTTTGTTCTAAAAATGGCAAATTGCTGCTGAAATGTGGTGAAATGAATTTAAGACTGGAAAAATGGTAAACTGAGATAACAAATAATTGACAGATCCATCCACCCCCCCCCACCTGAACACAATGTTCTCAGGCACTTAATCGCCAGCTTCCCTGGCTCCCCACACTTCAATTTAAGCCAAGGAGAAGATGTCATTTAGTAATTCCTCATCCGGAACATTTTCAGATCCAGAAATGTAGGCAGTGAGGGAGGCTGCACAACACTGCCAGAAAAAAACGCAACCCTGCATGCCCCTGAAATGCTAAACAAATCTGGAAGTTCCCTGTGAATGAAGCAGTGGAAGAGAAGCCCTTTTCATGGATGAAAGGAGCACTAGAAGCCAGCTTCCTTTACTGGATCTCCCTTCTCGGCTGCTGAAGGGGCAAGAAATGATTGTGTGTTGGATTCCCTGGCTTACTCAGAGACAGGGTGGGGCAGGGAACAAGAGTGTTGGGTTTGAATGTGTGGAATCCAGTTTGCAAATATTATGAAGCAAAGATGCCAAACATTCAGCAAATATCTGGCAAGCATCCTGAGTCTATCTGGTGAATATTCAATGTCAGCATTTTATTTTTTAATGCTTTATTGATTTAAAGCCAGTGTGTTGTAGTAATCTGGGGAACCGGGTTTGCCTCCCCACTCCTCCACATGCAGCTGCTGGGTGACCTTAGGCTAGTCACACTTCTTTGCAGTCTCTCAGCCCCACTCACCTCACAGAGTGTTTGTTGTGGGGGTGGAAGGGAAAGGAGAATGTTAGCCGCTTTGAGACTCCTTCGGGTAGTGATAAACCGGGATATCAAATCCAAACTCTTCTTCTTCTTCTTAAAACAACAACAACACAAAACAGTCAACAAAAACCATCCAAAATCAATTCTTGTTACAAAAAGAAATTTAGATTCATACATAGCTAATTACAACATGACTTTCAACCTCCCCAATGTGGTTCCTAAATGGCATTTTTGCCTACGGACTTAACTTTCTCTCTCCTAAGTTGTTTCACTTGTATTGATTTTGAAAAATTCTCTCATTTCATGCAGAAGTCAATCCAGGCCTGCCAAAGAATTTAGATTCTTACAATGTTCTTTTAGGTATACTCTGTAAATGTTCCACTCTCTATTAAATGTTTGGTCTGTATCATCTCAGAATCTTGCTGTCAATCTTGCTAACTCTGCATATTCTAACATTTTATTCTGCCAATCCAATTTGGAAGGAGTGGAGTCTCCTTTCCATCCTTTTGCAATTAGAATTCTTGCTGCATTTTTGGATGAGAAATGGAAAGTGAAGGTTTTGGAGACCAATTCGTAGGCTCCCATGCAATGTCAAAATTTGGCACCCCTGCCCCTCACGCTTCATTCTAAATACAGTGGTACCCCTGGTTACGGATCTAATTCATTTCGGGGTGCTGTGCGAAAATCCATAACTAGAGGCACCACTTCTGTGCATGCGGCGACATGATAGAGTGCTTCTGCTCATGCGCGAGAGGTGAAACCCGGAAGTATACACTTCTGGGTTTGCCGCAGCTTCAACCCGAAGATTCTGTAACCTGGAGGTTACGCAACACGAGGTACCACTGTAATAGAATGAAGCAGGGCTTGTTATCGTAAGGCAGGCCCTGGAGGGACCACGCCCCACCCCCATCTTCATCCACTCAGCCAGCAACCCAACAAAACCCCACACTGTAACCAGCCCACTCTCTTACCTACCCCCCCAAATACAAACCAGCAATCACAGTAACAATTTCATAACAACATAATAAAGCAACAACATAATAGCAAATATAAGAACATACCAAAGCACAAGGCTTCAGCTATAACAAGATAACATTTAACAACATTATACCACCCGGCAATAGCAAAACTAACAAGTTTCACCTTGATGCTATAAATGCCCCACCCAGGTTGTGGCTCACAGCCCCTCTTTTTGCTATTGACAACCCAAGATAAACAATGACTTCTTTGTGAATAAAACTTTAATGTGTGTGTGTGTGTGTGTGTGTGTGTGTGTGTGTGTAAACTGGGCATGTGGGTGTGTTTCCACTTTTCACCAAAACCGCTTGACCGATTGAGGTGAAATTTTGAAACAGCATCACATGCGAATGTCCAAAGGCTATAGGAAAGTTTGCTAAGACAGATGTCACACCTCCACCAGGTAAAACCCCCACAACCCCGTGTTTCAAAACCCACCACTCAGACGAAAATGCATGCTGGGAAAAGAACCAGGTTGCAAACCAGCATCCTCTAGCGGCGGCTACACTGGTACTGCACCTATAAAACATTCCCTCTCAACAGCACCTCGGCTCCCGTTTATATACTAGGCCTAAAAAATATGAAAACTGAAATATAGAACCATCCTATGAATTTCTCCCCAGAGCTACAGTTCCCAGAGTGTTTTAACAATCAATGCCATTTCTCAGGGAACTCTGGGAATTATAGTTCCGTGGGGGAATAATGGGCCTGCTAACAACCCTCAGCACTCTTATCAAACTACAATTCCCAGGATTCCTTTTTTTTGGGGGGGGGGAACCATTAGTGTTTAAGGGCTGTCAGATTGCTTTTTTGTTGTTTAGTCGTGTTCGACTCTTCGTGACCCCATGGACCAGAGCATGCCAGGCATTCCTGTCTTCCACTGCCTCCCACAGTTTGGTCAGACTCATGTTGGTGGCTTTGAGAACACTATCCAACCATCTCGTCCCCTTCTCCTTGTGCCCTCCATCTTTCCCAGCATCAGGGTCTTTTCCAGGGAGTCTTCTCTTCTCATGAGGTGGCCAAAGCATTGGAGCCTCAGCTTCAGGATCTGTCCTTCCAGTCAGCACTCAGGGCTGATTTCCTTCAGAATGGATAGGTTTGATCTTCTTGCAGTCCATGGGACTCTCAAGAGTCTCCTCCAGCACCATAATTCAAAAGCATCAATTCTTCGGTGATCAGCCTTCTTTATGGTCCAGCTCTCACTTCTATATATCACTACTGGGAAAACCATAGCTTTAACTATACGGACCTTTGTTTTCGGCACCAGAGGCGAAACACCTTGCTTCTGCCCCCAATATGGGGGTGCAAATTCTGTAGGGCGTTTCCTCTGCTGGGCCAGGCAGGCGGGAGGAGATCCTTTCCAGATCCCCTCCTGCTTGCCAGTGGGGCTTTGCCCGAGCTCCTCCCTTGTCACTGACTCGCCAGGAGGAGGAGCGATCCACAGATCCTAGTTGTGAATCCCTCTCTGCCCCTAGAGGCCGAGGAAACCGGTAGTAGAGATGGACGGTGGAATGGGCATCCCACCCCTTGAGGAGTGCCGCCTGAGGCAGTCATTTCACCCAGCCTCATGGGTGGGCCAGCTCTGGAGTGCTTTAAATGTATGGTTTGGATGTGAAACCAGTAAGCTGTGTGGCTGATAAGGTATCTGATCCTGGCGTACGTTCAACATTTTAACTGCTACCACACCACATGGTGTCTGCCTGTGTTTTCTTAAAAAAGAAAATTATTGGTTGACTGTGTTAAATGATATATTTTTAAAATAAATTTTATTAAGGTTTATAGAGAAAAATGCAAAACTTGATATATTTCCCCATTTTTAAACCAAACCAAGACTTTTCTATAGATACAATAAAAAACACAGAAAGTGGAGGGCAGGGCAGGGGGAGAGAAATAGAGGGAAAATATTTTTTTTAAAAAATAGAAAAGAGGTTAAAGTAGAAAGATAAGATTCAGAAAGTAAAGAACTTCTGATTCTTCATCAGCCCACTATACAAAAACAATATTCACTTTGTCCAATCCACTATAACACCCCACAAAACCACATTCTATAAACAAACATTATCTTCAATCCTCAATTCCAGATGTCATTGTTTCATTTTCTTTTTCACGCAAAAAGTCTACGAGAGTCTTTAAGAAATGTTAACCATGACTTTTCTCTGATTAAACATGTAAATTAAGTATTTTAAACACTGGCAATTTCTGAAATTCGCTCTATGAAGTCCAGATCATTCATAGAATCGTAGAATTGCAGAGTTGGAAGGTACAACAAGGAGTCATCAAGTCCAGCCACCTGAAATGCAGGAATCTTTTGCCCAATGTGGGGCTCGAACCCACGACCCTGAGATTAAGACACACACACACACACACACACACACACACACACACACACGTAATACCTCCTACACTGCACGGTTTCTTCATCTGACACTTGTATGCTTATGATGCAAGAAATAGACTCTGAATAATGTCTCCTCCACCAGCTATTTTTGGCCATCTGCATAAGACAAGAGCGTTTCAATGTCTGCACATGATGACAGTGTTGGCTGGGAAAGCCCATCTCACGCTGAGCGGCTGGCTGAATCGTGCCAATATTTTGGGCCTCGCTCTTTGAAGTTTGAATAACGTCCTGCCCTCTGGAGCAGCGATAAGACCAAGAGGCAGAAACGATGACAGAAGTACAATTGATAAAATGCCCGACGACGCTGGATCAGTGCCAAAGACAATTCCGACAGCCACATACCTTAATTTCATTCATTAGCCGAGCAATTCTTGAGAAATGATATAATTTCCTCCCTTCAGAGGGACTTGTGTGTGTCAGAACTGGGAGACAAGCAAAGCTTCTATCTGGGAACTATCGAGGGTTTGTAGACTGGGGTCAAGGCAGGGTGGGCTCCTCAGGATTGGCAAGACCCTCAACCAGGTGCCTCTCTCTCTCGAGAGGGGTGGTAGGCTAAGGGGCTGATCTCATCCTACTGGATGAGGGAGACGGATTTTTGCATGTGTCTTTATTTTTCTTTAAATGCTGTGCAGTCAAAGGGCTCGTTTTGCCTGCAGCAGTGCAAAACTCTCATGCCAACATCCAGTTCAGCAGCGCTTCCAGGGAGACCCACATGGCATGGCAGTGTAGTCACTTGGGCACCCTGGAATGTGCTGCTGGGTGGTGGCTGCTGGCCTGCCAATAACCTTGCTGGGAGGGCCTGTGAGGCTGTAACAAAGTCTGGCCCTGTGCATGCTCTCAGCATCCCAGGACTCCACACATGTTTTTGATCTGTTGCACGGCACCCCAATCTCTGAGTGGTGCAAGATTCTGGTGGTTCCAGGTGCTTACCCAAGCTTCGTGTTACCTTTAGGAATTTAGGCATAGCAGAGGCTGTGGTGTCCTTAGGATATATGGTTTATTTACACATATATGCAACCTGAGTCTGCGATGGAGGGGCATTAACACCCTCCCCCAAAAGGGTCTTGTTTCTCCCCACAGCCACAACCTTGGAGGCAAAAGAAGATATCAAACATTGCTCTCAACCCCTGCTTGCCACTTTACTTCTAGGTCCCTCTACTGCAGACTCAACTATGGCTTTGTCTTCAAGCTAACTCTATATTGAGGCATCCATTTGCTGTCTGGCACAGAGCCCCCTTCCCTTTGTTCCCTTAATGGCCTATCACCTCTAGGGATTATCTCAACAGGAAGCTAGCCTGGTCTATACAGTGGTACCTCGACATTCGAACGACTCAACTTCCGAAGGTTTCGACTTCCGAAGTCGACAACCCTGGAAGTCTTTTCGCCCCGCGCACCCCCCCACGCGCGGTCGGCGTCTGCGCAGAAGTGGCGTGTGCGGTCGGCACATGCGCAGAAGCACGAAATCGCACTTTGTGCATGCGCAGAACGGGTGCTTTGACAACCGAAGACTTCGACTTACGAAGACGGCCGCGGAACGGATTGTTTTCGTAAGTTGAGGTACCACTGTATTTCAATGCTTTCCAGACTTAGGGACTCAGAAGGCTTGATTAAATTTTGACACTTGCTGGCAGATCTGGATTTAGGTTTGATGAGGCCCTAAGCTACTGAAACTAATGGGGCCCTTTATATGTCCAGCTGTCCTTTGCCAGCAACAAATTGTCACTGTTTTTTTTTTTTAATATATGCTATATGGTAATTTATGGACCTAATAGGTATCTAAAGCCATTTGCACATAACAAAATACAGTCATACCTCGGTTTAAGTACGCCTCGGTTTGAGTATTTTCACGTGAAGAACTCCGCGGACCTGTCTGGAATGGATTAATCCACTTTCCATTACTTTCAATGGGAAAGTTCGCTTCAGGTTAAGTATGGACTTCCGGAACCAATTACACTCATACCTTGAGTTAAGTACGCTTCAGGTTGAGTACTCCGCAGACCCATCTGGAACAGATTAATCCACTTTCCATTACTTTCAATGGGAAAGTTCGCTTCAGGTTAAGTACAGACTTCCGAAACAAATTGTTTATAAACCGAGGTACCACTGTATGTATTTTATCCAAGTAATAGTTGAACTGAAATACAATTAAGAAGTCATATTTTAGGGAGCAGGCTACCAGGCGGGGCCCATTACTTACATCATAGGAGCCTACACAACACAAAACATTGTTGCTGTATGGGTTCCGGTTTCCGCCGGCAGGAATGGCGGACCTGTTTTCCATCCCTCTGACCTTCGTAAGGAATTTGGCGGTTGCTAGGGGAGTAAATGGCAACCCCCTACCCTCTCCGGGGGTTACGGAGAGGGGCCGCTGGCCCGCGATGCCCCCAGACCCACTCCGACTGTTTATGGAGTGGGGGGAGCTTGGGCTGAAAAGCACTTACGAGGGCCAGGACTCCCGGACGCTAATCTGCATGGCGGGGATTTCCATGGTTAAAGAAGATAATTAGGCTTAAAACTATGGACATACTTCAGAAGGAGGGGAAGAAGCGCTGTTTACTGCTGAGAAATTTATGCTGCTGAGGGAGAGGAGTCAAAGGCTGTATATCATCTGGAAGAAGGATTGATGGGGACGGAGCGATAAGGGAATTGAGTTTTTTTAATTTTTCTTCATATGAGTTACTTCGTACCTTCCCAGACGCGATGTCCTGGCTTGTTTGGAGTGAAAGAGAAGCAAAAGACTGTGTGAGTTGAACTTTATAAACTGTTGTTACTGAGCATATTTTTTAAAGATGTGGAGTTGCCGATGAGAAAAGCCCCCCCCCTAGTCGGACGGAAGGAGTCCTGGACGCGTTCGGAGGATTTATGAGCTGTGACACACTTTGAATTGGAGCAGCGACCTGAAGCTAAGTTCAGCTATAGGGCAAGAGATCCATTAATTTACCAAGAGTTTATGGTTTGATGTTTGGGTCTTCTGCCTGGAAAAGCTGTAAATTTTATAAAGATCGTTAATCTTCATGGCTATGAGAGAAAACGAAAGTGATTTGAGCTTTTTAAGATGGCGCTGCTTCGACGCAACAGGGAGCTCCAGACTAAGAAGATTTATGGGGAGGCTGGACTGATTAACCCACACAGGAGAAAGAACATTTGTGAAACCTTGCTTGATATTTATCTCAGCAGCTGGGAAACAATCGGTTGAAAGTGGAAAACATCTATGTGACTGTAAGGGGAAGATCTGGATTATTATGAACTTGGAGGACGATTTGAACTTTAGAAAAAAGACGGCAGTGGACGGTTGCGAGGAATCCCCAATTTCTTGAAGCATGGGAACCCAAATAAAAAATTCTCTAGACGATTTGGCATAACATTCGGTTTGATTGATATATATATGTGTATAATTTGAAATAATGAATGTGATATAATTGGTTTTAATTGGAAAATTAATAAAAATATATTTTAAAAAAACAAAACAAAACATTGTTGCTGTATGTAGGTTTTATTTGTTTTTTATCTTCTATTTTGGAAATGAACATCTAGTTTTTTCCTTTAATTTATTTTGGGGCCCCCAAGAGAGTGGGGCCCTAAGCTATAGCTTGTTTAGCTAATATGTAAATCCGGCACTGGTTGCTGGATCCAGGGGTTTGAAGGGGTCTGGCCAGTGGCGTAACGTGAGGGGGCTAACAGGGGCAGTTTCCCCCGGCACAAAATTGTTAGCAGAGCAAAATTTCAACACCCGGTACTGCCTCAATACAGCTACACACTACTATCTCTGGACAAGGTTGAAAATGGCTTCTCCAAGAGAACCAGGAAGTGACCTCACCAGACAATGTAACACCTCTTCTTTTCTCATCTCTGCGGCTGTGATGTCCTGGGTGACGCGGATGCCATTAGGCAGTTGAATGCGCATGTGTACTCCATCTGTTTCCTTCTCTCCCACCCCTGCCCTTCACGTGTCCCTGGGTGTTGGCAACCCACGCTACGCCACTGGGTCTGGCACCCTGAAACTCATCGCAACTTCCTGGTTGCCCATTTTTGATTTGGGTGCAAACTTAATGCTGGAGTTCAGAAAAGCTTCATCAGCCAAAGAACATGTTGCCCAGGAGATCTGTTGGATACCTTAATGCAGGCACCCCCAAACTGCGGCCCTCCAGATGTTTTAGCCTACAACTACCATGATCCCTAGCTAACAGGACCAGTGGTCAGGGAAGATGGGAATTGTAGTCCAAAACATCTGGAGGGCCGAAGTTTGGGGATGCCTGTCCCAAGCTTTCAAAAGGCAATTACTCTATATCTCCTACGCACCCTATACCCCTCCCTAGCCAATAACAGCTTGGCAGATGCACTTCAGATGGGTGAAACAGAAGGATGAAGTCACCCCCTCTGCATGTTCCTGTTCAGATCAAATGCAGCGCTCACCATAGCTGTCTCGAAATGCAAAGCAGGGGGCAAGCCAGCCATGGGTCTACCATCCAAAGTCCTGTTTGGAGCTCACACTCCCTTTGTGTACAACCCAAATCTATGTGTGTTGACTTGGAAGTTCAGTGGGTTGTACTTCCAAGTTAGCCTGTATACAGGCTGGGTGACATTACACAAGCTGTCTCCCCCGCCGCTCCCACCATTTCCAGAAGTTGCCCATTATTTTGTTTACATGCCATTGTTATCTCTCGCTGCAGGGGCTGGAAAATCTCTCGTGAATATTTTTAGGAGTAATTTAGAGAAACATTCCATCAGCAAAATACTCGCAGACGACCGGGAGCCCAGGAATATGCCGTACTTGAATATTTGCTGCTCTTTGCAGAAAACAAAAACATACAAAAAAATGAAGAGAAAATATTTTCTTTATTTAATAGTATTATTTACAAGTCAGGCTAGCAGATGATTCATAGTTCTTTCATGCTGGAGATGGGATTTATGGGAAGATTTGCCTTTTTTAACCCATTCCCAGCCAGGCAGAGGCAAAAGCACTCACAGAGGATGCCAAGCAGGGCTGGAGAATGGTGTAATGCAGCAAGAGTCCCAAGGGGCAGACAGAGCCACGGTTGTTCCCTGGGGCTGACGTTCTTCAGCCCTGGATTATACTCTACACAGATAGTTACTTAGTTAGTTAGTTAACTTATTGTTACGATTCTCGACCAGCACACACATTTATACATCAAACAATCAAAATACAATCTAAAATATATACAATAAATATAAACTTTAACCTTTGTAAAAATTGTTAGATAACAGAAGATATCACTACAGTCATACCTCGATTTAAGTACGCTTTGGTTTGAGTACTTTCAGTTTAAGTACTCCGTGGACCGTCTGGAACGGATTAATCCACTTTCCATTACTTTCAATGGGAAATAAAAAAATTCCTTCATGTGCATGCACACAAAAGCTCATACCAAAATAAAAACTTAGTTGGTCTTTAAGGTGCTACTGAAGGAATTTTTTTATTTTGCTTCGACTCAGACCAACACGGCTACCTACCTGTAACTTTCAATGGGAAAGTTCGCTTCAGGTTAAGTACGCTTCAGGTTAAGTACAGACTTCCGGAACCAATTGTGTACTTAAACCGAGGTACCACTGTACTTGGGAGGGTACATATATAAATAATATCTCTAAACTTTCACCATTATAAAATTATTAGATAAAAGCAGGTATCACTACTTGGGAGAGTACATCTAATAGCGGCACTGAATCATCTTTAGCTCTGTCCTGTAATTTTATGAACATTACTAACTAGGTCAGCCCAAATTTTTATGGCTCTAGCACAGAACTTGGCTGCCCTCGCTGTCACATTGGAGTTAGCATCTGAAAGGAGCCACTCTATATAGAAATTGTCCCAGTGTCCAGGAAGCTCAGCCAGCATCGTGTGGATGAGCTTGCCTCGCACCTCCTCGTAGAAGCTGCATCGCAGGATACTCTACACATATTAGAACCTTGAACCATCTGGGTTCTAGATTGAATGGGGAAAAGTCTCTGCAAACACAGGCTCCATTTCCGCTGCGGATGTTCCCCTGCAACACATGGGAAATGGCAGGGCCGGTGAGAAGATGCAAGAGAGGGGTTGGCAGTAGCAAGCGCCTCTCCAAACCCCCCAAATTGGGGTGGGGGGAAGAAGGCCTGGCTGGGGCTAACTCAACATCCACAGGCACTCCCAGTTCATTTCTCTCCTCCAGCTGTATCCCCTTTGCTGGCTAACAGAAACATTTGTCCTGACATCCTTCACCCAGGCCTTAAACAAAGGCATGTCAGCTTGGGGTGAAGTCTGCAAAATCATTCTCAGTGTGGAGGGAGACATTGTGATCAGAAGTGTTAGGTATGACTGAAGTTCAGTCATGCCTTGTTTGTGTGTCTTTGGAAGGATAAATGGAAAATGAAAGATGTTACTTGACTCTGTATGCCTTTCCAGCTCCTTGGGGATTTCTATAGACCCTGGGAGGGGAGATTATTGGTTTGTTTCCGCTCTTGTTTTTATTATGTATTTTGTGTTTTCTATATTGTAATTTTATGTTATGAACCACCCCCAGCTCTGTGGATGAAGGGTGGCATACAGTATAAATTTAATAAATAAAATAAAATAAATTATATGTAAGGCACACAGCTACCAGACTTTTAGAAGACATCTGAAGGCAGCCCTGTTTAGGGAAGCTTTTAATGTTTAATAGATTATTGTATTTTATTATCCTTCTGGAAGCTGCCCAGAGTGGCTGGGGAAACCCAACCGGATGGGCGGGGTATAAATAAATTATTATTATTATTATTATTATTATTATTATTAAGAGTGCTTGTTTGTTTTTTGACGAACATGTGTTTCTCTCTTAACCAGTGTTTGCCCATGCTTGTTATGGAGGGAGACCCTTCTGTGAGTTGTCACCATCACTTGGGCAGAATTCATTAGCTCAGGCATTCCATTGGCTTACAGATAAGGGTGAATTCTGGATCTGAGTTTCTGCCCCCAGCTGGAATAAATTTTGGCTCCTGCCTTTGCGGGTGGGAGGGAAGGAAGCCGGGAGAGAGAGAGAGAGAGAGAGAGAGAGAGAGAGAGAGAGAGAGAGAGAGAGAGAGAGAGAGAGAGACTGCACACTCCACAAATATGTAGTCTGGAGCAATCGTGCGCCGGCTCTTTGTGTGTATAACGGTCTTGGCAATTGAAGGGAAGCCTGCCTGCCAGCAGAAAGCCGGTCATGCTCTACCCAGGTGTAAAGTGAAACAGGCGAGTGAAATTGTGGCTCTATGATACGATGGGAAACTCTTACAGATGCAGCATCCACCTCTCTCTTTAATTCCCCAAATACTTGACCCCTCTGGAAGCTAGCCTCAGAGATGCGCCGAGGTGATAAAACTCTTGCCAAGCCCTTGCACTGCTGTTGTCTGGTTCCAGCTGGGCTCGCGGGATGCTCAGGCCAGTCAGCGTCATCCTTGGCTAGTCCAAAAAGGCCCAGCTGTTCCCATTAACTGTTGTTTGCGTCTCCCAATGGCAGGCATGCCAGAGGCCGCTCTGGAGATTACACCCAGCAGCCTCTGACACAGACCAGGTACTTGTTAAAGATGTAGAGTTGGGGGAGAGAGATGTCCCGCTGAATTGGATGCCAAAGAACTTGGATTAACCGCTGTTGAGGCCAAAGTTATCATGACAAATGGGTGCAGATAGGCCAAAAAGGAATTAGGGAAACTTCCTAGAGGGCTGGAGCTTCTTGTCTTACCTGGGACTGTGTCTCAGTCTACCTCCCTATTCCCTCCACCCACCACAGGAGTAGATGAGACAGTTCCTCTCTCTCTCTGGGAGCCAGGATGACACCACAGTCATTGAAAGATGATGTGGGTGGGGGCTTGCTAAAGGGAAAGTCCAGTCAAAGGCAACTACAGGGTTGCGCCGCTCATCTCGCTTGCAGGCTGAGGGAGTTGGCGTTTGTCCACAGACAGCTTTCTGGGTCATGTAGCCAGTATGACTAAACTGCTTCTGGCTCAACGCCGGAGCACTGTGACAGAAGCCAGAGTGCATGGAAACACCGTTTACCTTCTTGCTGGAGCGGTACCTATTTATCTACTTGCACTGGTTTGCTTTCAAACTGCTGGGTTGGCAGGAGCTGGGACGGAGCAATGGGAGCTCACCCCATTGCGGGAATTTGAACCGCCGACCTTCCGATCAGCAACCCCAAGAGGTTCAGTGGTTTAACCCACAGCGCCACCCGGATCCCTTGGGGGGGCTTGCTAATGGGCATCTGGATGGCCACTGTGAGGACAGGCTGCCAGACTAGGTGGGCTCCCTTTGGCCTGAGCTAGCTACAGGACTCTTATTATGATATCAGATCATAATATGCAAAAAAAGATCCAGCACCTGGGGCTGGGAAAGTCCCCTGCCCAGGGTTGGCCCAAGGAATTTTGGTACCTGAGGCAAAGGTCATGTTGATATCCCACCATTGTACACACAGCATCTGACCAGGTAGGAGGATGAATGGGTGGCACTGGGTGGGAGAAAGCCCTCTACTGTACCTGTGGGCAGGAGGCAAGCCTAGGGGCACAGAGCAGGCTATCAAGGGGGAATGGTGGGAGCTGCTGTCACCTCCAGCATCTGCCTTAATCTGCCTAATGGTAGGGCAGGCCCTACTGAATTCAATGGGACTTACTTCTGGGTAGACGCATGCAGTGCTGTGCTGTGCTGTGCTGTGCTGTGCTGTGCTGTGCTGTGACTTGCTTGTCCTCAAGACTCAAGAAGCTGGATTTAAATAAAAAATGAACTTAGTTCGTCTAATTCCTCCAAGCCACATAATAGTCCTGACAAAGGGGGTTGGGGAAGTGTGTAGGGCGTTTTTCCCGGAACAGCGGGGCAAGCAAGAGGAATAAGATGGACAATGAGACAATGTGATCAGTTCACAGAGTTCCTCCTGTGTTCTAAAGAACATGGGCAGCCACTTCTCCCTGGGAAATAGTCTGAGTGGGTGAATTTGGCTAATCCCAGCTAATTCCCAGACAGAACTTTACATCATAGATATACAAAACCATCATGTATTGTTTAACGCAGTGACAACCTCCAACCCACCCCCAGCAGAGAGCCCAGAAATGTCCACGGGAACATCCCCCACCCTCCACCCACGGGCTTTGGAAATGACCTGCACGTGGGGCTCCAGCCTTCATGGAATTATAGCTGTGGGAATCTGCACAAGATTCCTGCTGGCTTATGTCCATCAGGAATCCCATGTGCTCTGACTCAATGCCAATATGACAGGGGTGGGGAGCCTCACACATGGTTTCCTTTTTCTTTTGGCAATTGTGGCCTTCCGGGGCTCGCTCTCTGGCCCCCAGGACCTCCCCCAGTGGTCGGATGCAGCCTGGTCTACAAAGCCAAGTGTCACATCTGATCCCTAGGACATAGCACATAGGGGAAAGCAGCCTTTAGGCTGAAACAGGCCCCCTACCCCTGCGTTATGACATCCAGCCTCTCAAGGCAAATACCTCTCAATGCAGATATTTGCAATCAGTTTGCTAGGAACTGCATTGCAATGGGCTTCCAGTCGGGAGGGTGCAGTGAGGTGCTGTTGCTCACCTCATCCCAGTTGGCCACTTCGCTGCTGCTTACCAGGAAGTAGAGGAAGGAGGCAGTGACCCCCCACCACTATGCGATCTGCCACAGTCTACAAGCTTGCCCTGTAAGTTCCTTACTTGCATTCCTTCTATGGTGAAATATACTCAGAGTCGAGAATGAATTTCATGTTCTTTATTCGGCTTGTAGTAGCAATAGAAGAAGAAGAGAAGAATAGCTCTTTCCCCAAAACGTCTGCTTATATACATTATTTACACAATGGGCCTTGAGTGATTGGCTACTTCAGGGTTGCACCTGTGGGCCAATCAGGTTGCGGATTGACTTCTGCCAGCAGCCTGATTGGCTGCTCCTGCAGGCCAATCAGGTTGCTGATTCACTTCCACCTGGAGCTGGATTGGGTGGCTCCTGCGGACCAATCAGACTGCTGCATTCTGGATCCTATTGTTCTAGGATTCAGCTCAGTACATAACATATGGCATGACTTATTCCCATCAGTTGCTTTTCAAAGACGGTTGTCTTGAGGGGACTGCTGTCATCTGTAGATGCTTTGGGATCCTCTGCATTGTCTCCTTCTGCCCTGGGTGGGAGGATGTGGACAATACTGAGCACATTTACTCAGAATTAAGTCCCACTGATTTATAGAAAGAATGTACAGGAAGGCCCATTAAACCTGAAATAGCTCACCTGGTGTCTGCTGCAGAATTTCATCATTCCTATCTGCCTTCCTTCATATTCCTTCCACAGCCGGGGAGCTTCTAATGCACCCCAATGCTTGGCTGAAGAGGCAGGCTGTTGTTCTCTTTCACAGAATCATAGAATTGTAGAGTTGGAAGGGATCCCAAGAGTCATCCAATCCAACCCTCTGCAATGCAGGAATCTCAGCTAAAGCATCTATGACAGATGCAGACCCTCCAGGTGTCCCTATTTTCCAGGGACATCCCTGACTTAGAGAAGCCGTCCCAGTTTCTGATTTGATCCCGGAATGTTCCACTTTTCCTTAGGATGTCCCTATTTTCATTGGAGAAATATTGGAGGGTATGGAGTTATCCGACCCCCTAAGCTGTCTAAAGGCAATCCTGTATAAGGAAGTTTTTTGTAAAAAATGTTTTATTATGTTTTTATATGTGTTGGAAGCTGCCCTGAGTGGCTGGGGCAACCCAGTAAGATGTGTGGGTTATAAGTAGTAAAATAATCATTATGGAATGGGAAACCCCTATTTTCATTGGAGAAATGTTGGAAGGTATGCAGATGGCCATTCAACCTCTGCTTAAAATTCTCTAAGGAAGCAGAGTCCACAACCTCCCGAAGGAGACGGTCCCACTGTCGAACAGCTCTCACTGTCAGAAAGGTCTACCTGATGTTTAGTCGGAATCCCCTTTCTTGTAACTTGAAGCCATCAGTTCGAGTCCTACACTCCAGAGCAGGAGAAAACAAGCTTGTTCCCTCTTCCATGTGACAGCCCTTGAGATATTGGAAGATGGCTATCATATCTCCTTTCAGTCCCCTCTTTTCCAGGCTAAACATACTCAGCTCCTCCAACCGTTCCTCATCAGGCTTGGTTTCCAGATGCTTGATGATCTTGTTTGCCCTTTTCTGCACACCTTCCAGCTTATCAACATCCTTCTTAAGTTGTAGTGGCCAGAACTGGACACAGTATTCCAGGTGTGGTCTGACCAAGGCAGAACGGAGTGGTACTATTACTTCCCTTGATCTGGACACTATACTTCTGTACAGTGCTATTTTTCTAGAAAAAGAGGTGCCAGAACTCACCATGAACGCCTCCCTTGTTCTCTTAGAATGGCAATGGCACCCACCTGAGAGGTGCTAGAATGGAGTTCTGGCGAGTTCCGGCTGAAAAAAAGCCCAGCTTCTGTTGATGCTGAAGCTTTCCTCTTTTGCAAGGAGCAATCCTGGGCCAACTTACCTGAGGAATATGCCCAAATGAACTTAGTGGGGGCTTACTTTTGAGTCGACATGTATAGGATTGCACAGTTCTTCAGTATTCTCTTCATCAGGGTCTCAGGGTCCCATAAGATCCTGAACCACAACTGAAGAACCATTGACCTACTGGCATTATTGAAGGCAACCATGAACCACAGAAACTGCAAGGATTGTTTCGAGTGACCCTGGGGAGCATTTGAGCTAAGCGGCCTCAGATGGGTGGCATTTGCCAGCCCATAAGTTCTTAGAGAAAGGGAACGTATTCCCGCCCCAACCTCTTAACAAATAACAGAAGGCAATTCTTAGGAAGACTTGCTAAGCTGTTGGCTGCGAGTCAGGGAGCATTAAAAAAACATAAAAAACCATTTATTTTATCCAATTTCTCTCCAGAGCTTTGTTTGACATAATTACAAATGGAAGAGCTTATTGTTAGTCTCCATCTTACACTGTACAGGCGCAGGACTCTCAGAGCCGTGCTTAGCTCTTAGATTACTTTAGCGACTTTGTGTTAAATAGACTTGATAAAGCCGGGGTCAAATTCGGGCTTTGGGGAGATTTAAGCTATTAATAATGTGGAGGGAGTCTTTAAGATAAGGCGCACTGGAAACTGATATGCAGCCATTTTGCATGGTGGATTAAAAAAAATATGAATTGGGAAGTTTCAAGCGCAAAGAGCGCCAGGCTGGTGTCAGGGGCCAAATGCAGCCTCTGTCTGGCCCATGGGACTCTCCCCAGGCTGTAACCTGCTCCTCAGGCACGCCCTCTTATTCCCAGGCGATGCCCCTCAGAAGTGAGCCCCACTTCACACCCTCCAGGCCTGGCTCTCTCCTTGAATTCTGACCAGGCATCTTGCTTGCCTGGGTGTTCTCTAAGCTATGCACAGAAAACTGTGCAACCAGGGCAAGGACACCCAGGGATATGTAATGTGTGAACCAGCAGGCCGTGGACAGAGTAAGCAGGAATCCTTGGGCTTGTGGCTGCTGGATAAACGGTTGCCAGCCAAATTCAGGACCCACCTGTTTACGTTGCTCCTGCCATCCCTTGAATCACAAATCCAAAGGTGGTGCTGTGACAGGGTGTTTGGAGCTGTAGAAGGGGGTCTGAAATATACTCGGAGTCGAGAGTGAATTTCATGCTCTTTATTCAGCTCGTAGTCATCAAGGAGAAGAATGCCCTTTCCCCAAAACCATCTGCTTATATACATTATTTACACAATGGGCTTTGCGTGATTGGCTACTTCAGGGCTACATCTGTAGGCCAAACAGTTTGTGGATTGACTTCTGCCAGCAGCCTGATTGGCTGCTCCTGCAGGCCAATCAGGTTGCGGATTCACTTCTGCCAGCCGCCTGATTGGCTGCTCCTGCAGGCCAATCAGGTTGCAGATTCACTTCCACCTGGAGTTGGATTGGGTGGCTCCTGTGGACCAATCAGACTGCTGATTCTGGATCCTATTGTTCTATGATTCAGCTCAGTACATAACAGGGTCCTAAAATGAAATGAATTGAAATATGTTGCCAAGGGGGTGGGAAAAGGTATCTTCTCCTCACTATTCCATTAATGTCTTCGTACTTGCAGCCAGAAGCCGTCCCTGAGGCGATCTGCAGGGACAACTTGCAAGATATATAATACAAACCCATGAAAGCAATGACAACAACAGTAAAATTTATGAATTACTTCCTATGAGGCTTCTCATATATCAAACAATGGGATACATAGAAACAGCTAAAACAATATTTCACATACAAAAACTTTCCCTCTATACATTGAATGTTCATAATAAAAATCCTCATCTACCAACACCACCCAACGAGATAAAGCACCCCCTTGCCGCCCAGGGATGGACAAATAGTCTGTTTTCATTTCCATGCAGTTATCATTTTTCTAGTCTTAAATTCAGTTCTCCACTTTTCTGCATTTTTTCCCTCAGGAAAATTTCTTAGCATTTTATCGCAAACTTTCCCCAGACACATTTGCTTATGTGATTTTCTCTGATAGAAACCCTTTGGCAAGCAATTTCCTCTAATATAATGCAAGTTATTTTCACTTATTTGCATTTTTCATGTACACTTTCCCGTAATACACACATTTCTGCACACATTGTAAGGTTGGAGAAACTGCACCACAAAATTCAGAGAAGCACGAATTTCAAAGGCGAGCTGGATTTCGCTTCGCATATTGTTTCAGAAAGTGTGAACCAGGTAGGTTTGCGTTAAAATCCCAGCATAACTCAATCTCTCCCGCATCTCCACATGTCACCCGGTTCCTCCTTCAAGAATAGCAATGACACATCGTACGCAGCAGTTCCTCTGCAACTGGGTTCAACCTTTTCATCTTTTTGTTGTATAAATACAAACAAGGTATTACATTCTCAGTTGGTTTCCTTTTTGAGCCTCTACGGGTAAGATTTGTGTATTAAATTACATTTTTTTTTAAAAAAAATGTGGGAAGTCCACCCGGGGCTGGAAGAAAAATGTGAGAACAGCTGGTCAGGGATGAGATCTTTAAATCCCCAGGTGCTCTGTGAAAAATAAATGGTCCGCCTCAAAAGCTGTTGTTGTAACCAGCAAGACAATCAACCTTATGGTGATAGAAGACTGTTTAGTATGAAGATTTGATTCCAGCTTCTGGTCTGATATCCAGGCTTCTGTTT
This sequence comes from Zootoca vivipara, assembly GCF_963506605.1. Classification (NCBI taxonomy): domain Eukaryota; kingdom Metazoa; phylum Chordata; class Lepidosauria; order Squamata; family Lacertidae; genus Zootoca; species Zootoca vivipara. The sequence goes on from NC_083290.1 coordinate 17,227,641, forward strand.
GAGAGCTTTTAGCCTGAGCACATTGCATTCAGAATCACTTTGGGGACACGGAGGCTGATAAATTATCTGGGAATTTCTCATGTTAATCCCATTCTCCCATTCCACCGTGGTCTTTCCCTTCCTCCCCGAGAGCCTCCCCAATCTAATGGGATAATGCTTCTGATCAATTCCCTCTGACTCAGAGGCCATGTGGACTTTCTCAGAAGTCCTAACCAGGTTGAGACTCTAGTCCTATGAGCATGTTTATTTATAATTTCCCCACTAGCTGTTAGTCTTGGCTGCAGCCTCTGCTTTGGAAAGAATGCCGATTTCCAGAGAGGATGAGGCCACAGTGACTGGCCTGGGTCCCAGCACCCCCTTGGCTTGTTTTTCTTAGGGGGAAAAGGCTCAGGGTATAGGATTCATTGGCTCTGAAAGATCATTCTTCTTCTTCTTCTTCTTCTTCTTCTTCTTCTTCTTCTTCTTCTTCTTCTTCTTCTTCTTCTTCTTCTTCTTCTTCTTCTTCTTCTTCCACCCTATACCCGGGGGTCTCAGGACGGTTCACAGAATAAAATCAAGATATAAAACCACAAAATACATACAAATAAAAACAACAACCCAATAGCCCCCCTCCCAAAAACACATTTTAAAAGGGTATAGGATGTAAAGGCCTGGTTAAAAAGCAACATTTTTGCCTGGCGCCTAAAGGTGTATAATGAAGATGCCAGGTGAAATTCCCTGGGGAAAGCATTCCACAGACGGGGAGCCACTGCAGAGAAGGCCCGTTCTTGTGTTGCCACCCTCCTGACCTCTTGAGGAGGGGACACATGATGAAGGGCCTCAGAAGATGATCTCAGGGTCCGGGTAGGTTCATATGGAAAGAGGTGGTCGTTGAGGTATTGTGGTCCGGAGCTGTTTAAGGCTTTATAGGTCAAAACCAGCACTTTGAATTTGGCCCATTAACTAATTGGTAGCCAGTGCAGTCGGACCAGGATTGGTGTAATATGCTAGCCATCCCATTGAGAGGAGGATCCAGTGGGTTCATGGATCACATCTGTGCCCACTGCCTGAATTGAGAGAAGAGATGAAGCCATAGAATCATAGAATTGTGTAGTTGGAAGGGTCATCTAGTCCAGCGTTTCTCAACCGCTGTTCCGCGGCACACACGTGCGGCGACGAGAAGGGCGATTTGCATTGTCACGTGCCTGGCGGCCGCCAAACACACACACAACTGACCCGCCGGAAAGGAAGCCGGCCGGGTCACGATGCGGGGCGAGCGCATCTCTCAACGGCCACCACCACGGCCTCGGACGTGAGAGGCGGCCGGCGGGTGCTGCTGCTGTTTGTCTCGCTCTCGCTGCTCTTGCTGGCGGCGCCCAGGGCTTCATCGGCGCGAGGCTGCGGGCCGACAAGCAGAACAGCCTCCGGAGGGCAGCCAGCAGCGTCTGCAAGGGAGTGAGCGGCCTCTTCGGCGAGGAGCACATGCTGGCAGAGAAATCAGCGGCTTGTGAAGCCTTATTACAGGAGATTGCAACCAACACAGCAATTGGCAAGTGTTTCTTACAGTCATAATTCACTGAGATTTAGGACTTACCCCACAAACTAAACTGGTCTCTCTCTCTCTCTAGTCAATATAGGCACAGAGTTAATTTTTTTAACTTTTTTAATGGTGGTGTGCCTCGTGATTTTTTTCATGGAACAAGTGTGCCTTGGCCCAAAAAAGGTTGAGAAACACTGATCTAGTCCTCAAGATGTTTGGGACTACAATTCCAATCATCCCTGACCACTGGTCCTGTTAGCTAGGGATGATGGGAATTGTAGTCCCAAACTTCTGGAGGGCCAGAGTTTGCCTGTGCCTGATCTAGCCTAGCCCACTGCAATGCAGGAATATGCAGCTGTCCCATATGGGGATCGAACCTGCAACCTTGGCGTTAGCAGCACCACACACTAACCAACTGAGCTATCCAGGAAGTGAGATGGTTTCAAACTGGAGTGCATGAGGGAACCGGCCAGTCAGGCCACAATCTGACAGTTCAATCCTATAGATATCCTTACAGGGAAGGGCCGCTGGAGATCAGTGGCACAGCATCCACTTTGGAAGGCCTCAGGTTCGATCTCAAACATCTCTGGAAAGGGCTGGGAATATCTCTTGCCTGAAAACATGGAGAGCTATGCCTGGTCCACAGGAATAATACCAAGCAAGATGGACTGTCTTGGACTGGCTGGATGCTGAGGAGTGATGGGAGGCACCACCTGGGCAACCCCAAGGGGAAGAAGGCTCAGAGCCAGGGGACTGGTGGCGGGATGCCGAAGGGTGGTCAGAGGGAGCAGACTGGGAGGAGGAGGAGGAGGTGTTGAAGTGGAAGAGGCAACAGGGTTTAGTGAGCAGGAAGAGGCTGGGGGCAGAGAGCAGTACAGATTCAGAGGCTGGAGAGGAGGATGCCAGGCCAGGAGACAGAGATAAGGCAGGCTGCTGAAGAATCCAGGGAGTCTCCCCCTCCTGCTGCGACCTGCTCTCCTTCCCCCATGTCTCCTGTTGTTGTTTAGTCGTTTAGTTATGTCCGACTCTTCGTGACCCCATGGACCATAGCACGCCAGGCACTCCTGTCTTGCACTGCCTCCCGCAGTTTGGTCAAACTCATGTTCGTAGCTTCGAGAACACTGTCCAACCATCTCGTCCTCTGTCGTCCCCTTCTCCTAGTGCCCTCCATCTTTCCCAACATCAGGGTCTTTTCCAGGGAGTCTTCTCTTCTCATGAGGTGGCCAAAGTATTGGAGCCTCAGCTTCAGGATCTGTCCTTCCAGTGAGCACTCAGGGCTGATTTCCTTAAGAATGGATAGGTTTGATCTTCTTCCAGTCCATGGGACTCTCAAGAGTCTCCTCCAGCACCATGTTCTGGTCTCCTAGAACATGCAGAGAAAGGAAAAGGGCAGAGGAGAGATTGGCTGATTGCAGACACAGTCTCTGGTTGCTTGGGGAAAAACCCTGGAGAGGAGGGGGTTTAGGTAGCTATGGGAAGGCAGGGGTCTTCAGTCCTCACAACTGTCTCATTCCCCTACTGGGAAGTGTTGCTGGGATCACTAGGCTTGCGTTGTTTGGGCTTCTTTGAATAAAGAGTTAACATCACTGAGACTGGTGTTTTTATTGCTGACCCACTCCTGACTCTGGCCCCTGACATGGACCAATAGTCTGACTTGCCACAAGGCAACCTCCTACATCTCTATATCTCTACTTTTCAGTAGCGGACAGGGCCATGGGGCCATGTCACTCACCTGACCTCCCTCTGACCGAGTCACCTTTGCCTACCAAGGATGGAGTGAGACAGGGCAGTGGTGAGGCAGCATATTAGAAAGCCCTACATGAGTTCTGTGCCAGCCTCAGCATCACCTCGCTCCTCCCCCTCTCCATCGTGGTCTGCAGCAGCAACTCAGTTGTTGGGAGGTCAGGTGAGCGGCTACTGCTACTTGTAACACAGGAAGGAACTGACACAGAATGGATCCATCCATCCACCTCTACCCTTAAAGTAAACCCCATTGAGTCCAGCAGATTGTACTCCCCGGCTAAATGGATATTAAAGTTACCGGACAGTGATGCGGTTTCCGGGAGCAAATTCGCCTCCACCTAACTTGAAACGGGATGCAAAAATGCCCGACCAGATTGTGAAACCGGGAAGACGGCAAGAGAGCTTTGCACCACGGTTTCTGGGTCAAACGGCAGGTGAGTCCCCAATACGAGTTCCGTCGGTGGTTCCTGCCAATCAAAGCTTTGGAAAGGGCTCCCCCCGCAGCCCAGGCTTTCTCATAATAAAATAATAAATCTGGGGAAGAAAGAGGAGAGTGGGATTATTCAAGAGGGCTCCATCTGTGACACTGCTAATGATTTCCAACTGTCTCGCAGCCCAGCAAGAGCTGCTATCAATCACAGGGCCAGGGAAGCTGTGTAAGGGATACTACACAAACACTACATTTTTCTGGGTCACCACAATGCTAATACTTCCATAAACATCAGGTTATGGCACATCTGACTTCATCTCCATCAACACAGAGTGCTTGGGATTGAACGCAGCCTTGGTGGGAAGAGCCTGAGGCCAGCGTTCCTGGAGCGAGGGTTGCTCAGGAGCAAAGCACCCATGGATCCTGAAGCCAGGTCCCTCAGCACCTCGTTCAGCTCTGCGCCCACTAAGACACACTGTCTCTTGCATACTAATTTTCAAATGACGTGCCAGGAGAATTGCTAGTGTTGAGGAGGAGGGGGTCCCCCCGCCCCTTTCAATCCTCTTGTCTTGTCTCTGGTTACTTTGTGCTGCCTTTGACTCCCCCCAGATTCCAGTTTTAGGTAGAAGATGGTGCAGTAACCCCTCACAGGGGTGTTAGGTATGGAGGAAAAAATGATTTGGTTCATGTGTTAATGTGCACCCACCAAGTTTGCACTTCCTGAAACAATACAAAAAACGGAACGTATCCGACCTTCGAAATTCACACTTCTCTGAATTTTGCGAAGCAGTTCTTCAGCCACAAAAATGCATCTATCAGTGAAAATAACACACAAAGTACATGCTATTAAATGGCTTCCATTTAAGGAGGAGAAATGAATATTAAAATGCTGACCGAGACTCGCAAACTGATGTAGAAATAAAAGCGAACTGAACTGAACTTTGCAAAAAGTGATCATAAGGAATTTTAAGGGAGTTTTCAGAAGCACTGTTCTAAGAGAAACGATTTGTAGTTTGGGCACCATATTTTCCAAGCACCATAGGAAACCACTCAAGAATTCAGTTCCCATGGAAGAAAACGAACATGTCTGAATTGTCCCTCTTCAGTTCCTATATCACTTTCTTAACCCAACAAGCTAAAGGCAAAAGAGGAGTGAACTGCTGGGCAATGAGTCCACACAATTAACTGGTGAAGCAAGCCTTGGAAATGGATAGCGCTGGCTTATTAGCAGATGACCCAGAGCCATTTCCCAGCTTTGCAGTGTGCCAATTTTTGTTTGATTGTGTTTATTTTAAACATTAAGAGAATCGAATGAAAGCCCAAGCTGAGGAGGACTCAGATGTCTTATGTGGAAATGTCTCAAGGTGCTGGGAAAACAAGCCACAGAAAGTTGGTCTTCTATATCTCACCTTCGCGAAAAAGCAGTTTTCTGTGGATGGATGAAACGTCTGGGAGGGTTTATTTTCTGAGAATCCAAGAAGGTCTTGGCATCCCTTAAATTTTATTTGATCTCTCCTTAAAAATGAATGACAATTGATCTCAAGGTTTCAACAGGATTAAAATTTGCACTTTGGTTGCATTAGAAATTGAGGCAGAGCGTTGTAGTGGTTAGAGCACTGGACTAGGACCAGGGAGTGGGATGATGACCAGAGAGAAACTCAGGTTCAAATCCTCTCTCAGCTGTGAAGCTGACTGAGTAATCTGGCAAATCCCTCTGAGAGAATGCACTTTAGATCACCAGGTGACGGCAACAGATCAACTGGGAGCCAGAAACCTCCATCAATCTGTTTAAAATCCCCCCAGAGAACTACAGCAGATCCCAAATCCATCTTCAGTCCACCCCTATCCTGGAGCAACCAAAGGAATAAAAAAAAATTCATGAATATATTAAGGAATATATAGAAATCACTGTGGGTATTGTTGGGACAATCTTGCCTGCCTCTCAACTATTTAACAACAGCCACACCGCTGTTTTCATCTAATTTGGGCTACTGAAATGAAAACTTGCTGGGAATAGCCTTTGGTGCGAAATGACTTTGAACTCAGTTCTGATGAGGTGGCCATGTGTCCTACTTTATAAAGGGCAAACATCCTTTTGAGGGGTCGTTGAAGAACAGCTCCCTATTTACATGTATCCTCTATTTCTGGGGTGGCCAACTCCCAAGAAACTGCGATCTACTCGCAGAGTTAAAAACTGGCAGTGATCTATCACCTTTTTGGAGGTTCAAGTCAAAGTTGTTGAACTTCATTTTATGGGCTGCAGGGCTAAAGTGTTTAACTTTTTTAAGGGGAGCCAAAGAATGGGCTTCTTTGGGGGGGAGCCAGTGATCTACCAGTGATCTACCACAGACATCCAGTGATCTACCGGTAGATCATGAACTACCTGTTGGACGTGCCTGCTCTATTTGAAGGCATCCAAGTGCTTTTTAGAGATAAAGAAGAACTATAAGAATGGAGAACAAGGTGCCGATCAACAGTTAGCAAATTGGCAGCAGACTAAGCAGGGACATGCAGAAATTACCCAGCTGCTCTTTCCGTCTATGGTGAGATGTATTGTATTTCTGCTTAAATGACAGCAAGAATTTCTAAATGTGCATATAAACACATACACATATACTGTACATGTCAGGCAATCCTTTAATTAAGGAAAAGCTTCTCTGCGATGAACCACACCTAAGGAGGCCAAATTTCAGCAGTGGATTTGTATCATTCGTAAAACATTTGACAAATGGAGACGATGGCAATATAAAATATTATGCTAAAACCCTTAAGCCTCACAGCTATTGTAGGAATTTTGCCAGGTGATGGTGGGAAATAGAAGCCCTTCAAAGTGATGTTTGTTTTGAAAGGATCAAGGTCACTTAAGTAATAAGGGGATGGGGCAACCCAGGAGGAATTGGATTCTCATCTCAGTTTCATGTGCTCAACAGAGTTACAGCAGTAGGAAATCTCTAGGGGTATCGGAGTGGTGGTGGTGGTAGAGTTTTTCTGCAAGGCAAAAAGATCCAAGGAGACGTGTAAAGCAGAACCAGTTAGGGGTGGGGCCTGGGGAGAGGGATCGGGGGTCAGGCAGGGACAGACCTGAGGGCCAGGTTGAGAGGCTTGGAGGACTCCATTTGGCTCACAGGCCTCAGTTTCCCACCCTTGTTCATGGACTGGAGTTGAAGTCAATGTCAGCGCTGGCTCCAGGTTTTTTGGTGGGAGAGAATTGGGCAAAATTCTCTCAGTGGTCCCTCCGTTAAGTTGCTCCCTCCTCTCTGCTGCCCATCTGTCTGTCCTCTCCCCCTTGGACCCCGTCTCCTGAACAGAGGAGGGCACCAGGCAGTCTTGCCACTGCTTCCTATTCAGAAAGGGCAAGAGAGAGCTGGCAGAAAAACCCAGGAGGCAGAGATGGCATATAGAGAGTTCACTATTCCTGGCCGAAGACTCCTTCCAATCTTGGCTGGGGAATGAAAGAGGTTCCCCTTCCTTCCACCCTTGCCTTAGCTTCATGCCCAGGTATTAAAGGTTCAAGGTCCTTCTCTGACATTACCACTGGTTACTTGCTCCAAACACACCTTTCCCCACCTCCACTCCAGGTTTTCCCTGAACACAAAAGCTGGATTGTGTCCTTTGCACGTCACAGTGCTTTCTTGCATTCCTGTACTTTTTGTTGCTTCTCCTAGTTTGTGCAGATGGTTTTATTATATACGCATTTGCAATATTTGTGTGGGGGGCATTTTCATTTGCTTAGAAAGTGGTATAGAAATGGTCTTAAAGGTAAAGGGACCCCTGACCATTAGGCCCAGTCGTGACCGACTCTGGGGTTGCGTGCTCATCTCGCATTATTGGCCGAGGGAGCCAGTGTATAGCTTCCAGGTCATGTGGCCAGCATGACAAAGCCACTTCTGGCAAACCAGAGCAGCACATGGAAACGCCGTTTACGTTCCCGCTGTAGCGGTTCCTATTTATCTACTTGCATTTTGACATGCTTTCGAACTGCTAGGTTGGCAGGAGCTGGGACCAAGCAACGGGAGCTCACCCCCGTCACAGGGATTCGAACCGCCGACCTTCTGATCAGCAAGCCCTAGGCTCAGTGGTTTAACCACAGTGCCACCTGGGTCCCTTAAGAAATGGTCTTACATAGGTTTAATTAGAGGAGGAGGAGGAGGCGGCTTTGGGGAGTCAGCAATCGGCCCCTTGCCTCTGTGGAGCCTCGGTTGGGGGCCCTTTGATGCTGACCCCCAATCCTGACTCCGGTTGACAGCTCTGGACTTGGTGGTGAACCTTGTGCTTAGAGTTGGATGGCCCTAGCGAACTGAGGAGGGCTAATTAAGGACCAGCCCAACAGAACCACTTTGCCGATGAATGAATGGGAATGTTTGCACAGTGTGATGTGTGTTGCCAAAATCACAATATCCCTCTTCTTCTGCATACAATGTAGACGTGATCCCATTTGGAAACCCCATCTCTTTCCCTCGAATTGTTTATCAAGAATTGGATACCATCTCGCCTTGCATGAGGAAAATAAGATTTCTGAGCTCTCCTCGTGATTGAACCTGACACTCAGCAAACTCCCAGGCTGCATGCATATGAAAATTCCCTAGATCACTGGCAGGTCAAGGCAAGCCTCACAAAGAGTGTTCAGTGTAAAAGTTCCATTTCAGACGGTTCACCTGGAATTCAATCCTCCAAACTGGAGGAGATGGTAATCTTTGTTTTTGTTTGGAATCACCACAAAGAATCCATTGCCTTAAAAAAAAAATGTTAACCCTCCCAGCTGAGGCCTACAGGAGCACCATATTTCCACAGAAGAAATATGGTAAGTCCTGAACAATTTGTGAGTCTCAATCCAGCAGGCTGCAAGCAGCCCACCTAACCAGAAGTGGTGGCCTGCAAACCTGTCCTGCCAGGGCGCTTAGGCCCTGGCAACTGCCTGGGTAAGGCTTGTGAGAGTGCCAAGCCAGGCAGCCTGCCGTTTCACATATTGCAGCCATTGAAGTCAATGTGAAATGCTGGGCAATGTATTGAATAATGAATATACAGTGGTACAGTGGTACCTCACAAGACGAATGCCTCGTGCAACGAAAACTCGCTAGACGAAAGCATCTAGCGATTCTTTGTTGCCTTGCAAGACGAAGCTTTCTATGGCTGCGTCTCGCAAGACGTTTTGTTTTTGCTGCTTTTTTTTGCCGTCTGCCGTTTGTTTCTGCAAGATGAAAATTTTCGAAAGATGGCACGACCTGCGGAACGAATTATTTTTGTCTTGTGAGGTACCACTGTACCTCGGTTCTCGAACACTCCAGAACTCATACGTTTCGGCTCCCCAATGATCAAAAACCGGAAGTGAGTATTCTGGTTTTCAAACGTTCTTTTGGAAGCCGAATGTCCCACAGAGCTTCTGTGGCTTCTGATTGGCTGCAGGAGCTTCCAGCAGCCAATCAGAAGCCGCGCTTTGGAAGTCGAACGTTTCGGAAGTCGAACGGACTTCTGGAACGGATTCTGTTTGACTTCCGAAGTACGACTGTATATGAAGAGGGCAAATGTACACAGGTAGCCTACCACCTGTGGAATACTCTCTGAAAAGAAGCTCACCTAGCATCCATTTTATAATTGTTATAGGAGGGAGTGGGTTGCTTTGAATGATGCCCATGGATTCCAATCAAGCCTGTGATTTTGTAACTGCAAGACTATAGTTTGAAGCAGAAAGGACAGTTGACCCAGGACTCAGCTACATCCGTAAAGATAAAGCGCTTTATATGAGTTATAACACCATGACACCAGAGGGCGCTGCGGAGTCCCCCCTTTCGCCAACAGGATTTCCCCGTATGAAGTTTACAACGTGTTTAACTGATGTGTCTAGGCCACAGGACGGATGCCGGGGGAGGGCTGTGCACAGCCCTAGTTTATATAGGATATTTTAAAGTATTTAATGTAAGTTCCCTCCAGGCTTCAGCAATGTGTCCTATGCTATGGAGATCCTTCAGCAATGTGTCCTGATGGAAGGCTGGTTGGATGTGGCAGTGATCCATGTTTAGAAAACTCAGTGGTTATAACTATGTCCTGACGTCCGCTTTTCTTAATTTGTGGGATGTCGGAGAGTTTGGACATGGGGCGCTCTGACTCTATGGGCCTGCCTTTACCCGAACAGAAGAAAAACTTCCCACCTAAAAGAAAAGAGGGGCACATTTTTTATTTTGCTGGTGGGAACGTCTTCACTGCCACCCTTCGCCTGAAGAAATGTGCCAGACATGATGCTCTCCTCCCTCCCTGCTGTCTCAGAAATGGACTTGGCCTACAGACGGGGGCCGATCCGTCTGGGCAGGAGGGAGGGCAAAGCGGACCTGATAACAGGGCCGGAAACCCATCAGAGACACCCGGCGGCTCTCGCCCTCTGTGCCTCATCAAAATTACCTGCCAGAGGAGCCTCCGCTCCAGGCCTGCACCTTGTCAGCCCTTCTGGGGAACAGGAAACAGCTGCTGGGCGGGGAGTGGGGGAGTCTGGAGACATCAGTGGAAAGCAGGGTGGTGGTGCTGAGGGAAGAAAGCCATTCATAACTTTTCCTCATTACCCAACGTGTTCGGGAGAGGATGGGGCATTTTGAAAGGACAGCGGTTGTTGAAAAATCCTCTGGCACCGAGGAGAGAAGCCGTATCTGGTTGCTATTAGCTCAGCCAGGGATTCTCTCTCTGTGTGTGTTAATTGGGCAATTCGTTTTTGTTTTTGTTTTAAAAATGTGCCCTTTATGTGGATAACTCAGTGATAGCTGGTTCCCCTTGTCTGACACGTAACCAATCTTTTGGCATCTCAGGCTCTGCTGTTGGCCAGGGCCACAGTCGTAATGCAATGGGAGTGGCAAGAAAAACACACACAGAGAGAGACAGACCGACAGAGAGATTGGGCAGATCACAGAATTGGAGAGTTGCGAGGGATCTCTAGCCCAACCCCCTGCAATGCAGGAACCTTTTGGCCAAAATGGGGCTCGAACCTATGACCCCGTGATTAAGAGTCTCATGCTCTGCCAGCTGAGCTATGTATTCAGCACTTGAGTTGTTTCTTTGAGTTACTGTATATCCCTGCGTATAAGACTACTTTTTAACCCAGGAAAATCTTCTCAAAAGTCAAGGGTCGTCTTATACACCGGGTCGTATTTCTTATACGGCGAGTATATCCCAAACTCTATATTTTAACTGGGAAAGTTGGGGGTCGTCTTATACGCCCAGTCTCTTATACGCCAGAATATATGGGTACTCTTGCTGCCGCTAAGCATCATGGCCAATGTTCAGGAAAAATGATGGGAGTTGTAGTCCATAGAACATCCAGAGGACACCAGTTGAAAGAAATAATAGCCAGCTTTTGCAAGGTTTTCTTTTGTTTAAGCAAACAAAAATCTCCTCTAGAAGCTTTTGTGGCACTCCAGGTCTCCCTACTTGGCCTTGGGAACTTCTCCAACCATGAGGCCACACTGTGGGCCCATAAAAACACGGAGCCCTCCCTGACGAAGGTGGAGATGCTGTAATTCCTTTTCCCACAATGCTCATGTTCCCAGGGTTTCACTGTGAATCCTTCCAAAGAAAGAGAGGGAGACAGAGAGAGATGTTCCTCACATCCTCTCTTGAGCACAGCGCTGCTCTGATTTCACAGCCTTCCTCTGTCCAAATTCTAAATACATCTTGAATGTTTTAGAGAAGGTACTTTTATGAAAAACTGGTTCCAGATTTTAAATCCCTGTATGTAGCCCAAGTCCAAGGTCCTTCTGCTCCACTAAGGACCAGTTCTCCAAATCTCAGTATTATCCTCTTTTGAGGAGGATTTATAGCTCAGTGCCAGACAGGGAATGACCCCGGACGCCGCTTGGCTTCCATTCCATCAGTTACGCAGTTTGTCAGTGTGGGTGATGCTGCCTTGTCCAATTCTTGCTCTCCTGATTTTAATTACACAGTGTGGGCAGTTCTAGGAAACAGTCGCTGTAAACTGCTTGCCTCATGGTCCATTTTAAACTCCTTTTCTGTTATGGTAGAGGCGGTTTGCACTTGTGAAATCCACATTGCAACCAGCCACTGCACCAACATCGCAGAGTAGGGAACCGTTTCCCGTTTCAGGGCCACATGGGAGATCTTCTGAGGGCCACGTGGCATTGATGGGCAAGGCAAATGCAGCTAGACTGGGAACGAAAAAGTGATGCATGTGCGTTGTAGGTGCGATATAACATTGTGCCACCAGATGGCGATGTGGAGTCCTGTTTTTTGCTACCTGTTTTCCCTCCTGTTTAAATTTACAACGCTTTAAACTGAAATGCTTCTTTGGTGTGTCTAGATCCAGCTTAGGTGTAGAAATGAATGTGCATTTTAGCATTGCCCATTACACACACTCACACTCCTCCCTCTGTCATCCAGCCGGACAAACAAACAGGCGGCAAGAACAGGGTTCAAGGCCATGTCCCAGCCAGGCAGAAGCACTCAAGAAAGTGGGGAAGGGGGGCTGGAGGATGGTGTGCCCAGGGGAGAGTTCAGAGACTCAAACAGAGGGGCTAGACCAGGCATCCCCAGACTTCGGCCCTCCAGATGTTTTGGACTACAATTCCCATCTTCCCCAACCACTGGTTCTGCTAGCTAGGGATCATGGGAGTTGTAGGCCAAAACATCTGGAGGGCCGCAGGTTTGACATGCCTGGGCTAGAGGGACATACCTTCCCCTTACCCAGGCCTGAGATTCCTCAGCCCTGATCAACAATATACAGGGTGATTCATAATGAAGTACACAGTTTCAACACACTATAAAGAAGAAGAAGAAGAAGAATGTAATATATCTTATGTTACCTGTAACAGAATTGTAGGGGAATGTTTAAAGTTTTTTTAAGAAACAGTCACAGATGTTCTATGTGTGTACCCTTTGTCACACATCAAACCGGTAATCCATTTCTGCCCAAACGTGACTCACCCTGTACATTGATTTTCCCGGGCTTTGTTGAATGGTGGTGCAAACACTATCGACTTCTTCCGATACACACGGTCATCCAGGACTTCTAAGTTTGCACCAACAGCCTGTAGTTTCCGTTTTTAAATTATGCCAATTGTAGATACATTTTCTGCAGTAGCGGAACACAAACTTTATGAGGACATCTACCTCACGGTTAACAGTTGTGGTCCATGTCATCGCCTGTTACTGTCTTACAGCATCTGGAAACGGTATACTTCATTATGACTCACCCTGTATATTTAAAGCACCATGATACCACTTTAAACAGTCATGGCTCAGACCTTCCAAGTGTCCCTTGTTGCAAAAGCCGGGTGCCTGTCCCTCTCTCTGCCAAGCTGTGGTGAGAGCCCATGGGGTCCAAGGCACCCAGACAGGGTCTGTGTCCCTTTGGAGAATAGAAGACTGATGTGCTTTAAGAAATATGGTTTATTTACCTATTTACACCTTCAGTCTGCATAGAGGAAGTCCAGGTCTTATAGCAGTGCAGGGAACCTTTTGTCTCTCTCTCCAAGTTGGATCTCAACTCTTCTTCCTCCTCCTCTCTCCCAGAAAACCCCTTGCTTGAAAACTCCCTTTTCCTGTCCCCTCAAACATACACCTTGGTATAACAGCTCACCGCCCAGGCTAAAGGATTCCTCTTCTCAATGGCCCATCAATACCTTGTGTCATGTTAGGTTTTGCTCTTCACTAAGCTAGCCTAGGTTTGCATAAGCCGGCCTAGGTATTCTTTAGTAGCTTGCATTCTCCTTTCATATCACAAATATCCCAAACCCTAGCATTTATTAATTTCTCGGGTTTACCCTAAATTTGTAACACCCTATGTTCCAGGGAGAGTCCCAGATTTACAGAAGCCATCCCAGTTTCTAATTTGATCCTAGAATCCTAGAATCCTAGAGTTGGAAGAGACCACAAGGCCCATCCAGTCCAACCCCCTGCCAAGCAGGAAACACCATCAAAGCATTTCTGACATAGGGCTGTCAAGCCTCTGCTTAAAGACCTCTAAAGAAGGAGACTCCACCACACTCCTTGGCAGCAAATTCCACTGCCGAACAGCTCTTACTGTCAGGAAGTTCTTCCTAATGTTTAGGTGGAATCTTCTTTCTTGTAGTTTGAATCCATTGCTCCGTGTCCGCTTCTCTGGAGCAGCAGAAAACAACCTTTCTCCCTCCTCTATATAACATCCTTCAATATATTTGAACATGACTATCATATCACCCCATAACCTTCTCTTCTCCAGGCTAAACATGCCCAGCTCCCTAAGCCATTCCTCATAAGGCATCGTTTCCAGGCCTTTGACTATTTTGGTTGCCCTCCTCTGGACACGTTCCTCCTCTGTCAGTATCCTTCTTGAACTGTGGTGCCCAGAACTGGACACAGTACTCCAGGTGAGGTCTGACCAGAGCAGAATACAGTGGTACTATTTCTTCCCTTGATCTAGTTGCTATACTCCTATTGATGCAGCCCAGAATTGCATTGGCTTTTTAAGCTGCTACATCACACTGTTGACTCATGTCAAGTTTGTAGTCTACCAAGACTCCTAGATCCTTTTCACATGTACTGCTCTCAAGCCAGGTGTCACCCATCCTGTATTTGTGCCATTCTGGAATGTCCCACTTTTCCTTAGGGTGTCCCTATTCTCACTGAAGAAATACTGGAGGGTATGGAGTTATGCGACCCCTGAGCCAAGGAGATAAGTAACTATACAACCTTTAGAAGACATCTGAAGGCAGCCCTGTAAAAGGGAAACATTTTTTGTGTGTTTGCTAGGAGACCCCTATTCCCTCCCCCAAGAGCTATGATTCCCAGAGTTCCCTGAGAAGAAGGATTGATTGTTAAACCACTCTCGACACTGTACCTCTGTGTGGCACAAGGGGATGTTTTAAAGAGGGAGAAAAAGACAAAACAAAAGCAACGGACATCTTAACAACATTAACAAAACTCTGTTGCTTATTTTGGTGTTCTTTTTACATCAAATCACAATATGAGAGAGAGAGAGAGAGAGAGAGAGAGAGAGAGAGAGAGAGAGAGAGAGAGAGAGAAATGGTATTGACATGGGATTTCTAGCCAGGAACCCAAAATAGGAGATTTCTTTCATCTTGAAACAGGGAGAGTTGTCCCACATAATAGCGTGTTAAAAACAGAAAAGTTCCTAGAATTCCTCCCACACAAACACTCCCCCAACCCCCACCCCCAGCAAAAGGGCCTGTGCTTCAGTGGATGCACATCAATTAAAAGCATATGGACCAAGGATGCTCTTATTGCACAGAGAGGTGATGGTGGAGGGGGGCACAGACAAGGGGCTTATTATGGCAGGAGGGAAGCTGTGCACCATGTCACTGGGGCCAAATGGCGACCTCGTCCCTCGTAGGGGGCTTGGACTTATAAAGGACTCTGGGGGGGTGGGAATAAACTCCTAACCAAAAACAGATTGGGACTGGAGGTGGTTTGCTGGGAGAAGGGAAACTGCGTAGAGACACTGAGTGAAGTTGACGAAATATATATATATATATGCATTCATGGTTGAGGAGGAAGAGGAGCAGATTGGAGAGGGGTGAACTACTGGGGAAAGGAGAGCTGATCAGAAGCTGTGCTATTTATTATGACTCTGTTCACAGCTTCCTAAAATATTCCTGTGGCTAACCTAAGGTTACCAGATCTCCCCATTTCCCGGGGACAGTCCTCGGATTTACAGCATTCATATGTACATATCAAACAATAAGTGTCCCCGGATTCATTGAAAAAAATCTGGTAACCGGCTTAGGCTAACCTTGGCTCTAACAGAAGAAGTTAACTGAACAAAATCTCAAAGGGTCCCTGCAATCCTACAGTCCTGGTTTGTTGTTGGTTTTTTGTAAGGGGCCAGAGGAATAATTGGTTCTCCATCTCAAAGTGTGGAGAGGTTGCTCAGACTTTGTAAAGGGGGATCAGATGTCAGGTGGCTGCTTCGGGCAGAGCCGGCCCAACCAGTGGATAGGGTGACGTCGCTGCTTCAGGCAGCAGAAGCCCCCCCACCCCAAGCAGCAAGCCCACAGGTTCCCCGTCTGCCTTGCTGCCTTTGCTAGTGGCAGAGAAGCGGCACCACTGTTGACACTGATTTTCGGCAGAGCTGGAAGGAACCATGGAGGTCATCTAGTCCAAGCCCCCGCAATGCAGGAATTTCAACTAAAGCATCAATGACAGATGGCAATCCAACCTCTAGTTAAAAACCTGCAAGAAAGGAGAGTCCTGTGGGATCGGTTTTAATAGGTAGGAGAGGATATATTAATTGCTCCCTCCATGTGCCCATGTGAGTTGAGTTGAACAGAGTTTCAAAATCCCATCCTTCGCAGCAAAATTGAGAACATAGAAATTAGGCTGCAAAGCTTTGTTTTGAGCAACTCTAGCTATGAAATAAGCTGGCTCTCTCTTTCTTACCCTGCTTAGCAAGCAGGCAACAACCTGGGAAGTAAGTTGAAAAATATAATTTTACTTATGCTCTTGCATTGGTTCACAGCAATGCCAGCAGTAAAAATTATGCAGGCAAAATGCTTATATTTACAGGCGAAGCTTCATTCCAGACCAGGGTCTCTGGGACAAAACTCATTGAGAGATTTCAGACACAGACACAGACACACACACACACACACACACACACACACACACACACACACACAGAGAGAGAGAGATGTGTGTGTGTGTGTGTATCTGGCACCTTCAATGCACATCTCCCAGCAAATGCGGAATACACCCCTATTTCCCCTGAGGTGTTTATTTTTGGGATCCACCCTATTTCTGTGTTTGTAAGTTGCTTTAAACTTTCCAATTTTGTGTTTTAATTCTTGCAATTCACCACAGGACAAAGAGCAGGTAATAAATAAACAATTGCAAATTACATATTGCACCCCCCTGCAAAACGCACACACATTTTGTTAACGGTGCCTCTGAGTCTGCAGCCTGGTATTCATAAACACTGCAGATCCCTTCCCAGCTGATCTTGGAAGAGGGGAAAATTGGGGGGATTAGCCCAACTAATCAGGTGAGCATCTTGATGCACCTAATTTGTCTTCCTTTCAAGGCTGGGTAAGGGAGACCCCAAGTGGGATTAACTGCAATGATAAGCAGAGGAGGCTGCCTAGAGATTTGTAGATCCCCCTCCCCTGTTCTGAACTCTGGAGTGTGTACGGTTCCACATTTGTTTCTTATTTTACAATCCAAACAGTAATTACGGTTATCATTTCTTTTCTTAAATGGCCTCTTCAGTTCAAATTTGCCAGCTTGTTCTCAGGAGAAAAGTGATTAGAACTTTTGGGAAATTTTCTAGGGTCATACTTACGGTAGGCGACCACTGATGGCCAGCTATTCTCCTGCTCTACAGCAGAAGGACCTGGGTCCCCTGAAAGCTTGGCAGAGGTTCTTAAAGGAGGGACACATTGCATGTGGCATTAAATGTGGTATTGCCCCACCAGGGGGTCCTTGGCAGCAGTGGCATAGCGTGGGGGGCTGAGGGGCCGTGGTCCCAGGTGCATTTTTTAAGGGGTACAGCCAGGCTCCCTCATCAGAGCCTGACTTGTCAAAACATCTGGTCACCAAATTGGATAGCTTTAAAAGAGGATTAGACAAATTCATGGAGGGGTAAGGCGATCAATGGCTATTAGCTCTGATGAATATGCTCTGCCTCCACAGTCAGCCATGCTACCAGGAGCTGATGGGAGTTGGAGTCCAACAGCTCCAGTAGACCACAAGTTCTATAGACCAGGGAAGTCCGACAGGTCAATTGCGATCTACTGGTCGATCGCGGGGCGTCCTTGGTTGGTCCTGGTTGACCGCGTGATCCTGATTCGGGTCTTCCTCCCCCCGAAAGCTCAACAACTTTGTTGAAGGCTCCCGAAAAAAAGCTCAACAACTTTGGTCAATACACTGCCAATTATTATTTTTTTGGTGGAAGTAGATTGCAGTCTCTTGGAAGTTGGACATCCCTGTATAGACAATACTAAGCTAGAGATGAACCATTGATCTTTCCCTCCTATGACAAAGGGCATCCATCAGGGTGACCAAGGCTATATTCAATATATAATTCCACACTGAAACGGACAATGCTTGTATGTGTATTGCAGTTAACAGTGGAAAATTCCACTGAAGCTTACTGAAGCTCTCTGAGCTCTAACAGGTTGGTAATTAAGTACTGTTGTTCTCTACTCTTTCACATGAGTGTTTAACCTTAGATCATGTGACTAAGGTATTCAATTGCAAATCTCCATCTTGAAGGGAGTTGCCTGTTCAGTCTTTCTCTGAAAGCCACAGAGAACAAAAGGATGTGATAATGATTCCTCTCAAGAAGTGCATAGCTCCTGTTTCGAAGACGTCCTGGTTAGTAAAGCTTTGAATGATATTTATGGGTGTGGGCAATTTTTATTCCAAAATGATTCAGTTTTTATGCATCCAACTGCTTCAAGCTGCACATTATTAATATCTGCAATAGACTGATTCAGTTCCAAAACTGAGTCTGAACCCAGATTGTAGTGGATCTGGACAATCATTCTCATCAGGGAATATCTGCAGTTACTCCACAACCCCCCTCTACCCCACTTTGGCCTAGAAAGAGGTGTTGGCAACTGGTCTACAGTTATTACAGTCGGTTGGGTCTGGAGTAAGCTTTTTGAGGAGTGGACACACCACGGCATCTTTAAGGGCAACAGACACCACTTCTGGTTATACAGAATTGTGAACATCGGGAGACAGAGAAGAGAAGGAGAGATTTTTCTAAAAGCCCTGGAAGGTATCCTTAAGTGACAGCAGCCGGAAAGGAGGCGAATTTCATTGCCATGAAGGGGACGGCCCACTCCTGCTAAATGCTAAGTACCTTCCTCTCCTGCAGGCGGCCCTCGAGATTTGGAATTCATGCAGCCAGCACATTTCCACCAGGTGTGATTATATTGAACCCATATTTCACTTTAATAGAGAAGGGGGTGGGGTGGAGAGAGAGAAACAGAGACCTCCAATAAAAGGGCACTTAGCAAAGCAGGCTCATTAGAAAGAGATTATCTCTGCCAGCTTCCTTCCCAGGGACATTTTTTTTCCGGTGGGAGGGGGGGGCGTTCCTGAAGCAGCTCAGGCCCAGCAAGGGATCCTTGCTGCTCACTTAGAGACAGGGGGGAGAAGGAGAGAAAGAATGATAGACAGGCCTAAGGAGCAGATTGACACCTGCTTTGTTCCTCTGTGCATGCACCCACAAAATGCACTTTCCGTTTTTGACAAGTGCCGGTAAACCCGGGAACAAATGGGATCTGGCCATCAAATGGAGAACCAGTGCTGCCTACGAGCTCAAACACACACCCAACTTCATGCAACCACGTCTACAGTGCATTGCAATCTATACAGCAGGAGTGGCCAACTCCCAAGAGACTGCGATCTACTCACAGTAGATCTGGCAGTGATTTACCCGCTTTGAGGGAGGGTTCAGGTCAAAAATTGTTGAGCTTTTTCAGGGAGGGGGGTAAAATGTTGAGCTTTTTTAAGGGGAGCCACAGTTGTTCAGCTTCTTTGTGGGGAGCCAGTGATCTACCACAGACGTCCAGTGATCTACCAGTAGATCACGATCTACCTGTTGGACATGCCTGCTATACAGGGATGAGAGAAACCCAGGCAGAGTTGCTCTTCTACTTCCCTGACCCCCTGCTTCTGTGGGAGAGACAGACAGACAGACAGCTAGTAAATGCAGTTGCTCCTGCTACCGGTACTTCCCAGGGCTGGCAAAAGTCTCCTTCTGCATGGCCCTGCCTTTGCTACCCCAGCCCTGGCTTTGCTCCAGAGAACTGCTGCCTTCTTTTCCTGATCTCAGTTCTGAACGTTCCTTTCGCAGAACTCTTGTGGATGGACCCACAGTTGAACCCAAGAAGCCAGAAATGAAGCTGCTGTTCATTAAAAAGAAAAAGAAAAAGAAACCCTCAGGAGTTTTGCAACACAAAAGCCAGATTCTATATTGGGTGATTGTGAAGATCTGTCAACAGATAAGAGCTCCCTGAAGCAGAGCTGGGTGTGAAGCAGTTTGCGGCTAAAGAAACTCTCACCTCCACCTGAAAGTTGGACGGATTTCTGTATGGAAGCCCAACATGTTTATTTATTTGTTAATTTGTTTGCTGATAAAACACAAGGTCCCTGGACTAGATGGAGACTCTCAGGCCTTTGCTCCAGAAAAACTTGCGGAGCTAGGTGTGAACCTGGTCATGTGGGGTCCGGGGACCCAGCTATATTAGTAAAGAAACAGTGATCTGAATGCACTATAAGCATGTAACACCAGATGGCGCCAGAGAGCAGGAAATATTAAAACATGGTTTTCCATAGGGATTTCTTTCTTTTGTGATGACAATTAATTTCTGACTTATTTATAGCGGTTTCCCCCCTGTGTCTAGATTCACCCCTGGAGGAGAGTCAATCATAACATCTCTGTATTGACCCTGGCAGAAGAAGCTGCTGGAGTATAACACGGTCAACAGCTCTTGCATGGGGTTCCCTTGCTAGAAGAGCAGGAGAGAGGTATGTATTTTACTTTCCAGAGGGCTCTTTGAAGGAGCCTCCTATCTTAGGTCCAAATACATGTTAAAGTAGCTTCTTTAACAGGGCGGGCGCCACTGCCGAGAAGGCGCTCTGTCTGGTTCCCTGTAGCTTCACTTCTCGCAGTGAGGGAACTGCCAGAAGGCCCTCGGAGCTGAACGATGAGGGTGGAGATGCTCCTTCAGGTAAAGTGGGCCGAGGCCGTTTAACTTTAGGGCTTTAAAGATCAGCACCAAAACTTGTGTGGCAGCCAGCCCAAGGCAGCAGTTCTGGGCTAGATGGGCCAATGGTCTGAGCCCCTGGCAGATGTGAAAGTAGAGTTAGGCAGGCTGTCTGTTTCCTTAGCAGTGATTCCTGCATTGAAGGGGGTCCGACTTGATGACCCTTGGTGGTCCCTTCCAACTCTACAATTTTATGATTCTGGCAGTGAAATAATTTCAGGTTCTGGGCTAGGCCTGCCCACCCAGGTTGGCTATTGGACCCTTCTAGACAGGAAGGGCTGTAAAGAGCTTCCCGGCTGGGCTGGGTCTTTGATAGACCAACATTTGGAGGGTACCATGTGAGGAAAGGCTGCCTGATGAGTTCATGGCCACAGGATCTGTGGAATTTTGTTACAGAAATTCACTTTGGGGCAGTAGTATTTAATGAAGGGGGTGAAAGGTTGTTTTCTGCTGCTCCAGAGAAGCGGACACGGAGCAATGGATTCAAGCTACAAGAAAGAAGATTTCACCTAAACATTAGGAAGAACTTCCTGACAGTAAGAGCTGTTCAACAGTGGAACTTGCTGCCAAGGAGCGTGGTGGAGTCTCCTTCTTTGGAGGTCTTTAAGCGGAGGCTTGACAGCCATCTGTCAGGAATGCTTTGATGGTGTTTCCTGCTTGGCAGGGGGTTGGACTGGATGGCCCTTGTGGTCTCTTCCAACTCTATGATTCTATGATTCTATGTGTTAGGGCTCACCCACACTTCTGTGGTTTAGTGTTGAGTTTCTGCATATTGCCATTTGTTCTGATATAGCACTGAAGGGCAGGTTTTCTGGGGCAATCGAAAAACCACTTGGACCTGTGCTCTCTGGGCATAGGACAAGCTGAAATGTGGATGAGCCTCTAGTTACACACACATTAAACACATACATATTGAATTCTTTCACTTGATGTTTCCTGTCAAGAGGGGAAGAGGCTCAGTGGTGCAGAATCTCCTTCGCATGCAGAAGGTCCCAGGCTTAGTTTCCAGCATCTCCAGGAAGAGTTGGGAATGTCTCCAGTCTGAAATGCTGGAGTGCTACTGCCCGCCAGTGTAGGCAGAACTGAGCTTCCTATGATCAGGATATTCTTAATTCTACAACACGAGGAAGACGACCCACTTTCCTCTTCCAAGTCTCGGAGTTTCCTAGACCGTTATATTTCTGCTTTGCATTTCAACTCCACAAGAGGGAGTCTGATCTCATGAAACAAACACAGCTTGGCCAGAGGACCATCTAATTGTTGCCCGTTGTGTTTTACGATACATTATGAGATGAAATACTCAAGGAATGGGGGGAAAAAGAGCCTCCATTCGGGACACGTGTCTGTACTTTGTAAAGATGTGTGAAAGAGCATCAGCCTCCGAATAGGTAACTTTCTTTAGAACTTAACTGTTCTAAGAAACAGGTAACTGTTTCTTAAAATGCATCTCTTTCATAGGAGCCAACTCCTGGGGGTCCCTTTGCCCTCCCCCCAATTTTTTTGAGGGGGTGAGCCTCCCCCCCAGTTGATGGGTATTGCCATTCAAATGGTGTGGGTGTGCCCTATCATGTGATCGATTATGGGGCTTACATGCCTCCCCCCATATTTTATTCAAGTTGGCACCCCCGTCATTCCTAACCATTGGCCATGTTGGCTGCAGTGAATGGGATTTGGAGGCTGGGAATGGAGAGGCTGCATGAGAGCAGGGTGGCCCCCTCTTCCCCTTAACTGTGTTCCAACCTATGACACCAGGAGAGGGGTTACACAGCCCAGTGACGTATGAGGGCCAGAGGAAGCCTCCAGGTCCCTCCTTCTGTTGCAATTCATCCCAGAATCCTTTGCAGTAGAACTTAGGATGCCATTGTTAGATGAGGAAACCCCCCCTCCCTTCCCTACCTTAGGGCTTGGGCAGCTCACACCTAATGAAGGGCCCGCCTGACAGGGAACGCACGGCTTCGGCCGCCTCCCTCCCGCTCCCCCCAGCTTCTGCCTTCCCCCTCTGCGTCTCCATCCTTGGGAACCAGCTGCAGCGTGTAGGATGGAAACGACCCTGTCACAGCTGTCTCCCGTGTGTTATTGTTAGCGTTACATTACAAATCCCGTTTCCATACCGAGGTCTCGTGAGGGTCATAAACAGGAGAGGTCACGGCCCTGCCAATAAACAGAACCCCGATCCCGAGCACGACTCCAGGCCCTGCACGTTTACATGCTGACACGACTGGAGGGCTGCCTCTTCTCCGCCGCCTCCCCGTCGAGAACCAAGAGCTTGGAGATGACGCTGGCTCCTCAGCCCCCCCCCCCACTCTGTGGCCAAGGCACCAGGGGCCTGTTTCACACCATCGTTTCTGACTAAGGAGGCTCAAAGGTTTCGCTTGGTCCACATTTTTGAGCAAACTTCAGCGTGTCCAGAATGGAAATCAGACCAGCAAACCAAATTGGCATTAGCTGCTGCTGTTGTCTTCAGTCCGCAAATAATTGATGGGACCCCCCCCCCCAATTTGCATTCTGTTTCCTTTGCAATGAAATGAATAGGGTGAGATAATGTAATAATTATTATAATAGACTCCTAGAGCTGGAAGGGGGTCACCTGATCCAACTCCCTGCAATTCAGGAATCTCTTTGCCCAATGTGGGGCTTGAACCCATGACCCCGAGATTAAGAGTCTCGTGCTGTACCAACTAAGCTATCCCACAGGCCCCAACGGAGAATGAGAGATTGCAGGACTACCAGCCCTGGCCAGCCTGACCAATAGTCAGGGATGGTGGGAGTTGGAGCTCAGCAACATCTGCAAGGCCATCTGGGTTTTGCGCCCCAGCCTCAACGTCTCCACGAAAGCTGCTTATGAATCTTTGGGGCTTGAAAGGAAAAGTTTACCCCTAATTAAGGTCCGTGAGGTTTTCTGTCCATGATGAGGATGGCTGCACCCCACTCTAAAGGCCTGGCAGGGAAGGGAGTAATTGGGGGAACAGATGATTTGCGTCTTTTGTTTTGGTAAGAACATTTGTAAGAACTCGATTTTTCAGCAAGGCAGCACTACACTTTGGAACTCTCTGCCTATTGATATCAAGCAGCTGCTTTTACTATACAGTGGTACCTCGTGTTGCGTAACCACCTTCGGGTTACGGCCGCGGCAAACCCAGAAGTGTATATTTCCGGATTTCACCACTTGCACATGCGCAAGAGTGCTCTGCACGCTGCGTGCATGCGCAGAAGCACTCTATTGCGCCATGCGCGTGCGCAGAAGCGGCGCCTCTAGTTACAGATTTTTCGGGATGCGCACGGCACCCCAAAATGAATTAAATCTGTAACCAGAGGTACCACTGTATTGTTTTCGGAGCCTGCTAAAAACATTTTTGTTTAGACGAGCCTACCCAGGTGTTTAGAAAGTTGCTGCGAGCTTTAATCTGTCTTTAGTTTGTTGCTATTTTTTTTACTTTTTTTTACTAGTCTGGGTGGGTCCTCTAGTCCAGTGGTTCCCAACAGGTGGTGCGCAGACCCCCAGGGGTCCGCGTGCTATGCCAGAGGGGTCCGCAAGATGCTATTAGAATAAAAAATATATTAAATATATTTCGTATGATAACGGATTTTTTGTTTTGGCCGCTTCCTGCATGAGCAGAGTCTAGTGCAAAACTAGAATTAGATAGAGGCAGTAGTTCTGTATGCCGTTAGGTGGCGCTTTACAAACTACTGTTTTGCAAAGAGGCAGCACGCACATTCTAAACGCTCACCTCCCCAAGATGCTTTGCGCGCGTCGGCTTCATTTGTGCGCTACTGTGCAGGTACCCTGTCTTCTCCATTCCCCTCTCTCCTCCCTGGCGCGCGCTGCCTCTTTGCAAAACAGTAGTTTTAGCGTTGTTTTTCGCGGAAGCTACAGTTCGCGTAGTTATAAATGGACCGTTGGTTAAAAAGTGGTTCATTAAAATAACAAAGGCCTACAGATGAAGAGGAAGATAATGCATTTGATGTTCAAGCAAGTAAGTCAATTAATGGGGGTCCTTGTCACAATAGCGGCTCGATGAGGGGTCCTCGAGAAAATTTTGTTGGAAACCCCTGCTCTAGTCCTTCAGATGCTGTTGGGCTCTATCAGTTAGCGTGGCTGAAAGCTCAGGGGTAATGGAAGTTGAGGTTCAACAACATCTGGAGGTCCAAAGATTCCCCCCTCCGTGATCCACCCAGTGTGCCATCCTAGCACTTGAAGGGGGTGGAGCGCCGTTTCGCTTTGAGTCATGTTGTGCTGCTCTTGCGTGGGCAGCTTGCAGAGCGCACCTGTCGCTGTGGTTTGGGAGCTCGCAGCTTTGATCATCCTGCAGTGAGTGGGTGGAGAGGTGCAGCCGTTGAGGGGTGGGGGTGGGGGGAAGGGAGCAGGTTGGACTAGGTGGCAACTTGCTCCTTTCTACTGCTTATTTAGCTGGGAAAGCAATTAAAAGCACAAACATCTGGTTAGTTCGTCTCTATCAGCGCTTCCCAAACTTGGCTCTCCACCTGTTTTCGGACTACAACTCCCATCATCCCTAGCTGGCAAGATCAGTGGTCAGGGATGATGAGAACTGTAGTCCAAAAAATAGCTGGAGACCCAAGTTTGGGAAACCCTGGTCTATATCCACCTCTTTGCCCTACTCCCTGCTGCAGGGATGGGGGGGACCTGGTGGCACCTCCTCATGGACTCGGATTCCTATCAGCCCCTGCCAGGATGGCCAGTTGCCATGGAGGATGGGAGCTGTAGTCCAGAGGCATGTATGCCCTACACCTGCCCTATTGCCTAGGGGGTCCAGGTCATAGCTGCCAAGTTTTCCCTTTTCTCGTGAGGAAGCCTATTCAGCATAAGGGAAAATCCCTTTTAAAAAGGGATAACTTGGCAGCTATGGTCCAGGTGCAAGAGGGCAGGGCTCATTTGCCTTGGGGGAGGAGGTGTAGCTCACCAGCAGAGCATTTGCCTTGCATGCAGAAGGTCCCAGGTTCAGTCCTGCCTGAAACCCTGAAGAGCCGCAGCTGCCAATCAGTGCCGACAATACTGAGCAAGATGAGCCAATGGTCTGACTTGGTGGCAGGGAGCTTCCTAGGTCCCTAGCAGTTGTGCAGAAGAGGGGATTTCAGCGTAGGCAGCCCTAGTTGCTCCTTCTCCTTGTCCTCTTTTGCACCAGACAAATCTTCTAAAGGAGACTGCAATGAGCTGTCTCCTGCTATCATGCCTGGGAAATTGGGTCACAAAACCACTACCACTTACCTGCAAAGCAACCCTGCAAAGGTGCATACAGGGGCCGAACTATACAGGGCCGGCCCTACGGCAAGGCTGGGTGGCGCAGGGCCGCCAGGGGGGCGCCGCGTGGCGGGCGCTGGGAAACAGGGTGGGTGGTGCCAGAGGGATCTTCGCACCAGGGCGCCAGATATGCTCAAGACGGCCCTGGACCTATACATATTTTAATTGTGTGAATCCATACTTATCCACCAATCTATATGAGCAGCATCAGGATCATGGAGAGTGGTGTGGGTTTCTTAACCCCTCCCAGCCCCCTGCAGTAGCCCTGAAAGATGTTGTGGCCCCTTTGTATCAGGACAGAAGCCTCTGGCCAAAACCAAGGGAAGGGCAAATGGCAACTATGGCGGGGGGGGGGAGCAATTTTCATCAGAACCACAGCAGAAGGGAGAGGGTTAAGCTCCTCCCTCCACTATCTACTTGGCCTGATGCTCTGACACCCCAAGGGACATTTAGAGGGCTCTGTTTGGCTGAGCCGTGAGGTCAGGTCAAGTCCTCTTCTAGGCCTGCTTTTCCTCCTGAAGTTTGCGTGTGTGAAAGCTCCTCAAGCTAAACCACTTCATAACTCCTGAGGTTTTGACAGGGTTTAATAACTCAAGGAAGCTCTAACGGTTAAAGGGCCAAAAGTGTAAAAAATATTCTCTCTCTCCTTTTAGCATGAGTAAACAAAGGTGCCCCCCTTGCCCAGGCCGCAAATACACCACCCTTGACCCTCTCCCTCCCGCCCTCTCCTGCTCTGCCCCTGCCTGTCTTCATGAAATAGATGTTGCCAGCCATAATTCTAACAGCCTCGGTATAAATGGAGCTATTTACGGGTGGAAACGAGCTTGCGGACATGGGAACTGACAGAGTGGAGTGTTTTAGACTAAATATTGGTTTAGAACCAAGTCCCACTGCAATTAATCCGTACACCCTTTTTTATAAACAGTCTTTCTCTCCCCCCCCCCCGCCCTGTGCTTCAACCAGCATTTGAGTGGGAAACATCGTCCTGTTTCCACCCCTGTTCAAAAAGTTGTGTCATCGTTCTAGTAAATGCCTAGCACTGCACTTGTTCAAGCAACCTTTAGGACGCATTGACTGTGGGTCAATTTAAGAAGATGGCAGGAAAAGTGAAGGCAGAGGCGTAGCTTTCTGCTGCTGCATCATTAAACAAGCAGCTCGAAGGACATTGAAGAAGGTCCAGAACAACAACAAAATGTTGAGGCATTCACATGAGGTCATGACAAAGGAAGCAACAGCCATGGACCGTCCTCTGCATGTTGATGAGAAATAATAATAACAATAGTAATAATAATAATAATAATAATAATAATAATAATAATAATACTATTATTTGTACCCCACCCATCTGATTGGGTTTCCCCAGCCACTCTGGGCGGCTCCCAACAGAATATTAAAAAAACACAATAAAACATCAAACATTAAAAACTTCCCTAAACAGGGCTGCCTTCAAATGTCTTCTAAAAGTCAGATAGTTGTTTATTTCCTTGGCATCTGATGGGAGGGCGGTCCACAGGGTGGGCGCCACTACCGAGAAGGCCCTCTGCCTGGTTCCCTGTAGCTTCACTTCTCGCAAGGAGGAAACCGCCAGAAGGCCCTCAGAGCTGGACCTCAGTGCCCGGGTGGGGGAGAGACACTCCTTCAGGTATACTGGGCTGAGTCCGTTGGGCTTTCAAGGTCAGCACCAAAACTTTGAATTGTGCTCGAAAATGTACTGGGAGCCAATGTAGGTCTTTCAGGACTGGTGTAATATGGACTCGGTGGCCACTCCGAGTCACCAGTCTGGCCGCCGCATTCTGGATTAATTGTAGTTTCCGGGTCACCTTCAAAGGTAGCCCCACGTAGAGTGCATTGCAGTAGTCCAAGCGGGAGATAACTAGTGCATGCACCACTCTGGTGAGACAGTCTGCGGGCAGGTAGATGCAAACGGGATCTGTGCATGACATTCAGTGATAATTATAGAAACATTTGACAACTGGCATGCAGTGTGTTTCAGGTATTAGCGGTGGTGGCTGGTAGCCCCTGGACCTGGTGGGATGGCTACCAGTGGCCCACCTGTGCCCTATAAACCTTAGCTTGTCCCCCATCCCCGCCATGTCCTCTTACAGAGAAAAGGGGGAGGGGAATGAGGAAAAGAACCCACCGCCCCACAGAAGCCATTTCTGTGGAAGAGGGATGCTGGAGATCGGGGTGGGACCTGCTTATTTTGATTGGCTAAGCAGAGGTCATGGGCTGGCGGATGCTAGACCCTCCAAGTGTCCCTATTTTCCAGGGACAGTCCTGGATTTACAGAAGCCGCCCTGGTTTCTGATTTGATCCTGGAATGTCCCGCTTTTCCTCAGGATGTCCCTATTTTCATCAGAGAAATGTTGGAGGGTATGGAGTTATGCGACCCCCCCCCCCCCCCCGAGCCAAGGAGATAAGTAACTACACAGCCTTTAGAAGACATCTGAAGGCAGCCCTGAATAGGGAAGTTTTTAAATGCTTAATGTTTTATTATGTTTTAATATATGTTGGAAGCCGCCCAGAGTGGCTGGGCAACCCACCCAGATGGGTGGGGTATAAATAATAAAAATATTTCTTTTATCATATAGGACGTTCCTATTTTCATTGGAGAAATGTATGGGAGGCTGTTTTAGAGCACCTGAACTGGGGCTGTGCCACCACACGTTCTTGGCAACCCCTATATCCACGGTGCTGGCTGCTCACTCCCAGTGCCACCTTCCTTTTGTCAAAACCTTCCCCTTTCTCTCTGAGGGACACAGTAACCACCATCCCCAAAAGGTTGTGACCTTTCTTTTCTCCTCTCGATTGCTCCCTGAGGGGCAGAGATTTTCCACGGGTGAGAGATTTGTAACAGAATCCCAAAATAACAGTGTCCCATCCTACAGAGACTTGTCACTCAGTATGTTCTAAGTCATGCGACTCTAAATATTGCAACCGGTAAAAAAAAAGAAAAAAAGAAAAAAAGAGCTGTGAAATTAAAGGGATGTCAGCTCCTGGGCATTATACCCCAGAGGTTTATCAGTGATGGAAGTACTGTAATGGTTTAACTACTGAAGCTGTAATAAAGAGAGTTGATGGTGCCAGGATTATGGAGGAAAGCCTTTGGTGTTTTGATTACAAATAGGGATAGGAGAGAACTTGATTCCGCTTGCATCGAAACGCAAATGTCCCTCATTCACACTTCCCCAAACAGGCACAAACTCAGCTACCCTTCTCTGGATTTTGCGGTGAAGCTCTGGCTAGGATAAAGGTTGCATGCATTCATGAAGACATCATTAAAAAGTGCATTATTGTATATTAGGGGGAATTGTGTTGCTAAAACGTGCACATTCAGGACAGAGTAAAGAAAGCCCTTCTTCATGCAGTGCACAGTTAAACTGTGGAACTTGCTGCCACAGGAGGCAGGAATGGCCACCCAACTGGATGATTTTTTAAAGAGGGTTAGACATATTCATGGAAGAGTGGGTGCTTGAGGTCTTCTAGCAGCACTGCTTCCAAATACAGTACCAGTTGCTGGAAAGCACAGGAGGGGAGAGATCCTGCTTGCAGGTTTCCCACAGGCATCTGGTTGGCCATTGTGAGAGCAGGATGCTGGACTAGATGGGCCATTGGCCTGATCCAGTAGGCTCTTCTTATGTTCTTCCTGCTCCAGACCTGCAAGGGTTAACTGACAATGGCTTTACTGCAGGCAGATAAGTATTATTCAAGGCACAAACCGAGGCCCTTCCAGCCTGTCAGGACTAATTGATGCACCCTCCCCTGTGGCGCTGGGCTCCTCCCTCCAGTCCCCTGATCCCCTCTTGGAAATTAACC
Source organism: Zootoca vivipara (assembly GCF_963506605.1). NCBI lineage: Eukaryota > Metazoa > Chordata > Lepidosauria > Squamata > Lacertidae > Zootoca > Zootoca vivipara. The sequence continues at coordinate 17,257,115 of NC_083290.1, forward strand.
CGATCACTCTACTCATTCCCCAAAGGTGAGAGGCATTTACAGCTGGCAACTTGTTGTCAGGGACACCATTAAGCAAATGTGATGGGAAATGCAATATTTAATAGGGGCAGTAATGACAAAAGACCTTTTAGAGAGGAAGGGCAATGGGAGCTTCAGGGAGAGGGGGAGATTTCTGCAATTTCATATTAATCTCCTCCACTCCTCATACTGGTTGTAGGAAGCAAATTCTTTTTTGCAATCTAGATACAAAGAGATGAGAAAATCAGAGAAGAATTTCCTTAGGCTGTGAAATGGCAAATGGGGGAAACTCTGGTAATATTCCATAATCTTGGGGAGGTATGATTTTGGAGATTCCCATGGTTCCCACACAAAAGTCATTTGGCCACTGAAGTCGTTGGTATTTTGATTTTGGAAAGAGGTTCCACAGCCCAGCCAGGCTGAAGAATCTTGATGTGCACAAAAAGGAGGTGAAAGACCAGCAGAACCCCAAAGTGTTTTTGCCCTACATTAGACCTGGAGAAGTCTCCTTTTGGGGTGCTGCTGTCAATATACTACATCTAGGACTGCACAGAAACAAATCCCCAACCCTCCTCTGTCAATTTCACTCCACCATGGGCAGTGGTGTAGTGGCGGGGGCACAGGGGCGGTTGCCCCGGGCACAAAATTGTTAGGGGTGCAAAATTTCAACACTTGGTGCTGCCTAAATACAGCTACATGCTTCTGTTGCTAGGCTCCATTGAAAATGGCTTCTCTGTGCGAACCAGGAAGTGACCTCTCCAGACAATGGAACAACTGTTCTGATCTCTGTGGCTGCGATCTCCTGGTTGATGTGAGACACCAGTCGGCAGCTGAATGCTCATGCGTACTTTGACCATTTCCCTCCTATCCAACCATCCCTTCTGTGCGACATCGGGCACTGGCAACCCACGCTACACCACTGACCATGGGTGAAGAATAGTCAGTAAACATTGAAAGCCAGCATTTCAAATCTGAAGAGTTTTTAACATAACAACCATTATTTGACTAGGGCCACATTCATGCCATGCATTAAAGCACTGTGATGCCACTTTAAACAGTCATGGCTTCCCCCAAAGAATTATGGGATTTTTCAGTTACCAGAGTGGTTTAACAATCAATTCTTGCCCCTAGAGAACTCTGGAAATCTTAGCTCTGTGAGGGGAATAGGGGCCTTCTAATGAATGAACTATAGCTCCCAGAATTCGTTGGAGAAAGCCATGGCTGTTTAAAGTGGTATAAGAGCACTTTAAATGTATAGCCTGAATGTGGCTTACACCTGGCAGCTACTATGCAACAGTTTGCAGTATCTGACAGTGCCTGACAGGTGACTTGCAACAGAATGGAGTTAACTCCTGCATTCATTTCATGCATTCATTTAAATCAACCAAACTGGACCACTTTTGAATTTTTTGATAGCCGGTTTCAGTTTTGAAATAGAATGTGTGACTTTTCCTTAAAAAATAAAATAAAAAATTCTTTATTGAGATTAAAATAACAAAATAACAAAATAAAACAATACAAATAATATAAACAATACAAATAATATAAACAAATAAACCATACTTAAAACACAAATTATACATAACCGAAAACTTCTACATCAAATATGTCAAATAAATCAAATGAATCAAATAAATCGATTGAATCCAATATGTACATCCTTCTTCTGTAAACCGACTTCCACTTGTCTTCCTCCCAGGCTAATACACTCATACCTTTTTACACTGCTTCACTTAATTTCCAAATTTTGATCTATACGGAATATTAGAAGTAAATCCAAGTTTTTATCATGGGGCACTGCTTTTTAAGATATTGCCCAAATTTCCCCCAATTTTGAATGTGTGACTTTTCCAGGAACGTTATCAGAATTCTCACCCACGCCTCTACCTAGAAAGGTGGTCTAAGCACTTGATCCGAATCACTTAGCGGTGGTTGCTTTAGCCAGGCATTCCTCTGCCAAAACGACAGCAGATCAGGACCACCAAAAAGAGGCAAGCTACCGCTGCTCCAGATGTTGGACAACAAATTAAAGCAATTCAGCAGAACAAAAAAGAAATCTGTTCCGCATACACAAGACAATGACATTATCACAGGGAGCAAGACAATAAAATTATTAAAAATGATATTCTAATATAATTTTGAAAAAAAACATATTAAAATGTCTTTTAAAATATTTTTTAGAAGGCAACGGGGAAGAGAAGAGTCCTTCCTTTCTTCAACTTTAGAATTAATAGTGGAGTCCTGATTTTTTGCATGGAGTCCTGCATACTTCCACCACCCTCTGCTGGGAGAAACAGCTACTGATTTATTAACATGGCATATGCAATGAAGCTCATACCTTACACCAGAGCTTTCCAAACTGTGCTGTGACGTGTTTGTGTGTTGGTTGCAGTGGGTAGGTGTGTTGTGGGAATGCTCCCTGCACTCTTCCCGGGACTGGAAAGGGGTTGGTTTAATCTCTGGTTTGCTAGAGTTTGACCAAACTGTGGGAGGCAGTGGAAGACAGGAGTGCCTGGCGTGCTCTGGTCCATGGGGTCATGAAGAGTCGGACACGACTAAACGACTAAACAACACAACAACCGTGTCACGAAATGATGCATGTAAAGTTTGGAAAGCTTAATTCACAATTACTTAATTTCTCCACATGACTTCCAACCTCCTCATTGAGGGTTCATCCTCTTTCCCCCTTTTTATTATCACTGCTTCAGTATTCCTTATCTCCATTTCTTTCTTTGTTTTATCTCACGTATTCTTTATCTAACTTACAGATTGCAGAGTTTAGTCAAAGCACATCCAGGTTTTCACTTGCTGACAATGTTTAATTAAATATTCTTTATAAATTCCCCATTCTTTTTTATACCTTTGAGTTGGCTGTCTCCCCGTTGTCTCATTCATTTTTGCTAATTCAAGATATTCTAACAGTTTCTCCTACTACAGTACTTCTCTTTTGATGGCATCATTTCACCTTTAAGAAAAATATTCTAAAATACAAGTCTTCTTTAGGAATTTAAAGATTTATACATATTTGTTTATTTGGTAATCTGTTGTTTCCTTTGTACTTTATTGGAATGTATAATTTTTACCATGTAAGAAAATCAATAAAATCATAAAAAAGAAAAGTTTGGAAAGCTCTGCTTTAGACTGTAAGCTTTCTTTTTCTTTTTAAAGTATTTTTTATTAAAGATTTCTTGAATTACAAAGGTGTGTGCAGTGTCACTCATATTTTAACATGTATCATTATTGCAAATCCATTTCATTTGTTAAGACACTAAGAAGAAAGAGGGAAAACAAGGTAGATAGGGGGTGGGAGGGTGGATTGGGGTGGGATTAGGTGACGATGTTTCTGTTTTGCTTAATATATGTAGGGCTTGATGTCAGCTTTGTTTGTGTTGGTACTCCTTTATTCGCTTGTGTTCTTTTGATGGCGAGAGAGATTGGGGTTGGCCAAGGGTGTAGTTGTTCATTTGTGATTGGCTATGATGGTCTTTGTTTTCATGTGTGAGTGGGGTGGGTGGGTGTTATGGGTCAGGTTAGCCATACTGATTTGTACGCTGACAGTAAATTTTTGTCATTATCTTGCTGGGCTGCGTGTGTGATAAAGGGGAACCATACCGGGGTGAAGGCATCCTTTTCTATTTGTCCCCGTGCCAGTTTCAACTTGTTGGTTAGTTTTTCTAGTAAGGCTGTTTCCCATACTATTTGGTACCATTGGTCCATGCTTGCTCCTGACAGGTCTCTCCAATGTCTAGTTATGACGTTTCTGGTTGCTAAAAGTAGGTAGGTTATGAGGTCTTTGTGGTATAAATGGGCATTATTATCTTGGAAGATGTTTAGTAGGGCCAATTCTGGGGTAATTTCTATTACTTGTTCGGTTATTTTACATATTTTTTGTATGGTTGTTGCCCAGAATAATTGGATTTTGGGGCTTTCCCACCACACGTGGAAGTATGTACCTGTGGAAATGCAATGCAGCTTCCTTGGTGTTAGGTACCACCTGTAGGTGAGTTTTAGGGTGAGTTCTTTTCTTTTCATTGATATGGATTTAAAGAGGGGTTTAGACCACATTCTGGTCCATTGGGTAGGGTTGATTTCATATCCTATGTCATCCTCCCATTGTCTTTTTATTGTGTCTAGGGGGTTTGTGGGATTTTGGATTAGTATTTTGTATATTGCAGATACCATTCCTTTGCTGTGTCCTTTTGTCATTAAGAGGAGGTTTTCGAAGGCTGTCAGGGGTCTAGTTGTTGCTGATTTTACTGTTGGGTTGTTTAGAAAGGCATATAATTGGTGTTGTGCTAACCAGGGCATTGGGATGTCTTCTAGTTTGTCCTGTATTTCTTGTGTTGACAAAGGTTTGTTGTTTTGACTGTAAGCTTTCTTAACCATCACCAGGTACATTGATGGTACTGAATAAATACCTTAGCAGACAGGTGGTATCAGTACTCTTGCTGCAGAAAGTCCTGACCAGCTGGATCTCTGGGGCACACGAGTCACAAACTGCTGCAGAATTTGCAGCCTTGGCAATACTTTATTAGTATATAAGGGTGCGTGTGTTTGTTTTGTTCTTGCACATCGGCTCAACTGTGGGTCTGTTGGGGGCGCCAGCATCATGCTGGGATTCAAGCCAATTTTCAATTGGGATTCAATTGTCTTCTTAAGGACCTTTCCCCAAGTAAACAAGCTTCCCAAGGTTTCTCTTGTCAGCTTCTAAAATATGTGCTTACAAATCAAACCCATTCGCCAGGACAATGCTGACAGCGACGGGGATTTCTTCGAGGACTCTGACACCCATCTGTCTTGGAACTGTGTTCTCAGAGTCAGAAAACGTTTCAGGAAGGAGGTCTCCTTCCTTCTCCTTGCCCCCACCCTGCCCTTGACTGCCCCAGCTCTGCCCCTTGCAACCAGCTCCTTTAAAGAGCCACACACTTAGAAAGAGGCTTCCTGCAATTCTTCGGCAGAGGGTGACTGATTTGACCTCATTTGCCATATCAAGAGAGCGGCTGGCAGCCGGGATGCCTCTTGCGATGTGCGTACAACTTGTTTCTGACCTCCCAAGTGCAAATCACCCTGAGCCAGCCTAGGCAGCAGCCTATCGCCTTCCTCCTCTATCTCCTCCAGTCAAGTTTGCTTCCTTTGACGTCACTGAAAGGCAGCTTTGAGAGGTCCTGCAGCTTCCTAGCTGCTGTGTCAAAAACAACGCTAATTGATGGCAAACTCAAAGGTTCATTAGTGGGTTTTAAATAAAAAAGATAACTTTAAAATAAAATCCCTAGTTTGCTACATTCCCAGAGTCTCAGAACGGATAACACCTACTTTTACCCCTTCCAGTTTTAAAAGCACAGCATCAGTCCTCCTTGGGTGTTCAGATTGTTTCTTAAATTAAAATGTATTTGGGGGGGAGGAAGGAAAATGGGGCTTCAAGGTCCTCTGTTCCATTGCAACCTTGTGCAGCGAATGTGTGCCCCTCCCTCCCGCCAAGAATCACTATGGAGGTTCCCTGCACATTTCAGAACCCCGGAAAATTTATTTTTCACATTGGATGAAGAAGCACTCTTGTCTGAGAAGCCACAGGCCACAAAGCTCTATTTATTTATTTACTTGTTGCTCATTGTTTACTTCATTTAGATATAATATCACTATAGATAATATTAATGTCTATTAAAACAAGGTGGGCATCTGTCAGATATGCTTGAAATCTGGGCATCCTGACGTGACAGTGGCAAGGATGGATCCTGTAAGCCTATGGCTCACCTGGACACCTCCTGGGAGAGGATAAAATGACATGTTTCCTTTGCCACCTCCCCACTGAATGTCCCCTGAATCGCAACCAGCTGGAGCAAAGGATCGATCGCTGCAGTTCTGCAGCTCTTCCCTGCAGCTCCAACCATTGTCTGCTCACATTGTCCTTCCTAACACCCGCCTTCCTTGTTTCCTTCATTGTTCACCAAGCCTGTCCTTGACCCCGGTGTATTTATAAAAGCCATTTCCCGCTGTATCATTGTGTGCTTAGCCGTCACACAACGTGAGCTCCACTTCCTGATGGGCATCAGCCTGGGCTTGACTCCTCACTTCCTCTGCTTCCTGTTTACACAGCTTTGGGAGGGGCTTGCGGCGGCCCCTCCTCAGGGGGTTCCATCAGAGATTTCCAAGAGGGAACAATGGAATTGTCCTTGACGGCCTTTGGCTTGCTTTTACATTCACAGCTTTGAACATCCTTTGGCTGCATTCCCTATAATTTTGCATGTGTGGACGGATGGACGGACAGACGGACGGACAGATATTCATGTTGATTTGAGCCACCTTGGACTTTTTTGGGAGGCAACCAACTCCCTCCCCCTACTATGGAAAAGATAACTGCACTATATACAGGTGAAACTCGGAAAATGAGAATATCGTCGAAAAGTGCATTTATTTCAGTAATGCAACTTAAAAGGTGAAACCAATATATGAGATAGATGCATGACATGCAAAGCAAGAGATTTCAAGCCTTTATTTGTTGTAATCGTAATTATTTGTTGTTAGGCGGGTCAATTATAAATGGAATGTAATTAATGAAATGTAATAGTGATGTTTATTTTTGTATTATTGTAACTATTTGTTTTATTACTGTGGAATTTCCAAAAGAAAGCATTTCTAAAAATAAAAAATAATAAGTTGCATTACTGAAATAAATGCACTTTTCGACGATATTCTCATTTTCTGAGTTTCACGTGTGTGTGTGTGTGACACACACACACACCCCTTCTCTATTGTGTGATGGCATTGCTTATGTGGCTGCCAGCTTCAATGTCAGGTATAGAACACACATCTTACACCAGGGAAGGAGCAACATCAGGGTCAGCTCCACCCATGCCACTATGAGCTCTAATGTATACCCTTCCAGGCCCCTTTATCCAGCTCTGGGGGATCTCCCCAGGCTACACCTGACAATGATCCTGCTTTGAACTTTCCTTGAGTTCAGGTGTCAGTAGGATGTTTCATACCTTCCCTTGTTTACGGAAAAGTCCATTGGAGGACATCATTGGGCTTTCAGGAAACATGGAAACACCCAGAAGGCATCAGAGGGCAGAACAGTGGAGAGAGCGTTTGTAGAACAAAAGAGAGTGCACCCTCAAAAGATCCCCTTGGCCACCTCAAAAGTAGCATTACAAAAAACAAAACAAGGGGAAAAAAACACCTATGAGAAATTCATCCAAAATTTCCTTCCCTTTTGATATTTTTCCAAGTGCAATTACTTCTCTCATTGATTGACAGTGGGGGGAAAAGTGGGGGAAATGTCCAGCCTGCTGCTCATCTCTGATCCTTCCCCATAAGGTCACCAGGAATCTGATGAGCTTCCGATGGATCCAAGCATTCAACATAGTCTGAAACCATTGCCTCCTAAAGACTTGATGCTGCTGCACAGATGTCGTTGGAAGTTTGGTCTTTTTAAATCACATCTGAAGTTTCAGTTGCTGTCTTGACAGATGCTGTGAGAGTCGGCTGCTTGTCTTGGCAAAAGCTGGAGCCCTTTCCTGCCCAGTGCCCCGTTCGTCTGCTAGACAATGTCCTCTCTCCTCTCAGTCTCAACAAGCCACACTGTCATGTTTCCTGCAGGCTACACTTGCTCAGTTTCATCCTTGGGGCCCCTGAGAGAAGGAAACATCATTGGATCTTTGGTGACTGAGGATGAAGGTGAAGGGAGATTCCAGGCATGCAGTTTTCCTGGCATAGTTGAAAACGGGTTTTTACCAAACACAGCCCTCCCAGAAGACATTAAAAGAGCCATGATGGATTGGGCCAAAGTGTAGGCCAACACATGTTTTGGGGTGCAAGATCGAGGACCCCCCAAAATGCCTTTTTCAGGGGAAGACCTTGGCCTGAAATCGTGTGAGATCAAGGGGCCCAAAATGGCTGCCGTGCTCTTCCAGGAAAAATGAGATGACCCAGTTTTTCTGAGGCTATTGATATATATGCAATTTCCATGCGGGACTTGCACATTATCCCTCAGGTGAAAATTTCCCCATCATATTTCTAGGTGAAGATGTACTTTTCTTTTCCTATAAGTTACAGCCAAGAATTTTTATTTTATGGGATTCAATATATAAAGTGAAAAAATTATTACATTACACCTTCCCAAAAAACCCGGAAGCAATGTTATTAGGAATATTGGGAAGAGATATAAAAAAGGAAGACCAAAAACTTTTTATGTATGCCACCACGGCGGCTAGAATCATTTTGGCCCAAAGGTGGAAAACATCAGAAATCCCAACCATAGGTGAGTGGAGGGAAAAATTGATAGAATACTCAGAGTTGGCGAGGTTGACAGGGAGAATAAGAGATGAAAAAGACCAAAGGTATCAAAAAGATTGGAACAAATTTGTGGAATATCTCAAAAGAACATTGTAAAATAGGAAAACACCAGTAGGTTAACTATAAAATACAGTACAACAAGGATGTGTTTAGCCGTTGTCACAAATGTATATGCGAAGTTGATATAAGTGAAAGACAGGCAAGAAAAAGTAAAGCACCGAAACCTGAAAGTTGGAAGAATAAAACCAAGAGAGAGGAAAGAGGAAATCTAGTTCGAAAGAATAAGTTAAAGATGGAAACTGTATAGAAATGAGAAGAGAGGTAAAAATGAGACAAGACACAGGATACTGTTGGAAAAATATTTATGTTTTATTGTAGTAATCTTCAAATTTGTTTACTTTAAGTATGAACAAACATTTATTTGTGTATTTGAATGTCTTGCTATTCTAATAAATAAAAGCAATAATAAAAAAAGAATTTTTATTTTTTTAAATCCTTCCCTTAGACTCTTCCCTCCACACCCCATGCACAGGAGTCTTCTGGCTGGCAAACAGCAGGAAGTGCCCCCTCTCAAGTCATTCATTAGTCAAACACTGTTCAAATAATAATTCGCTTTGTCGTTGAATGGTGTCCCTACAGAATACAGCCCATAAGTCCAGGTGGGGGCGTCCATTGTCACGCCCAGGCATCACTAGAAAGACATCTCTGCCCCCACTCAGATCAAAACACCCGGGTAGCGAACAATAGCCTTACGTCAAATGTGAGCCAGCTGGGAGAAACCAAATGTTTGTTTCCCCCCACCAAACTGCTGATAGAAAGCCATGGGCCAAAATCCCCACCTGGAGCCACGGCTGAGCCTTCAGATGTTTTGAGGGCTGTGGCCTCTGGGGCTGTCAGTTGACACGTATTCTTTATCTTGCTATGGCAGCCGACACAAACGCATTTCCAGATGTTTCCTAATCCATATTAGGCTCCTTTTGAGGCCTACTACAGCTCTTGGTATAAATAAAGCACACCAGGGGGGAGGGGAGTTGGGGATATATTTCTGCTGAGTCTGATAGAAAAAGAAATTTGTCAACGGCTTCGGACAACAACCTGCCATTCCAGGGACACAGAAGCGAAAACTGTTTTGCTCAGGCAGAAAATTAACGGAAAGCGTCGAAGAGAGATTTGGTTTCCTTTTCAAATGTTTTAAGCAAGAACATGTTTCACAAAGGATCAAATTTACAATTAAGGATGTTCTAGGGTCGGGTGGCAATCTTCCACTGCTGAACTATGAATATATAGATACAGTCATACCTCCGTTTACGACCACAATTGGTTCCGTGGAGCCGGTTGCTCCCCGAGGCACGCTTCTGTGTGTGCACGAAGCGTCGATAGAGCACTTCTGCGCATGCGCGTGCTGCACAGATCGCTTCTGCGCATCCAAGCGCCACGGAACCCGGATGTAAACACTTCCGGGTCCACGGTGGTCGGAAACCGAAGCGGTCGTAAACTGAGGCGGTTGCAAACCGAGGTTTGACTGTACTGTGAATTGCTAAAGGTATGCATGTTTTCACTGTCAAAAGGCAGGAGTTTGGGGAAGTGGACTTCACCAATATGCCTCTCCTCTCCTTTCCTGCTCATCTCTCCCCCTCACTGAGTTCTGCCTCTTCCCCTCCCAGTGAGCAACAACAGCATTTGGCATCAGGCACAGGCATAGCAAGGTCAGGTGGTACCCGGTGCGGAATTTTTTTTGTCAACCCCCCTCCTCAGCAGAGCTGGCCCAGTCTCTGAAGGCACCTTTGCGCCTTGCCAGCAATGTCCGGCCAAGCAAGCAACAGCTGTGGCGGCGGGAGTTTCCTTGTCCTGCGCCCTGGGCGCATCCAGCGCTTTCCCGGCCTGTCTGGGGTGGGTGGTCGGGCTGGTTCTGGAGGGGAAAGCAAGCTCCCTACGGAGTGCCTTGGCTGCTAGAGGTCGCCAATTTCTGCAAAGCCACTGGGGCAAGGGCGGGGGTGGGAGTTGTCCAATGGCAGCCTTAACCCACAGCCTCCTCCTTCCAGCAAAGCAGCGCAGTTTCCCCCTTTCCCCGACAGGTCAAGGTAGGCTTAGGAAATTGGGAGTCATGGATGGGTGTCGCGCCGAATGTCACCTCCCATTCAGGATGACACCCAGGGTGGGCCACTCCCACCACCCCTTCCTCCATCACTGGCATCAGGTAGCCAGAACTTGCCACTACCCTGCCCAGAGGTGCCAACTTGAATAAAATATTGGGGGGGGGGGGGCGCAGGTAAGCCCTGTCCTGCATAAGCTATCATATGACGTTGTGCATGCACAGCATTTGCATGGCAATGCCCATCAACTTTGGGGGGTCTTTGGCCCCCTTAAATATTTTATTGGGAAGGCCGAAGACCCCTTGTCCTCTGGGAGTTGGCTCCTATGACCCTACTTGAAGCACCCCACCAACTGCTGCCATATGTCCAGACATAGCTGTTGGAAACAGTGCCGGAAGTGTAGCGCTGGAGTTTAGCAACATCTGAAGGTCCTCAGCTTTCAGCTTAATCCACTCAAATTTCATGAGAAAGCGCCAAAAGAAAGGATGCCATCCAAACAGGATCCAAAGGTGACTATAACAGGTCTTCTGGTAATGCATATTTTGCCAAGATACATGGAACAGTCAGCACATTTCAAGTTCTTCTTTTATACTGAGTGTAGTGGAAAATCACCCTAACAGAGGCAGCTCTGCCTTCAATTCAAAACCGACTTCATCAACTCGTTTTGTGTCAGGCATCAATTTTCTATGCACCTTTCTCTGTTGCCCTTGACTCAAACAATATGAGTCAGATTCTCAGAAATCACAACTCTAACTGGTATTTAACCTCGCCACCCCAAAGAAACCAATGTTAAACACCCTCCTAAATGGTGTTTTCTTTTCTTTTTCTATTAAATGCAGAGCATGTTTTCAAGCTTCTGACAAGAATGTGAAACTTTAAACTACCGGCTATATCAGGTGATGTGAAACTGAGGTCTCTGTGGTGAGATAGATTCAACTCTGCACATTAAACCAAAAGGAGGTGGTAGACAGAGCTAGCATTTCAGAATGCAGGTGGGGCAGAATTTGTGATGCCCTCGCCCACCCAAACAGCTCCCTAGGCGCAATAAGTTAGCACAACAAGGAGAGGGCTGAGTGAAATCTTTTCCCGTGATTGCTAGCTTTCTACATGGAGGGAACTTTTAAAAACAGTATCAGGAAGTGTTAAAATATTACCTCTCACCTGCAGTCCAAATTTCCAGCCAGCTATCTGTCACCTCGAAGGGACACGGGTGGCACAGTGGATTAAACCACAGAGCCTAGGGCTTGCCAATCAGAAGGTCGGCGGTTTGAATCCCCATGATGGGGTGAGCTCCCATTGCTCTGTCCAGCTCAGGCATCCCCAAACTGCGGCCCTCCAGATGTTTTGGCCTACAACTCCCATGATCCCTAGCTAACAGGACCAGTGGTCAGGGAAGATGGGAATTGTAGTCCAAAACATCTGGAGGGCCGAAGTTTGGGGATGCCTGGTCCAGCTCCTGCCAACCTAGCAATTCGAAAGCACGTCAAAGTCCAAGTAGATAAATAGGTACCACTCCAGCGGGAAGGTAAACAGCATTTCCGTGTGCTGCTCTGGTTTCGCCAGAAGCGGCTTAGTCATGCTAGCAACATGACCCAGAAGCTGTATGCTGGCTCCCTTGGCCAATAAAGTGAGATGAGCGCCGCAGCCCCAGAGTCGTCCACGACTGGACCTAATGGTCAGGGTTCCCTTTACCTTTACCTATCTGCCACCTCACCCTACATCATGTCTAGAATATCTCTGATCTGTGATTGTGCATATATTTGGCACGTCACCATTTGGTATTGCATTTATCCTGTGACAGACGTGCATGTTCTGTCTTTTCGGACCCTCAGGCTGCAATCAGATATCCACTTATCTGGGCGCAAGCCCCATTGAACTTAAGGAATGTGTTTCTGAGTAGACATGTGTAGAATCACATTGTAAGTCAATTGGGTTCAACCAAGAGGAGGCCATGGATAGGGTTGGCCCTACCATTGGGCAGAATGGGGCACATGCCTGAAGGAGCCGATGTTGAACTGGTGGGTGGTAAGACCCTGCTATTTATTTGTTTGTTGAAATTCTTAGCCACACTTCATCCTGGTGTGCAATAATGCAACAGTTTCCATACAACAACAAAACGGAGTTCAAATAATTACAAGGCGACAAGCCAGATAAAGGCCATGAAGAAATGGGATTATATCCTGCATTGGCTGTGAATGCCTGTTCCCTTCTAGGAACAGGGGGACCCACCCCCAAACTGTAGGGGTTAAATCCTGCTCTGTTTGGCTGTGTGCACTACCACTGGGTGATGTATTGATATAGCGTCCAAAACCAGATTGGAGTCCATATAGTGATATTGGTTTCATAATTTTTCACCTGGCAATATATTGTGAATCATGATGTGTGTGTGTGTGTGTGTGTGTTATTATGCAAAAATCGCAATGTGGGGAAAAACTTGAAGCCAGACAATGCCTCTACATCACTCCATACTTATTTCAGACATCATGATATATTGCAATGTTTAGCTGGAGATATATTGCGATGTTGAAAACCAGATATCACCCAGCCCTAGTGTGCAGCACCTTACAAAGTGCTTTGGAGTCCTGACTTTGAGACATCGAAGCACCTTGCATCTGATGTCATTGTGATGTCAGGTGACTGACCAGTGGGTAGCCCTGCTGACCTGTCAAATTTGGTCCTTGAAGATCTGCCTGGTGAAGCCAAAACACCCCCCCCCCATTCCTGCCCCCATTATACAGCACTTTGGAACAGTGCTTTGCTTCAGGAGTCAGCAATCAGCTAACAACCAGCGCTGCACAAGGGAGCACTTTGAAAGGGGCTTAGCAAGACTTGACAATTGCTTGATGGCTAGGTCTCACCAAGTCCCTTTGCTGTTATGGAGTGTTTTCAAAGCATCTTCTCAAGAATATCTTCTCCAGGGATGAGGCACAGAGTCTGCTGCACTGGTTTTAAAAAATTGCTATTTATAAAACCTCCCCCCCCCCACGCTTTTAAAGGATTCTTCCTCACAATTGGTTCCTAGGTTGCTTTTACCCAATGATGTTTCCGTCGTGTCCCACCCCCACCCTTTGTTTTGTTTGCTTTTTGACATCGCACAGTTATTTCATCTTGGTGTAAATGACCTCCGGCTAGGACTTGGCTCGAGACAGTCAACACAGAAACTCTGCAATAAGTGAGCACGAATGAAATGAGGGCTCTGAAGTCTGCTGATTTACCTAAAACGGCACCGCAGGCCTCAGAATCAGCCTGGTGACCCCTCCCAAACTGCGTCAGCGGCCTCTCGGCCGCCCACATGCTCCCTCCAGAAGCCTCCTTTGCACTTCTGAGTCAGGAAACCAAAAGCTCGCAAGAGGACGTGCCAGCAGACACAGCTGGGCCTGCGAGCTCAGCGCCTTCTAGAGCGGATTGCCGCTCTCAGCATATTGAGAGAGGGGCTCTTTCTCAGGATGCAAAGGAGACAAGGAGGCTGGGAAGAGAGAAATGCCTTTTGCGTTCCGAAACGGCATCTCAGAGGTAGGGAGGGGGGAGTTCAACCCCCTCTCCACCCCCTACACCTGAGGTGTTTCTGCACCACCAGAAGTCTTGTCAGGCCCTCAAATATCTGAAAGGCCGCATCCTTCCCTGCAAGCTAAAAGGCTGGGCAAATCTATCATTTTCCACTTCTCTCAGTTTCTCATTTTTCCCACCTTAAGTTCCGTTTTCTGCATTTCCAAAAAAGTTTGCCATTTTTTTATTTACATATATTTTCAAAAGTCCTCAAGAGAATTTCATCAGCATCATAGTGCAAATTTCTCCTTATATACACATTTTTTGTATGCAATTTTCCCTTAATACGCACATTATTGCAAAGATGTTTTCCCAAAGATAAAGCATGTTCGTATGCAATTTTCACAAATATATGCACTTTTATGGACACTTGACCCCAATATATGCATTTTGGGGTTCCTTTTTTGGCTTTTTCGCATTGCAAAATCTGGAGAAGTGCCAATTTCGGAAGACGGCTCTGCTTTCTGCGTTCCAGTTCTCATCTGGTTCTAGAAAGCATGAATTAGGTCGGCTCGCCTTTAAATGTGAACTGAATCCAATCTCTCCCCCAACCCTGCTACAGGCCTTCTTCGACCACTGAGATAAGCAGAGCGGCCTGGCACTTCTGCTGCCTTCAGAGGTTTGGCTGGGGGTGGCCTGGACAAGGCCATTCTCTGGAGCAGTACCCAGATTCTGGAAAGCCTTCCCTAAAGTGGTGTGTTGGACTCATTAACTGCAGAGCTTTCTATCATATGCTTTGAAACACTTTAACTGTAAATTATTCAAATAGATTTTAATATTGCATTTTTACATCATTGTAATCTGGCCTGGGACCTTATGATGAAGAGTGGGTTAGATATTTGATAACAACAACAACAACAACAACAACAACAACAACAACAACAATCATTTATTATTTATACCCCGCCCATCTGGCCGGGTCCCCCCCCCCGCCACTCTGGGTGGCTTCCAACAAACATTAAAATACATTAAAATATCACAGATTAAAAACTTCCCTAAACAGGGCTGCCTTTAGGTATTTTCTAAATGTCAGGTAGTTGTTTATCTCTCTGACCTCTGATGGGAGAGCGTTCCACAGGGCGAGTGCCACCACCGAGAAGGCCCTCTGCCTGGCTCCCTGTAGCTTTGCTTCTCGCAGTGAGGGAACCACCAGAAGGCCCTCGGCGCTGGATCTCAGTGTCCGGGCTGAACGATGGGGGTGGAGACGCTTCTTCAGGTATACAGGGCCGAGGCCATTTAGGGCTTTAAAGGTCAGCACTAACACATTGAATTGTGCTCGGAAACGTACTGAGAGCCAATGTAGATCTCTCAGGACCGGTGTTATGTGGTCCCGGCCGCCGCTCCCAGTCACCAGTCTGGCTGCCGCATTCTGGATTAATTGCAGTTTCTGGGTCACCTTCAAAGGTAGCCCCACGTAGAGCACATTGCAGTAGTCCAAGCGGGAGATAACCAGAGCATGCACTACTCTGGTGAGACAGTCTGCGGGCATGTCCATCAATCCATGCAAGGGGAGAAACCAAACCTGAGGGGCCAACGCAGAGAAGGCCCTTGCTCTTGCCCTTGTGCTATGGGTCTTCCCTAGTGATGTAATCCCAAGAAGGGCCTCTTACTGCTGTCCTCCAGCGGACAAATTTTTGCAGGAGAGCTGAGCTGAGGTTATTTTTCTCTTCCTATTAAGAGTTCCTTGAGAAAAGGTCAGCCATTTGGAAGCGGCTTCCAAGCTTTAACAGATACAAGGCACTAATCCCTTGTCTAATTTTCCATCTAGGTAGCTGCTGCTGGATCTTTCCTATTATTATGATTATTTAATCCAGCCTGGAACCAGGCCTTCTTCACCCACATGCTGGTTGGGAAAAAAAAAAAAGCAGCCAGCACAATTTATCTTCTGCCAAACAAACCCAAATACAGGTGGGAGGCATCAAGTCTGTCAATGCCGATAAGTTATTAATAACGGTGAATGATGACCGGAGAAATAAAAGGTTATCAACTCCTCTTTTTCTTTACGTAGCCTCTTTCCAGTGTCTTTGATTAATGCCAGATTTCCTGGCAAAGAACAGAAGCGCTTCTCTCTCTCTCTCTCTCTCTTTCTCTTTCAGTTGGCTTTATATCTAAGAGCTTTCTGTTTCTTTTCTTTTTTTTAAAAAAAACATTTCTGCCCTTGTAACCTTTATAAATATTTAAGAGAATGGAAAGCATGAATGGGATCATGTGGGTCTATGGAAACCCATCAAAGCCGTATAGAGTTTCTATATATAGATAGTGCTAGAGAGAACACCAGCCCCTTCCAAAACACGGCACATCTTGGGAAGCAGGGGGAGGGGGACCAGCTTCAAAGGCCAGAGGAAGCCAAACTGAATAAGGTGCCTCCTTGACTTTTCCTCATCCTCTCTGTCTTCTTCAGACAGCTGTTTCTCTTCACTGAAGCGTTCAGGCCCTTCCCCAATAAATGTAATATGCCCAGGGTCAAGAGCAAGTGATCTTAGTCCCAGCCACTTTGGGAAGCTTTTCAGGGATTCGCCATCTATAGGGCTAGCCGCCTCGTTACTCAGCTCTGCTTGGGAATTCAAAGAAACCCCACAACAAATGGGTGCAGTGGTTGAAATCAGCGCTGTTTTGAAAAGTTCAGCTCGCCATCTGGATTCAAAATGGTGCCCCAGTTTGGCAAAAAGCTGCTCCTTGATTTCAAGAACCATCAAGCAAAATTTGGTTGCTGCTATCTTAAGAGGTGTTCAAACACATTGCAGCCAAGCAACTTTCCAAAATACAGGCAAGCTATCAGTACTTCGTACTGGCGGTTCCCTCCTTGCGAGAAGTGAGGTTACAGGGAACCAGGCAAAGGGCCTTCTCAGTAGTGGCACCCGCCTTGTGGAACGTCCTCCCATCAGATGTCAAGGAAATAAACAGCTACCTGACTTTTAGAAGACATCTGAAAGCAGCCCTGTTTAGGGAAGTTTTAAATGTTTAATGTTTTATTGTGCTTTTAATATTCTGTTGGGAGCCGCCCAGAGTGACAGGGGAAACCCAGCCAGCTGGGCAGGGCAATAATAATAATAATAATAATAATAATAATGCTGTGGAAATTAAGAAGCCCCCAAATACTAAGATTTATAAATGGGCAATGAAACATGTTGGTTTCTTGGGCTGGACACATCCCTCCCCATAACACAACCCAATCCTCGAGGCATCTGGTTGGCCACTGTGAGAACAGGATGCTGGGCCAGATGGGCCCTGGGCCTGATCCTGCAAAGGCTCCTCTTATGTTTTTATGTTTAACTTCAGGAAGGATATAGAGCAATAAGGTTGCCTTCTTAGAAGGCATCAATATTTGACTTGATGTCTGAATTTCTGCTTTCCTAATGAGCTTTTCATGTTGCCTACACAGTGCAACTCTGCAATGTTTCCCAGTAGTAAGTTTAATTGCCATTGAGTCCTTTGCAGAACCATCAAATCCATTGGACTTAAAGCACCACGGACAGTTCCCTTCTTCACCTCCATTTGCAGCTGCTAGACCTGCTCACCGGAAGGGCCATACCTTGAATGTTAAGATGCCATGCAGCCTTCAAAGAGCTAAAATAGTTCCAAAATAAAAGAGCAGAGAAGGCAGAATCCAGACTTTTTGTGGGTCCATTTTGTGCTGATCTACAACCCACATCTCCACCAACTGGAGCCAGGTGGGTGCATAAGATGTCTCAAGTCTGGTGTGCCTGAGATGAGGCTAAGCAAAGAGGCTTGTTTGGAGTCATTTCACACAAAGACCCATTTCTGCTGACCCACAAATATTTCTTCAGCTTAGCTGTCTAAATTAAGACGGGGGAGTTTTATTTATTTGAAAAGATATTTATAAACCACCCATACATATAAAATATCACAAGGCTAAACCACAGTATTACAATGAAAACAATGGAAACATCAAACACATCAGCAAGAATCTCCATCCTGGAAGGCCTGTCTGAATCATGCACTTTTTAGATGACGTCTAAAAACGAGCAGGGATGGTTCCTGCCAAACTTCTATTGGCAAGGAGTTTCACAGGGCAGGGCCTACCACACTAAACATCAGCTGGTAAAGGCCAGCTGAACCTCAAAAGTTCCCCATCAGAAGATGTCAGTTAGACGGTTTGGGATTAGAAATCCTTTGCTGATCTACTGCACATTGCTTGGGGATCTTCCAGTAGACTCAGCTCATTTCTGAGCTGCAGGATCACTTGCACTGCTCACAACCCCATGGCGATATTTAATGCCTATTTGTATGTAAGAGATTTCCGCCATTTCTTCACACATTGCTCACACACAAGTGTGTCAAAAGGTGCGGTTGAGGCCATGTATTTAGTCCTGCTTCCAAAATATTGTGGCTCTTACTGCCACCCTCCCTCCACTGACACCATTGTACTGAGAATGATGTCTGCAGTATGGAGGCATCTCTGTTCATGGAGCCTTCCTGCATGGTTGAGAGCCTTGAGCACCCAGCGTTTTGAATTGCACAGCAAACCTCCATTGCAGACTGAAATCTCTCTGCTGTGGACGTTACATAATTCAATCTTCAGTAAGATCCTTTTCGTGTGCCTGATGCTTGAGTATAATGTTGAGAACTTTCAAGATCACTTAGGTGAATATCTTATGAACACAAAGTGTTCTGGTGATTTACTTGGGATTCATTGGGCATAGCCTTAAAACACGTCTGTCTCTTAAAAGGTAAAGGTAAAGGGACCCCTGACCATTAGGTCCAGTCGTGACCGACTCTGGGGTTGCGCGCTCATCTCGCATTATTGGCCAAGGGAGCCGGCGTACAGCTTCCAGGTCATGTGGCCAGCATGACAAAGCCGCTTCTGGCAAACCAGAGCAGCACATGGAAACGCCGTTTACCTTCCCGCTGTAGCGGTTCCTATTTATCTACTTGCATTTTGACGTGCTTTCGAACTGCTAGGTTGGCAGGAGCTGGGACCAAGCAACGGGAGCTCACCCCGTCACAGGGATTTGAACCGCCGACCTTCTGATCAGCAAGCCCTAGGCTCAGTGGTTTAACCACAGCGCCACCTGGGTCCTTAAACCACGTCCGTTTCTTGGAAGACCTTAAACCACGTCCGTCTCTTGAAAGAAACAACAGGGGCAGCACTTCTAACTCTCAAAGTGTGAAATTTAGATATGAAATCTGGATAAGAAAACTCGCCGAACACGGCAGGTTATGTTCCCTGGGCAGATTTGTTAACTAGCCTAGCAAACAGATGAGTCTGCTTATGTTGAACACGCCCTCCCCTGCTCCCTCCTTGCCGTCCCCTTCCTATCTCTGTGCCTTTGCCTCTCCCTCTTGGGGTCTGATAGGTGCCACATTGTACTTCTCTTTCCTTGCCTGCTCTGAAATGGAAACCGTTCATCAATTGCTTGTGAAATTATTTTTCTAAGCTTTGCTCAGTGGCGGCACCAAATCAGATTGTGGTTTCTCAAAAGTGTCAACATTCGCATCTGCCCGCTTCCCCTCCCCACCTACCCCCCTCCATCCATTCAAACAATGACAGCCCTTGAAATATTTGCAGCTGGGTGGGGGTGGGGTGTCTTATGAGGATGCTCCCCACCTGAGTCCTTTGAGGCGGCTGCTTTGTGCTCGGAGCCTACTTTGCAAAGATGTAATTTCTGGATTTGCAAGATTGATTAATGAAAAAAAGAAACACCTAATTATCACTACCATTGGTTCTTCATCTAGTGGGGGACACTTGCTGTTCAGATTCTTCCTCCCCCCCCCCTTGTGGTTTTCAGGGACAACTCAGCATGCAGAAGAAGGAACACCCCTGGAGGAATATTTTCACGGTCGTTTTTGCACATTAGTTGGAATCAGGAGCTTTCTCCTCTCCTTGATCAATGGCTAATCGCTAGCTCCAGTGATGGGCCACCTGGGGCTGCTGTTAAAGTGTCCCTCTCAGCAGGGTTAATTCAAAGCTTAGCCTTGACTTCAGGATGATTTCATCCCCATTAAGGACTCTGCACCTTTTTCTTTCTATCTTCATTACGTTTAGGAAATGGAAGGAAGAGCCGTAGGTATAGCGGGGCTAGCCAGTTGTTGGTTTTTTGCCCCAGGTGAAGCCTCCAGAGGGACACCATTGAGGCTCCCAGCTATGTTTGTGTGAGCGTGCAAATGCGAAACTGGGTCTTTGACCCGGGTGAAATAAAGCCTAGTTTCACTCTGCAGGAGGTCACTGAGAGTCACTTCCGTGGCGCGTTTTTGTAGTGCTGCAGAAGCAGCTCTGGTGAGGCAACGTGGTAGCAGATTGTCAAAGCCAGACAAATGGAAGATGACAGTTGCATAGGTGAGACCAGGAGGCCCCCACAGATCAGGCTAAAGGTGCACCTAGTCCTCCAGTCCCTTCCCATGGGGGGGGGGACCAGATGCCTCCCCTGGGAATCCCACCACCAGCAGGGAATGGAGTGCAAGACAACTTCAGACTTTATCAGTTCCTGAAGCCTGATTTGGAACTTGGGATGAGCAAATCTGCCCATTTCGGTTTCTCTCACTTTTCCATTATTCCAGTCTCAAGTTCAGCCCTCCACATTTCCACATCAGTTTGTGTTTTTTTTAAAAAACAAGTCCTCAGCCATCAGCTCTTCAGTGCAAATTTGCCCCAATATACATATTTTTGCAGGCAATTTCTCCTAATATACACATTTTTGCAAAGCAAGTTTCCCTACTGTAATGCACTTTTGTATGTAATTTTCAGTAATACGAGCATTTTTATGGACACTTCCCCCCAGGAAAGTAATGCCCTTTTGTATACATTGTCTAGGCTTTGCCAGAAGCTTCTCAGAGTGGCCTCTTGGCTCTTTCAGTTCACCTCAGAGAAGAAAGGCGAATATCAACAAAAGCTGTGCGTACAGCATACAGTCATACCTCGGTTTAAGTACGCCTCGGTTTGAGTATTTTCAGTTTAAGTACTCTGCGGACCTGTCTGGGACGGATTATTCCACTTTCCATTACTTTCAATGGGAAAGTTCGCTTCAGGTTAAGTACGCTTCAGGTTAAGTACAGACTTCCGGAACCAATTGTGTTTGTAAACCGAGGTACCACTGTACATTTAAAGCCCATGGCTTCCACCAGAGACTCCTGGGAACTGTAGTTTACAATTGAGCTGTAATTTCCAGCAGCCTTAACCAACTACAGTACCCAGGATTGGATCGGGTGGGTCGGGGAGATGAAGACATTGTGTGCTTCAGAGGTATGGCAGCCAAAGTCCACACAGAACTGGTGGGTGTCGTCCTTCCTTTAAATGAAATCCAGACTGAACTCCTTCCCTGTCTGAATTAGTGCAATAATCTAAGGCTTCCGAGGCCAGGAAGGTAGAAGGGGAGACATCAAAAGAAGACGAGAGTCAAGCCTGGCACACAGAAGCAAAGGGGGCTTCTTCCAGGGGCTTCAGACAGCAAAATCCCCAAATGAATCTCCGGTTCGAGCCGGAGAGGTTAATGTGTCCATTTATAGATCACATCATGAGATTGTGCATGTTGAAAGAGGGAGGGCGAGGACCGAGCCTGGCTTTTGATCAGGCTCTGGCACTCCCCGAGAGCTGCCACCACGTGCCCAACACCTGATAAATGCTACACATAAACTGCGTGTGGAGGAGATGTGGAAGCCATAAATCTCCCTTCCTTTTCTCCTGTTCTGCTTTATGGATCTGAGAGGAAAATTAAAACCATGTTCCTGATCTGAAAGCAATGTCTCATCTGCTTTTCAGAAACCAGCAAAGTGAACTCCAGGGCACAGTCTGCTCTAAAATATGCACTGCGCCCATGAGGATTATGGAGAGCCCAGATGCTGTGGAAATGGGCATGGGGTGGTGCCGGGGGGGGGGGGTTCCACTTCCGTCCACCTGGCCTTTGCCAGGTGCTATAGAGCAGGGCGCTTTGTTAATGTTTTGCATATTTTTTTTAAAAAAAGAGAAATGAAGGCATCCAAGAGAGATCATAGAATCATAGAACTGTAGCGTCAGGAGGGACCCCGAGGACCATCTAGTCCAACCCCCTGAAATGCAGGAATATGCGGCTGTCCCATGTGGGGATCGAACCTGCAACCTTGGTGTTATCAGCACCAACCTCTAACCAATTGAGCTATCCATCGGGCAGCCAGGACCCACAGACCTCGAGACCTGACTGTTTAGTGCTTTGCCTTGGAAAAGCTGCCCTTGGATCGAGGCCTCCAGTCAGGGCTGGGCAATGGTCTGGCTCCCCACCACGGGCATGGTGCTCGGACTCTCAGCACAATGATTCCCAAAGACTTGATTCCCAAATTCACTACAATGCCCAAACATTAATCAGGTTGCAGGGCACACAGTTCAGCTGTTAAGTCAGAGCGCTAAGGTCCATGGCTAGGCATAAGCTAAGGGGTTGCCTCAACACTCGACATGCCCCCTGAGTTCTGGGGATTGAACCTTTTGCATGCAAAGTGCTGTCACTCAGCTGTGGTCCCCTCTTCCTTCAGACAATTCATTGACCAGTCATTTGTTTCAATGGAGATACCGCCTGCATACAGACTATATGTTCAAATCACCTTCCAAAAGAGTCCTGGGAACTGTAGTTCACCTCTTATTAGGATTGGGTGATGTATTAATACATCCAAAATGAGTTTGAAGTCCACATGGCAATATATCACGAATCACAATGTGTTTGTGTGCTGTGTAAAAAATCACAGTGCAGGAAAAACTGTGAAGCCAGTCGTTGCTTCTCTCACAATTCCTGCCTCCCCTGTTGCTCTGCCCTATAAAATAACAGTTGTGACAATATGTTGAAGGTAAGTAAAAATGTTTCAGTTTTAGACCCCTAAGTAGTAACAGTGGCCAGGACATTAAAGGTAAAGGTAAAGGGACCCCTGACCATTAGGTCCAGTCGTGACCGACTCTGGGGTTGCGCGCTCATCTCGCATTATTGGCCGAGGGAGCCGGCGTATATCTTCCAGATCATGTGGCCAGCATGACAAAGCCGCTTCTGGCAAACCAGAGCAGCACATGGAAACGCCGTTTACCTTCCCACTGTAACGGTTCCTATTTATCTACTTGCATTTTGACGTGCTTTCGAACTGCTAGGTTGGCAGGATCTGGGACCAAGCAACGGGAGCTCACCCCGTCACAGGGATTCGAACCGCCGACCTTCTGATCAGCAAGCCCTAGGCTCAGTGGTTTAACCACAGCGCCACCTGGGTCCACGGCCAGGACATTAAACCATCCTTATTTCCGTCATTGGTTGGTGCTCCCCCCTAAAAAAGGGCAAGCAAGCTGGCACCTCTTTTTCTAGAGGAAAAAAAAAGCCGTGTTGATACATCATGTCAAAAACCAGACATTACTCAGTCCTACCCCTTACAGAGCTACAGTTCCCTGCACCCTTAACAAACTATGGCTCCCAGGATTCTTTATGGGTGGGATGGATGTGCTTTAGAATGCCTGGTGTGTTGGGCGCCACACCCAGGGCTGTATCTTTTGTTCCCAAAGACTGGGTGGGTTGGTTTTTTTGCTGGGCTCATCTGGACATTGTTGGGGGGGTATCAAAGATCAGTATGAGTAGAAAGTGAGTTGTAGGGATGATGGCTCCATGAAACTAGGGGGGCTGTTTGAAGGAAATCTGGGTGTTTACCATAGTACATGGAAGAAAACTGTGGATTGAGTGGAATCCAATGTGTTTCTGAATGCTGCAAAAGGACAGAGGCAGGGAGGAGAAGGAGGAGGAGGAGGAGGAGGAGGAGGGTGGCTTTCCCCTGACCTTTCCGAGGGGCTCAAAGGGGAGGTGACCGGGCAGAGGCAGTGACCCAGGAGGCCTCTGAAGAAACAAGAGCAGATGTGAAACAGAAGCTCTCAGTGTTGCTGCGGCTGGCAGGAGTCTGCCCTGAAGGAAATGAGCCCGCAAAAGAGACCTTGGTCACTACGATGATCTTCACATGGGGTGAGGGCAGCTCCATGACCAGCAGGGACTGGCAAGGGGAGCTGGAGAGACCACAAGTAGCCAAAAGCCACCTTCTAGGTTTCAGGGTGTGGCCAGGGACAGTCCCATTTAGAAGAAGGGGTACAGTTTCTGACTGTCCCCATCTCAAAAAGGGTAGGGCAGTGCTGATAAGTAAAAGGAGAGGAAGAATATGAATATGGAAGGATGCATGTGGCATTATCAGAACTCAAGCCCATAGAAGATCCCTGAACCTGAGACCTGAAATATATCAACAGGAGATTGAGCCTGTGTGGCCCCACCAAAGTGTTGGTTGAAGGAACAAACTCCTGGAAGACCAGTTTCTTAACAGCAATGGGCCAGAGCAGGTCAGTGATCCCTCCTCATCCTTATGAGGCTTCCCATCAGGCTTGCCCCAGGTCTAAGTCAGGGGTAGCCAACATGACCTCCAGATGTTTAGGCCTACAAATGCCATCAAGCCCAGCATCGGCATTGGGATTTGTAGTCCAGGTTTATACACAATGATGGTCACTGTGATGGATGTCTTTTTAACACTGTGTGTGATGGCAACACGAGTGCCATCACACACAGAACTTGGTTTGGGGAACTTGTAGTCTCCAAGCTGGTTTGCAACCATGTTGATACCTCTGCAGTGCTTAATCTTAATTCCAGTAGACCCTCCAGATACGAACTTAATTTGTTCTGGGGGTCCGTACGTACCCCGAAAAGTCCACATCTAGAGGTGCCGCTTCTGTGTATGCGCGTGGCACGATAGAATGCTTCTGCGCATGTGCAGGTGGCGAAACCCGGGAGTATACACTTCTAGGTTTGCCATGTTTGCAACCCGAAAGTTACGTTACACGAAGGTAACATAACCCACAGGTCCACTGTAAATGTTTAAAGCAATACTGGAAAAACCCATTCCCGCTCTGATGACTTTCTTGGTCCTCTTTGTGAAAACATTTGCTCATTCTTTTAAATTGCCGTTATCTGATATGATGTCACACAGCCAGGCCTGATTGGCTAGGTACTTGTTGGAAACTTTCCCCGTTCACTATGGGATCCCTGATTGAGTGGGATCTCCCCATGCAATTAAACCTAGAAGATGCAGGAGCCAGGGAGGAAATGGCACCAGAGGAGGAGCAGGAAAGGGAAACAAAGGCACAGAACGGAACTAGGAAAACCAATCAGTGTCCACACACATTCATGGTGCTCTTTTTCAGGGGGAAATTTCGACCCCGCCAAAAAGGACTGGAAAATGGTACGTGGCAAATATTCAGGAGAGACTGAGCTCTGAGGCATTTCACCTACGGAGGGGACTCTGACTCCCCAAAGGGAGGGCTATAAGCCACCCTGCCATGATTTATAAATCACAAGGGGATAATCAATCTGAGAGCTGGATAGATGTTATCTAAACTTCTCCTGCCGCTGTGATAATAGGCTCTGATGGGAGGGAGGGAAGGGATTTACGCAACCAGGCAATCTGGGCAAGCAATGCCGTTTTCCAACTTCCCCCGGTTAGACAGCAAAACAACAGAATGGCGGGGGCCACCATAATGTTACCAAAGCATTTCCATTGGGATCAGGATGAGTGCGCGGCCCATGCAGGATCCAAACGGACAGAGAGAGAGAAACGGCTTCCTTGATCTTCGTCCCACCTTGGGAGGGGATTGACAGGAGGTGGTGGCAGCTGTTGTTTTCAAAGTTACTTTGAGAAAAGAAAAAAAGAAAAGAAAAAAGAGAGGAAAATGTAGTGACAGCTAGCAGCTGAAATCCCATGGAAACCAGTTTAGTCTGTGTGAAAACGTCCAAGGCAGGAAGGTGTCTGTGTCTGTTGCCTCTGTTCATAGCTGTTTCTGGAGGGATCAGCCCTGAGGGCCAAAAGCCTCCCTGAAGCCCCTGTTAGTAACCACTAGTGGAAATATATCAGTTTATTAGGCCTGGGATTATCCTTCCCCTCAAAGAATTCATTCAGATTTTGAGGGATCCTGTGGCCTGTCAGATTTTGCTGGACCTCCAACCCTGCACCTTCTTGACAACTGGTCCAACAACAAGTTCCCCTCCCCGGCATTAAGCAGTAACAAGTGGAGCCCAGTTGTCATTAAGGCTGTGTCCACCCACCCCGGCTCCACCCTGTAGCCCCAATATGTGGCCCCTGGATCAGGCCAGTTCACCCGGTGCCTTGGATTTAGAGGGCAATTAGAAGAACTACGAAGGGGTGGGTCTCAGGCGCTTGTCCCGCTGCCCTCACCACACATATGCGACTTAAGAGGTACTGGTAATGTCTGAAGAGGGCTTTGGTGATTGGTGGGCTCTGGGGAGAAGAAGGAGGGCTGGATGAATAAAGTGGCCTAATTCATTTATTGTATTTGTAGCCCATCTTTTTCTCCAAAGATCTCCCCTTCCCCACAACAACCCTGTGAGGTAGGTTAGGTGAGAGGCAGGGACTGCTCCTCAGGGTCACCCAGTGGGGATTTGAACCCTGGTCTCATAGGTCCTGGTCCTTCACTCAAACCACCACACCACACTGGCTGAGCATGCTGCATACAGCTTTCAGAATGACTGTCAAACTTGTGCCAAGGAATCGTGTGGAGCCTAATGCTCTTCTGTTCCCACTGCTCCCATAGGAGGATCAGAAGTGGATCACGCCCTCCTTACTTTTCTGTATCCAGCAGAAGAACCATAAAATTTGCTTGGAGGCGCAACCAATATGAATTGCTTGCAAGTGATCCAAGAATCTCAGGCCCCCCAGCACAGACCAGCACTATTCAGAGACTTCCTCAAGACATCACAACAAGGTGACAAGATGAAGATACAGAACCAGTAAGAACAGGGGACCTCCCTCACTACCTCTTGACTTATATCATCATTACAGAACCTGCAGCTGTTCTGATAGCTGCAATGGATGACTGAGTTTGAGTTAGGTCAAATGGAAATTGCAAGAGAAGCCAGCACACAAGTCCTTTCTCACGCAAACCTGCTCTTTGTTCCCAGCCCCTCCAAGTGTCATTTTTCAGCAACCCAATTTGAGGAAGGGGGAAGCCTTTTAACTGTCACAATTGTTAGACACCTGGGAGCAAAAATAAAACCTTGCCAATCTCCTGCAAATCATCCAGAGACCCACTGGTAAAGGGTCACTCCCAGCCTGTCAGTATTTTGCAGGAGGGAATATTCAAGCCCTCACCAGTAATTTAGGTGTGTATTATTGAAATAGATTCAAGTGCTCTGTCACCCCAATGCAACAAATCCACTTTTTAAACACGACTTCCTGCAGTTAGGACAGTGTTGGGGAAATGCATTGAAAAGTGCGGAGGAATGAATGATGAACGGGAAGACATCCAGGAGCGTCATAACCAGGCATTGGAGAGACCTATCGGGAGTAGGCATGGACCAGTGGTACCAAGTAGTATGGGAAACAGCCTTACTAGAACAACTAACCAACAAGCTGAAACTGGCACGGGGACAAATAGAAGAGGATGCCTTCACCCTGGTATGGTTCCCCTTTATTACACACGCAGCCCAGCAAGATAATGACAAAAATTTACTGACAGCGTACAAATCAGTATGGCTAACCTGACCCAAAACACCCACCCACCCCACTCACACATGAAAACAAAGGCCATCATAGCCAATCACAAATGAACAACCACACCCTTGGCCAACCCAAATTTCTCTCACCATCAAAAGAACACAAGCGAATAAAGGAGTACCAACACAAACAAAGCTGACATCAAGCCCTACATATATTAAGCAAAACAGAAACAATGTCACCTAATCCCACCCCATCCACCCTCCCACCCCCTATCTACCTTGTTTTCCCTCTTTCTTCTTAGTGTCTTAACAAATGAAATGGATTTGCAATAATGATACATGTTAAAATATGAGTGACACTGCACACACCTTTGTAATTCAAGAAATCTTTAATAAAAATATTATTAAAAAAAAAGAACGGGAAGACATGTAACCATCAGATGAGCAAATCAGGATGAATGCAGGAAGGCTGCTCACAAGCAGATTGGAATGAATGCTCAATAAGACCAGACATAGTCTAACCTCCAGGTAAACAGGGCGCAAGCAGATCAGGATGGGTGCTCAATAAGCAGGTCACCTGAAGGAGCCTCTCTACCTTCTGGCTGCCCCCAAAGCAGAACCTTCACAGGTAGAACTTGCAGGAATCTTGCACCGCAACATCTCCCAGTACAGAATGAAAGATGTGCCATAAAGAGGCCCTGCTGTGGACCTCCTGAACTGCCTGCCCCTGAACATGCCAGCAGTGAGGAGGGTGAAAGGTGGGGGCCTTATCCACTGCTTGCTTTGCATACTCCCTCTCAGCCCTTGTGCATAAGGGCATAAGGGGAGCCCATGTCATCCCGCAGCCTGTAGTTCTTACAGTGGCCAGCCAGATAGACACCTGCGGAAATCCCCCAAGCAGGAGCTGTGTGCCACAGTGCTCTCCTCGCTTGGCGTTCCCGGGAACTGGTGCGCAGAGGCATCCTGGCTCAGACAGTGGAAGTATAGCCATCACAGCTAGCCTTGGATAGCCTTATCCTCCATGAATTTGTTTGTCTTTAAAAGCCACCCAGATTGGGAAAGGCCAAGTGGGAATGGGACAGTGGCCACAATGAGAAGGGACCCACTCAGAGATGGGAGCGGCGATTATGACGCAAACCCTCCCCCCCCCCTCAAAAAAACCAAAAAACTACTGGAACTTGCATTGTGACTCTTTGATAAGCCAGATATGATGGTGTCCAGCTCAAGCTGATCCCCCGCCAGGACCTCCCCTGCTGGTTAAAAACCGGCCTCCACCCTCCTCTGCTGTTATCCTCCACTGCCATTCACAAAAAATGTTTCCTATGACAGAAGCTCTTCTCAGCCTTGCCTGCTGGCAGTGGCCCAAGAGGAGAGGCCTGGGTGGGAAAGAGGGGGAGCGCCATTCTCATGGAAAAGACTGGCCTTTCCCCTCCTGCTTATTATTTCCAGGAGGTTAATTCCCAGCTCGTTCGTGTCACATTACTCCAGCGGCAGGCATTCAGACATCACAGGGCTGAGCCATTAATGCAGCTATTGGGGCTCATTAAGGAACTGGGCAACCTGAGCCACCGCCCCCCCCACCCCCCTGGGGTTTCACATTTAAGGTGTTGGGGTGGCAGGGAGAGAAAGAGGGCAACGCCTCCCTATAGCTGAGCTGGAGTGGCCCAGTTGTCACAGTCCGCTTGATGCTGGGCTGTTGTTTAACATTCTTTGCATATGCTGTGAGCCACTCTGAGGAGTGTTTGCAGTGGGAGCTGCTTGTTTCCAAGTCTTTGCAGCTCACTCTTCATTGTGGGGAGCAATGGAATAAAATAACAATAAAAATGTACCGGGGTCGGGGGGAAGATATCAATATACAAACACGACAGAATTCACACGAAGAAGTCCAATAAATAACATAAATTGGTTGCTGTTCATTGTTATCAAATGTTCTCCATGACAGACCTTCTTCTTGTGACTTTTTATCTTTAAAGCAGACAGGGGTTGGACTACATGACCTCCCTGTTCACTTCCCACACTCAAACTCTGTGATGCCAGGTGCATGGGGATGAGATGTGCCCACTCTGAGATTTGGGTTCTTTGAGGAGGACCCTGAGGATTCTCGCCCTTGATTGGAAGGTGGAGCTGTCAAGGAGCAAAGTCCAGCCCCACTCCTCCCACACTCCTTATATGGTGTTGAAATTAATAATTGCAGCACTTTGGGGGCAGGCTGTCTGGCTATCTTCACAGAGCACTTTGAGCCATCAAAGTGGCATGAAGCAGACAGGGACTGCAGAAGCAAAGGGAAGCCCAGATGTTATGTACTGAGCTGAATCCTAGAACAATAGGATTCAGAATCAGCAGTCTGATTGGTCTGCAGGAGCTACCCAATCCAACGCCAGGTGGAAGTGAATCTGCAACTTGATTGGCCTGTAGGAACACCCAATCAGGCTGCAGGCAGAAGTCAATCCACAACCTGATTGGCCCACAGGTGTAGCCCTGAAGTAGCCAATCACGCAAGGCCCATTGTGTAAATAATGTATATAAGCAGATGGTTTTGGGAAAAGAGCCATTTTTCTTCTCTCCTCCTCCTTGATGACTATGAGCTGAATAAAGAGCATGAAATTCACTCTTGACTCCGAGTATATTTCACCAGACTTGCCTGTGAACTTTTTTCCTGGGCCAGAAACATTTGGGGATAGTTTGGAGAAGCTCTAGAGTGGAATACCCCTCCAGGGAGAATTGTGGCTAGAAGGACATGGCTGGGATTGTCATCACATTCTTGGCATTTTTTTTTTTTTTTAAAAAAATCACACTCCAACTCTTGTTCTGATGGGAAAAATCCTGTGGTGTGAGAAGAGCGTTCCTCCTCCTTCCCACTCACCATGCCCCATTGCAGACTCATCTCTCCCCAGTTCAGCTGTGGTGTATACTTTGAAACAGCCCAGCCCTTTGTTCCTATGGCAAAATGATCTGCAAAACAGATGCATCAGAGCAAGGGGAGGCAAACTTTCTTATTTTATTTTGAGGGCCACATCCCATCATGGATAATTGGTTGAAGGCCACATACTGTTAGGAGGCATAGCCAGAGCTGTTGATGGACAGAGTCAGGGGGGTTGGACTACATGGCATCTTGGGTCCCTTCCATTTTTTCCATGGGTACTTCGGATTAGAAGTACCAGTCTTATACAGGTTTACTCAGAATAAGAGGTGGAGGAGAAATTCAATTCAGGGTGCATTTTAAAGCCCAATCCATCAAATTTTAACCCTCCCAAACAAAATGCAAACCAAACCACAGCTATCCTTGAGAAATTCATACTTATTCATATTCTGCAATGCAGTTCTCCACTCAATGTTTGCAAAAATGCGTCTATTGAGGGGGAAGTGTGCATGAAGCTGAGCATAAAATTGAAAATAACATACAATAGTGCATTCTATTACAGAAAACCGCTTGCAAAACTGTGTACATTTGTCAAAAATGCATATAAAATGTGTTCGTTAGGAGAAAATCACACTTAGAAGCTGGTGGATTTTCGTGTGAGTTAAAAAACAACAACAATCACAAATTCCAGTAAAACACGGAGGACTGAATTTAAGATGGGGAAAATGAGAAACAGGGAACTAACACTGACAGATCCTTATTTCCGTGCTCAGAAGTGTTTATGGGGCTGCCCTCGAAGGGGTTTGGCACCTGCAGCCCCACAGGTACACGCACCACCATGACCAATCCAGAGCTCCCCAAACTTCCCCAACTGGGTCGTTCTGCCCCTCCACATCTGGGTGCCTGTTGTGCCACTGCCACAGAGAGGGTGCCGGTGCTGCTCTGCCACCCCACCCCAAGGCGCCGCTGCTGAAGTACGGCAAGCATTTAGTGCAACAGACCAGGATAGCTACAAGAAAGAAAGTGAATGCAATTCGTTTCCGATGTTAGGGGGCTTGTCCATACACACACAGCAGAAGCCGGCCAAGTCAGAAAGTTCTCCCAAAGCCACACAACTCAGTTATTATTCTCTTTTAAGAAGCTCCTGCCAGTTCCAATTATTCTGAAACTCCATAGAAAGAGGGGGAAACTGTTTTTAAAAAGCCTGTGGTTGTTATTTAAAGAAGGAAATCAACAGGGAACCCTGGCAGGGTGGAAGAGTGGGGCAGCTTAAAAAGGTGTTGGGGGCCACATGCAGTAAGGCTGGGGCCACATACAGGTCGCAGGTTGACCAACTGTCTTAAAGGATGGCTGGCTTTCTGTAGGTTTTAGGACAGAACTATCTATGGGCATAGCTGAAGGGGGCCTGGGGGCAGGTGCCCCCCTTGATCAGGTAAAACAATATAAATATTTAACTGACCAATCACATTGCTTCTACTCCCCAACAAAAGCACTGCCCCCACTAACAAAGTCCTGCCCCCCCCCCAAATCCTGGCTACTCCCATGAAACTATCACACCTTGTGCCCATGAAACTGTGCCCACCTTGTGCCCCACATCTTATTGCTCGACAAGCAAGTCTAGAAGGCAACAGCCTCATTCATTGGTTTTCTGAGGCATGGTGCATAGATTAGATGTGTAAAGCTCTTACAGAGAGACTACACCCCCTCGGGTTTCCATGTGGGACCTCGCTCGGGAGTTGTCACAGTTGGAGGTGTGGTTTGCAATGACTCAGGGCAGGCGGGGCCTTTTCAGTAACAGCACCAGAGCAGTGGAACCCCCTCCCACTGGATATTCCTGCAGACCCTTCGCTACTGGCTGCCCGCTTAGTGGTGACTATCCTCTTCAAGAACACAGGAACCCGCTTTAAATTTAGTCTGACATCTTGACCCATCTGTCTCAGTTCTGCCTGCACTGACTGGCAGCGACTTTCTGGGTCTTCAAGCAGAGGTCATTCTCCTCTGGATCCCCCAGGGACGGAACTGGGGGGACTTTAGCATGCCAAGCAGATGCTCTAACCACTGGGCCACAGCCCTCTCACCACGAAAGACCCTTTTGCTGTCTTGACCACTGATTATTCGCCAGCCTCACCGCACTTTGTCAGCTGAGATGCTTTGCTTCTCTGTGTCCATTAAAAAAAACAAAATCCATGGCATTTCACTGTTGCTATTTTGGATTTCATGTTTTTATGCCACTTTGAAGGAAAAGTGGTTTGTGGGCAAACAAAACAGAGGGAAGCTGCTTGTTTTTAAGGCGTCGCATTTTGGGAGAAGGGTTGATATCAAGTCGATTTTATGGCTGTGCCCATGAAACGAGTCTTCTTACCCAACATCTTGGGTGCTTCCCTGCCTGCAAACCCCCACCCCCACCCCAGTTCCGACTGCCAGTCTTGGGTTTTGAACAACAGACTGGAAAAGTTGCATTTTGTTTTTCCTTGGAGATTATCGTCGCTCCTATTTTTGCTCTCTCTATGTTTTTCCAGTTACATTATTAAAGAGAGAGAGAGCGAGAGCGCTAATTCTTTCAAAGTAGCCTGACTGGAATTTCTTTCATGCGCCATTTCCAGCCTTATGTGTATATTTTCCAAAGTGCATTTTCTTCTTCTTCTTCTTTAAAAGTCGCCTTGACTCAGCCAGGGCTGAGAGCCAGTTCTGGTTTCTATTACGGGTGATTAATGCCAGGGGCCGTGCTTAGGCTCCCAGGGTTTATATGCTGGTTAGGGACCGAGGGAATTTGGGGACCCACTCTGATAAAATGGTTTGGGGCCTGGGGGAGGAGGCGAGGGCACGGGGGTTCAAGTTACAGGGCAGGGGTTTGAAGCCCACGCACACCGGGAGGGTGAGAGCAAATCTCTCTCGGAAGATCGCCTTGAAAAGCAACCGCAGCATCCATGCCTGGGAGGGACTGGCCGACTGGCTGCTGCCGCTGCTTTTATTCACGACCCCTCCCCTTCCACCCCGTTCTTATTAGATTTTAATTTAGCGGCAAAGCCTTCTGGTTCTTCCACCCTCGAATGCTGTCCTAGAACATGCAGAGGAGAAGTGGGACTTTGTCCCAAAAAGCTAATCTTAGGAACAATAAACAGAAAGGAATTAATAATGCCTCCCCACCCCACCCCACCCCAGTCACTGCTACTGTCAGCATCCTGTTTGGTCCATTGGCTGGAGAGTGACAAGGCAAGGCAGGATCAGTGTGCTTCATCTGTAAAATGGGATGCCGGCTTCCCGCAAGGCCAGGAGGAAAGAGCTTCTGCTGGCAATTGTACTAGAGCTGCTGGAAAAATGCAACCGGTGCCGTTGATAAAGATAGTGCAACCCGTACAGCATGTTGGCAACAAATATTCACACAGTTGTTCAAAAATAATTTTACACCATTTATCAAATTTGTGAGAAAGAGACAATTACTTACAAAGTGCCATGGAAACTTACAAACTACCTAAAATAAAGCGAACTTGCAATATCAGATTTTACTAGGTTCTCATAAATTCTTGACTCAGTTTTTCATTTTTTTCTTGTTTTTTAAATAAGTTCAAGAAGATTCAAGAAGAAGGTAAGTTCAACATTGTTCCCGGGAGCTGTGAGGTGGAGATGAACCCGCATATGAAGTTATGAAGAATACAGAGTGCCAGTGTTCTATCCCTGTTTTGCCCTAGCAGTCCATGCAGTTGAGAGGCTACTGTTTCGCTCCAGGGGCAAAACGAGGATAGAACGCTGGCACCCTGTATTCTTTATAACTTCATATGTGGGTTCATCCAGGCCCGGCTCGCCCATTGACTCTAGTGGCGCAACGCACCATGGCGCCTGGGCGATCAGGGGGCGCTGAGGGGCGCCCCAGCAAGTGGGAGAGCTTTGCGGCGGCCTCCCTTTTCCCTCCACCAGCCGCGCCGCGAGAGCAGGGAGGGAAGCGAGCGGAACAGGAGCACTAGGACCCTCTTCTGCTCTGCAGCGCCAGGGTCATCCCTCACCCCGGCGCTGCGTTTCATTGGTAGAGGTGACACCACATGGCAGCACCTCTACCAATGAAACGCAGCGCCCTGTTGGTGGGAAGGAACCCGGCATGACCCGGCCTGCCCAGGCACCCCGCTCCGCTGGGAGAAGGGAGGAAGGCCGCGCGGAGCAGCGGCGCCCCCTCCCCCACTCAGTCCGGCGGCATCGGACAGGCAGGCGGCCTCCGGCACAGCGCGGCCCTGCTGTGAGGTGTGGGGGTCGTCGTGATGCTCCCGCTGCCCGGCACGCCAGGTAAGACTTTTCCTTTTTTTAAAAGAGTTGGGGGGGGCGCCCGAGGGATCCCCGCACCAGGGCGCCTGATGACCTTAAGACGGCCCTGGGTTCATCTGCACCTCATGGCAATTGTACTGAAGGCTGGTCCATTAGGGAGTATGGGGCACTGCCTCACCAACCTCAGTCAGTCCTCAGCCGCCCCCCACCTGCCTCCCTTCCTACTTACAGCTGTGATTCCTGCATTGCAGGGGGTGGGACTAGATGACTCTTGTGGTCCTTTCCAACTCTACAGTTCTATGACTGCAACCAGCCCAGGAGGTGCCCGCACTGCCTGCCAGTTTCCTGCTTTCTAATGCTCCTGTTGACCTTGTAGAATTCAGCAGGGGAAGGGGGAGAGGAGGATGAGGAGGCAGCCAACCAACCCTAGAAATAGTTGGATCCACCTATTTCTGGCTCTGACTCCGCCTCCTGTTAGCCTCCCTGCCTTCCACCCCACCAGTCTCTCTCTTTTTTTAAAAATCATTTTTATTAAATTTTCCGTTTTAACAATCCAATCCAATAACATCAAATGTTTCACATTATACATATACATATCAAATAATCCAAATATTCGGCCAAATTATAATTTTTGTGGGACTCCCCATGCTTCGAAACTTTGGAGGGCTCTGATCAACATCATAATCCTACTGCATTTCGTATCTTCTAATAATTCTTGTTTCTCTTTCTGTTGTCATCCTTCTTTTCCACCCCACCAGTCTCAATGGGCATCCTTGTCACAATATTATTACTCATCCTCGACCATCGTGGTAATTTATAAAGCACTCCATTCTCTTTACCTCCAGGAGGTACCTGCAAGAAGGAGGTTGGAGATTTTTACTTCCAAAAGATCATTATGACCAACTCAGACAAACTGTATGTGGTCTTAACTATTTTTTTATTGGGCAGAGCTAACTTCACTCCATGGTTTATGAAGTTGACTTGTTTCAATAAACCATGGTTCAGTTCAACAACAGTTTAGGGTTTGGATGTTTCACTAAACTGTGGTTCATGGAATACTCTTGATCTCTTCCTCACTGTCTTTTTGGGGAAGGAGTAGCACATGAACCTGAGACTTGTGTGAATAATAATAATAATAATAATAATAATAATAATAATAATAATTTATATACCACCCATCGGACTGGGTTGCCCCAGTCCCTATGGGCAGCTTCTAGCAAATTATAAAACCACAGTAAAACACCAACCATTAAGGTGTCTTCTAAAAGTCAGATAGTTGTTACACTAATCTAGGGTTTCCCAGACTTGGGTCTCAAGCAGTTTTTGGATGACAACTTCCATAATTCCTAGCTAGTAAGACCAGTGGTCAGGGATGTTGGAAATTGTAGTCCTTTAACAGCTGGAGACCTAAGTTTTGGAAACTGCAGTAAACCATAGTTGGGCATTGCATCCAAACCATCGCCTGTCATTAAGTAACCCTTCACAGACCACAAGGCTGAGTCTTGGCACTGTCAGCAACCTTGTGCTTTAGGAAGTCCAGAGAGAGATAAAGAAACTGAGACATCTTGGGAGCAGACTGAAGCACAGATTTTAATTGGGAGTTTGATAGGATGGGATGCCAGCCAGGCCAACAACAGGAACCCGCCTGCTTATGAGCCTGGTGAATTACAGCCTGCTGCTCCCTCACACCTTGCTGTGGGCCAGGGGAGCCTCGGTTCCCACGATAAATAGCACTTGCTTTCCCACTGTTGGCTCCCCCCTGCCCTCCCCCTGCCCAGCACCGGCCAGATGGGGGACTGTTTTATCTCACTGCGTGATGCTCTCCAAAGCTCAGGCTCCTTGGGCCTGGCTGTGGAGATGGTCTGGGACACACGAGGCTTCTCATCTGCTGCTCCCTGGCAGGTCTAATCCCACCACTTCCTTCAACGGCTCTGCTCTCAGCCAGCACAACAGCAAGATTTGCGTTCAGGGTTTTCCGAAGACAAGCCATGAATCAATGTGGTTTTTCCAGGCCTGTTTGCGATTCTCCATTAATCAGCAGAGAACCAAATAAGAGTCTGATGTCCTGATTTCGGCTATTAATTCACCCCCCCCACACACAAGTGGGGCCTTCAGCATAGCTGACCCTCTTGAATAAACCCAAAGTTCCAGACCCTCCAAGTGTCCCTATTTTTGAGGAACAGTCCCGGATTTACAGAAGCTGCCCCTATTTCTGATTTGATCCCGGAATGTCCCACTTTTCCTTAGAACGTCCCTATTTTCATCTGAGAAATGTTAGAGGGTATGGAGTGTTGTGGCGTGGGGTTCGTGATTTTTTTTTTTAAAAAAGACATTTTATTAAATTTTCCAATTAAACACATTTAACAATAACAAAACAAACAACAACAAACATAACATAACAAACACAGAATTTTTCTTCTAACCATCTTATCAATTATTACAATTTTCTTTGCTCTGCCGAGCTTTGACTTCCCTCCCTCCCCCCAAACGGTTTTTTCCTGTCCATTCCTGTCTTACAGTTCCTTTATTCCTTTTATTTAAAGTCAATTCGTAGGATTTATTTCAGTCCTGCAAGTGTCTTTAAACTTCTACAGTTCTTCTCCATATAGTCCACAAATTTACTCCAATCCTTTTGGAACCTTGACTCTCCCTGGTTTCGGATCCTGCTAGTCAGTCTTGCTAATTCCGCATAGTCCATCATTTTTGTCTGCCACTCTTCAATCGTCGGTAACTCCTGAGTTTTCCAGTTTGGGGCTAACAAAGTCCTAGCCGCGGTTGTCGCATACATAAATAATACTTGATCATGGGGTTCGTGATTTCAGCTCTCTTGACATAATATGCTGGAGACAGTTCTCTAGTAACACTTCTTTATTAAAGCAAACAAGACTAAGCTCTGATGAGAGGAAAGCTACATTTATAGGGACAGGGGATTAGCTAGAAAGGGATACATTTTGGAGGGAACAATATCAGGCAATCACAGTGCTGCCTTTTGGAGGAAACCAATAAGACAGAGGATCCAAAGACAGCAGCTTAAATGAACCAATAGTAGCTGTACCTTCTGGAACCAAAAGGCAGTTACTTTACCCTAATGCAAATACATACAATAGTACGTAGTACAGATATAAAATCCTTTGACTCAATACTGACTATCAAACCTTTAGTTACAGGTAGGTAGCCGTGTTGGTCTGAGTCGAAGCAAAATAAAAAAATTCCTTCAGTAGCACCTTAAAGACCAACTAAGTTTATATTTTGGTATGAGCTTTCGTGTGCATGCACACTTCTTCAGGTATCTTTCGTGTGCATGCACACTTCTTCAGGTATCAGTTGGTCTTTAAGGTGCTACTGAAGGAATTTTTTAATCAAGCCTTTATTAGGCATTTTAGTTTGACTCAATACACAACCTGGAGTTCTGCAGCCCCTCCTCTTGGGTCATGCGTGCGTAGGCCTGCTCATGTGTAGGCGGAGGGGATTTGGCATTTTAATTAAGGGAATCATCTTGCACAGCTGAACTAGTTCCATAAATCTTCCCGGCAGGCACTTCTCAGAACAGGGCAAGGGGACCTCGATGGGCCACGGCAGCCTCAGAAAGAAGGGAAGCACGTCGGGTGGTCATGGAGGGGACAGGCAAGAGTGAGGCTGGAGCCCAGGAGTGGACACATAATTTCCCGTCATACGAAAGGGAGTTATTTTTGGCAGCCATCCCCTCTGATTTGCCAGGGGAGGGACCTCCCATGATGCCTGGTGGAATTCTGGAAAGTTCAGAGGAGAGAAGGAGGCCTGGGAACAGCACTCCATGTTATTGTGTTATGATGTCTTTGGGAGGAACGAGTAAGCCGTGTGCCAACAGATGCAGATTGCTTAGGTACCCAAAAGCAGAAAGGGAACTTTGCTGAGTAAGGAGGGGGGGTCAACAGGGGCAGAGTGCCACAAAAAGGGTATTGGTTTCTTGAGAGGGGAAGAAATGCTGACCGACTCCTTTTCCCAGTCTGAGAAGGGAAAGGGAGGAAACCCCCCCCCCCACTTTTTGTAACATCCCTGGTAGCTCAAAAATGGGCAAAAGCAGCTCCAGGTCATCTCTTCGTGGGTCTGGCTCCCAAATGTGTTGGGAAAAGTTTGCTCTGTGGGTGAAGACAGATATAATGACTTGGTTTTCGCATAACACTAAGCCATGTCTAATGTTAGCCATAGTTAATAAACCCAAACCCTCCAAGTGTCCCGGTTTTCCAGGATAAGTCCTAGAATTATTAAAGCCATCCTGGCTTCTGACTTGATTCCAGAATGTCCCTATTGCCAGAGCTGCTGCTGCTGCTGAGCTCAGGGAGGAGGATGGGCCTGCGCTTGTCCCGAGTGATGGCAGTTGTGGCTGCAATGTCTTTCCATGGCCTCTCCAGCACTGCTCCCCACTATAGAGGAATGGCTGATAGAAACTATTGGACTTGGCTGAGATGGCAAAGTTAACATACTGAATTAGAGAAAAATCATTACTGACATTTGTTAAGGATTGCAAATTTCTTACAGACTTCTTGCGTGAAAGAGAAAATGAACTTGTAATATCTGGATTTGAGGATTGAAAAAATTCTGCTTTATAGAAGATAGAATGGTTGGATCTTACAGAATGGATACCATGTGTCACTACAGGAGAGAGAGCCGGAAGTCCTTTTATTTTCTTTTTCTTCTTTATCTTTATTTTTCCTTTCTTCTTATTTTCTCTTTCTCTTTCTTTAGGTTTCTCCTTTCCTTGTCTTTTCTTCCTTCTGACTTTGTTCTCTTTTAACCTAAGTTGTTGTTTTATCTCAGTATATTATAAAAAGATACTTTGTAATGGGTATTTATATATATCTCTTTGAATAAGTATACAGTGGTACCTCGGAAGCCGAATGGAATTCTCCGTTCGGAAACCAGGGCGCAGCTTCCAATTGGCTGCAGGAAGCTCCTGCAGCCAATCAGAAGTTGCGGAAGCCGCATCGGACGTTCGGGTTCCAAAGAACATTCGCAAACTGGAACAGTCACTTCTGGGTTTGCGGCGTTTGGGAGCCAAAGCGTTCGACTCACAAGGCGTTCAGGATCCAAGGTACGACTGTATAAAGAATATATATATATATATTATCCCTGATAGACAGCTAAGTGGCAACAGAGCTGCCAATGGGTTTCCCTTATCCTTCCATTCATGCACTGACTCCTAGTTGATCTTCTGGGGTGTGGAGCTCCTTGCCATGAAAGTGGCCTTGTGGGGCCAGCCCTGCCTGTCGATGAAGGAGGGAGAATGACTTGCAACTCCACCAGTGTTTGTCATGGCAAAGCCAAGCCTTGGCCTGCGCAGAATACTGTGCCAGCAGCTCTGAGCGAGGCACTTTTCCCAGGGGCTGGGCGTTGGCAGGGGGCAGCTGGGATTTCTTGCTGAGCGCAGCAAGTTCCCCCACTGCCCACTGTTTGCTTTCAGAGCTTTCCTATGAAAAATGAGCCTCCAGCGATGCCGGGCGCTGCAGCCGTCCCGGTGATTTACCGAGAACTTTGCTCCTACAAAATCTTTCCGCTCGAGCAGACCAGGAGGAGGGGGAGAGGCCAGAGAGCTGCAAACGGGCAGCCCGATTGGAACCAGATGTCCCAGGCCTTTGCTGCAAGGAGTAGGCTGAGCCTTCTGCCAAGGCCTGTGCAGTAGCCAGATGGCAGATGGCAGGATAGACCGGGTGCCTTGGCTACCTGTGAGTCTCAGAAGTTCACCCTGCTGGAGGGATGGTGGCAAAAGTTTGTTTATAGTCAGACATGGAGGCAGCAACATTTGAGGGCTCCAGAAACCTGCAGCATGCCAAGATGATGGAGCCAAGTGGTCCAGGGAGGGTGGTCAGAAACGCCCTCTGTCTGGGGATGGGAAAGGATCCTCATTGAGTTCATAAAAGGCATGTTTCCAGGAGGTTGCCTAACTCCCTGCCTGCCTCCTGCTTCCATCATTCAAACCCACAGACCTTCACTGTGAAAATGGAACTCAATGTACACATTTTGGCCAAGCAATTCCCCCTAATAGAACGCTTATTTGCATATCCCTTCCACTAATTGGTCATTTTTATGCACACTTTACTCTAATATATGAT
The DNA here is from genome assembly GCF_963506605.1 of Zootoca vivipara. Lineage (NCBI taxonomy): Eukaryota > Metazoa > Chordata > Lepidosauria > Squamata > Lacertidae > Zootoca > Zootoca vivipara. The sequence continues at coordinate 17,297,706 of NC_083290.1, forward strand.
GCGCTTATTTTTTGACTGTGGTTGGAAAGCCAAGGTTTGGAAAGATGTGAGTTTTGAGGTGTAGCTTTGTCTCACTTCGTGCACTGTCTCAGGAAGGGTGAATTAGCTGGGCTCCCATTAAGATGCAGAGCAATCTTGTCCCTCGTCCCTCCTTCCCCAGGTCTGTTGCGGCACAATCCTCCCTCGAGGGAGAAGCTTCTCCGCAGTCGCTTTGTGAGGGGTTGGCAGATGCCTTGGGACAGAAGGTCTGGTTTCCCCTCCCGAAGTTCTGTTTATTATACTTGTTTATCATAATATTTGCACTTCTAACTCCCAGCTCCTGTTTTTAAGCAGCAATCCAAAAAAAGGCACTGTTTGTGTGTGTGTTTCTGTGTGAAAAGCCAACCTCGCTGCCACTAATTCCTCATTACGGGGGAAGATCGAAGCCAACTGGAGGAGCTTGGGAGCTACACAAATAATTCTGCAGCTGAAGGGGCTGATTAAGAGAGAGTCACAGGGACAAAGTTCAGGAATGATTAAGGAAGGGCCTGGGAAGGCCTTATAAATATTCTTGGAGCAAAACAGCACTCCAGGGGGGGACGAGAGGCACTGGATGTGAGGCAGGGCTACAGTCAGAGGGCCTCTTCACCAGTTTTTCTTTTTTAAAGCACACACATTCTGATAGATCAATTCATAGAGGACACATGCTATTAGCAATCGGAAGCAAATGAAACCTCCATCTGAAAGAGCAGTGGACAGTGTATGCCTTGCAAGTCGAACATTTTGGCTCCCCAACGCCACAAACCCGGAAGTGAGTGTTCCGGTTTGCAAACATTCTTTGGAACCCTAACATCCGATGCGGGTTCCGCAGCTTCCAATTGGCTGCAGGAGCTTCTGACACCCCCTTGGCAGATCCAGCCGGGCAGTACTTTCCATCCATCTCTCAAGCTGTTTGACAAGGAATCTGCCAATTTACCACTGCTTGTCTCACACACATCTGGTGCTAGCGAGATCAGTGAGCAAGACAATCATGGCCACAGCAGCCCCTTCAGGGAGCCTTCAGGGAGCCAACCGCAGCTTGATGACCACATGACACATGGTCCTACTGCCCTGGTGATGGTGATGCCCACAGGATGCCTCACAAGGTTGAAGGATCTCCACAGGATGCCAGTGTTGCCTGGAACATTATTTATGGCCCATACAAATTAAGGCTGGGACAATCTGTCATTTTCCTTTCCTCTCACGTTCTCATGTTTCCAACCTCAAGGTCAGTTCTCCACATTTCCATATCAGTTTGTGAACCGAAAAAATGTAAAACATCCTCACCAGCATTTTAGGGTGAATTTTTCCTAAGAATATCTACACTATCATGTGTGCAGTTTTGCCTAACAAGCAGTTTTGCAAATCCCCTTGTATGACAATTCTATGATGCACCTTGGCGTGTTGTTTTCATTCATCTTGATGCACACTTTACCCTGGCAAGTACATTTCTGCACACCTTACTTGGCTGTAGAACTGCACTGCAAAATCCAGGGAATTTCGGATGCCATGGAATAGTTCTGTGCTTTGGTCTACATCTTGCTTTGGAATGTGAAGTTTAGGTCACTGTGTCTTAAATGCAAACTGAATTGAATTGCCACATTCACAGTGGGTTCCCCATACTCGGATGTGGCTCACAGGCCAGACATTTTGCCCACCAGTGATGTATACCGTAGAGCAAGAGTGGCAAGAATCGTGCTGTCATCGCGATGGATAAAAGTGAAAGAGAGAGAGAGAGAGAGAGAGAGAGAGAGAGAGAGAGAGAGAGAGAGAGAGAAGGTGCAGAGGGAAGAGTCTGTCCGCTCGGCTTTCCTATTTTCTAATCCTAGCTACAGCTGCTTCCCCCAGTTGTAGGCCAGTCAATGGAGTGGCAAAATTACAAGTTGCCGGCCTCCCAGCCCAGCTGCATGAGGGTTGGCTGCCGTTACTCAGTGGTGAGAGAAATACGCACTGTTCAAAGTGAAAGGTCCTCTCTTCTCTTTCCCCATCATGATCCCTCCACATTTTTCAGAGTCCTGGTTCGGAAAATCACCCCTCAACAGGCAGTTTTTGGCCAGCCAACAAGCTCTGGGGTTAACATGCCTGGATGGGCCTTGAAGGGAGGTGGGGCTTCTGCAGAAGGCCCCGCCCTGATCTGCAACTTCCCCCCACCTTAACCTCCCCCCCCCCGGATTACTATGCTTATAAGGCACCTGGGTGCATTGCAGAGCATGGTACATGTGAGATCTCCCCCCCTCCCCCGGCCAGTCTTCATTTGCTATAAATGAGCGTTTGCCTATTTTATGCCCATTTGTGCCATGATCCTGGGCATCAAAATTCTTGGAAGTATCGAGTGGCTTGTCTGGTGTCCCGGCTCCGAGGAAGGCAGCGCTAACCCAATACATTTTGCTGTGTTTTTATTTTACAGTATATTCTCTATTGAAAAAAAGTGCAAAATTACAAAGTGCACACAATATGAAAAGATACAAGAAAGAAGAAGAAACAAGAAAGAGTACCCATGCTGGAAACAAAACAGAAAAGAAGATATTGTGCGTGTTGCAAAAAAAGGGGGAGAACTTGTTGCTGTAGTTAACCAGACCTTAATCTAATATGGTCTTTATAAAAATGAATTCCATGAAGACATTGCTGTGTGAGGTGCATCCCTCCTACATATACCGGTAGAAGCTGTATGGCTGCTGCTGTTATGATAATACTAGCGACCACAGTAGTCATAATAACTGTATAAAACTAATCCAGGAATAGCTAACACGGTGCCTTCCAAATGTTATTGGACAACAGCCTCCACCAGCCCCAGCCAGCAGTCAGGGATGATGGGAGTTGTAGTCCAACCGCATCTTGAGCACTGCAGGTTCTCCATCCCTCTGCAAAGAAGTCTGCAAAAGTTGCTTGTGGGTTGTTACAGCTTAGAATATGACATCCACAACTGATTCGGTTACACAAGGTTATGCATCCACGACCAGGGCACAGACATTGCAAAACAAGTCAATCTTTTAATTGGTGCTCTTCGTTTGCACCTTGAATAATCTACTCTGACTTCCCCTTGGCCACCAGAGGAACATTTGTTTCCTCCCTTTGTTACTCGTTTTCTATAACTCTCTGCGAGACACAGGCAATCTGTTGGTTTCTTCTTCTTCTGCATACAACTTTATGAATGAGAAAGGGGTTGGTGGTAAAGCCCCTTGGGGGAAGGGGAGGGGTGGGGGTTGGGAGCAGCACAACTCAAAGCCGCGTGGCTTCATTTCCCAGCTGTGGAACTGAAGTCTGGCAGAGGTTGAGACGAGTTGGAAATCCAGGCGCCAATCTGATTGGAACCCGCCTCCCACAACCTCACAAATGTTCTGAGAATAAACGTGGGGTTGAAGTCCGGCGGGTCTTACTCATGAGTAAGTGCATTCAGGGTCACTGCCTCAGTGACGTGGCTCTCTGTGCTCTTCCCACTGTTCAATCCCCCCCCCCCGGCTTGGTGCTGCTGCTGCTACTACGAGGGGCTGCGTTAGATGACTCACAGTTTCCATGATGGCTTTTTGGGCTCATCCCACTCAGTCAGCTGCCCTTGTTGGGTGGGTGGGTGATCTGAAACAGCTGTCCCCAAATGCCCTTGCGAGTGTGTGTCTGTTTCTTATCACCTGCCCTGGATTTATCGGGAAAATATTTATGGCTAAAAAAACAGGGGGAGGTGGCCACATGCCAGTCCCTGTGGCCTTGTCTTGATGAGGGTGGCAGTGGGGCTTGGGCCAAGGATTCAGAAATGCTTTGGCTCTTTGCCTGGGGAGGTGGGGGCTTTTGCCAGAACCTTTTGGGGCTGCCGGCAATTCAGCTTGTCAATCCTGTAGATTAAGGCTATCAATGGCTACAAGCCACGATGGCTATGCTCTCTGCCTCCGTAGTTGGAGGCAGCCATGCTTCTGAATATCAGTTGTTGGAAACCACAGGAGGGGAGAGGGTGCTTGTGCTCAAATCCTGCTTGTGGGTTTCCCGCAGGCAATTCGGCCACTGTGAGAGCAGGATGTTGGACTAGATGGGCCATGGGTCTGATCCAGCAAACTCTTCTTAAACTTGAAGCTACATTCATCCCCCACCCACTTTTGCTTATAGTCCCACCCATCAGTGTCATGTGGCCCCCCAAGACACGCCCCCTGAGCAGATGCAGCCCTTGAGCTGGAAAAGTGTCCCCTGAAGCTCAGTGTGCAAAGCACCCGGCCACATTTCCTGCCATCCCACCCCACCCCTTACTCCATCTACCCCACCCCGCTCTCCCACTGGACTTCAAGCAGGAGGAAGAACCAGGTTTTAGCTGCTCCGGAACAAAAGTTTGCCCTCTTCATTATACCTAGCCAGTGCTCCCCCCCCCCGAAAAAATATTTAGCGGTACTCCATTTTGACTCAAGAAAATCATCATTTTATACAGGTAGTTCAAATTGGGAAAAATAAATACAGTAAATTGACAAAAGTACAAAGATTCACAAAATGTTTAGGGGTATGCGTAAACCTGCGTTCCCCCAGGAAAAAGCACTGCACCTAGCAAAAAAAAAAAAGGGGGGGGGTTCTTTCAGAAGGTGCCGCCTGGTACAAGCACGCATTGTACGGGTGGCTTTCATGGCAGGCCAGCTCCTTTGCAGGAGAGTCGGCCGGAGCCCAGAGGACGGAGGCAAAGAAAGAAAGAGAGAGAGAAAGAAAGAAAGAAAGAAAAAGAAAAAAAAAGAGGGACTGGAAAGTTTCTGTTGGACACCGTTCAGAAGCCTTCGCCCAGCAGGAGAAAACCCAGCGTGGAAAGAAAACAGTGTGAGGCGTGGAAAGTGCTGACTCTGAAAGCCAGCCTGGGCATCGGCCGCCAGCCAACCAGTTGGCCTGTCACTGAGGCCACCTGCAGCTGGAAGAGGAGCCAGGCTGTTTTCCACAGGGCAGGCCCTGGGCAGGCCGCTCCCTCCCCCGAGCTGACGCACTCCAAGGACTGCAACTCCTGCCTTGGGAAGAAAGAGTTTCCACTGGAAGCAGCAGCAGCAGCACTCTGTGCTATTTCTCCTCTGGTTCCATGGAGACTTTTTGTCTCTTTCTATTTAAACAGAACTTCGCTTAGAATCATGAGGACTGGTGTCTTGGGAAAGGAATCCAGGCACTTGGCATTGTTCTGCCACTGTTGAATCCCTAATGCTGGCTTACTGTTCCTTATTAAACTGTTTCAGTGCTTTTATGTTGATTTTGTATAAAGCTTTAGGATATTAAAAAAATAAGCAGTCTGGAGAATCAGTGTGGCATAGCGGACAAGGACCTGGGAGAGACCAGGGTTCAATTCTCCCCCACTCAGCCATGAAACTCACTGGGTGACCTTGGGCAAGCCACTGCCTCTCAGCACAACCTACCTCACAGGGCTGTTGTGTGGACTGAGTGAGAAGGGGGGAGAACCATGTACACAAACTTGAGTTCCTTGGAAAAAAAGACAGGACAAATGCAATGATAAATAAATGAAAGAAATGCTTTTACATAAATTAATCATCTTCATGGACACTCGCTAAAAGCTTGAGGCTGAGCCCTGGGCCAAGTGAGGATTTATTTGTAATTGTGGTTTTATAATTTGACACATTTTTGTCCACCCTTAAAACCTCAGGGGTAGGAGGGGGCTAGAGAAGAAATGGAACAAGTGTCTGTTGAGCAAGGATCCTACTCTTGAACGCAACGCCTGCAACTTCAGCAGAGAGGTTGAATGAAGAAATGGTGCTCCGTGTTCCATCGAGCTCCGTTAAATGTCAGGCTCAAGAGACCCGCTTAAGGAGACCGCCTGTTGTTCCTCTCAATGACACTCAATCGACACTTGGCCTGACACCATCCCTGTTGCAGGTAGGACGACCTAAACATTAACCAGATCCTGAGGCCTCTCCATCTAGTGGGCCTTGCTCAGAAGCAGCTGCTAACAGGCAGGCTCCCCTGGAGGACCTTATCAGATGAAGCTGCCATGTTTGAGCTCTTTGGAGGGCTGAGGCTGTGTGTCCAGAACTTGTTAACAAGCCAAGAGAGAGATAAAGACAGGGCTGGAATCCAGGTGAAGACAGAGGGTAAGGACTCCTAATTGGCATACCTTCAATCAACGTGGCCATTTTCTCCTTCCCTCTATCTCTCTCTGGCCAGGTAGGATTGATGAGCTGGAAGCTCCCAACATGTCTAAATAGAAGAAACGGTCTTATACAGAGTCAGACCACTGGCCCATCTAGCTCAGTGTTTTCTTCAGCAGCAGTGGGACACTTGCTGCAACTTGATGACTTTCGTGTAGCCCACCTGGACACAATAGTTAAGATGTTCCCCAAATCAAGAATATAAGAAGAGCCCTTCTGGATCCGGTCAATGGGATTGGCACATCTCGTGCAGCATTCTGTTCTCGCCCAGTGACCACCCAAATCCTTCAGTGGGAAGACCACAAGCAGCAGTCGAGCATAAGAGCCCTCTGCCCTCCTATAGCTTCCAGCAACTTGTATTCAGAAGCAAATGAACAGAGACTGGGTCCCCAGAGTGGACAATCCCACCTCTGTATTTTGTTAACTGCCAATGCACAGGGTGCCACTGATTGCTTGTCCAGAGTTTAATTGGCAAAGCAGGAAGAGAAGAAGAAGAAGAAGAAGAAGAAGAAGAAGAAGAAGAAGAAGAAGAAGAAGAAGAAGAAGAAGAAGAAGAAGAAGAAGAAGTAGTTTGGATTTGATATCCCCCCGCTTTATCACTACCTAAGGAGTCTCAAAGCGGCTAACATTCTCCTTTCCCTTCCTCCCCCACAACAAACACTCTGTGAGGTGAGTGGGGCTGAGAGACTTCAAAGAAGTGTGACTAGCCCAAGGTCACCCAGCAGCTGCATGTGGAGGAGCAGAGACGCGAACCCGGTTCTCCAGATTACAAGTCTACTGCTCTTAACCACTATACCACACTGGAACCCTTGAAGCTGGGGGCCTAGCTTGGGTGGGGTCACAGGGACAGTTGCCCTGGGAGCAAAATTCTTAGGGGCACAAAATTTCAAAAGAAAAAAGAGAGGAAGTAGTAGTAGTAGTAGTAGTAGTAGTAGTAGTAGTAGTAATAATAATAATAAAATCCCCCTTCCCTACCCACCTTATCTCCCATGCAATACTTTCCTTGCTGTGGGTACTGGCAACCCACGCTATGCTACTGCTTGAAGTAGCTTTATTGCTTTATCTTTTTGAAAACTGCTTTGAGTTTTGTTTGCTTTTGCAATCAAGCAACGTATAAATTTTATAAGCTGCTGCCTTAGGCTGATCCAGGAGCCCATTGAGCCACAGCACTTTCCAACTGCAGTACCAACTGGCAGAGCTCGCCTGATCTCCCGGCAGCTGAGTCTTGGCTGTTTACTGGGTGTTGTGTGTTGCATTTCCAGCAAAGTCCATGGCATTGCACAAACAGGACTTCCAAGCCCCCACAGAGGCTGGGCAGAGCAGCGCAGCTGAGTCAGCTAAATCATTTTCATTCCTGGATGAGCAACAAAGATCAGCATCCAGGAGGTGTGGAGAAACAGTTTGTGTTGTAGGCACAAGTCAGCCTTTTAACATTTTTATTCTCCATTTTCAGGCACCGGACTGTAACATGTCGCAACCAATTTTGTTTATGAGACCCACTTACCGTTTGGGGGAAGGTGAGCCCTTTTGCAAATTTCGTGGCACTCGCAACCAAGCAAACACACCCCACACTTTGTAAAATAGGAAGAAAGGTGGTAGTCTGGTTTGCACAATTAGGGACAGTCCTGGAACTTTCAAGAAGTGGTTGCAACATACTGTATTTTTCCATGTATAAGACTACATTTTTTTCTTTTGAAATCATGCTAAGAAGTGGAGGTCATCTAATACATGGGTAGTGTATAGGGTGGATGTTTGATTGGTTGCTGCCAAGGCTGTCAGTGGCTACTGTGTGTGCTATTGGTTGCTGCGTCAACGGGTGGTGTTGATTGGCTGACGCTCCAGCAGTTGGGCGGGCGACTTGCAGCTTCTGCTGGCGATGAGACAGACGGGAGGCGGATTCAGTGGCGCATGTGGATGAGCGTTTTTTGGCAAACCCCACCCAAAAGCTCAACAACCCTGGGTAATCACCCCCCAAAAGCTCAACAACTCTGGGCAATCCTCCGCAAAAAAGCTCAACCACTCTGTGCCATCTCCCATTTTCTTAAATTTGAGCCCCCCCAAACAGGGGGCGTCATATACATGGGGGCGTCTTATAGACGGAAAAGTACGGTATGTGCTTACTATGTATTGTGAGAAGAGGCAGCTTTCCCAACCACCTACAGTGGTACCTCTGGTTAAGAACTTAATTCATTCCAGAGGTCTGTTCTTAACTTGAAACTGTTCTTAACCTGAAGTACCACTTTAGCTAATGGGGCCTCCCGCTGCCGCCGTGCCGCTGGAGCACGATTTCTGTTCTCATCCTGAAGCAAAGTTCTTAACCTGAGGTACTATTTCTGGGTTAGCGGAGTCTGTAACCTGAAGCGTTTGTAACCCGAGGTACCACTGTATTTGTTTTGCAGCAGTGTCAGGGGGGGGGCTTTTGAAGGAAAATGCAAGTGCCTGCTAAATCCTTCAGAACTGAATCCCCCCCCCCAAACTGGGTCTTTCCTGCATTCCCGTTCCCACCCCCTCTGATCCCAGTTCTGAGATCAAATGTGGGGAAGAGCACACAGGGGAGAATCTGCTGGGTTTTGCTGTAAGGAAAGCCAGAACTACATACCCCCCCACACACCCCAAGTGTCCTTGTTTAAGCAGGACATCTTGGATCACAGAAGGCAATCGTGACTTTGGTTTGGATCCTGGAAAGTCCTGGTTTTGATCCGGCACCCTGATGCGACCCTGCTGGCGATCACTGGACTGGCAGGTGTGCTCATCCTGACGTTCCGATATTGGGCATGAAAATTGGGGAGGGTATGGAACCAGACTGTGCGGAAAATTGCCGTCCTCCACATCTTCTTCCTGTGCTGCTGGTGTAATATTTAGCGATGCAGAATGTGTCACACGTAGCAGCAGAACTCAGGGACAGCCAACGAAGCTCAATACTGGAAAGTTTGTTTTATTGTAGGAAATTTACATACCGCTTGATTATGTGAACCAACTTGGACCTCGCAATCTTGTGCCCCACCCATGGGAAGATTGGCGGGTGGCAACACAAGAATAGGGCCTTTTCAGTGTTGGCTCCCCATTTGTGGAATACTCTCTTTAGGGAGGCCCACCTGGCACCATCGTTATATATCTTTAGGTGCCAGGCAAAACCTTTCCCCTTTAACCAGGTCTTTGTCCTCTTATAGAGTGGGTAGGGTGTGTTTAATGTATTTTAATATTGTTCTAATGTATCTATTTGGGTTTTTGTTCCTTTGGCTTTTGAGTTGCCTTTGGCAAGAAAAAGTGACCCAAAAATTTAATAAACAACAGCAACAACAATAAAATAATTAAACCTCTTAAGTGGTTTAAGAAGAAACATTTGGGACAGATCAAGACAGAACATCTTCACCTGGTGCATAGTTAAACTATGGAACTCACTCCCACTGGAGGTTGTGATGGTTGCCAATTTGGTTTTAAAATAGGGTTAGACGAATTCATGGAGGGCTGTCTTTGGCTACCAGTCATGATGGAGGCTGTGCTCTGCTTCCGCAGCTGGAGGCAGCTATTTTTGTCCTTGGTATCCATCTGTCTCGAGAGACAATGGTGCGCAGAGGCAGCAATGCTTCTAAATACCAGTTGCTGGAAGCTGCAGAAGAGAGGGGGCACTTGGGCTCGGCTCCTGCTTGTGGATTTCCCATTGGGGCACCTGGTTGGCTCTTGCAAGAACAGGATCCTGATCCGACATGGCTTTTACTTACCTTACTGAATGAATGTTGAACACAGACTGGATATAATCAAACATCTATGTAAGTTCCGTGCAAGCAAGTGGGGATGACTGCTCCATAAGCAGGTTGTCTATGTGCCTTTTGGCACTCTGTACGTGTTTCTCTTCCCACCCCGATGTGACCTGTGGTCTTCAGGGAAAGACAAGGCCAAGCAGACAACCATGACCAGGCCAGGGGATAGCTTTGTGATTTATTTATTTTTTTAAAATTTCAAATGGTTTAAAATACAATATGAAATAAGGCTACAGTATATAAAAGACTCTCCAGAAGAATGATGTGCCAGCATCAGCAATTAAAACAAAACCAACTCCACTCCCTATTAAGTCTTCAGTGTGGGAGGGAGTTGCATTTTGGAATTCTTTTTTAAAAAACACCCACACACACATACAGACATCGCTACATCTCTAAGCTACCTCAGATGAGTTTGGTATTCTTTTTCCTAAAAAGCACCTGCTTTTTTTTCTCCTTTTTTTTAATTAAAAAAAATCTTGCTTTTTAAGGTTTTATTTCCCCCCCCTTTCAGTTCTATAAAATATAAATTATATGAAAATACAAGTTGGAAAATAGTTGAACAGCATAATATAACAATCTTTTTCTTCTTCTAAAATTATCAGCTTAAACAAACAAACAAAACAAAAACCAGGTATAAAAACAAAGACCAAAAAATAATAATTGTACAAACAACATACATTTTCTTCTTCTCAAATAATAACTTGTTTCACTGAGGCAGTTAATTCCTGGAGATATTTCTGTCATAAACATATATGTATACATCAGTTATCATCTATTCAAACTTCTTTGGAATGGAGTGCACAGTTCACTGGCGCTACGGAGACCCCGTCAGAAACAGAACAGAGGGAGGAAGGAAGCAAGGGAGGAAGGAAGGAAGGAGGTGAATCTCCAGGCACATGATTGCAGGAAGAGGCACATTGGCGCATCAACACAGCGCCACAGAGAGATGCTTCCACACTCAACACTTTTTAGGCGTAGGTCTTTTGAACAACGTACACTGAAATAGGCCACGTGAGAATGAGACAGCAATGTCTACCAACATGCAGACACACACAGCAGGAAGCCACAATGAACGGCGGTTCCTGGTCCGACGATCCAAACCTTGTCATGTGTGGATTGGTCCACAGATATATTCTCTAAAGACAGTGAGGTTCAAAAGGCACCCAAAATGTAGAGAGGTGTCCTCGGCGCTTCCCCCCCCTTAAAAAATGTTTAGGGGTACAGTACTCTCATTTTCCTACTGATATTTAAATACTGCCCCTCAAAGAGGCCAAACTTAGATTTACAAAATGTTTAGGGGTATGCATAGCCCTGCATCTCCCCCCCCCCAGAAAAAAGCACTGGGTGTCCTTATATTTCAGATATTAATTAAAAGCTATCCTTGGCAAAGGTGTCTTCCAAGTTCCCTATGCATATCTGTTAGAGCAAGTTGTTTAAATATCAGATCAGAATTTTCAACGGTAAGTAGGAAGCAGGCTGCAATATAATACTATACTGTCTAAAGAGACAATCCTGTGGGCCCTGAGAGGGTGCCCTGGGGGCTAGAGGCTACTGAGGAGGTCCACCCATGGAGACCTCTTCACTGTGGCCACAGGAACCTCTGCGGTCATCGTTCCCCATCAGTGCTCTGTTGTCAGGAAGGAGGAAAAACGGGCATGTTGGGGTGGATCTAGAGAGAGGCCTTGCACCTACAGGACCCAAAGTTCTCTTGTTCCCCGAACAAGGGAGGACAATATCCCAGCCCTGGATTTGCCATATTCGTTTCCCTCCAGCTGCTGCATCAGATTCCATCCAGGCCAGTGGCAGGATTCTGGACTGGGCAATTCTCCCACTCTTTATTAATCTGCCTCTCCAGTGAAGGAATTGCTTTTGCAAAGAAAACCCAACAACTTATGCCATTGGGCTGTAAAATGGCTATTTGTTGTTTTTCTGAACTGAATTTCCTGGGATTACTGAATTAATCACTTGCAAGGCACAGTTGAACACTGCAAGGATGAGCCACTCCCACCCCCTTTCCAACCTTCGAATGTGGCTGCAAAGAGCTCAGAAGGCTCTACTTGGTTTCAGTTCAACCACAGTGAAGGGCTTAGTCTGATACCTAAACTGTGGTTTGTAGAAACAATCCAGCTTCTTAAAATATGGTTTGTAATTGGCTTGTTTCAACAAACCACAGTTAATCTTAAACCACAGTTTGTCAAGTCTGGACAACATGGTGAGCTGTGCTTAATCGAAAACAGAAACAGAAGTTTCCAAAGTTCACCCAACAGATGGGACAACTCAGTGCTCAAAAGCTCTCGGACAAGCACGCCAAAGGTTCTGGTGTAGCTTCACATGGGTAGTGTAACTTCCAGCTGACACCTGAGTGAACCAGGTGAATTGGTCATTTTGGGACTATGCTTTTCAGACCAGTGGAACTGTCCCTGTTGGATGTTTAACTAGAAACAGGAGCAGGCTTCAGTAGTTCTGGGACACAGAAACATCACCTGCAATACTGGTTGTTTCCTATAGCTTCATGTCCTCTTCTCTCTCCCTGTTGGCTGGTGTGTGGCCACAGGTGTTTTCCCCTCTTTGCCTACATCTAAAGCAGTGTTTCCCAAACTTGGGTTTCCATCTGTTTTCTGACTACAATTCCCATCACCCCTGACCGCTGGTCCCGCTTGTTAGGGATGATGGGAGTAGTAATTCCAACAACAGCTGGAGACCCAAGTTTGGGAAACTCTGATCTAAAGCTTGGGTGGGGAACCTCTGGCCCTCCAGATGTTGCCAAACTCTGGCTCCCATTCAGCACCAGCAAACAGGCAGTGCCCAGAGTTGATGGGAACTGTAGTTGAGCCACATCTGGACAGCCAAAGGCTCCCTAATGCCTGGCTGAAAAGCACTAAATGCTAGAAAGGGAGTCACCCTTTTTTTAGCTTTACAGATACAGCCTTTCCCCACCTCCACTACCCCCTCTTTCCTTTCATCTTAGGCTCTTCTTCCTCTCTACTGGAATCAAATCTAGCTGAACTGGAGATTCAGTCATCATTACACCCATTCCAGGAATATCCACCATTGATATCCTTGACTCAGAAACTATGTCCTATGTTGTCCCGAGAAATGCTGAGCTTTAACTCCCACCAATCAAAGCCCAGATCTCCAATCAGCCATGGCTAAATACATGGAAGCTCTTCCTTCTTCCCAGCCAAATGGTCAGAGGCATGAAGTATCAAGTGTTCTTCCTCCAATAAACTCCATCCCAGCCAGTGCACATGAAAGACTGGAATGCTAAGGAGAGGGATGTAATGTTTGGGGCAACTGTGGGGAACCATTGCCTGCTGAACTACAATTCCTATCACCCCTGGCCATTGGGCCATGTTTTCTGGGGATGAGAGGAGCTGTAGTTCAGCAGCGCCTGGAGAACCAAAGGTTCCCCATCTCTACTTCAGTGGTTCTATCCAATGTTCTACTCAGAGCAGTTAGGTATGTTTTTGTTGTTGATGTGCTTTCTACTCTTTATCAATTCAGGATATCTCATAGGAAGCGATTCATAAATTACATTTTAATACATAAAACAAAAATGACTAACTTAGGTTCATTACTTCCGATGGGTCTGTGCTCTGAGTAGAACCTAGTTGGACACAACCTTGAATTTGGTTTTTCAATTAATTACAGTTATACTCCTTCCTTCTGTCTGCCTTTTTGTGTGTGCAGGGAACTGTTTTGGACTGACTTCCATCTTGCCAGCTGCAGCCTGCAACTTGAAATAGACACAGATTTACCACCTCCTCTGACATTTGTAAGAAAGGGACCTCAGCAACAACGGTGTTTGCTCTTTTTTCTTATAGCCCAACCTGAGACGTTATCATCTCAAGACTTGATCTGCTTCAAATTCCGCTGGCCTGTCATTGACCCAGGAGTCCCCCCTCTTTTAACTCTGCATGATTGAAATGATTCAGCAGGAAGCAAAAAATAAAATACATTCAACTATTTGCCACTTTAAGGTCACAGATTTAAGTTATCCAGTTTTGTTCTAAAGGGAACTCTGGCCAATTCACACAATACATTTCCGCAGTGATGTGGATCTAGGACCCATTAAGGGCTGATGTAAAAATTATTGAGTGTGAATTTGACAAACACGTAGTTACAATCAGGTCTGCCATGCAGTTATACTCAGGGAGGTGGGCTCGGTGTGGCTCCTTTGCCAAGGATACATTCAGGCCTGTAAACCAAGGCGTCGTCACTGTAAATCACAGTTGGGGAGGGATGGTGGAGAGGGTGCAGACACGCACAATGCCTCAATTGCATCAGGATCCCATCAGCTAAATCATGAACATTAAAAAGTAGCAAGGAAGGCAAATAAATCAGTAGATTTCGCTTCACCACCTCAACTGCCTTCTTCTGTAATAAAAAAAAGGAACTTAAAAAGCCACTTTTAGGAAGGAAGTGTTCCCATTTGCTTCTTTGGGACTGCCTGAGTTTGGAGCTCAAGGCTTTGCACACACAGCAGAGCATCAGGACTGGAGGAGAAACAAAATGGCATCCATTCCACTTCCAGGAGCCCACATCCCCCCCCCTACCTAGGCCATAGTTTGGCTTAGAGATTACTTGAAAACTGCAAATAGGTGCGGGTGTCTATGAATTAGGTCATGGCTGTTGGCCCTGACTTGATGCTTAGGGAGTTGACTTTGTGGAAAGGTTCTACACACCAGGAGTGGGTCCGGCAGGCAGATCCCTCCACGATACTCCTACATGCATGCTGGTAACCTGAGAACGGTTAGGGGACCCTCGCGGTAAGAGCTATTCTGTTTACAAAGTGCCCCATTCTACTGTAAGCACAACCTGAGATTTTGAGGAACTGGGGCCTGTAAGCTGAAGAACCAACAACCCATGAGATATGAAGGGCTGGGTCTTCCCACCAATTAGGGGATTGGAAACAATCCTAAAGTTCAACGCTGGAAGAAAAACCTTTCTTCAATATATCTTGAAAAGGCATAGGGCAGGCACCCCCAAACTTCGGCCCTCCAGATGTTTTGTACTACAATTCCCATCATCTCTGACCACTGGTCCTGTTAGCTAGGGATCATGGGAGTTGTAGGCCAAAACATCTGGAGGGCCGCAGTTTGGGGATGCCTGGCATAGGGAAAGTGGAGGGAAGTCCAGATAAAATTATTGATCGGAAGAGCCCCTCCCAAAGACACAAAACTGATTCACCAATTGTAATGGAAGAGCAAAACAGAGTAAGGTGTGGGAGACCCATTGCGTGAAAGCAAAACAGTCATTCACCCAAAAATATCTCCCCACCTACCACTCCTAGGGTATATCTTGATTTTTCTACTGAACAGTTAAACGCTTCTGTTTCTGGAGGGGTTTACATAGCCTCTGTATTTCCCCACCACCACCCAAAAAATGCTGATAGAATTCGCAGCTGGCATAACAAAACCAAAACCCAAAAAACCAACGACAACACAATATTGCAATACCGAGACCATCTTAGAGCTTAAGACTATTTTAGAGAAAAATACTGGCACAAAATTTTAATAAAATAACATTCTTTTTACAAATTTTTAAAAAAAGGTATTGGTCCCTCTTAAGAAGCAAACTTGTTCTTTGAAATGCAAAATTATTTAGGACCACCAATGCGGCTTCCCTGCAGAAGAGGATGCTCTGCCCCCACCCACCCCAAAAGGCCACTCCTCACTCTTAAAATCAAAATGGAACCTTACGAGCTTATGGATTGTCAGTTTATGGCACCTCAGGGGGAGGGCGAGGAGTTCTTTATTTATCATGCGATTGTAACAGGGCGGTTAACTTTTAGGCTCTTTCCCCCACTGACTTTTAAAATATCAGCCCCCAATAAAACTCTCCAAGGACATTCAAATCTTTTTTTCTCCTCCCAGCCAAAATATGTCACAGTTTCATCCAAAAGCATGTGTCCCCTCCCCCACCTTTAAAACCAGTGGAAATTCTTGTTTCTTTCTTTCTCTCTCTCTCTCAAAAGGAAAACCATGACAGTAAAAAAAATAAAAAATGACAGAAGTTCAATTGAACGCCTAGATGGATGCCCTGAATCCATCTACAAGGACTTCTGCTCTTGCCTGCTCGGTCCCTTCACTCATCTGCATCTGGCTTCACATCCAACATGGCATGCAGCTCTTCGGGCGTGTATCCCAGCAAGCTTTGCAGGTCGCACACAAAACGGTAGACATAGCGCTTCCCGGCCGTCTTGTGGATGATGTTCTTGTCATAGTAGTAACGCAGCCCGCGACTCAACTTCTCGTAGTTCATTTTGGGCTTGTTTTTCCTCTTGCCCCACCTCCTTGCAACCTGGGAACGGCAAGCACACCAGAAACATCACTGAAAGTCCTTGGCGAGCTCAGAAGGGAAGGGAAGTAAATTGCGCAAAATACTCTCGAGCAGCTTTAACGGCCATGGAGAATCCTGGGAACTGTAGTTTGCTAAGGGTGCTGACCTTGCAGAGCTACAGTTCCTAGCATCCTTCACGGAGTAGAGTTCCCAGGATACTCCATGATTCTTAGACCTTTAGCAGTGGTGTAAATATCTGGTATGGATGCAGAAGGGACGGAAAGGCGATGAAGAGAGACCGGAGGTGGACTTTTTAAATACGTCAATTTGGGTATTAGATTGCCATTTGCTCCAATTGAGCTTTAAAGAGCAGGTTTTTAAGGGGTAACAACACTCCCCCCCCTTACTCAAGCATGGATAAGAACAGAAGAGAGGTAAGTGTGGATAAGCCCTTAGTTTAATTAATTCAACACAAAATATAAATTTGATTCAGTGAAACCAGCTTTTCAAAGTTTCATAGTCATTTCCATCTCCAAAATCCATCTGCTGTCCCCTTATCTCTTAGTGCCCCCCCGGGATTTGGGCCACCCCCCAGGAGCAGTACCACTCACTTTTGAGAACCACTGCTCTAGGTCCTTATCTATTTATTCCTTCCCTTACTGCACGAGTGTCTCTCCAGACCTGATTCAGGCCCATACGTACCTCATCTGGATCAGAGAGCTTGAACTCCCAGCCGTCGCCCGTCCAGCTGATGAAGGACTGGCAGGACTTGTCTGTGAGGAGCTCCAGCAGGAACTGCCACAGTTGGATCGGTCCACTACCTAAGACAGCAAAGGGAAAGGACCCCAACAGCATTAAGAATGGGATCCATACACAACAGCCCGGATCGGATGATTGGAATGAAGTCAGGAAAAGCTGCAGTGGCAAATTGACAGTTGAAAAAAAAAAGATATATACACAAATAAAACTGTACCCGATGGATGAAAGGATATATGATCGCTAACATGATTGAGAATCACACAGCCAGGGACGGGGAACTTTAAAGCATTAAGATCGGAATGTGGAAAATATGAGAACAACAAGAAGAAGGCAGAAATGATAATATTGGAGATATACTTCAGAGGTCCAGAGTATGGGCAGCCTGAAAAAGTAATAATTAGGATTGTAATTTGGTGTTTTTAATTGGATTATGATTTGATGGATTTGTTACTTGGATGTTCTTATTGGAAAACTAATACAAATAATTTCCAAAAACGAAGAAGAACAGGATCCACAGCAAGGTGCCTTGTCCACTAGGACCAACCAAGTTTCCAACCCTTCATGGCTGAGTGGTCTTCTACCTGCCAGGCTAGTGACCCAAAGGACTCTGCTTGCCACTTTTGAAAGACCCTCACCATGGGGAGACTTGGCTGGCTCAATTTGGCCTACAGATCAAAGGTCCTCCGCCCACCCTGGGTTTAAGCCACCTCTGGATATTGTGGCTATTAATAAACACGGGTATTATGCAATATTGGAGGGTTCAGCTAGATGTTACAAAAGGCACACCCAGCTGGTGCCATTTTGGTTCTCCTTGCATGGCAAGGCACCAAAAGTGGGCTAAAAGTAAGCTGGAAGGACTTGCATTTGGGGTCAACCAGAAGTGAGGAGGGAGTCCCTGACCTACATGAAGAAATAACTCCCCTGCTGGATTGCATCAGGGTGTGTGTGTGCTGTGGCCCCTTTCCCCCACCTGGGCATCTGGACAGAAGCATCTCCTCCAGATCCCTTTAGCGGGATACTCCATTCTCAGAGGGGCAGGCAGAGGCCATAACCTCCCCTCTGTCCAAGACTATACCTATTCAAAGCCTAAACCGCCAAAGTTGTGATGAGTAACATGAGGATGGCGAAAACCAGAATGCTGGAATTAGGGGAAATTCCAACTTGGGGCCAAATACGGCAGCCGACTATGCTACTGCAAGGTCCAGCAGAGCTACATGTGACAGCGATATGGGGAGGGAGGGAGAAGCAGCTCCGGTGCAAGCTATGGGCCTTCATTATACACCAGAGGGGTGGGCTGGACCCGCCTCTCAAGAGCAGCCCGCCCACATGCCCGCTCAAGATTCGTCAAATCAACGAGTGGTTAGGATCAGCTTCCCTGGCAGCAGGATTGATCCAAGGACCCCCTTTGCTGCCCGGGAAACAGTCCAAGGGGCTTCCCCTGTCAGATCGCAGAGGGCAACGCAATGGCGTCCACCGAGAAGGTTGAGCTGTCTTTTGAGCCATCTCTAATCCAAACAGTGCAAGCCGTGATGCCCCTGGGCTGTGGGGTCTCCAGTCCATGATGTGGATGAGCTTGTGGGTGGGGGGGCAGCAGCAGGGAGGTGCCACATGGCACATCTCTTGCAAAAAGCCTTTGCCTGGTCCCAAGGGCATCAGTAGAGGAGGAGGCAAACCTGCTGAACGCAAAAATCTGCAGGGTGACTCCTGGGCAAAGATTCAGCCCTGGTTCCCCAGTTGCCTAAGCAAGGTGACATTATTAGTATTATTTTTTGCATCTGGGTCAAGGAGGCACCATTTCCCTGATGCACGGGCCTCCTCCCCTCCCACCTGCCAAAAAAAGGGTTCTTGGCCGAGACCTGACCTCCGGCACGCTCCTGCCCCCGTGTCTTGCCAGCTGCCTCCCCTGACCTTGACTTTTTGTTCCCTGGCAGTGTTTACCAAGATGTGATAAGAGGAGGCAGGTATGGAAATTATTTGGCCTCCATCCAAGGCGTGTTGATGCAGGAGCAAGCTGCAAAAACTCCCCGGGCAAGAATGCTCGGAGCCAGTGAGTCAGCGCCGTGGCTATTCAGGTGAGAGGAGGCAGACCCCAGAAATAGGCCACCAGGAATGGCTGGCTCTTCTCGCTTCTCTTTCACAGGGCTTGTGCTTTATATATCCCCCACCTCCGGGCACTCAGCGTCAGCTGCACCCCCAGTTTCCAGTCTCCAGCCACACACAAACACACCGAGGGGCTGACAGTCTGTCACCTCCTGTCTACTTTGGTTGACTGGGTTGGACAAATATATTGAATCATGGGTGGGGAACCTCAGGTTCAGGGAGGAGTTGAATGCGTTGAGGTCTCTATGAGGTCTCTATGTCCAGACCTCAGAACTCTCTCTAGGTCACACCCCTCACCCACAAGGACCCCCCCCAGCTGAAATGTGTCCTTCAGCACCCATCATGCCTCTTATGAGTCCAGGATGCAGGGGAGAGGGGAGCATGTGTCAAAATTAGACTACTTTCTGAAGGCAGAGCATTGGTTGCTCTGCTTACTTTCTGCACGTGGCCCTTGGAAAGTTACCCAGAGGGGAATGTGGTTCCCAAGTGGAAAAAAAGCTTCCCTTTCATCTCTTTGACTCAGCAGCACTCAAGAGCAGACGGGCAACTTCTCCTGAGGTCTGCTGTGGTTTCTGGGTTGTCAGGGATTCCCCTCCAGCATCATGGACTTGTAGAGTTGGAAGGAATCTTGAGGGACATCCAGTCCAACCCCCTGCAATGCAGGAACCTCAGCTAAAGCATCGATGACAGATCCAACCTCTGCTTAAAAAACTCCAATGAAGGAGAGCCCACCTTCCAAGGGGGTCTGCTCGACTGTTGAACAGCTCTTACTGCCAGAAAGTTCTTCCTGATGTTCAATATCCAGGCACCTCAAACACTTTACCTTCTTCCTTTTTTCCTACCTCTTAAGTGACACCATAGCTCAGGGGCAGAACATCAGCTGGGAGTGCAGAAAGTTCAAGGTTCAGTCCCTGGAATCTATTGGTAAGGGCTGGGAGAGATTCCTTGCTCGAAGCCCTGGAGAGCCATTGCTGCCAGTCAGTGAAAGCACTGCTGAGCCAGACGGACCTTGGGTCCGATTCAGTATAAGGAAACAGCTTCCTAAACTTAATGTGACCTTCCTCTGCAATGGCCCTTCAACACCCGTTTCAGCCTGCCAAGTTCTTTGTGGCCATGTGGACCACATCTAAACCAGCCTGGCAAACCAGCCAGGAAAACCTTCCAAGTTCCCATGAGCTGGGTTTCCAAGATGCTGAGAAATTCACAGCTAGCTTGGATATGCAACTCCAAAAAAACAACGGCCTTGGTTTTTTTCCACAGTCCTGGGGAACATGTTGGCCTCCTGAAGATGTTGGCTTCCCTTCCATGCCATGGATCTATTCCTAATAAGAACATCAGAAGAGCCTGCTGGATCAGGCCAGGCACCCTGTTCTCATAGTGGATGATCGGATGGCCTTGGGAAGCCCACAAGCAGGACCCGAGTGCAAGAGCACTCACCCCTCTTGTGGGTGAATGATGAATCAATGACCTTCAATTCATAATTTTAAAAGCTATTTTGCAAAGCAAACAATGAAACAAGAAAGGGCAGGAATCAGCCCTGCTCAACAACACCAGCAACCACAGTAACAGCAGATGCTTCTTATTTACCACCTACAAATCCACAGCGAAGGTACAAAGTTGGTGCGAAATGTTGAGGCAAGCGCAAAACAAAACTAAAAACAAAAGCCCTCATTGGCTGCCCCCGAATTTCCATCACTTCCTAGGACAAAAGCAAGAAGCCCCAAGCCTAGGAGTGGAATGTGGCCCTTGAGGCCTCGCCAACTGGCCCTCGAAACTCATTGCAGGCCCTGATTCTCTCCTGTTTTCACCTGGGTGGAAATATGTCCTTGAACTCTGATCAGGCCTCTTTATTGGCTTGACTGAATTGGCTGTGTATGTAGGAACTAGCCTATTCTAAGATGGTAAAATTTGCACCTGTTGTTCCTTGGCGCTGCCTACCACTGCGCTGTGGCCCTCAGAAGGCTGCCCAGGAGGAAAAGCGTTCAGTCCTGCGTCTCAAGCGACAGGGCATTTCCATTCCTAACAAGTCAAGGTTTGGCGAGAGCTGCCTGCTCTGTGTTTGCCCCTCTCTTGTGCCAAGCGAAGCTAGAGCAGGAGCCAAGATTTCAGGGATAAGGACCACACCTGCCTCCTGCTCTTCCTGCAAGCTAACAGTAAACACAAGGAGGATCAGCAAACACAACACCAGGAAAAGGAGAAAGGAAAAGACAGCAACCATCACTGTGTGCCTCTGACCACCTTCATACTCAGCCCTGGGCTTGAAGAAGAAGTCTTTCCTGGCGTAGAGATCCCAGTTCACTTGCACCTTGTTATAATACACTGCTTACATACCCTTCGAGTGTCCCTATTTTCTAGGGATGGTGCCAGAATTACGAAAACTATCCAGGCTTCTGATTTGATCCTGGAATGTCCCTATTTCCCCCGCCAGTACCACTGCCATTGAGCTTGGAGAGGAGGATGAGCTGTCGCTTGTCTTGAGTAGCAGCAGCAGTGGCAGCTGCAAAGGAGCATCTTGTTGCCTCTCCATGATCATCACTGCTGGCCTCCTCCCCTGGGCAGCTTGCAGTGGCTGCTGGACAGCAGGCAAGGAGGTGGAGGAGAGGCTGCCACCACTGAGGCCCTGTTGGTTTGGAGAGGCAGGCAGAGGTCAGGGCTGCTCTGGGCAGGAAGAAAGGGAGAGTGGAGCTCAAAAAGTCTTGTTTTTTTAAAAAAGCAATGCAGGAATCATAGCTCAATAGTTCCTGACAGATGGCCACCTAACCTCTGCTTAAACACCTCCAATGAAGGAGAGTCCACCACCTTCTGGTTCAGACTTAAATTTCTACAGGAACTCAAAGATCCTTGGGCTCTCCTCCATGCCATTGAGAGATACAGAGTATGCGCACTACAAACGGGAGGACCCCTCCGACACGGATGCTGTGGGAGCAGACGACAAGCTGCCTTTTGTGACGTGATCCTCAAAGACTTTGGAAGGAAGCCGGAGGCTGGCAAGCTCAACCCATTGCAGGATCTGCCAAGCCCAGTCAGTTGCACAGGCAAGACCTGCCCCCCCACCTGCCACAAAAGGCATCACCCCCTTCCCCACCCACCAGGAAGAGGGAGAAAGTTCCGGCCTGCCCCTTGACAGCGGCCTGCTGACCTCTGTCCTGGCGAGGGAGCGCCACGTGCTAAGAATAGAGGCAGCCAGAGGGGGCTCACATGCTAAATGCAACTGACAAAGGAGGGCCTTGTCTCGCCCCCGGAGGAGTGAAGGGAGCCCTTGAGTAGCAACCGTCGAGAGACAGTCACACGCTAGGAATTCTCTGGCATCACCGGGGAAATATGACTCGTCGAACGGATTATGAAATGGGGACTACAGTGGGAACCCTGTTTGAGGAGAAAGTCCCTCTGGGCGTGGGTGTGTGGCAAATGTACATCTACAGCCACCACTTCCAGATGCTCCCAATTGCCACAGTTTACTATGCACAGACTCCGTTTAGCGCTGTTCCCCACCCCCACCCCTCGCCAAGACACTGGCTCTATTTTTGCCTTCTGGGAATGCCTTGTTGAAGTTGTGTTGGGAGTTGGTAACTATGTCATTCCTGAGTGACCCATTCCTGCGTCTCCTAGAAGTGACATTTCGTGGCGACGGGGTGGGGCACCTCGACTCCAGCATGCACAGGTGAGAGGGAGCACACCTGAATGCCAAAGGGACACCTGCTGCAGCTCCTGCTGAATATTTTAGACCATGAAGCCTCTTGGGGGGCAGTTAATCTTTTCTATTAGCATCTCTAATAGTTAAACAAAGGGCTGTATTCGATGCCAATTCTACTCAGTGCAGACCCAATGAAATTAATAGGCATGGCTAACCTAAGTCCGTTAATTTCAATAGGTCTACTCTGAGTAGAGGTTAGTCGGCTATGAAGCAGTATCTTCAATGGATGCTGCAGAATCAATTTATGCAATGCCTAGCAGGCAGAGTAAAGCCTTTGGGTGTGTGTCATGAGGCAGGATGGGGAGTGGGGCAGGGGCTTTGGGTATGAAAATAAGGGTGTTACGCTTGTGCCCCTATTTTCTTTGCCTGACATTCCACAGGTACATCACATGGGTCTGAGGCTCCCCTTGGTTCTACTAACTATTAGCTAGTCTGGTCAGAAGAACCATGTTCCATCATGTAACCAATACTGGGGTTTAAGGAAAGGCAATGGGCTGGCTCTAGATTCTGCCAACCTCAACCAAGACCTACCAGACTCCCGCAATCAATATCTCTAACCTGTCACATTCTGTCCTGGAAGACAACATTCAAAACAACCGCATTCAAAAGATTATCACCCTATAATTGCAAGACACATTGGGATGCAACCATCTCAACCGAACCATACAGTTAGCGTTGAACTCTAGTGAATATCAACCATATCTAAAATGTAGCTTTTCTATACATCTGGGGTTTAGGGGAAGTTTACTTGCTTGCGGTTTTTATCTGGCCTCAACATGCTTTTTGTCATTCTCCCAGTGACGCTTTGCAAAGCAGCTGTAAAAATGAGAGCTGCCCACATTTTATTGGGCTCTGATTTCAATGGGACAAAATACTAGGAAATAGAGTGTAGGGCTTGCAAAGGTTGTGAAGCTATGAGGCAGAAAATAAGTAAGCAAACTAGCCGCCTGCCTGTCTAAACATATCTACTTATTTGTTGCACATCAGCGGCTTGAAAGAAGAGGAAAAGGATTAACCTTTATAACTGAGAAGCAACCATGTTAGTAACAAGTAAATAATCGCTTATCTGTTCTCTCCCATTCCTGCTTTTGGGTATGACTTCCCCTGTCCCTTCTGAAAGCTCTGTTCAGGTAGTCTTTGGGGTACAAAGTAATGTGTTTTGGGGGGTGCTATTTGAAGGTCTCATCTGCCCAGGGACTTTGAATGACAGCACCCACAGGATGTGGCAGAGCATGCCATGGCTATGATCTGCAGCCCCACTCACCTACCCCCAACCAACAATCAAGGCTGAGGTGTGTAATGCATAATGCTTCTTTTTTATGTTTTATATGTGTTGGAAGCCACCCAGAGTGGCTGGGGCAACCCAGTCAGATGGACGGGGTGCAAATATTACAACAACAACAACAACAACAACAACAACAACAACAACAAGAAGAAGAAGAAGCAAGGTCTCACACACACACAGCTCTGCAAGACAGAGCTGTTCTGCCTGGCCTTTGGGTTGGATTCAGTCTGACCCCTGTGTTTTCCTCCCTCATGGTTTGGATTTATGGACTACTTAAAATGAGGCTGCATTTTAAATTTTAATATTGTATTTTAATCTGTATTTTAATTGTTTTCTTTTCTTTTATGTCTTATTGTAATTTTATTGGTGTTAGCCGCCCTGAGCCTGGTTTTGACTGGGGAGGGCGGGGTATAAATAAAAATTTAGTATTATAACAACAACAACAACAACAATGGGAGGCTTTGCCCATTTTGGAAAGAGCTTCATTTCCCCTCAGGACACATTTGCATGGCAGATTTCTAGGCCTCCGTTTTAGCACACCTAGCCAGGAGCTTGGAAATGCCAGGAGGAGTCCCTCAACTCTTAGATTTTCATCTGCTTTGTAATGGAGAAGCCTGGTGTGGGAACTACATGGCCAGTCCTAGCCTATCCCCTCTCTGCTCGGAGGACCGGTGCAACTCAAGCCCAAAAGGTCCCCGTGTGCATGAGCCTCAGCAGAGACAGCTCTTGGCTGCATCTGCAACAGTTCAGGATTTGGGCAAGATCAGAGCCAAGGTGATGAAACTTTTTCTTTCAAAGATGAAAAGCATCCACTTTAAAGTTTAAAGGGAGCGCAAGAGGGTCCCATGTAGATGGGTTTTCTTTTCTTCCCTTTTCTTGAGATTCTGTTGATTTTTGAGGAGGAGGATCTCACCTATATGTTATTGCGGCAGCTGTTACCAAGCTTACGGGAGCCGTGCTTACACCAGAAGCATTTTTATGTTTAATGTTTTATTATTATTCTTATATGTTGGAAGCCACCCAGAGTGGCTGGGGCAACCGAGTCAGATGGGTGGGGTATAAATAATAAAATTATTATTGTTATAATTATTAGTATTTTTATCATCAGACAAACAGACCCGTGCGGGAATTGTGCAGTCAGCAGGACTATTCTTGTTGCAATTTCCATCACCTAAGGGACAAGACTGTAAAATGACAGCCTGTAAAACAAAATTGCAACACTGGCCAACCATGAATGCAAAGAGCTAATTTTGTTCTCATTTGCAAACTTCAGGCAGGTGGAAGCCGAGTTACTGAAGCAGGGCAAGGACTCGCCTTCTGGGTTTCTCTGTCGGCTCAAAGGCAACCTCATGCTAGGAACTGCGAGCCTTATGACACACCTCGTTCTTTGCAGTATGTGAGCAATGACAATTCTGTCTTTAAGGCCAAAGGAATAGGTGGTGCTCACAACCTCCTGGGAAATTCAATGCAGCTTGAGTTGACCCAGGTGGTGGCGAGTTTGGATCTTGCCATGTCTCTGTTCCTAAATCTGGGCACCATGCTGGGGGAACAAAACCAGTAGGGCCTTTTGGTGGTGGCCCCGCATCTGTGAGGATCCTCCAAAGGAGAGCTTTTAAACCAGGCACCCATCAAAGAAAGGCACCCTATGCAGTCCTCCTCCATCCCATGAGCAGAAGCAGACTTCCGGCTTTGAAGGTGCGTTCGCACGACCGCTTACTCTGCATCCAGTCCTCTCCCACTGTTAGGTTTTGTTAGGTTCACACTGCGTTAGCTATAATCCATAGCGATCCTGTACTTCCTTGAGAAATACTGCTGTTGGAGGTGTTGTTGTCTCAAACCCGCTTCAGTCCAAGTAGAAAACTGGATGAGTGAGTGGTAATGTGTGCATGTGCAGAGGATGGTTTCGCGAATAGAAGTTTGGGTGGTTATGGAAAGGGGCAAACCCCAAAGGCCATGGGTGTTGGGTGAAGACATCTCCACCCCCCTTCTGACCTGAACAACCCCATGCAAACATGACTTGAAATGCAGTGTGTGTGTGTGTGTGACCTTGCTGCATTTTAAGCTGCTAATGTGAGCGCCCCCTTCCTTTAACACTGGCAACTGGGCAGCCCCCACTGTTGCATGTGCAGGCAGCAGGCCAGCTTAGGGGGCCATAAGCATAGCTGCCAAGTCTCCCGTATTCTCCGGGAAATCCCCGTTTTTCCAGCTGTTCTTAGCTGAAAAAAACGGATTTTTTTGTTTTTTCCTTGTTTATTCTGGCGCGGCGGCCATTTTGGAACTGGCCGGAGCATGCTCAGAAGCGACTTTTGATGCTGCTCTGCCCAGTTCCAAAATGGCTGCAGTGCGACTTGTGGCGCGGCGGCCATTTTGGAACTGGGCAAAGCAGCATCAAAAGTCACTTCTGAGCATGCTCCGCCCAGTTCCAAAATGGCGGCAGCGCTACTTCTGGTCTGCTACTTCCGGCCCGGTCCCTTATTTCTCGGACAGCAACTTGGCAGGTATGGCCACAAGGCAGCTGCCTGGCACATGCAGCTCCCTGTCCCTGCTGCGTCATTCTGTCTAATGGTTGAGCCTGTAAAATGGGCACGTCCCCTTTCTACCAACAACCTTGGACTCTTTTGATGGAGTCGGGCCACCCTGAATTAAGCAGCTCCGCCTGAAAGATGGCATTCTCTTTCGCCTCTGTTTTCCCAAGCCAACCAGCACAGTCACCAGAGGGTGTGTGTGTGTGTGTCTCTTTCCAGTCACCCGATCTAACAAGACCATCCGAGCGAGTGCGGCAAACTAGTGACGAGCTTTTCTGTGAATTATCTCATTTCAGAAGGAAGCCAAGGGCAGGATCGTTGTGAACTTGTGAAAGGAGGCAACTTGTGAAATAAGGTCAAGATGTGGAGGGCAGATAAGGGAGCTCAAGGAGGCTGACTGTTTGCCACCAGCGAACAGGAGACAAACGCCAAGTGGGCCAGGCTTCCGCTCATCACCTCTGCAGCTCGGAGGCAGATATCATCAGAGGGGCTGGGGCCTCTGGTGATAAAAAGGAAAGTTCCTCTCTGCCAGCCAAGCAAGCAGCCAAGCAGGGGCAGCACAGCCAGGGCCCCATTTCTTAGCTTATCGCAGAGATAAATAAATGCTGTGTGCTTTTCATCCATGTTCACTCAGAGGATTCGCACATACTGACTTCGCTTTTCCCTGCCATGTTTTGTGTCTTCAGAGTGATTCACACACAGAACCTTCATAGAATCACAGAAGAGTTGGAAGGGACCACAAGGGCCATCAAGTCCAACCCCCTGCAATGCAGGAATCTTTTGCCTAAGGTGGGGCTTGAACCCGCAACCCTGAGATGAAGAATCTCATGCTCTTAGTCGTTTTCACAACAGTCCTGTAAGACAAGGCAATGTTGCAACCATCTCCCCACCTTACAGGGAGGGGACATGAAGGAACTCTGGCCAAGACTACAGTGCCTTGTTTATACTCAGTTGGTGGGTTCATGGGGGAGGTGAACACAGCTCCCAGCTCCCATTCTTAACTACTACACTTATGCCAGCTTCCAGCTTTGGGGCCAGCAGCTCCTGGCAATTCATACCCAGCAAGTTTATTTCGATCAGGCCCAGAATCTGAATAAGGCCCTGCTCTCCACAGGCCATACTGCTCCCTGGCCTGACCCTGCACCCTCTGTGACTGTTTCTGCCTGGCTGGGATGCCTTTGGCTTGGCTTAATGGGGGACAGAGAGGGGTGTGTGGAGAAACTAGCCCACTGTGCAAAGGTGAGTCTCACATTCACTTGGCCCCCAAATGTTTTCCTGCCCCTGCAATATAACAGAATGTAATTGTTTTGACGCTCACACCACGTGGGGGGTGGACTTATCTCCCAAAGTCTCCAGCAGCTTTGCAACGATTCAAGATTTCCTCTCCCATGGCTCAGATCACCGTACTCCCATTGCTGAAGGGAGCCGGTCTCCAGAACCCCACTCCCAGCCCAGTTTTCTTATCAGCACCCATTCCTGAAAACAGAAAGCACTCATCACAGCTTGAATCTGGAGCATCCAACCACTTCCTTCTGTGCACAGCTCCTAAAAATGATCTCCCAACCCCACAAACACACACCGATTCCCAGCCCCAGTAGAGGCACTGCACTTGGGGAGGAAGGATCTCGCATGAGAGCCTGTCAAAAGCGCAAATCTTTCCTCTTGTCCCACCTGACTCACGGAGTCAAGGGTTGCTACTGAGGCATCTGGTACGCAGATGCCTGCCCGCGGACTGTCTCGCCAGAGTGGTGCATGCTCTAGTTATCTCTCGCTTGGACTACTGCAATGCGCTCTATGTGGGGCTACCTTTGAAGGTGACCCAGAAACTACAACTAATCCAGAATGCGGCAGCTAGACTGGTGACTGGGAGCGGCCGCCAAGACCACATAACACCGGTCCTGAAAGACCTACATTGGCTCCCAGTACGTTTCCGAGCACAATTCAAAGTGTGGGTGCTGACCTTTAAAGCCCTAAACGGCCTCGGTCCAGTATACCTGAAGGAGCATCTCCACCCCCATCATTCTACCCGGACACTGAGATCCAGCGCCGAGGGCCTTCTGGCGGTTCCCTCGCTACGAGAAGCCAAGTTACAGGGAACCAGGCAGAGGGCCTTCTCAGTAGTGGCACCCACCCTGTGGAATGCCCTCCCACCAAAGGTCAAAGAGAACAAAAATTACCAGACCTTTAGAAGGCATCTTAAGGCAGCCCTGTTTAGGGAAGCTTTTAATGTTTGATGGATTTCTGTATTTTAATATTTTGTTGGAAGCCGCCCAGAGTGGCTGGGAGAACCTGGCCAGATGGGCGGGTTATAAATAATCAGTTGTTGTTGTTGTTGTTGTTCTAGCAAAGAAGGACAACTCTGAAAACCTGAAATTTGCTCTCCTCTGATTTAGTGCGCAAACATATATCTGTGTGAGAGATTCGGGCCACAATGCCCCATCAGTCAAGAGACAGACAAGCGGCCTCTCATCCCATCTGCAGGCCGATTTTAGCCACTTTATAGGTGCTTGTAAACGGTTAGATTTTCTTTCAAGCTGAAAGGGGGCTTCCACACGGCCGATTCAAAGCCACATATCTGTTCGTATCTGGATCTGAAGTATCACTTTCGCATCGGGAGTCAGAGGCGGCAAGTTAAGCTAGTGATCTGTTTCAGACTTCAGTAATCTCAAGCTGGTTCCCCAGGGTTGAGTCACAGGGTTTCGATTCATTTTCATTTGTTACTCAGTTATGTGTAAACGTCCATAAATACACGTCCCTGCATGCCACATCTCCCACCCTCCCTCCAGCATAGCCTACTCACGGACTCAAGAGCACAAGCCAGGAAGGCTTCAGTTCATGGCTGGCTCACTTGTGACCTCCCGATGTGGCTGGTCTCCAACTCCCAGCAGCCCTTGCAGCCAGCATGCCCAATGGCCAGGGGGTTGTGGGAATTGTAGTCCTGCAGTGCCTGGAGAGCCCTGACAGGGTCCCCATCCCTGCCTTATCTTGGAATCAGACCACTGGCCCACCCACATAGCTCAGTACTGCCTACACTGACTGGCAGCAGCTCTCCTGGGTTTCAGATACCTGCCCATTCCAGCCCTGCCTGAAGATGCTGTGGACTGCACCTTCTGCATACAAGGCAGCCCCTGAACTGCAGCTTCCCGGGTTCAAATCTCGCTTGCGCCACTAGGCAACTAAGGCAACCTGCTCTCTCCAAGCCTTCACCCTCATTTCACTTGGAATAGGGGGGGGGGGACGACAACAGCAGTCTGCCTTGTAGGACTATTTGTCAGGATTACCAGGGATTTTTTTGGAGCAGGAACTCAGGGGAACTCAGTTCCCTTAGAGGAGCCAAAAATCCACCTATATCTCTAATCCTGTTGTGGCCATTTCTAATTCAGATCATTGTCTGCTTGAGTTTATTAATCACATTAATCACATTTAGCCACTGAATAGGGTTTAGGGGTTGGCACTGTGACTGGGCCCGCAATAGACAGACAGACAGACAGACAGACAGACAGACAGACAGACAGACAGACAGACAAACTTCACAGTGAGTTCCCGCACCTCCCCCCCCCCCAGAAAAAATGTACTGAGGAGTATAGATATGATGTAGGCAAAGCACTTTGCACATACTGTACAGACATGCTAAGCATAACTAAGGGCACTAAGCAGAGATCAACATTTGTAGTTTGAGAAACAACCTGCATTCTGTCTGCCCAGCTACCCCCAGGGCCTCACCTGTGTAGCCAGCCAAGGCGGCCGCAGGAATGACAGGCTTGTCCTTGTTCATGTCCGCCCGGTCTCGAACATAGTCCTTGAAGGTGCCTTTGGGCTTGTGGCTGGGCAGGGCCGCTGGGTAGTCCTCAGAGTCAAAGCTGTCATAGGAAGGGACACGCTGGAGACTCTGGAAGGAAGATTGGCTGCTCCATGATTGGGTCAGGCGGTCGCAGCTGTCGTAGCTCTCGATGCTCTCAAAGGAATCCTGGCCCCCGAGTTTCCCTGCGAGGTGAGAAGGAAACGAGGTTGGCAGAGAGGCAGTGGGGCCTAGTGGTCAGAGTGCTGGACTAGGGCCTCGGGGAGGACAGGGTTCAGGTCCCCACTTGGCCACGAAGCTCTCACTTGGATGACCCTAGGCTGGATGCAGCCTCTCAGCCTAGCCTACCTTGCAGGGTTGTTGTGTTTCCATTGCAACAACGGGCATTTTGTTTAATTGCTTATATAATTGCTTATATAATTTATATCCCGCATCTTCAGAACAGATTTTATGTTCTCCAATGGGATGTTTTGTGACTACAGAGCAGTAAAAAGTAGATCCGTTCAAAATAAAAAAAACGCAGCAGGCAAATATGACAAATTTTAAAAAAAGAAATAAAAATAGCACGTCAGTTTAAACGCACTGGGAAACAACTAAACCTAACTTCTCAGAACCTGACGCCCACTCACCATCTCCAGTGGCTTTTAAACTCTGTCTTCACGATTTGCTGGTCAGGTTTACTCTAGCATGTTTTCAAATTTCAAGTATATGCCCAAAGCCTTTCGTTTCACCAGAATGTGGACAGGAAGCACAAAGCACCTCTACCTTTTCTTCCTGCTAACGACTGTTCTGTGTTTCCCAAGGAAGCATAATACAGTAATTATTTAGTCTTGTCTTCCAAAGGATCACTTGATCAGACGCCAAACCTGCCAGCTGTGGCCTCCCTGTGCAGATTCATGACTTTTTATACCAGTCAAAGACGTGAGCCCCTATTTAACCAGACGCATACCGCATTCAAAAGGGTTTTGTTTTTTGTTTGTTTGTTTTTTAAAAAAGGGAGAGACGCAGAGAATTCTCCAGAATTCCTCAGCTTGACTGTTGCTCAATCATTTCTTCTCTACTGACAACCTCGGAGCAAAAGAGGATCGCTTAAGTTCATTAATTTCCCAAGCCGGACTGAAAGCAGCTGCTGGGATTGTGTAAGATCTCTTAAGAGCAAATTCTGCTGGCAGAGATGCTAGCAGTGAAGACCCAGCTACTAAATCTCAAGGACAGAGGCGAGGAGGCTGAACAGCTGGCAAGCCTGCCCACATATTTGCTGTGTCCTATTTCAACATCTCTCTCTAATTCAGGTGTGGTAGGGATCACCTGCTCAAGGTAGCTTGAAGGCCAGGTTTTAGGTGTCTTTCTAGACAATGAGAGTCCCATGGACTGCAAGAAGATCAAACCTATCCATTCTGAAGGAAATCAGCCCTGAGTGCTCACTGGAAGGACAGATCGTGAAGCTGAGGCTCCAATACTTTGGCCACCTCATGAGAAGAGAAGAATCCTTGGAAAAGACCCTGATGTTGGGAAAGATTGAGGGCACTAGGAGAAGGGGACGACAGAGGATGAGATGGTTGGACAGTGTTCTCGAAGCTACGAACATGAGTTTGACCAAACTGTGAGAGGCAGTGGAAGACAGGAGTGCCTGGCGTGCTCTGGTCCATGGGGTCATGAAGAGTCAGACATGACTAAACGACTAAACAACAACAATAACTAGACAATGTAACATTGGGAAGCTTAAGGGGCCTATAACTCAACCAGAGAGCCCAGGTTTTGCATTCTCTACAAGCTTGTGGACTACAACTCCCATCAGCCCCAGCAAACAAGGCCATTGGTTTAATTTCTAAAAAAGAAAGATGCCAACCTTTGGTGGAAGGCCCTTTCCCTTGGGAAAAATCTCATTCCTTCTTATATGTGGGGTAGGGTTGCCGACTCGCGATTTTTTAAAGTGTTCCATTACCTCGGCTGGTGCGCCCCATGCACATATTATCTGGCGTTACGACCTCCTGCTTGATTGTGAAGTAGTCGGTAGGCAGGGACTCCATCTGTACGGGGTCCCGAAGGATGACGGAGGAGGGGTACTCGTTCTCGTACTTGAGAGACAGGAGCTCCTCGGAGCTGATGGGATGGAGGGTCTGGTAGGACTCTGTGATGAAGCTGGGCTCAGAGAATTCCGAGGGAGGAACACACTGAGCGTGCTCAATGCCATAACCTGCGAGCGGAAAGAAGGCCACAAACTGAATAACTGAATATTATCACCCAGGGCATTATTATTATTATTATTATTATTATTATTATTATTATTATTTAGCTGGAACTCTCCGGAACTCTGTTCCGGCACCTTCTAAGAGAACAAGGGAGGCATTTATGGGGAGTTCCGGCACCTCTTTTTCTAGAAAAATAGCACTGTTGTTGTTGTTGTTGTTGTTAACTGAATTTATATACCGCCCTATACTCGGAGGTCTCAGGGCGGTTCAACAACCATTGCAGTTCTTGCTATTATCCATAATGATAATAGTAACAATACCATCACCATTAAGTTAATTAAGAGAAAGAAGCCATAGGAGTCACATTTCTTCAATAATAATAATAATAATAATAATAATAATACCCCGCCCATCTGACTGGGTTTCCCCAGCCGCTTTGGGTGGCCACCAACAGATATAAAAACATAATAAAACATTCAAACATGTAAAACTTCCCTATACAGGGCTGCCTCCAGATGTCTTCTAAAAGCCAAATAGATGTTTATTTCCTTGACATCTGATGGGAGGGCGCCACTACCAAGAAGGCACTCTCTGCCTGGTTCTCTGTAACCTCACTTTTCACAATGAGGGAACTGCCAATAAGGCCCTCAGTGCTTTTGCTCCTCGTATACTGCTTAAACGTTGAAATGATTCCTGGTGCTAAAATCTTCTTCTTGTACTCAACAGGGGGAAAAACAAGTTAGACTTACTAATGAAGTAGTCTGATGTATAGCGGGATTCTGGGTAGGCTGTGTTTACTCCGTTTGCTGGATATGGCTTTATCTCTTCTGCACCGAGGGTGGGAGGAATGAAAGGGAAGAAGCCCAGTAAGTAGCAGTAGTAACAGTAGCTTTCATTCATTCATTCATTCATTCATTCATAAAAAATATTTGTATTGTATTAAAGGGTTTTCTCATGACGGTGGAGGGCGCATGTGCCATGTCCCAGTGGTGTGGTGGCACTCACCTTTCTTCTGATAGGAAATGCTCTGCACGGGGGGCAGGAACGAAAATAGAGGGTCAATGAGAGTCAGTTGGGGGGAGGATGAGAAGTGTCCCTATTTTCATCTGAGGAATGTCGGCGGGTATGCTCCTAGGTAAACATGCACAGGCTGGCACCACCAGTTTCTCGCACCCAAACCCAACATGACATTCCATGGACTTGTAGCAAAATCTTTTATATTATCTAGGTAGCTCCACACATCAAACACGGAAAGTCTCAAGGTTTTTACTCAGAACTGCGCAACCACGTTCTCCTTCCATCATAACGAGTCTGACAATGTCCATCATCTGAGATGTTCTTGATCTGTTTGGTGGACTGGGTCATGCCAGGATAAATGACCCCCCCACACACACTCAGAAGTGAGGGGAGGGGCCTCTAACCCCACCAGCAATTACAAAACCTTGCAGTCAAGAGGTGACTCACCTACCGCAGGCCATATAACTGGAATAAAAACAGCAGTATGCTGGCTGGGATTGCTTCATCTATTTGGGCACATTCCACTTTTATTTTGTCTCCCCCTTCCAAAATAGCCTCCACTTCCCCGCAGTCAGCAGTGCCCTCTGTCTGACTGCAACCCCCATGCAAAGTTGACCACGG
Organism: Zootoca vivipara; assembly: GCF_963506605.1. NCBI lineage: Eukaryota > Metazoa > Chordata > Lepidosauria > Squamata > Lacertidae > Zootoca > Zootoca vivipara. Next base: position 17,331,866 of record NC_083290.1, read on the forward strand.
CAACCTGGCCCCGCCTTCCCCTGTGGTCACACCCTCCCCATGGCTTGGCAAGCCTTGCCAGGAGGGGAGGGGGCACAAAGGCTGCGGAGAAGTAGTTCACACAGGCCTCGGTTTGTTCAGGCACCCCCCCAATCGCTGCCGTCCCCAGGAGAGAGGCCAAAATTAGGCCCTTTTGAATGAAGGCACATTATCTCTGGCGAGTCTCTGTCTGGGCTCAGCAGAAACAATCCAGAGTTGCAGTCAGGTCCTATTTGGCTTGTTCTCCTCCTTGCTGGCCAATACGTGAGGTCATGGGATCACAGAATTGTAGCATTGGAAGGGATGCAAAGGGTCATCTAGTCCAACCCTTTGCAATGCAGGAATCACAACTAAAGAATCAATGAAAAACGGCCATCCAAACTCTGCTAAAAAAAACCACCAACAAATGAGAGTCCACCACTTTCCGAGAGAGTCCATTCCATTGTCAAATGGCTCTTACTGCTGGAAAGTTCTTCCTACGGCTTAGTAAGAATCTCCTATCTTGTCATCTGAACCCGTTGTTTTGGGTCCTACCTTCTGGAGCAGGAGAAAACAAGCTTGCTCCACCTTCTGTGTGACAGTCCTTCAGATGTTTGAAGATGGCTATCCTGTCACCTCTCAGACTTCTCTTCTCCATACCCAGCTCCCTCAACCGTTCCTCATAAGGCTTAGTTTCCAGACCCTTGATCATCTTGGTCAGCTTACTAATGTCCTTCTTAAATTGTGATGCCCAGAACTTCAGGTGAGCAGACCAGAGCAGTACTATGAATGCAGATGTGAAAGGCCACAGCAGAAGAAAAGAGGCCTTTCCTTCAAAAGTCAGGAAGCAGGGTCACCACCTTCTTGCAAAAATGTCCATGCCAGTTGGACATTATGACATGTAGACTCTGGACTTAATGGCACTTCATCACACTTAATTAAACTGTGGTGCTCATGCAAATCCCATTCTCAGTGCCCTGGTTTTAACTTCTTCTTGTTCAAAACCATTTACCAGAACCAATGAGGCAAAATATGGAAATAATTGGGAATGTCAGCTGCCGCCCATGAGATCCTACAACTGAGCATGTTTACTTTCAGAAAGCCACAGGTATGTGTGTCTGGGGTGCGCATGTGTGGGTGTACCAGAACCCATGTTCCTCGGTGGCTTTTGTGGAAGGGGAAAAAACGCCTCCTCCCTCTCCTGACACCCAAAACAGCACAATGAGCACCTGTCTCCACCTATCGCAGAAGGTCCCCAAATGATCTGCAAACATCTCCGTGGGCAACACTCTGTTTACAATTGGTTTCGTCTCGCCTGTTTGCATTGTTCAGGCATGAATGCGGGTCTGTTTCTCAAAGCTGGTCCAGCACAACCCAGGACTAGCTGAAGGTCCTCCCATCCCTTTGGGTAAATGAGGAATGAATCCTACAGCCCCACACACCTAAACACTCACAGGTTGGCAGCAATAAACTTCAGGACTTTGTATGGGACACACGGGCTCCCTTGGACTGTATTTAACATGAAACTTTCCTGCTTTTGGCAAAGAGGTGAATGGCAAGAATCTGGCTGTCTGTGGGGGATCTCACAGTAGAACTGACCTTTGGTATTTTGCTGTCTGAGGTGGAGGACATAAATGCAGCCCCCTCCCACTATTCATCTAGAAGCTGGCTGGCTGGGTGGTTGAATGTGCTTTCAGCACTGGGGGAGTGGGACAGGTCCTCCATGCATCGGAAGCAGCAGACTAATTTAGGGCTCCCAGTCAGCGCTGTGTGGCAAACCCCAATGGATGCTTCCACCAGGGAGCAACCACTGCTGTCCCTCAGCATCTGCTACCTGAGGCGCTTGCCTCCTTCTGCCTAATGGTAGGGCCATCCCCATCCCACAGGGAACAGACAAGCCATTAAGGCATTGCTAAAAGGTGTAAAAACTCTTCTAGTGCTGTGGCTTTATTCTCATTCAGCTTCTACTCTTCTTAAGAGATCCTCTCAGCCCATTGATTGAAAAGCTTCGGAAGAGCTCTCTCAACAGACTGTGTGCAGCATCACTCAGCTAGGCAGCGGGGAAGGCACGTGAACAGTGGCGAAGCTCAGAAGATCTCCAGGGAGATCTGGGGGAGATCCCAGTCTGAAAGGCTGGAGCTGAGAGCAGACAGGGACACAGCCAGGCAAAAGTGATGGAGTGCAGAGGATAGAGTTTGGGAATCTCGGGAATCTCACACGGTGGCACCTTGTTCCTGAGCTAGTTTGCAATTGTTATTGCTCATTTGATTTATTAGTTGCTCATGACAACATAAAAAGTCTCTAGCCAACTTCCAAAAAAATTAAGAGCCTAATACATGGCATAAAAATGAAAACAATACATGACAATAAAACCATTACGACAGCCCACAGCAAATGTCAACAGCAGAAAATTGTTAGCAATAAACAGCAGGAGGCTGATCACAATCTGTCAGATGCCTGGGAGAGGAGGGAGGTTTTTACCTGCCACCAAAAGGGGGTGAATGGTGGCACCTGGCAGACCTTCCTGGGAAGAGCATTCCCCGCAGTGGTGAGCCACAACCGTAAAGGCCACGCTCTTGCTGAAGCCTATCGCAGTGTTACCTTTCTGCAGGATCTCCAGATGTTCCCAGAGGATGTCTCCTACAAAATCCGGTGCCAGCTCCAGGAAGCAGTCCTTGCCCAGAGCACAGAGAGCAGCTCCATTCATACAAAACTTCTGGAAGTCCACGCCCTTCAGGCTGAACTCATTCACCGCCCACATCACCCAGTCCCGAACATGGGTTTCCGTCCATTGCTGAGGGTCTGCACAAAGAAGCCACAGGAGAGAGGAGTTGAAAGGCAGCAGCTCTGTGCACCATCTCATAAGGCAGGTGTGGGGAACCTTTGGCCTTCCAGATGTTGCTGAACCACAATTCCCATCAGCCCCAGCAAGCATGGGATGATGATGGGAGTTGTAGCTCAGGGTCGTCACACCTAATCTAATATATGATGGAAACATCATCACACTGGGAAAGGAGAGATTAAAGGCCATGAAGGGACCATATTAAACAGACATCTCCAAACTGCGGCCCTCCAGATGTTTTGGCCTACAACTCCCATGATCCCTAGCTAACAGGACCAGTGGTCGAGGAAGATGGGAATTGTAGTCCAAAACATCTGGAGGACCGAAGTTTGGGGATGCCTGATATTAAACTTTGGAGCCTTTTATCTTTCTCCCCTTTAGCTGAATTTTCTCTCTCGTGCGGTCTGCATTTCTGCTTCTACTGGGTGCTGTGGATTTTTTCAAGTGGACTTTAACTGTTTAGAGCAGGCACCCCCCCAAACTGCGGCCCTCCAGATGTTTTGGCCTACAACTCCCATGATCCCTAGCTAACAGGACCAATGGTCAGGGATGATGGGAATTGTAGTCCAAAACATCTGGAGGGCTGAAGTTTGGGGATGCCTGGTTTAGAGTGATTTCATTTTGTTCAGGCACATTTCCCGAAAAGTGGTCCATGAACCCATAGAGCAGCCAGCACCATTTATTCTGAGCTACAGGGGGAGCTCAAAGGAATCTTAGGCAAATGATCACCACACTGGGGAAACTCTTACTTTCCTCATGTGCAACTTGAATGGACTGATTCATGGACCACCTTACACCTCCCATTAATGGACTAAAGCTCATACGATTAATTTTTCTAAGATTTCCTTCATCAAGTGCCAGTCCAACGTGCATGTGACATTTACACCTTTTTGCTCCCCAGGGATGGAGGAGATGTTCAGCAGCCACGTTAGGGGAAGTCACTGCTGCAAAGAAGTTTTGACCCTGATCCGCACAACCAAATGACCGAGAAGCGGATGCAGTGAAACAGCCGATGTTCGTTCAGAGCTAGATTCATGCTGAGCTCATTGTACCTTTGGGGATTCCCAGCCGCTGCTGCTCTTTCGTGAAACCACTGAAGGTGGCCTTCAGCGCCTGCGACATCATTTCTTTGCTGCTTGGAGTTAACAAAGGCACGTCAGCACATTCCATATCTGGAAGAGAGAGAAAGGGGGGAAATGAGGATGGTTCAGCCGCAAAACTCAGGATGGTGGGAGAGGCAGCAATCGCGACCCAGGTGCTGAGTCCTGGGTGGTCATCGCAAGTCACCTGCTTCGGCGTGACCTTTTTCTCTCAGCCTGAATGTTCATCAATGGGCAGTTTTATATTTGCTGCACATTTAATTGAGTCAATACATCCTAAAAGAGGAGGCAAAGGTTTCCGTCTAGTAAAGAGACAACAGGAGGAGGTTGAATAAGATTCCCCAAACTCCACTATTGCTGTGCTGTTCTTTGGTTCTGGAAAGAAAGGTGGGGTTCAATGGGATGCTTTTTGTGGGCTGATTTTTTGCAGGACATTTCCTACTCCACCAATGCAGTCTAGCAGATCCATCTGTGATTTTGTGCGACTGCTTAGGAAATCAATCCTGAGGTTGCTGTTGAATTGTGATTCTAGACAAGCTCCTTGGGACAGCACAACAGCACTTTTTCCTTTGGCGCTGTTGGGCCGCCCTCACTTAAATATAGTGCACCCACCTCACAGTACACCAATTACACAAATTTCTATATATTACCCCAGATTATCTAGTGGGAGACTTGTGTGAGGGAAAATTAATGATTTGGAGTCTCAGACAGGATTTGATCAAATAAACAAGAAATGTTTTATTAGACAAAGGAAGTTTATGACACAAAGTGGGTAAAACAAAGGATACTTCAGGTTATAATTTTATTTCAGGTAGCCGTTCACCTAATAATATTTATACTAAACCTAACTAATGTTATGGACTTCTAATCAAGCACAGCTTCCTTTAAACTTCAGTTGCTTATACCTCTGGCCCTTGTTTCTCACCCTGGAGTTTCTGGTGGCAGAGAGGACTTTAGGGTGGAGGGGAGGGGGGAAGAGGCTAGATATAAAGGACTGCCCTTCTCTTTTCCTCACTCTGGGGTCTTCTGGTGGCAGGGGGAGGTCCCGGGGGGGCAGAAAAGTGAAGAATTCATAAATAGGGTTAAGAGATAATAAAATGTATATAAATATGACAGAATAAATTGCTAAAGAGGATTGGAAATGGAAATCAGATAGGGGGGATACGGGGAAGTCCACATGACAATGATAAAAATTGAATTTATATTAGATTGGTATTTTTGATTGTTTGTTTCGTGTTATTTTGTATTGTTGTGTTGGGTATTGTTGTGTTTGTTTTTGTAATCAAGTCTGTAAAATCAATAAAAATATTTAATAAAAGAAAATAAACTTCAGTTTCTTATGTTCAGTTACTTCACTTCAGGTAGATGTCACAGGTTTTTTAGATTAAAGGGTAAATGCTCAGCTTATTTCCAGTTATTTCCCTTCAGTTCTTTCTCAGTTGTTGCATAGCCGTTGACGCTTAATACTTTGGTTCTTAAACAAGGTGGTACTTCCTGTCAGTTACACACCCCTTTGGCAACCCTACTCCTGAGGTACTCCAAGTGACAGACCCAAAGGGATCACCACACCCCTCTTAACTGCTTCTCTTTTTGTAGAAGAATCTCCCCTCCTGACTGGAATGAGACCGAAGTAGACTGTATCTTTCCAGCTTCTACTTCTCCTGGCTCAACCTCAGCCTCCCAGTTAATTCCTGGCCTATTACTCTCACAGGACACCACACACTGTCCTTCACACTAAGCACAGAGACTCCTTTCTGTAGCTTTTGATTATATTCCTCAGAGTGGATGTTTCTACCCAGAACTGTAACTCTCTCACTCCCTATCTCCCCACCTGTCTCCCAACTCCTTTTCAACTCCTTCTCCTGGAACCCTGGCCAATCAGAGACTGCCGTTTGTTAACCACTTGCTGGCAGGGGAAAAGGAAAAGAAAAAACTTGGTGACCCAACCTGCCCAGCAAAACAATCTTTTCTGTTACACACCTCACCTAGGCTGGGGTTCAGCAGCTGAAAAGCAAGTGGGTGGGTGCTCAGCTCAGCTGTTTTTCCCCAGGTGCTTTTATGATAAGCTCCGCCTGCTAAAATCCCTGCACTCTTACCCCCCCTCCCCAGTGACAAGTACTCTGGGATCCATCTTTCACCCAGAGAGTCCTGCCCAGGTACCAAAACTTCCTGTTTCAAGAATGGGCAAGCCCAGCACCATCACTTTGTATCTTACAGAGGTTGATGGGCAAATGGGTCAGTTTTTCTCTTGATGGAAACATCACACTTTACTTGCCATGAACCCACATCAGGCATAGTGATTTATTTCTCCTTTTTTCAGCCCCCCTCCCCAAAAAAGAACTCCCTTGCTGATGTAGTAGAGAAACCATCTACACCAGGCTGCAATGGGACCACTAGAATGGCCTCCAAAGGGATTGACTGGAAGTGTCTAAGGGCATATCAATAATAATAATAATAATAATAATAATAATAATAATAATAATATATTTATACCCCGCCCATCTGGCTGGGTTTCCCTAGCCACTCTGGGCGGCTTCCAACAAAATATTAAAAATACAATAAAACATCAAACTTTAAACATCAAACTTTAAAAGCTTCCCTAAAGACGACTACCTTCAGATGTCTTTTAAAAGTCAGATAGTTGTTTATTTCCTTGACATCTGACGGGAGGGCATTCCACAGGGTGGGTGCCACTACCGAGAAGGCCCTCTTTCCTCTACGATTTCTAGGCATATTATTAATCTCTCATTGTACTTTGGAAAGAACTGTCTACAGATGAAGGGGAAGGACAGTTTGGACCTCAGGTGAGAGGTGGGCAAGGGAAGATGTCACAGGTTGAGAGGCTGTGAGAAGAGAAGGATGAGCCCAGGTGAGAGCTGGCAGAGAACAACATCCCATCTGTAGATGATGAAAGTTAAGATATAGTGATGAGGGAGGATCTTGTCGTTTCTTTTTTCTGTTCCTCCTCTCTCACCGATGTTCAGAACAGTCAAGGTTGGCCACTCTCTAAGCGAAACCAAAGACATAAACAAAAGGTTTTGCTGCAATGGTCAGAAGAGCTAACATTTTCAGATGCAACCGGTCGGCAGACATCCACCAGTTAAAGAGTTTGGTGTGGGAAAAGATAATCAGGCCATTGGATAATAAGTAACAGATTCCATGCATTGTTTAAATAATGTCGTTTGGATATTTAGAAGGTTTTATTAGCCAAGGCTCTGGAGAAATAAACACACACCCCAGCGCTCTCTGCCATCCGTCTTCCGCTCTGAGATAACACCGAGAGAAAGTGTCCAGGACACTTTTCCCTGACCCGCGAGCCGCTTGTTTTTAATGATGGGTTTGAGAGAGCTCTGAGGTTACAAGGGACCACCCAGAAACTGCTCCATCACCTTTGCAGCCTGGTTTGGAGGGCAGCTGTGTTGCTCTCCCGGCTATGGGAGAATGATTCAGAGGCAACCTGGGGCAAGGGGAAGGCTGGGGGGGGGAGGAGAGGGAGGAGGAGACTAACCCTCTTCAAGCAGAGAGAAAAGCAGATGGACCAGAAATAGGTGTGCAGCCGGAGGCCATGCACGTTTACTCAAAAGGAAGCCCTGCTAAGCTTTATGCTGTGAACTATCCTGTGATCTTCAGATGAAGGGCGGTATAGAAATTTAATGAATAAATAAAGTTCAGTGAGGCTCTCTAGTGTGATCACATGGGATCAGAGCCTTCAGAGACATAACACTATACGCATTGGGTCACTGAACAGCCAATTTCAATGCCAGCCTTATTGAGCTGGATAAAAAACCAGGTAACTCAACCCTACGTTTGTTTCATGGGAGTTACTTTCAAGTAAATATGCACAGGATGAAGTTTTTCAGCCTCAACATGTAGCAGTGTGCATTGCCTTACACCCAAAACCTATGAATGCTCAAAAGTAAACCTTACTGATTTCAAAGACATGTACCGTACTTCCAAGTAGGTCTGTTTGGGCCTGCAGCCTTTAAGAAGTGTGGGGAGCAATACTGTTGCTTCAGTCAGGCATTTGAGGAAACTGAACAGGACGGAAGGCCTGTTAAAACATCTCTGCTAATATCACAGGGGCACAAGGAGAGCAAACAGTATCCAGCTCCTCCTGGTTGCATCCAAGTTCCAGTTATACATGGATAATCTTGAGTTTTACAAGAGCGCAGTGCTAGATCTCGAGGAGCAGATACCGAAACTCGACTCCGCCCCGCAAAGCGTTCGGATTTCACAATGGCATTTTCACCCACAACCATCAGCAAAATGCAGAGTTGCTATTGCAACATTACCCTTGCAGCAGATAACGGAGGGTAACTAACTTGAGATAAAGCAAAGCTCCAGGACAAGCTGAAGAAGTTGAGATACCGGCCATGAGAGTGCAAGCAAAGGTCAAGCACCCCTTGTGAAATCAAGGGGCCGGGTTTGCTAACCAGGAGGGCCGCTGCACATGTGATGTGGTAGGCCATTCTGTGTCATCCCCCTGGGCAGGATGACTTCCCAGCCACTCCCTGTGGCACTCAGACATATCTGTAGGATGTGGTTGTGCTGGACTCAGGGGTGGAGCATCTGCTTTGCATGCAGAAGGTTGCAAGATGAGTCCCCAGCAGCATCTCCAGGTAAGGCTGGGAGAGACACCTGCCCTTGGACAGCTGCTGCCCGTCAGTGCAGGCAGTGCTGAGTTAGATGGGCCAATAGTCATTCTCAGCATAAGACAGCTCACGGCGTTCCTGCATTCACAACCATTTTTGTCACATCCACATGCTGTATCTTAAGTGTGTGTTTAATAGCCTTAGCTGCACACCTAAAATTATTGTGTGTGAAGTGGTCCCAAAACCTTTCAATAAGCATAGGGGATGAGAAGTTATCAATGTAAATGCATCTCCTCCCCAATTTCCTTATGGGCAAGAATTCCAAAATGTAATCCGGCAGGTTTGCCATCCCACTTGCAGCTAGTAAAAACAACTCCTCGTTGGGTTTGCATGTGTGAAGCAGCAAAGAAAAGAAAGAACATTGTCACCATCCAGGAATTGGACTTTAAAAATGATACAGTGGTGCCTCGCAAGACAAATGTAATTCATTCCGCGAGTCAATTCGTTTTGCGAAAAATTCATCTTGCGAATCGCGGTTTCCCATAGGAATGCATTGAAATTTCTTTTTTTTGCCCATAGGAACGCATTAATTAAATTTCAATGCATTCCTATGGGAAACCACGATTCGCAAGATGAATTTTTCGCAAAATGAATTCGTCCTGCAAGTCACCATCAGATCGCAAGGTGCATTCGTCTTGCGAAAAATTCGTCTTGCAGGGCATTCGTCTTGCAAGGTACCACTGTATTGGCTCTGTTGGGATCCAATAGGGTAGGTCTTTTTTTTTTTGCCACAAATCTAATTATATTTAAATCCCAGGCCACGCAGGGAGAGAGAGAGGCTGGAATGGCAAGAAAGAGCACCCATGTTCCTCCCCGGCGTCTATAAGATAAAGGGTGTCACCTGCTCCTATCGTTCTACTATGGGTCTCCCAATCTGTGTGGTTCTCCATCAGAGGCCTCCTTGCTCCTCTAAGTCACACAGTAAAGGTGTGACTTTACAGGGGTAAAGGGACCCCTGACTGTTAGGTCCAGTCGTGGATGCCTCTGGGGTTGCGGCGTTTATCTCGCTTTACTGGCCGAGGGAGCTTCTGGGTCATGTGGCCAGCATGACTAAGGCACTTCTGGCAAACCAGAGCAGCGCACGGAAACACTGCTTACCTTCCCGCCGGAGCGATACCTATTTATCTACTTGCACTTTGACGTGCTTTCGAACTCCTAGGTTGGCAGGAGCTGGGACCGAGCAACGGGAGCTCACCCCGTTGCAGGGATTTGAACTGCCGACCTTCTGATCAGCAAGCCCTAGGCTCTGTGGTTTAGACCACAGCGCCACCCGCGTCCCTAACTCACACAGTAGCCAAGCTGAAATCAATGTCCGGTTGGTCACAGCAGGAGTAGCCTGACCTGGTCAGCCCTTCTGCTGTCCCTCCTGTCTCAGGATCTGATGGATGGAGCCAGAGGTCAGGGACCAAGCTCACTGCTGTCTTCTGCAGGAGCAAAACATCTTTCTTCCCCGCCACTCCCCATCCTCGTCTTCTTACTCAAACTAGTCAGGGATTGTCACAAGGGCAAAGAGCAACTCCGGCTGTTCTGCAGACCCCGAAACTGAAGGAGGCGGCAGTAGCAGAGGCTGGCCCATTAGAGTGAAAGGCACACTGCTCCACCAACCTCAATCTGCCCCCAGCCACCCCACCCAACAGATCAGGGAGGCAGTGCTGCTTAACAGCTTCCTCCTCCTGACTCTCAGAGTTGCCCCTTGTAGAACTCAGCAGGGAGGAGGACCAAACTGGAATGAGTTGGCTCTGCCCGTCATTGGCTCTGGTGCCACCTACTGTTAGCCTCCCAGTTCACAACAGGACCCAGCCAACACTGGGCAGCAGAGAAGAACGAGAAGCAGAAAGCCCAGCTTGGCCTTGAGAAGATCACCATGCAAGGGTTCTGGTTCAGGTGGTAAAGGTAAAGGGACCCCTGATCATTAGGTCCAGTCGCAGCCGACTCTGGGGTTGCGGCGCTCATCTCGCTTTATTGGCCATGGGAGCTGGCGTACAGCTTCCGAGTCATGTGGCCAGCATGACTAAGCCGCTTCTGGCGAACCAGAGCAGCGCACGGAAACGGTGTTTACCTTCCCGCCGTAGCGGTACCTATTTATCTACTTGCACTTTGACGTGCTTTCGAACTGCTAGGTGGGCAGGAGGGTGCAGGTGATAGAACAACAAATATTGCCTTGCTGGATCCATCTATTTCACTGCTCTGCTTCCATCCTACCAGCTGCCAGCTGGAGATTTAATAAGGAAGGGCCGTATTTTTCCCCGCCAGGAATAGGTGAATCATAGTGCCAATGGCATTGTTTAGATGCTGGGAAGAAACAGCATGTGCGAGGAGTTCCTGTCCCACCATAAATCAATAGAAACCCTGCCCTGGTGCAACCTATGACTGGGAACAAGGTAAGATTCTTAGAGGCAGAAGTGGCTGGTAAGGTGGGATAGGGACCCTCACCCTCAGCAGGTATGCCAGGCAGGCTCTGTTGGTGTGTTTGCACCGCACTGGACTCTCGGCTCCTCTGCCACCCCTAATAAACAGTAACAGCAAGATGCTTCTGCTTAAAGGAATTATTTAAAGCCACTTAGAAAGATGTCCACTAAGGTACTCCTTCCCTCTTTTCAATGCCTGGTCCCAGGACTTTTTTCATCCGGAACTCACTGGAATTCAGTTCCGGCACCTCTCAGGTGGGCGCCATTGCCATTCTAAGACAAGGAGGGAGGCATTCATGGTGTGATCCAGCACCTCTTTTTCTAGAAAAATAGCACTAGCTGCTCCTCCTCACATTCACCACGGCTGAGATTGCAATCCCATACACACCCATCTGGGATGTAGGACTGCACTGCCAAAGGGGGACTTTCCTTCCAGGATTACTCAAGAGTTGCAAAGAGTGACAACTCAAACACAAGCACATGGGGCAACCTACTCCGCCCACCCAGCTACACGTATAACCTTCATCCCTTACCACCAACACACAGAGAGATAACTCATCCTGTCTATATAAGGTATTTCAGTATTCATGGAAGGTACGTAAAACACCCAGAATTTAAAAATAACTGCCCTTATTCAACTTAGAGGTGTCTGACGTTCATTCATAAACACCAAATACATATAAACAACCATGTGTTGTTTACGTAGCTCTAGAAGGTTCTGCTGACTATTAGGAAGCTGCCTCTTCATTTTTAAAAATTTCTATTTAAAGTAAAGTAATAATTTCTAAATCTGCATTAGATTTTTAATGGAAGTGAATAACAACGAAGTGAGCGCTAAATTTGTGCTATATTCTGCTGTATTTCAGGAAGTGGTTTTTACGTCATGTGAAAGCTTGAATATAATGAAGAGGTTAAGAGTTTGGGAATCATCAGGGGAAACAGAAGGAAGTGCTATGTGATAGCAGCATATGGCTCTCCCCTCCCATGACCACTGGGCAATGCTGTCTGGGTCTGATGAGAGTTGCAGCCCAAGAACACCTGGAGGGCACCATAAAGAAACAGGGTGGCGCCTCTCACTGAGGACCTTCATCCACATTATGCATAACTTACATAACTACAAACCTCCAAACCTGGTATCCCCTTGAAATTGGTGTAAAGGTTTAAGTCAGGCACAGGGCCTGACTCTAGGTATAGTCCCGGTGGGGCGGGGTGCTAGGGCGCTGGGCCGGCAGGCGGGGCGCTGCACAGCAAAGCCGCGCGGAAGCTGTGCTGCGAGGGCGCCGGAGCGATCTCCGCGCCTCAGCACCAGGGCGCCCGACCTGCTCGAGACTGTCCTGGTCAGGCACCCCCAAACTTCGGCCCTCCAGATGTTTTGGACTACAATTCCCATCTGCCCTGACCACTGGTCCTGTTAGCTAGGGATCATGGGAGTTGTAGGCCAAAACATCTGGAGGGCCACAGTTTGGGGATGCCTGGTTTATGTGCTGGTTTTGTACCACAAACCCTGAGTTTTGTGCCACCACTTCTCAGTGTGTATTGACATACAATCTCTCTCTCATACACACACACCTTCAAACAGCATGGTCATGTCCCCTCAAAGCCTATGCTGAAATATTGTGCTAGTTTGGTTATAAATTTACAGGAGATGCCAGTTTTGGGAGTTTGTAATTAACACAATGTATGTATTCACACACACACACACACACACACACACACACACACACACACACACGGAGACGCTAGAGACTTCCATGGGCACTTTCTACTTCAAAATCTACTTTGTTCAGCAATCCATCTACAAGGAATGATAAGCCCAGGACCCAAAGACCTTGGCCAAGCCTTTGAGCAAATCCATCTCTTGTGGCCTGACCTCCGTTGGGGAGACCAACATAAAGGACCACATGTTATGGAAATATCCCACTGCATTTCCAGAGATAAAAAAAATTATGTATACAGTAAGAGTCTCCACACAGAAATCCCACCACAAACACAAGACCAATAAATTACATTGCACGTGCACAATTTACATAATTTTGGGCCGTTGTATTTTCCAGACACCATTTCCCACGAAGAGGTGATCAAATGTCAAATAACTACCATTATACACAGCAGTGTTTTTTGTTTCCAGGGGGGGAGATCACAGGTTTAAAAGAGTACACCAAAAACAAAAGCCTCCCAGCAGAAAAGAAGTCATAGTATCATAGACTTGAAGAGTTGGAAGGGGGCACGAGAGTCATCTAGTCCAGCCCCCTGCAATGCAGGCATCTTTTGCCCAACATGAGGCTCAAATCCACAACTCTGAGATTAATTCCCTTCTCTACCAGACTTCCCATTACCAAACTAGTTTTCCACGTGCAGGAAGCCAAAGTCTTACTAGACCTGACCCTGGGAAACTCCTCCACTGCAACCCCATTCTGATAGCTAAATGCGTGAGTCCTGCCCCCACTTTTGAGTTTTGCTTCTTTGCGCCCCAATAACCTGTTGCATTGAGAAGTGCAAAGCAAATCTGGGTGCACAGGAAGTCTCTGCTGCTTCCTGGAGCCATTCATGCCCCCTTCAGGCTTGCCAAGACGCATGTGGGCAAACACACATCCCAGGCAAACCCCCTCCCCCAAATAATAATCAATTCAGAAACAGGCCAAATTGTCAGCATTTTGTAGTACTCTAAACCAGACACACTCTGTAACTACCCCTGTTCTGCCTAATGGAAGCAACATTCCCACATTTTCTTCTGCAATAAGACTGTTGGTTGGTGCAAGGGGAGAGAAAACACCTGTCAAGTGTGTATGAATATTGCAGAGAGAAAGAAAGAAAGAAAGAAAGAAAGAAAGAAAGAAAGAAAGAAAGAAAGAAAGAAAGAAAGAGTGTGCTAAATTTCAAGACTTCTCAGAATTTGGGCAGGTTTTCTTAGAAACCCTTGCAGTTCTACATCAAGTACCTGTAATTCCCCTCCATACCAATGCCAGACCCTCTACCCCCCCTTTAAAGCAGCCAGCCTCCCCTGAGATAATCGCCTCTAATCCCACTAACCACTTTGCTAAATAGCTCTAATCCTTCCCCAAAGGATCAAGTGAAGAGGACAAGGGGGGAAAGGGTCAGCTCAACTTGTAATAGAAGCCAAGGCTAGGAATGAATGAGAGAGGCTGGGTCGGAAAAGAAGGCAAGCGGGTGGCAGGGTGACCCACACAATGCTTGCAAGTGGGAGAATCACTCATTCATTTGATGGCCATTTACCCACAGCCAAAGCCCAGAAGCGATTTAATTGCTAGGATGCCTTTTTAAAAAAATGAAAAAAGGCTGGATTTGTTTCACCAGGAGCTAGAGAGAAACCACTACAGGAATGGAGCCTTCCAGTTGGACGGACTCACAGGAAGGCTGCTAGCAGCTTGGAGCTCTCAAACGTCTCCCACAGTGGCCAGAGACCTCTCCAGGAAGAGATGCTTTGGGGTGCCAGAACGCCAGCTTCTCTGGCCTCCAGGCACTTGTGGTTGAGGGAAAAGCAAGGAGCCAACCTGTGCAAGACCAAAGCCAAGGCAGAGCTGGCCAAAGGGTTGCAGACATGAGTGCCCAACAGGCAATGAGATACACTCACATTCTGGGTTGCTGCCCAAACTTCCCATATTTCCTCAACCCGCATAATCATACACACTTAATTGCCTTCTCATTCACATTTCTCACAATAGTAACAACAATACTGATCTCTCTTATAAGATGCTAGTGGTAGAGATAATGGGCTGGTTCACAAGTTGCACAGACAACGGTGGAGAAAGCTGCTCAGGTCCCTGGGGCAGCGTGCCCAGGGGCAGGGCAAGCCGCCCACAGGGGCGGGGCACACTGCGGGGCCTCCGGAGCCTGCCTGCCTCCTCCCACTCAGCCACCCTACAGCTGGGGGGGGGGAGGCAGCGGGCAGACCGTTTGGGCAGCGCGGCGCCTGCCCAAGCCACCATGTCTCTCCCAGGAGAGATGCGTGGCTCGGGCACACTGCAGGCCCCGCAGTGAGTGCTGCCAGCATTCTGTCACCCCCCCTTTGTCAGTGGTGACACCTGGGGTGGCCCAGACCCACCACACACCCCTTCCTCCGCCCCATGCGGGGCTCTGGCGTTTCACAAACAAAGGCTTCATCCATATGGCCGGCTGAACAAGGAGGGTGGTGCAGTGCACCTGAGATGTCTGCAATTGCAAACCATCTCCATTTCTGCCGCAGTGCCAGCATTTATGGATGCCAATGGGTGGCTAAACCACAAGCCTTAAAAGCGCCACTGTTCAAATTGCAGGGGTGGAAGGACTCCCAAACGGCACAGCACGGTGCTGTGGCCTTGAGGCAACGATATGGATGAATCCGATGCACCAGCAGTCACGAGACACAACCAGCTCCCCATATAAACGCTGCCATCACAAAATGTGGTCGCCAGATTTTACCACACCGGCAAAAACCAACGAGCGCCAAGCCACTTGTTTCCAGGGGCTCCTCATTTCCTGGATGTTGCTCACCAAGCTGGATGACAATAAAATAGGAAGCGATTCTGCCATCCTTAATGGAACCAGATGTTACTGGGAGAGCCACAAAGTAGTAACACCTACTCAGCCACTGACAAACGTAAACATGGAGTCCATAAGCGATGCCCCAAAGTGGTCAAGGCTTCCATGAGATTGGCAACAAGCAATGGGAGCCTAAGGTACCCCCTCCACGAAAAAAGCTAACCAGATTGCTTGATAAATTCATGGAGAGCAAGGGTATTAATGGCTAGTAGTCATGATGGCCTATACTGAAGGTGCTACGACTCTGAATACCAGGATGGGAAAGGGTTCTTGTGCTCGTGTCCTGCTTGAGGATCACCCATAATGGGCATCTGGTTGGTCACTTTGAGAGCAGGATGCTGGACTAAGTGGGCCACTGTCCTGATTGAGCAGGACTCTTATTATGTTATTCCTGGGCCTCCCCTACACACCCACATGCATGCATCGAACAATAAGCATTTACAAAGCCATTCATCCATTCATCCACCCATCCATCCTAGGGTGGAAATTCCCACTACTGGCTTGACTACAAGTCAAGTTCTCTCCATCAAGTTCTTGCCCCCTCATTTATGCAAATCACCGTGTAATGCAAGACACATGGAAACAGCATGGCGAAGGACAAAGATGACACTGATCCCGGTCACTCTCTGGCATCTTCCCTGCCCTTTCCCTCTTCCAAATTTCAGGCGGGCTTTTCCCTCCTATGGAAAGATTCCAGTTGGCACAATCGCTGACTGTTCCCTAGCTAGAAACCAGAGGCCTGTGACTAAGGCCCAAAAGCAAGTAGGTGATGCCCGCCACAAAGGTTGGTTCAGATGCACACTGCATCTGAATCCCCATGTATTGATCAGGGGCGGGGAACCTGTGACGCTGCGGATGTCACTGGACTCAGACTCCCATCCACGCCAGTCTACTGCACCAATGGCCATGAATGATGGGAGTTGTAGTCCACTTTAGATTCTGGTCAGCAACTAGTGGTAGGGGGGGCTCTTTGGGGAGGTTTTCAGGCCTGGGCTCTGTATCCCAAAGTGGGCGGTCAGCAAGTACTGTGGTCATAGAATCATAGATGGAAGGAAAACCAAGGGTCATCTAGTCCAACTTCCTTCATTGCAGAAATCTCAACTAAAGCATCCAGGACAGATAGTCATCCAACCTCTGCTTAAAAACCTCCAAGGAAGGAGAGTCATAACCACCACTCACTCCCCATGTGAGGGCTGGCAGAGGGTGGAGAAAAGAGATATTTATATATCTATTTGTGGCATTTTTATCCAGCCTTCCTGCTCAGTTTGGTCCTCACAACATCCCTGTGAGAAAGGTCTTGACTGAGAGATGATGTGGATTCTTAGCCCAATACTCTGACCATCAGGACACCACATGAGCTCTGCAAAACTGGAGTTTGGTCTGGGATTATGAATCCCTATTTTAGACTCGCCGCATTGGAATATTGTGGTAGACAGCTAGGCGGATTTGCTTATCTGGAGACCTCAGGTCACCCAGGCAAGACTCTGCAATGCAAGAGGCAATTGCGTGCCTCAATTATCTATGCTTAATTATTAGCAAGTCCACCAAGAACGGAAGAAAATTGTTTGGTGGGTGGAAGGGGTGAGAGGGAGGGTTCAAAGAGGGGCAAAGTGGTCTCTACCTACAAGTGAGAAGGGGAGAGTAAGAAAAGAAGTGGAGGCTAAAACTACAGTTTGAAAAGGTGTCCAAAGAGTGCAAAACCAAAAAAAAAAACACCCCACAAGTATGAAGGATGCATTTCAGACCACAGGATAATGGCAATAACGGCAGATTTCTTTTCACCAGGAAAACCAGCATCTCTAGTTGGCTCTAAAATAGGATTAGACAAATTTGTGGAGATTAAAGGCTATCAATGGCTACCAGCCACAATGCTTCTGAACGCCAGTTGCTGGAAACCACAGGAGGCGAGAGGGCTCCTGTGCTTGATTCCTGTTTGTGGCATCTGCATGGCCACCATGAGGTGAGGATGCTGGGCTAAAAGAGCTACTGACCAGATCCACTAGAGCTCCTCTTGTGCTCTTTGGTTCCTATCCCCTTTCCAAGAGGCAGAGAGAGAGAGAGACCGCAAAGCCCAACTCTGTGTTGCCACTTGGAACTTGGATGATTGCCCACCCCTTGGACATCCGACTTGCCCTCCGGAGGCCCTGCCAAGCTGCAGGCGGCTGGTCCAAGAGGCCTCCTAGCAGCCTGTGCTGGCTTCATTCCCTCGTGGTTGAGAAAGGGAGAGAGAGAGAGAGAGAGAGAGAGAGCCTCATAAAAGATGGCTCTGACGAAGGCAAAGTAGTGGAGGAGGTGGAAGTGAGGGAGGGGGCCCTTCATGACCACAAAGAAAACATCTCCTCGAAGCACAGACTTTTCCCAAGATATGTCATGAGATTCCCTCCCTCCCTCCCTCCTCCTCCTCCTCCTCCTCCTCCTGTTCCCTTCCTCCCTTTCCATCTCTCCAGCCTGGCTCCTGCTGGCTGGCTGGCTGGCTGGGCTGACTCCAGAGCCAGCCCAGATGAGTAAGGCAACTGACACGGGGAGTGGAGCCTGAGCAGGAGGAGATGAAAGCCCAGCCGAGTGACTCCTGCCTGCCTGCCTGCCTGCCTGCCTCCTCCTCCTCCGCTGCTGCCTAGTCAGAGAGGAGGGGAGAGCCAGGACTGGGCCAGACCCTCCCGGCTGCTGCCTCTTAATTGGCCGCCAGATTAGCAGGCACACATTTACACACGCTGGCATGCAGCCACACCAGTGCAAAAGCAGCCTGGCCTCTTCCCTCTTCAACAAGAGTCCCTGTTTGAAGCAGGGCTAGAGACAGGCAGCTGCAGGCAACGCGGCCCAGGAATGATAACCAAGTAAAACGGGTGGGGGTGGGGAGAGATGGCTCGGGTTCAAATCCTATTTCAGCTATGAAGTCTTAAACTGGCCTGCCTCAGAGGGTTGTTGGGAGGGTAACAGAAGAAAGAGAACTTCATACAATGCCCACAGCTCCTCAGAGGAAGACCGTGAGATGAATGCTGCATATTTAAAGTGCATTGAAAGCACACACACACACACATTCCCAAAACTCCTGGGAACTGCAGTTTACCACTCACAAAGCTACAATTCTCAGCACCCATAACAAACTACAGATCCTAGGCTTCTATTTTTTTGGGGGGGGGAGCTTTAGATGTAGAACGTGTACACTGCCAAAATATAAATCACCATCCTGAGAAATCATCTCCATCATATACATGGGGTTGTTTTAGTGTCCTTCATTCGTAGGCTGGAAGTAATAATGTATTCAATCCATAATCATATTACTTAGCATCGGTACATGACATATGAAGAATTCAAGGCATTTCAGGCTGTCTGTACAGTAACCCTGCATTCATTTCCTAAGCGAGTGGATGGAGGCCTGGGGCAGAGTAGTGTCATAAGAATAATACTGATCAGTGGCTTGCCCAAGACTAGCTAGTAAATTGGAGGTTGGGGTGAGATTTGACCCAGGAACTTCTCATTTTACATGCTTCAATCCTGCTGCTTTGGCTTCACACATGCAGCCAACACAGAACCGAACCCCACCCACCAGCTGATGTCAGCCCCCCCATCAGAGTGACCTCAGCTGATTGACGGGTGGCCATGGTTTTGGAGAAACGGACCACTGGCAGGCCAAGATTGGCCAGCATGGCGAACGTTCCTCTGGTATAGATAGCACTAAGTCCGACCTGACGTGGCGAAAGGCACCTTCTCAAGTACTTAACCTCTGAAGCTGTCAAAGAGGCACAGAAATGTCTACAGTGTTAGCTCTAGGCTTTGTGGGGTTCTCGGGCAAGATGGCCGCATGGAGAGTTATGATCACCCTGCATTAACCCATCTCAACCTCACTGCAGTGGGCCCCCTCCCAAGGCAAAGGCAGCCAGACACCCAGCAATGCCAACCACCAATGCCTGCCTGTCCTATACATTTCCCTCCTTGCCCCCATTTTAGTGAGAAGATTACTGTGTGCCAAAACGAAATCCCCCCAACAGTTCTGGGCACGCTGAGGGACACCAGACTAGAAGCAGAAATGACGCGATGAGCATCAAAGCATCAAAGGCTGCATCTCTTGGGACTCTCCCAGGGATGTAACTAGAGAAGATTTCACTGAAATACATCAATGAACTCCTGGGTCCTCGTCCTCCCCCAATTCCTCCCTAGGTGTTGTCTCTGTCCTCCTATGTTTTTATTTACTCACAGTTGGATCCCAGCCTTTCTTTGAGGATCTCGGGAGAGTTTAAGACAGAGCTTCTCCCTCCTTTATCCTCCCAAAAACCTTGCGAGGTACATTAAGGCTGTGAGATACGGGCAGGCACAAAATGAGCAGGGATTCGAGATAAATTTTCCATGACACCATCCATGCAATAATCTTTACCACACCACACTTTATTATACTTCCGTTTTGCTAATGCAAAAGAGTTCTTAGGAGACCCCTTTGTTCCCTTCCCAGAGCTGCAATTCCCAGAATGGCTTAGCAGTGAATCCCTCTCTTCCCAGAAAACTCTGGGAACTGTAGATCTCAGAGGAGAACTCCCACCCCCCACCCCTTAACAAACTACAGCTCCGAGGATTCTTTGGGGAAAACCATCACTATTTAAAGAAAGTACCATGGCACTTTAAGTACAGTATATGGCGTGCATATGTGGCCTGAATATATACTGCATTGGAGCCGAGAGAGAAAATATACAGGTGAAACTTGGCAAATTAGAATATCGTCAAAAAGTGCATTTATTTCAGTAACACAGCTTAAAAGGTGAAACCAATATATGAGATAGATGCATGACATGCAAAGCAAGATATGTCAAGCCTTGATTTGTTGTAATTGTAATTATTTGTCGTTAGGCGGGTCAATTATAAATGGAATGTAATTAATGAAATGTACAGTAATAGAGATGTTTATTTTTTGTTTATTATTGTAACTACTAGTGGTTTTCAGCCCGTTCAATAACGGGCGCTAGAATCCTGGGGTTCGGAGAAGCGCTTGCGCAGCGCGTCTCCGAACCCTGGGACCTGTCCTTGCTGTCGGTGGCAGGGGGACAGGAACGGAGGAGGAGAAAGCGCTGCTTTCTCCTCCTCCGTTCCTCTCCCGCAGCCGCCGACAGGAAGCAGACATCCCAGGGTTCAGAGAAGCGCTTGCGCAGCGCTTCTCCGAACCCTGGGACCTGTCCTTGCTGTCGATGGCAGGGGGACAGGAACGGAGGAGGAGAAAGCGCTGCTTTCTCCTGCTCCGTTCCTCTCCCGCAGCCGCCGACAGGAAGCAGACATCCCAGGGTTCAGAGAAGCGCTTGCGCAGCGCTTCTCCGAACCCTGGGACCTGTCCTTGCTGTCGATGGCAGGGGGACAGGAACGGAGGAGGAGAAAGCGCTGCTTTCTCCTGCTCCGTTCCTCTCCCGCAGCCGCCGACAGGAAGCAGACATCCCAGGGTTCAGAGAAGCGCTTGCGCAGCGCTTCTCCGAACCCTGGGACCTGTCCTTGCTGTCGACGGCAGGGGGACAGGAACGGAGGAGGAGAAAGCGCTGCTTTCTCCTCCTCCGTTTCTCTCCCGCAGCCGCCGACAGGAAGCAGACATCCCAGGGTTCGGAGAAGCGCTTGCGCAGCGCTTCTCCGAACCCTGGGACCTGTCCTTGCTGTCGGCGGCAGGGGGACAGGAACGGAGGAGGAGAAAGCGCTGCTTTCTCCTCCTCCGTTCCTCTCCCGCAGCCGCCGACAGGAAGCAGACATCCCAGGGTTCGGAGAAGCGCTTGCGCAGCGCTTCTCCGAACCCTGGGACCTGTCCTTGCTGTCGATGGCAGGGGGACAGGAACGGAGGAGGAGAAAGCGCTGCTTTCTCCTGCTCCGTTCCTCTCCCGCAGCCGCCGACAGGAAGCAGACATCCCAGGGTTCAGAGAAGCGCTTGCGCAGCGCTTCTCCGAACCCTGGGACCTGTCCTTGCTGTCGGCGGCAGGGGGACAGGAACGGAGGAGGAGAAAGCGCTGCTTTCTCCTCCTCCGTTTCTCTCCCGCAGCCGCCGACAGGAAGCAGACATCCCAGGGTTCGGAGAAGCGCTTGCGCAGCGCTTCTCCGAACCCTGGGACCTGTCCTTGCTGTCGGCGGCAGGGGACAGGAACGGAGGAGGAGAAAGCGCTGCTTTCTCCTCCTCCGTTCCTCTCCCGCAGCCGCCGACAGGAAGCAGACATCCCAGGGTTCGGAGAAGCGCTTGCGCAGCGCTTCTCCGAACCCTGGGACCTGTCCTTGCTGTCGGCGGCAGGGGGACAGGAACGGAGGAGGAGAAAGCGCTGCTTTCTCCTCCTCCGTTTCTCTCCCGCAGCCGCCGACAGGAAGCAGACATCCCAGGGTTCGGAGAAGCGCTTGCGCAGCGCTTCTCCGAACCCTGGGACCTGTCCTTGCTGTCGGCGGCAGGGGACAGGAACGGAGGAGGAGAAAGCGCTGCTTTCTCCTCCTCCGTTCCTCTCCCGCAGCCGCCGACAGGAAGCAGACATCCCAGGGTTCGGAGAAGCGCTTGCGCAGCGCTTCTCCGAACCCTGGGACCTGTCCTTGCTGTCGGCGGCAGGGGGACAGGAACGGAGGAGGAGAAAGCGCTGCTTTCTCCTCCTCCGTTTCTCTCCCGCAGCCGCCGACAGGAAGCAGACATCCCAGGGTTCGGAGAAGCGCTTGCGCAGCGCTTCTCCGAACCCTGGGACCTGTCCTTGCTGTCGGCGGCAGGGGACAGGAACGGAGGAGGAGAAAGCGCTGCTTTCTCCTCCTCCGTTCCTCTCCCGCAGCCGCCGACAGGAAGCAGACATCCCAGGGTTCGGAGAAGCGCTTGCGCAGCGCTTCTCCGAACCCTGGGACCTGTCCTTGCTGTCGGCGGCAGGGGGACAGGAACGGAGGAGGAGAAAGCGCTGCTTTCTCCTCCTCCGTTTCTCTCCCGCAGCCGCCGACAGGAAGGACGCGCGCACTCTCCCCCCCCCGCCTCCTCCAACCGCCGCTCCTCACGGCCAGGGAGGGTTGTGAGGAGGCCTTCGCCGGCCTCCACCCTCGCTTTCCTGACGTGCCCTGCAGTGAGGCGGTGTCCGGCGGGAGCGGCGGTTGGAGGAGGCAGAGTGGGGGGAGAGTGCGCGCTGCGCGCAGTCTCTGCTGTCCAATCCCTGTATCCCTGGGGCACATGCGCAGTGACCCAGGGACACACGGGACAGCTTGGACGCAGGGACATCTTGGACATTATTATATAGGATTTGTTTTATTACTGTGGAATTTCCAAAAGAAAGCATTTGTAAAAATTAAAAGAAAAATTAAAAATAATAAGTTGCATTACTGAAATAAATGCACTTTTCGACGATATTCTAATTTGCCAAGTTTCACCTGTACTTCACAGAACTTTTAATTCACCCGCATTTGTAACCATACAGGTTAGTTGGATATGCACATGTCAAAGGCAATTCAAGGAGAAAAATGGCTTCAGGATTGTGACCATTTTGTGGGAAGGATGCAAACACATTCCAGAACTTCAGAGCTGCATATTTAAAGTGGCTTCAAGCATGCTGTAGGCCCAGTGCAACAATGATACTTAAAATAAAAAAGATGTCTTTTTGCAGTTTGGAAAGTGATGGGGAAATGCCTTGAAAAGTGTGGGGTGGGCAAATGATTTTCCTGTTTATCCCTGGCTCATTTTGAGCCTGCCCCATGAGCAAATCAGGATGAACGCAGGATTGTCATACAGTATAACCTCATCGCAAACGAATCAGAGCAAATGCTCAATGGAGACCGGGCATAGTCAAACCACCGCATACACCTTGTGTGAGCAAATCAGGATAAATGTGGACCTGGCATGGAGGATCCATACAGCAGATTTAATCCCCGATTCCTGTCTTCTGTTACAAAAGCTCAGTGACCACCAGGTTTCCTAGTAGCTTTGGCCAAGGAGGTGCAGCTACTAACATGAGTTTGACCAAACTGCAGGAGGCAGTGGAAGACAGGAGTGCCTGGCATGCTCTGGTCCATGGGGTCACGAAGAGTCAGACACGATTAAACGACTAAACAATAACAAAATGTGGCTGGCTCCTTAATAGCTGCAACACAGACACAGTACAAAAGTTGCAAAACCAAAAAGCTGAAGCAAGTGATGGTTGGAAACATCGCTTGCCCTTTCCCCTGAAGCCCTTGACAGCCACTTCATTTCCCCTCAAAGCACAATGGTTGTTCCTTGGCAAGAGAACCTCTTCCTGGCTCTCATTCCCCACGGGGTAATTGTGGCAAGAACTGTAGATACAGGGTTCTGTATGAGAAGGGATGCCAGCGTGGTCTCCTCCAGGCGATGTCAAACTACAACTCCCATCATCCCCGAGAGCCGGCCAGTGCTGACTGGGGCTGATGGGAGTTGTAGTCTCTGAGAGGCCAAGTGGCATAAATTGGAGTGGCGCCCCATTTTATCCACACCCTGCGAGGTAGACTAGGCTCAGCAGACAATCCACATTCTACACTACACAAGCACTTTCACCCAACGTTTGGCGGATCGTTCCTATTTCACAAAATCTGTAGAAGACAGGGCTGCAGTGTTATAAATGTTTAAACCAGTGAAAAAAGGGTTCTTTCGTTTGATCAGGTGAGTGCAATAACAAGTGTGAGAACCCTGAAGACACTTGAGTTCAGTGAGAACTTACTACCACTCAAAATTAACTTGAGACACTTCCTTTCAGTTACAAAATTGCATATCTGAAGGAGGGAGGGGTGGCTTCTGAGGGACGCAAACAAGCCTTAAGGATGGGCCAGGTGGGAGAAACCAACATAGTGATGATGTTGGACTACAAGTCCCATCAGCCCCAGTCAGCATAGCCAATTGTCTGAGGGATGATGGGAGATGTAGTTCAACATCTGGAGGACAACATGTTGGCTCCCCCTGCCTTAAAGCTAGTAAGGAAACCATACAAACCAGACCAGGGACAATTTGAGAAAAGAGAGGGCGCATCTGACAACTTCACTCTCTCTCAATTTCTCATTTTTCCCAACCTTAAATAAACGTCTCCAGATTTTCATATCAGTTTGTGATTTGTTTTTAATAAAAACGAACCCTGGTGAAAATTTGTCAGTATTTGAGTGCAAATTTTGCCTAATAGAGAGGTTTTTTTGTTTTTGTTTTTACAATCAAGCAGTGTCTAAATTTTATGAACTAAATATATACATTACAAACCAATTGCCCATAATATAATGCCTTTCCTATGTTCCTTTCATTGATATATACATTTCTATGCACACCTTATCCTAGTATATTCGTTTGTGTACAAGTTAATTGGATGAAGAGTTGCATTGCAAAATTTGGAGAGCTTCGAATTCTGTGCTTCAGTTTGCATATTCTTTCAGAAAGTGTGGATTAGGGAGGTCTGCCTTTAAATGTAAAACTCAACTGAATTTCTCTCCCCATCCCTGCCCCCTCCCCCACCTTACTTGAGCATGCCCAGTGGCCATGAAAAGCTGATTGGCTGTTGGGAAGGTGGGGGCGGAGAGAGAAGACCAAGGAGAGGTGAATGGAATGGCATATCCTGGAAAGGGGCGCAGCTGGCAGGAATGCTGAATACAAGCACTCCACACTGCAACACTTTAGCTGCAGTACATAATACTTGGTTTTGACTTCTCCACTCTGAAAACCAAAAGAGGAGACTAAGGGGCGGTGATCATTTTTATCCGTTCACATTTCTGCCGAAAAACAATTGCAGCGATACTATCTAAAACATTCCAATGAGAAAATGATAAAAAGAAGCGTACCAATATAAATGGCACAACAATGGCACAACAATGCCATTTACTCAAACTAGGTCAGAGTATGCTGGAAAACACAGGAGAATTGATATGCGCACAGCCCAGAAGTTTGGGTAATTTTTTTAAAAAAGCATTTACTATTACCGGTAGTGACCTGTTTTGCAACTCCACACTTGAATAACTGAAACAATGCATCCAGATGCCACGGTCTCCTTATAACCCTCTGACAGCGAACACACTGTTTACCCTACCAATGAGGCGAATGGCTGAAAAGTCTGCAATCCAGCAGGTAAAGAGAGGGCAATTTTAGGTTGCCTTCATTAGCAGTCCCTGGGCTGTGACCTCCAGGGAGCTACACCCTCTGCAGAGAAGCAAATGCATTTAGCAATCGCTCTTTGCTGGAGGGTAAAAATAACCCTGGGGGGGAAACCAAAAAAACCCCTAAAACTGTGCGATCAGATCTGCTCCTCTCTGGGTCCCCTCCCTCCAAGCTTGTGCTGATAAGGCAGCTGCCTTGACCGCAAGTTTAAAAAGAGGCCCAAACAGCTCCCAGGGTAGCCAAACAGAGGGAGTGGTTCCTCTTCTCCACCAGGGTGACCCGAGGCAAAAGAGGACAGGGCTCCAGCACCTTTTAAGACTGTAAAACAAACTTGAGAAGACATCTGAAGGCAGCCCTGTATATATTTTTAAAATGTTTAATGCTTTCTTGTTTTTATATATGTTGGAAGCTGCCCAGAGTGGAGTGGCTGGGGCAACCCAGTCAGATGGATGGGGGGGGGGGAATAAATAATAAAAATATTACTATTACTACTGAATAGAACAGTGATGGGCAACCTTTTGAGCTTGGTGTGTCAAAATTCGCCCAAAAAACACAGCAGAACTTGGGTGGTGTGTCACTTCGAGAGAAAAAACCATAATTTTATAGCGATATTTATAGTTTAAATAACAAAAATGTATAATTGTAATATATAACTGTATTTAATAAACCAAAAACTAATTATTGAACCTAACCAAACCAAAAAACCCTTATTTATCACAAAGTGCCCAGAGTTGTTGAGCTTTTTTTGGGGGGGAGCTGCTGACCAAAGTTTTGGAGGTTTTATTTTGGGTGTGTGTGCAAAAGTTGCTTTGCTTTGGGGGGGGGGAGAGAACAGAAATAAATGACGAATAATACCTTCACTGGAACTAACACGCAGCACCGACATAGTCTGCCAAAGCGCCAGAAAAAACAGCACAGAAAGGGTTACAAACCAATCTCTGGCTACCAGCAACAACAACAACAAAAGATCCGGGTTTAACAAGCTGTAGCATGAGGAGGAGCGAGGAGGAGCGGGGGGGGGGGGGACAACAAGAACAGTGCGAATATGGGCTGATGGGGCAGCAGTGAGGGCTCTGCATGTCACGTCTGACACGCGTGTCATAGGTTCTCCATCACTGGAATAGAATGTCCCTATTTTCATCAGAGAAGAAGAAGAGAAGAGTTTGGATTTGATATCCTGCTTTATCACTACCCGAAGGAGTCTCAAAGCGGCTAACAATCTCCTTTCCCCTCCTCCCCCACAACAGACACCCTGTGAGGTGAGTGAGGCTGAGAGACCTCAAAGAAGTGTGACTAGCCCAAGGTCACCCAGCAGCTGCATGTGGAGGAGCGGAGACGCGAACCCGGTTCCACAGATTAGGAGTCTAGCGCTCTTAACCACTACACCACACTGTTGGTGGGTACGCGAGGGCCATCTAGCCCAACCCTCTGCAATGCAGGAACCTTTTGCCCAACGTGGGGCTGAAACCCACGACCCTGAGATCAAGAGTCTCATGCTCTACCACCTGAGCTAACCCAGTTGGGAACATGGAGCCTTGGCTGAAAAAGTCCTCTTCTTCCTCCCAGCAGGTGAAGCTGCTCTTTTGGGAGCAAATGGAAACAGCTGGCCCCTCTCTGGCTGGGAAACGCAGCATCTTCGACTCATGCAAAAGCTGCGAGCCTTGGGGTCGAGCGCTGAGTCACCGAAGGAGCCAAAAAACTGGAAGCCAAACAACAGATTCCAGCCAGATGGGTCATCTGCAACTCAACCTAACTGGGAGATGACGTGGTTTGCCCCCACCCTGGAGAAACATCCAGCACACCTGGGAAAAATGTGGGAAATGATGGAATCAATAAATATTTATTACTGAGTCCACAATATTTGGACGGAGAATGTAAGCATGGCTAAAGGCCAGCGGCGGGAGAGAGCTCTTGGCCGGCACGGCAGGCCTGTTTAATTTGATATCTGCTTGGAAAAGGAGAAGTGAAGCAAGGCAGGGAAGGAGTAGCCGGCGAGAAGCAGCCTTGTTGCCAAGACGAAGGACAGAAGCAGCGGCAGGAACTGGCTCTGTGTCCGTACTTTGGAAGTGAAGGGCCACCCCCAAGACTTTGCCAGTGGGCAATTCCATTTGAAAACGGCACGTTGTTTGCCTGATGAATGAGATTTATTATTGATTCAAAGGAATAATACAGGGTTTGCTAATCAGGCTCAAAGATGGAGCTGTTAACACCAATGGAAACAGCTAACATGAAAATGCAATGAAACCATTTTTTCCCAAATCTTATTTATTGATTTATTATTATTATTGATCAATCGTTCTTTCACCAAAAAAGACTTTACAAATTTTAACGTAAACCGTGCAATGCAATGGAACTAACTCAGCAGCACTTTACAGCCATGAATCAAGACCGTAGGGCGACTAAACAAAACGGTAGCTGCCAACTAGACCATGAAGGTCTTAATCTCAGGGTTGTGGGTTCGAGCCCCATGTTACGCAAAAGATTCTTGCAATGCACGGGGTTGGACTAGATGACCCTCGTGGTCCCTTCCAACAATTCTATGATTCTATGAACTGATCAGGATGAAAACAGTGTGGCCAATGTACGTCTTTAAAAGCAAGGTGGTCAGCAGGGATCAAGAAGAAAAAAGTTCCACAAGAAAGTCAGGATCAAGCCGCCGCTGCCGCCCTGATCACATCTGCAGAGTGGGCTGCTGTTAACTAAGGCTGCAGAGGAGCAGAGGCCAGCCGAAAGAGTGGAGCTGGCCACCCAGCTCGGATCTCGAGCGCTGCAGGCCTGATGTGGAGCAAAGCAAATACAGAAGCTTCTGTGCATCTGAGCTGCTTTAGTCAAAGCCCCGAAAGCAACGTGCGGCAAACGAAACCACATCTTCTGAAGTCTACCTGCTTTTCATGTGAAACTGCTCTTTAAACTGCACTTGGTTGATTTTGTTTGTCGAGTCGAGAGCAGATGGCTGCCCACGCAGTTCCAAGAGTTCAGTTACAAAGTCAAGAAGCCTGCTGGTTTTTTCTAAAGAAAAGGGGTGGGGGGAGAGATCAAAGCAGACAATCTCAAGATTGCAGCAAGGCCTGGGTCGAAAACGCCCAGCTCCATGTAGGGTAGCCATGGGGAACCTCAGGCCTGGGAGTCAAATGTGGCCGCTCAAGCCTTTCTATCTGTTCCTTGGGACTCTCATACCACACCTCCCCCCCCCCAACGCTGCTCCAGGGTACATGTGCAGACAGACACCAGCAACATGCCCCAACATTATTGGCATTAAGAGGGGCAGTGATTTTATCAAGGGCGGGAACCAACAGGACGCTCAAAACTCCATCAATAAAGATGAGAACTCTGAATGCATAAAACTAGCGGGTGAAGTCCATGCTTGCACTTCTATTGCACTTTTCTAGTGTTAACACAACCCTCCCCATGCACTCTGCAGTTGAGGCACGGTGGGATTTGAGAGCCACTATGGTGTAGCGGTTGGACTAGGACCAGGGAAAGACACGGGTTCGAATCCCCACTCGAGCAAGAATCTTGGGCTGGTCACTGCCTTCTCTAAGCCTAGCCTACCCCACAGGGTTGTTGTGGGGGGTGGGTGGGTGGATAACCACGTCGTACACCACAACGCCTGGCTACAAAGTTTTGGTTTAGTCACAGGAATGCCCATTCCAGTTCTATGGAATTCAGGGGCCCCAGGCACAAATGATGGGCTGGATGCAAGTGGCAGATCCTGTGTGGTCCATCCCACATGGGCAGATGCTGCGGGGGTGTGTGTGGCCATTCCAGCAGGTAAGACACAGCTTTGCTGTCTGTGCCTGCCTGGGTTGGGAGACCAAACACCATGGAACTCCCTGCCTATTGATACCCAGCAGGCACCTTAAACTGTACTCTTTTCTGCGCCTGCTAAGAACCTTCTTGTTTAGACAACCCTGCCGAAATGCTCAGAAAGTTGATGCGAATTTTAACCTGTTGTAGTATTTTAACATTTCATATGTTTTAAAGTATGGTTGCAAATTCTTCCTGGTTTTATCGTTTTATCTTTCCCCACATTTCTGAAACAGACCACTTTTCTTTAAAAGTTCTCATGAAAATTCACCAGCATTTTATCACGAATCTCTTCTGGTGTACACATTGTTTTGCACATTTTTTGTCTAATACATATGGACATCTTTGTAGAGCAATTTTCTTTTATATAATGCATTTTGTATGCTATTTTCACAAATGTGTGTCTTTTGGGGCACAACTTTCCCACAATATTTGCACTTTTGTACACATTACTTGCCTGGAGAACTGTACTGGAGAATTGGGGGAAGTGGGATTTCTTAAGGATGCCCATTTTGGTTCTCCTATTCACACTTGAAAAGTGCAAACTAAACATGGGATGAATCAAATTTTCCCCCATCCCTAGTGCCAGATACTACAGTGGTACCTCGACTTACGAACGACTTGACAACCGAATTTTTCGACTTATGAGTGGGGCAAATGGCCGCGCGCTTACAAATTTCTCGACATCCGAACGGAAACCACGGCAGTTTTAGATAGGGTTTTTTCAACTTACAAATTTTTCCATTTCCAATGCATTCCTATGGGAAATCGTGTTTCCAATGGCGCTTTTTCGACTTACGAATTTTTCGACCTACAAAGGTGCCTTCGGAACGGATTAAATCCGTAAGTCGAGGCACCACTAATAAAAAGCCTTGGTGGAGCTGAAATAAACAGAGGAGTTGGCTTTGAGGCACTCAATTTATCAAATCTCCTATTAGTTTCCCCCCAATTAGTTTATTTTCTAGGCCTCCTGGTAACAAAGGGAAGCAGAGTGCAGCAGCTGAGGTTGAAAATCTATCTGCATCGATCAAATACAGGAAATCTATTGATATATTACACACACAAAGCCACCAATATTGTAACTCTAAGCTGCCTATCTCCAAGCGTGAAATTATTCCCTTAATGCTGGGCTGCAGAAATGCTTTGAGATTCCAATTTCAAACAAAACACAGATAAGGGGATAGTTTATACTGGGTCTCCCGTTAGGAGGAATTAGAAAGGAAACTCAGAAGAAGAAAACTTTGGCACACCTCTACCATAAACATCAATCTAAGGTGGGGTGACACCTCTCTCTCTCTCTCTCTCTCTCTCTCTCTCTCTCTCTCTCTCTCTCTCTCTCTCAGTGTAATACCCCTCCCCAACTCCTGCTGCTTTTAAACTCAACCAGGATGCTCGAGTTTGAACCAAAGAAGTAAGGGAAAGCTTTTGAGTCCTTTCTGCTGATTCCTCTCCCTCTCCAACATTTCCCACTTGAAATCACCTCCTGCAGCTGCCTTTTAATCCGGGTATCTTTTCCTCACTTGGGAAAAATAAGCTTAGAGTGGGGGCAATTTTTAGCTGAGAATTGTCAGGAGGGGTGCAATAATCTGCCTTTTCCAGGTCATTTTAGGTGTCAGCCTTCCCCAACCTGGTTCCCTCCAGGTGTTTTGGCCAATGGTCAGGCATTATGGGGATTATAATTTAAAACATTTTAGGGACAGGTAGGGCCCAGATTGGGAAAGATTGCTGTGTCCTCCTTTAACCCACCATGACAAACAGCAGTGCTCCGCAAAGGTATTTCTTCTGCTACCTAATATTTTTTCCATGGGGCGAGGGAGGGCCCTTTTGCATACAGAAGAGATGCTCTACCACTGAGACACAGCCCTAGAAACTGAGATATGAAAGCTAGGAACTAAATGGCACCTTAAACGTGGGCGTAACAACGGAATGTTTAATAAAAAAATCCTTCAGTAGCACCTTAAAGACCAACTAAGTTTTTATTTTGGTATGAGCTTTCGTGTGCATGCACACTTCTTCAGATACACTGAAATAGGAGTCCCCAGGTGCTTATGTAGAGAATGGAACGGAATGTTTAGACACATTTTTTTAATAACAAGAATACAAAGCTGAGAATGAATGAACTTCAGCTAAAATCTTATATACGTTTTTCACATGGTCTAGTCCTCATCTGAAGGCTGCAAAAAACAAAGCCATGCTTCGCCTGCCCGCCCCCCCTAATATCCTTAAGAGGGTCTCTTCTCCAGTCTTCAGAGAGTGGCTGGAAGTGAGGAGGCAGAAAAAGGTCCTCCTTTCCTTCCACTCTGCAGTTTTAAATTGCAATCAGGTGCAGTACTGAGCCCAGAGCTTAGAAACTGCTCCCGCCTCCCGCCAATGAAATTCCTTGTCGCAAAACACACCTAGAACAATGGGAGTTTCAAACGCTGCACGGCCTCTCCCTTAAGACAGGGGAAAGGGTTAAACAGCTCCCTGCTCTCTGCAACTCCTCTGCTCAAGTTAGCAGCTTTTGGTCGAAAGCAAAACTCTCTGGGGGAAGAAAACTCTCTGGGGGAAGATGTTCATGACTGCATGTCACACCTGGTTGCGGCCTGAGATAAACAGAGCAACAAAACAGTCAATGCCCCCCACCCACCCACCAATGCTCCTTCCACACCTGAAGAAAGATAAGCTTTTGTGTAGATTCTAGTCTCTTTTTTTCTGGGTGAATTTTTTTAAATTAAACTTTAAAATCTTTACAGGTAAATTCCAGCTTTTAAGCTTGTTATACATTTCTCTTTAAACTCCCCACCTTTCCTTCCATGCTGTTCTTCATCTCATGCCATCTACATACTGCATTCTAATAAGCATTCCACCAAAGACACATTCTTCTAATTCAAATATTATCATTTTTCTTCTGCTTCTCATGCTTCAGACCCTGTTTGCGAATTAACCTGATGATGTCCCCCCCCCCCCCGGTATTCTTTTTCACACTGCTCCCTCTTTTGCACAACAGCCCATGCAGGGAAACCCGCTAAGTTCCTTCGCTGCCTGCCTTTCCTCTACTTATTTTACTAAGGTTTATAGCATAATTTTAATCATCTCTCTCTATCTCTATCTCTATCTCCCCCCCCCTCTCTCTCTCTCTGTGTGTGTGTGTGTGTGTGTGTGTGTGTATGGATCACCAGAATATGTTCCAAGTGATTTACCTGCACAGCTATTTGCAAGGTGGGAATGAATAAATGTCAGAACAAAAAAATTTGAGGGTTGGGTGGACTTCACATCAAGCCCCAACAATCCATTGTCAAGTGCTTACAGAGAAATGCAAACAGATTGCAGAGCATCTGCTTGGAATGCAGAAGGTCCTGGGTTCAATCCCTGGCATCTCCAGGTAAGGCTGGAACCCTGGAGAGTTGCCGCCATTCAGTGTAGGCAATACAGAGCCAGATGGAGCAGCAGCCTGATTCAGGAGAAGGCAGATTCCTAATGTTCTGCCTACAGCATGGGGGAGGTAAGTTCCCCACCCATGGCCTAACCTTTTTGCCAGCAAACATCTTTCTCTGGTACTGCAGGGGGTGGGGAGCCAGGTAGGACTCAGTTCTACTTCTTAGCATACCCTCCAACATTTCTCTGATGAAAATAGGGGAGTCCTGTTCCATAATAATAATAATAATAATAATAATAATTTTATTATTTATGCCCCACCCATTTGACTGGGTTGCCCCAGCCATCCTGGGCTGCTTCCAAGATATATAAAAACATAATAAAACATTACACATTAAACAACTTTCCTTTATAAGGCTGCCTTCAGATGTCTTCTAAAGGTTGTATCTCCTTGGCTCGGGAGTCGTCCTACCAAAGCCTCCAACATTTCTCTGATGAAAATAAGGACATCCTAAGGAAAAGTGGGACATTCTGGGATCAAATCAGAAACCTGGACAGCTTCTGTAAATCTGGGGCTGTCACTGAGAAATAGGAACACTTGGAGGGTCTGTTTTAGGAATATATCCTACGTCAAGCATCCTCAAACTGCGGCCCTCCAGATGTTTTGGCCTACAACTCCCAAGATCCCTAAGCTAAGAGGACCAGTGGTCAGGGATGATGGGAATTGTAGTCCAAAACCTCTGGAGGGCCGAAGTTTGGGGATGCCTGTCCTAAGTCCTGTTCATATTTAATAGAGGCCAACTGTTTGCCTTTGGAAAGGACCTCTTTTGGGCTGCATGGTTTGAACCTGCACTGATGCCTGGAGATGGATGAAGTTTGTAGAGGTGGGCAACCCAGGATGCTTGAGGAATACCAAGCCTAAAGCCTTGGTCCATCAGGACTTCTACCTTTCCATGCCTTGCCTGGATGACGGGGATTTCATCAGGAGCCTTTTGGAGGCAAAGACCTGTCACTATGTTTCCCCAGCTTGGCTGTTGCCTGCAGAACATCATCAGTCCTGAAACCCATTATGGGATTCTTTCAGAAGTGAATGGTGGGGAGGGAATAAACTGGATGATTTAACAGTCTGGTCCTCCTCCTTGGCTTCTAACATGGCTTCATCTACCAAGACAGAAGCCGCTCGAATGAGTGTCCTCACTAGGAGATCGTTTTTTGGTTTCTGTCATTTTTTGCTGCCAAAGTTTGAACTTTGCCTCAACTTTAAAATGCCCACAGTCTT
Organism: Zootoca vivipara; assembly: GCF_963506605.1. Taxonomy (NCBI): domain Eukaryota; kingdom Metazoa; phylum Chordata; class Lepidosauria; order Squamata; family Lacertidae; genus Zootoca; species Zootoca vivipara. Next base: position 17,365,895 of record NC_083290.1, read on the forward strand.
CCAAAGGCACAGGAAGAATCAGATTTAGGCTTTAATGGGCTTGTTAACATGCTGGAGAGAAGAGGGGTCCCTTCTGCATGAATGGGGGTGGGGGGAGGAAATTCTCTCTTCCAATTCACAAAGTCCTCAATTCCCAGCCGTAGCTGCACATGCAACCGGTTTACTGCAGCTCCGCCATCTACAAATAGGTTAGGCAGCTCATGACTGCCGCGAGAAGTTAAAGTTTAAACGGAGAGGCCTGGCTTGGTCTGAAAGACAAAACAAGCTCCCTCAGGCTCAGCCGCCCCTTTCAAGGAACCCGTCTTCTGTGTCGGCTCATTTGAGTGCATCTGGGAGAGCTAGCATCACCTGGAGCAATCTAGGCCCAGGAATCCCTGTTAAAACGTCTCTTTGCTGGGAGCAATTCTACAAAGGAAGGCGTTGCCAGTTTGAAAAAGCCTTGATTCCCAGATCTCTATACAGCTGCTCCTCTGGCACCAGTGGGGAGTTTGCCATTTCATTGCTACCTAATGGTTTTCCGGTCCTCTAGTTTAGAACGTGGTCTGGATCATTACAAATAAGGAGCAATCCTTTAAGAACAACAGAACCACAGGTGGGGAATGTGGCCCCCAGAACCTCTTTCTCTGGTCATTGGATCTCTCCAGTGGGGCCACCCCCTCACAGGCCCTGCTTCATACCCTTGAGGTTTTTTTTTGGCCTGCCTAGAATGTGTCCTTGAACTCTGCCCATGCCTCTTGCCTGTCCTGATGCAGGATAGAGAGAGAGATGTGTGATTGCATGTGTAGAAACTAGCCTCCTGCATATAAAGGCAGCATCTACATCAGTTGCTCCACCCACTTTTGTCTGTGACCCCGCCCACTGCTGACATGTGGCCCTTGGAAGGTTGCCAAGAAGAGAATGTGGCCCTTGAGTTAAAAAATAACCACCCCCACCCTTGAACTAAGCCTGTAAGTTCTAAACTGACCCAGTGCCAACAAGAGCGATCCTGACTGCCCATTACTAAGCAGGGGGCTTGTTTCCTAAAGCCTGGCAGAACAGAAATGGTACCAAGCTGCTGGGCTCCCACTTGTCCCCCAAAGCAGGCCAGTGTCTGTGCCAAACAAGCCTCCTGGAAGAGTTCATTCCACAGGACAGAAAGGCTGGCAAAAGATGGTGCCTGGAATAGGACCTTACCAGAAGATTTCTACATACTGAGCAGTGTTAGAAACTCAGATAATCTAATTTGCAAATGGCACCTTGAACATAGGCTGCAGTTGCCACAATGGAATGTCTAGGCATTGTCCCCCCATGGGATATTATTATTATTATTATTATTATTATTATTATTATTATTATTATTATTTCCATTTCAATACAGCTTCATAGTTTAAAGACCAAATCTCAAAGTGGTTTACAACATGTTAAAACACCAAACAAAACAAGCCAGAATAAATCTAATTCAAACTTCAAGGGAAATATTTCAGATCCTTCTCTAAGTGACATTTTGCTTTCCCCAGACACCAACCTGACTTCCAGAGATCTCCATGTGGTTGCAATTGGACCCACGCCAGTCACAAAAGACACCTGGCACCTGGCTAATTTTGAACACTGGTATGGAGTGGGGTGGGAGGGGTGCAAACAGGAGGCCACACTCCCCGAGACCATTCTGAGCCATTCTGGTGGCCTTCCAGAGGTTATTGGGTTTCAGCTCCCTACATTCCTGGCCACTGGCCATACTTGTTGAGGTTGGTGGGAGTTGGGGTCCAGTAACATCTTGGGAGCCACAGGCTCCCCATACCTGAGTCAGTGTCTCCTCCAAGGAACCAGCATTCTGAAGAGGACTAGTAACTTTGCCGGCACACTTGTTGATGTGAGTTGTATCTGGAGAAGGACCAAAGTCCCAGGATGCTCCAAAATGACTCCCACATCTGTGGGACGGGGCACTAGGAGCCCTCCTCCAGAGGATGTTGGGCTCTGGTTCTCATCAGCCCTGACCCACAGGGCCAGAGGCCAAGGGAAGGTGAGAGCTGTAGTCCAGCAACCTTGGAGGGCTACAGGTTGCTCAACCCTGATGCAAAGAGACAACTCCTGCCGAGAGAGATTCGTGCTCCATACGCACTAGTCTGTGCTAGTGCGCTATCCCTGAACTCATTAATCAAATTGTAAGCCCTAAAGCCATGCTCACCTGGCGTGGCTCCTGGTCTCATGATGTTGCTTGAAGAATCCCTAGGAAAGGATGGATGCTTCCATGTGCACCATAAGGACTGCCTACAATATGGATTGTTCCCAGTATGGGATCTCATCCCTGGATGTGTAGAAGCTAAGCAGAGTCTGAAGCCTGGGATACAGGAGTAGCATGGGGACTGGGAGCATGAACACAGTTGAACTGCAGGGCAGCCCCTGTGTAGGCTGTCCACAATACGTTATTTGCATTTTGTTCTTTTCTATTGTATTATTATTAACATTTGTATCTCACCTTTCCTTCAAGAAGCTCAGGGTGGCTTATAGAGTCCTGTTCCTTCCCATTTTATCCTCACAGAAACCCTGCAAAGTAGGGCTTTTTGGCTGAATGGGGATTTGAGCTTCATGGCTGAATGGGGATTTGAATCCTGGTCTCTCAGGTCCAATGCTCTAACCACTGCACCACACTGCTTCTTATTAAGTTTGTGCCTCACCCTTTCAACCAAGGCTTATTGCAAACAGCGAGGATTGAACCATGGAGAGGGAGCCAGTCATAAAGTCAAGAGTGATTCAGATCAGCAAATGGCCCCTTGAAAACAAGAGTAAAAGAGTCAGTCTCAAAGGTGTAGAAATAAAAAGAAATGCTTTTATTGAAAGAAAGAAGTTTGCATACCAGCTCAGCACAACTCATGACCCCTCGAGAGAAATGCAGTTTCTAAATCACATATCAGGGTGGACTGGTGCTCGGAAATCTCTCCCCATTTTTGTATTCACAGGTGGGTAGAAAAAAATAAGAGGTTTATTGAGCCTTGGCTGTGCCAACATACACACAGATGGTTTGCCTTCAGCTTTGTGGGTGGGGCTACCATATGCAGATGAGCTTGCTTAGACATGGATTTCCATTGTACCAGAGCCACAACTAAGAAGACCCTGCTATGCCCCTGACCGGTGACCATAGTAACAGATTTAAAGGTAAAGGTAAAGGGCCCCTGACCATCAGGTCCAGTCGTGTCCGACTCTGGGGTTGCGGCGCTCATCTTGCTCTATAGGCCGAGGGAGCCGGCGTTTGTCCGCAGACAGCTTCCGGGTCATGTGGCCAGCATGACAAAGCTGCTTCTGGCGAACCAGAGCAGTGCACGGAAACGCCATTTACCTTCCCGCCGGAGTGGTCCCTATTTATCTACTTGCACTTTGATGTGCTTTCGAACTGCTAGGTGGGCAGGAGCTGGGACCGAGCAACAGGAGCTCACCCCGTTGCAGGGATTCAAACCGCCGACCTTCTGATCAGCAAGCTCTAGACTCTGTGGTTTAACCCACAGCGCCACCTGGGTCCCAGTAACAGATTTAACCACACCTAAAAGGTACTTTCCTGAGAGTACTTGCCTGGAGAGAGCTGCCATTCCCTGAAATATGCTGTACAAAATCATAAGGAACACAGGAAACTTTCTTAAACGTTCAGGCAATGCGAGCGGCTATTGACACAGATTCATACATTTCCATATGAATAAGTACCAAACTCTCATAAAATTGTAAAGGTGGATGGAACACCATCTAGTCCAACCCCCTGCAATGCAAGAGCCCGATTTTAAACTGAGCAAGACCACATTGAGGATTTAGTTGCATTCTGCTCCACGGTTTTAGACCAAAATGGACCTCTGGTGTGACGAGAACACAAGCAAGGTCCTGCTTGGTCAGAGCAAAGGTCCACCTAGACTGCCATCCCCACTTCCACCAGCCAGGTGCCCATGGGGAAGCCCACAAGCAGCAGCTGAGGGCAGTGGGCCACCCCTGCTGTTGCTTCACTACCGTTTCAATTGAAATAGGTGCATCTGAACACACAACTATCATCACTAATAGCCGCTGGTAGACTTGTCCTCTGTGAATCTGGCAAATCCTCTTTTAACCAGGAGCCATCACCAGCTTGATGTAATTCAGGCCTTTGAACAGCCTCTTGCTTGATCACCTATGGTGAGTAGGACTCCTCTCCAGGTGAACAGGAAGCTTTTGAAACTGAAATAATGTTGTGGGGAGGGTTCTCTCTCCCCTGCTACATCTTTCTCAGGAGGCTGCTGTGCCATAAATGACGAACACAGATAAGTACAGGGAAGCAAAGTAGTGGGAAAGCAAGCTAGCCACAATTATTGTGGACTAGCAGCTTTTGTTTAGAAGATTTGGTTTAATAGTTGCTTAGCACTGATGCGGTGCTTTAGCGTTCTCAAAGCCCTTCACACACATTGTCTCAGTTATCCTCCCCAAGGATGATACATTATCTCAGTTATCCTTACGACAACCCTGAAAGGTAGGGCTGGGACTGAGAGGAGAGAGCGCCTAGTAAGTTTAAGGCAGGATTTGAACGGAGGTCTTCATGTCGTCATTCAGTTGTTCAGCTCAACACACCCAATACCCTGGTAACTCACCCAAGGCATTATAGTGTGGATGAAAAGCATTCAGAAATTTGGGTAGTGAGGATTCTGCTTTGACAAAATCTGGAGTCACTGATCCTTCTTCATGAATGGAAAATTCTGCTATTCCCCATTCAGAAATGAAGCAAAAACAAACCAACAAACCAACAAACAAAACGAAAACACCCTCTTACAATGAAAGATGATACTTTTTCCTTTCTTTCTTTTAGGCAGTGTGACCTTTTTGCAAACTGATAGGATGAATTTCTATACATAAGTTTAGGATTCAGCAGGCTGGGCTGGATTTTGGTTGCCAGCTGTCACCTTCCCGTTCACCAGGTGTTTCCACCAGCCGAAACCTGGGCCTGCTTTTCCCAGAAACTCAGGAACAAGGCTCAGAAATGGTTGGGGGAAAGCAAGAAGTTTAACATCCGTAAATACAGATGCCAGGAGTGTACAGATGTGGAGGGTTAGCCAAGAGGAGGGTCCAGCTGTGGGTGATCATCAGACTGAGCTTAACCCTTTCCCCACGTTGCAGATACAGTTTTGCTACCCGCGCAAAAGAGCATCTCGGCCACATATAAGAACCCAGCGGCTGCATTGTTAGACTCTAGAGCAGGCTGTCGAGTCATACCAGGTTACTTAGCAAGCCTTTGCATTTTGCATCCAAGACTGGGCCTAAGTGTTAACCGCAAACAAGAAGAGCTAAAATTATTGATGGTCACACAGTAACTTAGCAACTAGGGCTGAAACCATCTCTCCAGATAACATCGGACGCTCCTTCCCCTGTCCTTCCATCAGACAATTTCCCCAGCATCTCTTGTAGCACAGATCGCATCAACCTGCTGTCCTCCAGGTGCTGCTGAACTACAATTCTCACCATGGCTGTAGGACACAAGAGCTGATAGGATGTTGGTTGTGCTGACCCCTGGGGCTGATGACGGGATTTGTAGTCCAGCAGCAACTGCAGGGCTCCAGGTTGGCAGAGGATGGTTTAACATAGTGATATATAAGTCACTGAGATGTCACTAGAATTTAAAATACAGCATTTTGTTTAAAAAATGGGTTTGGAGGATGCAGAACTGATGTTAGCAGATTATCAAAAGGCAAAACCATCCAAATCAAGGTGGTTTTCGTCTGTTTTTTGGTAATCTACAACTGATGAATTTATAAAACCAAAGGAACGAAACTCTAAATTTCTAGATGGGGGAAAATGTGTTTGTGTGTGTTTAAGGGTATTATTTTTTAAAAAGAGTATTTTTTAAAAAAAAGAAGTCACAAAAGGGACCACCATTTTATTTTCTCTCATCAAGAGATTATGGGTTGTTTTTGTCTTTGGCGTCCATATATTTATGGATTACATTCCAACCCTGCTTCAGGCCACGGTCCTAAGTGCACTTTACCTGGGAGTACTGGTAAGTCCTATGGAACTCAGTGGGACTTATGTTTGAGCAGGCTTGCACAGGCTTGCACTGTCAGTGCGATTCCTGTGTAAAGAGGGGTTTGAACCTAGGTTAGCCCCATCTGAGTTTTACGCCCTGTCAATTTGCACTGCCCTTTTCCTCCAGCAGAACCCCCAGAAGGATGAGTTAAAAGAAAGCAGCATTTTAAAAATAAGAAGAAGAAGAAAAATCAACCCTCTCCAAAACCTGGATTCTTAATTTAAAGAGCTAGGAGAATGAAAGAAAGCCTTCCCTCTGATATGGGATTAGAATGCCTTATTTTTGCCCACTTTCCCCTAACGTCCACCCCCCCCCTTGCCATCTCCAGCTGATCATACAAGGGAGGTAGGAGAATGTGCTACTTTCAGCAAATCTCACTTGTAAAAATGGTGTGTGATTCGTGCGCTGGTGGGAAGGGAAGGGACATTTCAGCCCACACAGGCGCTCCGAGCCAGACCTATTAGCTCTCCTGGAGTACAGTACAGCCGCGCTCAAAACACATACAGAGAGAGAGGGAGGGAAAGGCGGAAGAGAGAGAAAAAGACAGAGGGAGGAGGGAGAGATAGGAGAAGAGTCAATTACACCCAAAGGGAGGAAAAAACGCTTCCCTGGAGCTTCCAGGCAAGGGCTCCCGGACTGTGGTCCAACTGTCAGGAAGATGCTCCTGCCATACCCCTATAAACAGCCGGAAAGTCGGCCAGACCTCTCTCTCGGCTTGAGATGGGATGCCAAACCACTCGCTTACACCATACAGCGTCCCCACGAATCCACACAACTACCGGACTCCAATTCAGGGGGAGAAAAAGAAACACCGGGAGATGGGACCCCGGGCATAAACCAGACGGTCTAGGGGTGGAAGAAAGCCGGTGGGATCGGAGAGGAAGGGGTGGGGGTGTCCCAGAAGAGGCGTCGCCAAAGACCGTGGAAACAGGATAGCCCACCCCAGGAAGGCGCAGTTACCGAGGAGCGAAACTGAGCGCAGCCGTCGCCCGCCCGGGGACCCTTCGTCCCTGACCTGGGGACAGCGGGGCCGGCCAGGCGCGTCCCGGCCAGTAGCCCCGCGCGTCGTCGGGGCACGCGAAGGACCGAGAACGCGGCGCAGCGGCCCACTTACCCGGCGAAGGGAACATCTCGGCGTCGACCTTCTCGGTCTTGATGATGGTCAGGGTGGGCTTGAGGTCCACGGCCGCCTTCATGGTCCACGAGGGGGAGGGGGACCTTCTGGGTCGGATCCTTCGGCCCCTCTGGCCGGGAAAGCGGCCCGCGCCCCCGAAGTTGGAGACTCCGAGCTGCGCCCTCCGAGTTTGCCGCCGTGCGCTCCGCGCCCGCTTCTCCGCCTGCGGGGCAGCCCGACGGGCTCCGACCGTAGCGCGCTCGCTTGCTCGCTCTGGCGCTGCCTTCCGCCTTCCCGTGCCTCGTCTCCGGGGCGTTCCTGCTCCGGCCAGCCCCGCCGCTGCCTCCTGCCTGCCCGTGGGTTTCTCTCCCAGCCCAGGAGCGGCTGTAGGCGCGGAGCTCTCTGGGCTGCCGCCGACGGGAGGAGGGAGCAGGGGCCGGGCTCCGCTCCGTGACAGCGGCCGGGGTGGGACCCGCCTGCCTCCGCCCCTTCGCCGCCGCCCAGACCCTCCGCGAAGCGCCTTTGCCTCTGGACCGCGCTCTGGAAAGGGGCTCCCCCCCTCTCCCCTTTACTCCGCATTAGTTAATCCGGAGTAAGGCTCCCCTCAGGACCAGAGCTGTAATCAGGCACTGAAAGAGGAAGGCGGGAAGGCGGATGGGACTTCACGCTTTACTTAGTCCCTTGGGAGCAAAAGAAAAGGGTCTTGCTTTCTTCTTCATCATCAAAGAGTCATGGGATTGTAGATTGGGGGGGGCTCAAGGGTCATCTAGTCCAACTCCTGCAATGCAGAAATCACAGCTAAAGGATCCCCGACAGGTGGCCATCCTGCCTCTGCTTAAAACCTTCCCGTAAAGGAGAGTCCACCACATTCCGAGGAAATTCATCATCATTGGCATCGCCAAACCACTTAATATGCCAAATCCCTAAGCAGTTTATATAACACACAGTAAGATAAGGGAAAGGAAAAGCTCTATGTGACATTTAGAACCAAAAACACAAAGAAATACATCAGTAAAAGCAGAGGCGCCATCAATAAAATATTAAGTTAAATATCAATAACAATAAAGCAGTGTGATGGATCTCATGAACCCAGGACTGCTTGCTTAAGTAGAGGGGTCTTTAGGAAGCCCTTCATGCAGCTTGAACAGCACATGAGCCCCTGTTTTTTTATGAATACCACACGGTCTATAAAGAGGAAAAGAACTCAGCCTCAGCCTCTTCATAAAGTGGGAGGTGGTGTTTCTGCAGGGGATGAGTTTCCTCTCTCTCTCTTGCACACACATAACTGATTTTTTTAAATAAAAAAGTCTTACTAGTTTAATACAACACAGAGAGACACATACATACAGTGGTGCCATCGAAGTAGGAATTTGGGGCAGGTTGCTGGGAACTGTATCTCTGTTAGGGGGAAACTACAGTTCCCTAGGATTGTCTGGAGGGGAAAAGAGTGTTTTCAGTCCTTGGGGGTTTAAGGCAGGCCCCCTTAATGCCCCCTTTTCATGATTTCCTTTGCCACTAGGGTGACCAGCAATGCTACGGAAGGACGATTCTCCCTCTCTATCCATTAATCATGATGAATCACAATAACTCACATTTACAGAGTGTCCAAAGCTCTTCCCATCCATTATAGCTGTACAGTTTGATACATTTTTATGGACTGAGTGTGACTTGAGAGGGCATGCATTTGATTGTGAGGACAGAGCAAGAGGTCAGGTATTACAGATCTTACACATCTACTTTCCTAGGGATGGGAGGGGGATGCTACCTAGAATCATAGAATCATAGAGTTGGAAGAGACCACAAGGGCCATCCAGTCCAAACCCCTGACAAGCAGGAAACACCATCACAGCATTTCTGACATATGGCCGTCAAGCCTCCGCTTAAAAACCTCCAAAGAAGGAGACTCCGCCACACTCCTTGGCAGCAAATTCCACTGCCGAACAGCTCTTACTGTCAGGAAGTTCTTCCTAATGTTTAGGTGGAATCTTCTTTCTTGTAGTTTGAATCCATTGCTCCGTGTCTGCTTCTCTGGAGCAGCAGAAAAGAACATTTCTCCCTCTTCTATATGACATCCTTTTATATATTTTAGCATGGCTATCATATCACCCCTTAACCTTCTCTTCTCCAGGCTTAACATACCCAGCTCCCTAAGCCGTACCTCATAAGGCATCGTTTCCAGGCCTCTGACCATTTTGGTTGCCCTCCTCTGGACACGTTCCAGCTTGTCAGTATCCTGAACTGGACACTGTACTCCAGGTGAGGTCTGACCAGAGCAGAATACAGTGGTACTATTACTTCCCTTGATCTAGATGCTATACTCCTATTGATGCAACCCAGAATTGCATTGGCTTTTTTAGCTGCTGCAATAACTGGAGGAGGGATGAGGGAACCTGGGAGGCCCCCTCCAGATGTTGCTGGACTACAACTCCCATCACTCCCAGCCAGCATAGCCAATGGTCAAGGCTGATGGGAGGAGTTGGAGCCCAGCCATACATGAGTGGACACAGGCTCCACAGTCCCGCATTACAGAATGTGAAAGGAAATTTGACTGGCTGAGAGAGCAAGTGGCGCAATGCAGGGGTGGGAGACCTTTGCACATGCTCTGCTTATCAATATCCAGCTTAATAGACTAGGGTGCCCAGAACTGGACCCAGGTTCAAATTAGTTCTCCGGAGTGGGTGTGGATTGGAAGGATGCTGCTGAGCAAGTTAATATGGTTTGGTGTCTGATGCTGCCCTTCTTTTGTGACCATCTTATTCTGAGTCACAACCTTGAAAAAGCTCCCAAACTCTCCCAAGAAAAAGCCCAAACTCTCCCACACTTGTAACAGAGGATGAAAGACATTTTGAATATGGGCAATATGGAGAATCTTGCTTACAGAAGATGGGTTGCCATGGAGAAGTCCAGTTCCACGGGGCAAACATCTCGGGGTGTATACTACCAAATTAGCTCCTGGGTGCAGGAACATGAAAAGAGTCCTGCTGGATCAAACCAAAGGTCCATCCATTCCTGCATCTTTCCTTCAGTGGCCAACCAGATGCCGCTGGGAGACATCCCCCTCCCCAAGCAGGGCTTGAAGGAAACAGCCCACTCTGGATGAACCAGAGTGGATGGGGTACAAATAATAAAAATGTTGTTGTTGTTGTTGTTGTTGTTGTTGTTGTTGTTGTTGTTGTTGTTGTTGTTGTTGTTGTAGTATACCCAGAGCCAGATTGCCCTTGATCCTGGAGGTAGCAAGCAGCCATGGATAGCTTTATCCTCCAACAATTTGTCTAACAATTTAGAGCCTTCTAAGTTTGGTGGGTTTTCCCAGTAGTGATGTATGGAAGTGAGAGCTGGACCATAAAGAAGGCTGATCGCCGAAGAATTGATGCCTTTGAATTATGGTGCTGGAGGAGACTCTTGAGAGTCCCATGGACTGCAAGAAGATCAAACCTCTCCATTCTGAAGGAAATCAGCCCTGAGTGCTCACTGGAAGGACAGATCGTGAAGCTGAGGCTCCAATACTTTGGCCACCTCATGAGAAGAGAAGAATCCTTGGGAAAGACCCTGATGTTGGGAAAGATTGAGGGCACTAGGAGAAGGGGACGACAGAGGACGAGATGGTTGGACAGTGTTCTGGAAGCTACGAACATGAGTTTGACCAAACTGCGGGAGGCAGTGGAAGACAGGAGTGCCTGGCGTGCTCTGGTCCATGGGGTCACGAAGAGTCGGACACGACTAAACGACTAAACAACAACAACAAGTTTGGTGGGCATCCAAACCTGAATTCCATAGTTCAACTCTGCCCTGTGCGAAGGAATTAGCGGTAACTGCCTACCCCTCAGCATCACCAGATGAAGTGCTAACACTTTTTCTCCATCTCCATCATTCTGTAAACCTTGACCATTCCTCTTCACCTTTCCCTCCCCAGCTAAAAAGCCTCAAACACTGTCACCTTTCCTTGTAAAGGAGCTTTCCAGCTCTTCGATACCTTTTTTTTTTTTTGGACATGTGACGATCAAAACTGTACATTGGTGGCATTTTACACATACAAGGCCGCAACCCCCCTGCCTGTAATACTTTCAGTTTAGTTAAAATGTAGTTAAAATGTTGAAGGTGGAAGAGGTTTTGTTTTGTACATGAAAAGGCGGACACCGCTATTTTCTGTTTGTACAACCTCTTTGTTTTATATTCACAGGGTTGGTTTTTTAAAAAGAAGAAGAAGAAGAAAGAACAGAGGAGGGCTTTTAGTAACAACAAATGTGTTTTCTGAAAACAAGGTGACATTGATGAGACACAGCCTGGAGGAATCCACAGTGGGTCCACCTTTCAGAAAATTAAGCATGTGTGAAGTTGCAATCAGTGAGAAGTAAAAAAAAAAGGGGGGGGGACTAAGACCCAAAAGTGCTGACTGCTTATTTCCCCCACCAATTTCACCTGAAACCAAGGATCCTTCCTTTGCAAGGCGGGGTTGGAACCTCTCCTGCCACAAAATATGCTGAGATCTCTATCACTCCAGGAGCTCTCGAACCTAAATGAAGGTCTGGGGGGGAAGGGCGTCTTGGTTTGCACATAAAGTATTTTATTGCAACTTCTGTAGCAAAAACACCCGACCACAAACGGCAGAGCACAGATAGGCGTGTATGACTCACAAAAGTCCATTTACCGGTATATACATATACATATATATATCTATAAGGTTTTTTTATTACAAAAAGAAGAATACAAACGTCATTAGCAACCTGCTTCTTGTGGTTCTTTCTGTGAGAAAACCCAACAGTCTTAGTTGCGTGCTGAGTGACTGCAATGTATTTCTTGAGATGTGCTTGGTTCACACACAGACACATCCATACTGACTTGCTGCATCAAGTGGTGAGTCACTCATGTGAACAAGTCAACCCAGATATAGCAGGCAGCCTTTTTGTATTGCCCGTTGCCAGCTAAAATGCTGGGCTTTTCGATGGATCGGTTTATATGCTCAGCTGCAGGGATCAAATGCATAACGTTGGTTTGCAGAGAAATAGTGGGGTTTACCAAACCTGGGTCTCCATCCATTTTGGGGGTTTTTTTGGACTACAACTCCCATCATCCCTAGCTAGCAAGACCAGTAGTAAGGGGTGATGGGAGTTGTAGTCCAAAAACACCAGGTGGAGAACTAAGGTTGGGAAGCACTGCGGTGCATATGTGTGATGTGCAGGAAAGGTGTTACGTCTTCTCCAGACCCCAATCCAAATTTCATGATCATCCACCATCGTTGTGTGAAATCCTACAGCCCAGAAGGTATCAAATGTATATAAGGGGACAGAAACCCCCAAATGTCACAGAACCTCCCCATGTTTTCATCATGGGTCATGTGGGGAATGAGTGAGCACTATCTTTCAAGAATGCTTGCTGCAAAGGGAGGTGGGGACCTTACCCAGCCTGGGGCTGCAGTTTCTTGTGGGTCAGCCTGCTGGGGCTCATGCTTCTGGAATGAGAAGTGCTGTGTCCTGTTATGTCGATCATTACTATCAAATCTTCCAGCAAAAGGTACATGGATTTCCCTTGGGGACTGCTCCTTTCTCCTGGAAGTCCCTATACCTTCTCAATCATTTGCTTCCAGAACTACTAAGTGTGGCTGTATTTGCCTTACTATGTGGTACATTGGTTGCTAGGCATGCAAATAGGTCTGACATGTGGGTGGGGATTGGTCTAATATTGGTTAATGATACAAAGGCTCTGGCAGTTCCCTGTGGCAGGAGAAAGCAGTCCTATTCTGCTCTATAGGGACATTTAGGGGGCTGCCCCCAGCTGAAAGGTTTCAGTTTTTCCACGTCTCTTTTGCCATATATTTTTATATATGCAGTAATAAAACATCAGGGGAAGAAAGTAAGCAGAGGAACTCATGAATGAGTGGAACATCACGACAGGAGAAGATTCGCTGCAAGTCCATCTTGAGATGAATCATTGCAAAGGGAGGGAATTTGGGCAAGGTTGCCAACTGCCTTAACCAGGCCCTGCTCCCATGATTCTAATGGCAGCTCAAACTGCAGGCCTGCCTCCTTGCCGTGACAAACATCACCTCCTGTTTCCTGTAGACTGAACTTGATGGCTGAGGTGCTCCAGAGAACGGCAGGGCAGCGTCATCACAAGCACAGACGCACCCCCCCAAGTCAGTTGGCAACCCTAGCCATGCAAGAAAGAGTTTGAAATCAAGCATAAAAGAAGCAGCTGGCTTTGGAAACGACTCATTGCAGGCTCAGATGGAGAGAGAGAGAGATGATGCAATTTTCACAAGCCCATAATCTCTTCTTTTTTCTGCATTGCATTGGAATGTTGTAACTTCCAGAGGCACGGAGGAGCAAAAGCACATACCCCCACCCCGCAGGGTAATTCACAAGTGGGGGGGGGGGGAAGAGGCCTCGCAGGATGGCTATGGATGAGGAAAAGAGGCAGGGCCTGGTTCACATAGCACCTGCAGCCTCGATGCTGGGAGGACAAGGCCGTTCAAATGCATCTGTGGTCCCCAGAGTGTGAAAGCGGGTCTGACTGTTCCTCGGTTTCCTTTCCGCAGCATTCGTCAGCATCACTCCCTCCCCACCAAAAAAAAAGGGGGAGAAGTTCCCACGGAAGTGATGGCCAGTAAATCCCAGACGCCAAGCCTGAAGGGAGAGCGCGAGAAGGCGGAGTGGCAGGAAGGAGCAAAGATCAGCACGGAGAAGGCCAAATCCCACATTTTTCTCGGTTGGGAAAGCTGCCTCGAACTCTTGCTTGGCTTTGTTTTGGCAAAATGACACCTCTCCATCCATTGGCTGAGAGCCTGCACACCTGAGCGGAACAGAGACGTGAAGGATTCCTCCAAGGGACCCAGTTATTGAGTTTCCACCTTGGTTTGCTTGCAGAAAAGTCTTTTCGTAATAGTTAATCGCCTCTGAATTTAAAATGTTGTGTGGTTCCCCCCCCCCGTACGTAGATATACTTTTTCTAAAGTACTTTGATATCTTGTATGCTATAGTGGCATGTAAGTATTTTTTTTAAATAGATAAGTGACTATGAAATCCTCGAGAGCTGTCAGTGTAGGCAGATGGACCCATGATGTGACTGGGTGCAAGGCATCTTCCTGCATCCATCCATTAAGGACCATTAAGAGTGCTGCCTTCTGACTTGGGAAGCCTGCCTCCTGGCCCATCTGCTCTCCTGGCGAAGCGAAGCGGCCCTCCTCCCTCTACACGTGTTTGGGTTTGTTGGGGTGGTTTTCTTGGATGGAGATCCTGGCTGCCCAACAATGCGGCTCTTGTTTTTCCTCTTGTTACGCTGCAAAGCGGCCCTGAATAGATCCATCAAAAATTATAAGCAGGGGCAGCCCCCTGAGGCTCTGAAAGATCACAGACCGCATGCAGGGCCTGAACAAAGACCCCGCTCTTTCCGAACAATTAGCCCGGCTAAAAGGACATCTATCTCCTTCCATTAGGGCCACCACGTGCCTCCAAGTCATTGCATTGTGCGGCTAATTAAATAACATGCCTCTCTCCCCATGCCAGTCTCCTGATTAGCTTTCCTTGGTCAGCCAGACACAGCCACGCCAGGCTCAGTGGAAGCAGCAGTATTGGTGATGCTCTGCTTGTGTCGAAAGTTATTTTCGTATTTCGAAACTCATTGTTGGACATCTGCTGAGTGATGATCTCCGATACTTTGGTGTGTGCTTTTATTGCTACAAGGGAATTTAAATTTCCCCATCAGGACTCAGCTCATTCACAGCCTCTGATAAATCCATTCATTCATTCCTGGCATCCAGTGAGCATCAGTAGAGAAGAGGTTAGCTCTCCCAGTCTTCAATCCCAGAGCAACCCAGGATACTGCCTTATATTGAATGAGGCCATTGACCCATCTAGCTGAGCACTGTTCACACAGATAGTGGTTCTCTCTCAGTCCTACCTGGAGATGCCATTGGGTATTGAACCTGGGGTCTTGTGGATGTATTATCACAGAAGCATATAGAATCACAGAATTGTACAGTTGGAAGGGACCCCAAGGGTCTAGACTCTAGTCCAACTACCAGCGATGCAGGAATCACAGCTCAAGAATCCCTGAGAGAGACCAGCCAACCTCTGCTTGAAAACATTCAAGGAAGGAGAGGTCACCACCTTTGGAGGGAGTTTGTTCCGCTGTTGAACAGCTCTTACTTCCAGAAAGTTCTTTCTAAGGTTTAGTTCAGGCATCCCCAAACTTCGGCCCTGCAGATGTTTTGGACTACAATTCCCATCATCCCTGACCACTGGTCCTGTTAGCTAGGGATCATGGGAGTTGTAGGCCAAAACATCTGAAGGGCCACAGTTTGGGGATGCCTGGTTTAGTTGGAATCTCCTTTCTCCTTTCTTGTCATTTCAGTCCATTGGTTAGGGCCTCTGGAGCAGCAGAAAACAAGCTTGCTCCATCTTCCATGTGGCAGCCCTTCAGATATTTGGTGATGGTTCTCATCTCACCTCTCAGTCTTCTCTTCTCCAGGCTATACATACCCAGCTGCCTCAACCAATCCTCATAAGGCTTGGTCTCCAGACCCTTGATCATCTTGGTTGCTCTCCTCTGCACACATTCCAGCTTGTCAATATTCTTCTTAAATTGCGGTGCTCAGAACTGGACACAGGTCTCCAGGTCTGACCAAGGCAGAATTGAGGGTATTATTAATTCCCTTGACCTGGACACTAGACTTCTGTTGATGAAGCCTAGAATAGCATTAGCTTTTTTTTTAGCTGCTGCATCACAATGTTGACTCATGTTAAGACTCCTAGATCCTTCACACAAAGTCTATCCAGTCAAATTCTGGCTTAAAAATAAAAGCATATTCAGAAGAATAGGCAGGGTGAAGGAATGCTACTTTTGATAGAAAAAGTGATAGATATCAGGATGAAATTTAGTTACTTATCAAGGTTTAATGGTATACAGTATGTCAGAATTTTCCAGGCAATGCTATCTGCCATTCACCTCTTGAAAATGTAGTGACTACTGATAAATATAACCAGGGCACATCCTAAAAGAACCAGTGGTGATGCAGAATTTTTCTGGAGCAGACCAGCCTCCATTCAGGTGATCCTGGGCAGCCAGAAAGCCACACGTGAAAGGGGAATCTGTCACCCACAATGCATCCTCAGAATCTGGTCATCATAGAGCAGGCTTCCTCAAACTCGGCCCTCCAGATGTTTCGAGACTACAATTCCCATCATCCCTGACCAGTGGTCCTGCTAGCTAGGGATCATGGGAGTTGTAGGCCAAAAACATCTGGAGGGCTGAGGTTGAGGAAGCCTGTTATAGAGCATCAGTCTCCTGCGTTCTCTAAGCTGCAAAACTGCACCCAATCTAAACTCCCTTGACTGGAAGACCCTGGTCATCTTTAAGGTCCCACTGGCAGAAATCTTGCACTGATGTCAGTGAAAGATTTTTAATAGTACTGGATTTTGGAAGAGCGAGGAATTCCTCAGCCAACAGACAGCCATTGCTGAGATGCCTTTGCATGGGGGAGAGGGAGCATCCGCCAGCAGCAAACGGGTACTGGTAACAGCAGCAGCCTCTTTCAGAAACGAAATCCTAAGCGAATGTGTTAGAATACACCTTTTCATCTCAACATCTTGGCTTCCAGAGACGAATGTGGTAAATGTGTGGGGTGGAAGGTCTGACCCTGGGTCAGAGTGCATCAGTTGCTGGCCATGTTGACAGTTTAATCTGCCTTTTCTCTCCAGTGATGACCTATGACCCCAACACATTTTACGGTCCCCTCCCCTCCCCACTGCTCTCTCTCTCCCCATCATCATCATCTAAGCCAAAGAGGCAGAAATTTATTTAGCCTGAGGACCACATTACCTCTTGGGTGACCTACTAGGAGCCACACAGTGGTGGACATGGTCAGATGCAAAATCTGGCAGAGCAACAGACATGATTCTTACCCCTCCAATATAATAGTCTCCATGCAAAAGTCAAGGTTTCCTGCATGTACAAGCCCATGTCTCCATCCAGACAAGCAAAGAGGCATTGCCACAGTTCAAGGACAATTCCAAGCAAGCTCTCAAGGAGGGCATGGGAAAGGGTGGGCAGGCATGGAGTGACCTGGAGTGAAGGGGAAGTAAGGAAAGGAGCTTGGCTTGAGGAGAGTTCTGGTGGGGCACTGTTGCTCCCCAGGTCTGAGTACCCTCATTCTTATCTAAGCCATTATCTTGGCCAAGCACTCGTTGCATTACGTAAGTACAGAAGAAGCCAGCTGTCTAGCTTGTCCATTAGTAGGGACTGGTAGGGCATTCGCTACTGTGACCGACACGTCGAAAATATACCATGAGCCAGAAGAGCTTGGCTAGGTAGCCTGCTTTGCTGCATGAATTCAACAGCATGGTGTAGTAGTTAGAGCACTGGAAAGACCAGGGTACTCAGCCATGATGCTTACTGGGTGACCTTGGGGAGGGGGGCAATCGCTGCCTCTCAGCCTCATCTACCTCACAGGGTTGTTGTGGTGATTAATTGAGGAGGGGGAGAGCCATGTACACCACCTTGGAATATCAAACAAACAAACATAGGGTCTGGTGACTTCTGTTTCAGTGTATCTGAAGAAGTGTGCATGCACACGAAAGCTCATACCTATGACAAACTTAGTTGGTCTCTAAGGTGCTACTGGAAGGATTTTTTTATTTTGTTTTGACTATGTCAGACCAACACGGCTACCTACCTGAAACAAACAAACAAACAGAATAAATCTCATAAGCTTGCTTAACATCATGCCAGACTTGGTGGAAATATTGCTCTTATTCCAAAATAGTTTGGGATTGCCCAGAAATGTGCGTGTGCGTGTTGAGGGAATGAGATGACTCTCAGACCTTAAAGGGCTATGGTGCCAAAACAGCGCAGATAACAGGATTTCTTTCCATAAACCCTTAATGGGATTATCTTTGTCCGGACACATCAGTACCTAGGCCAGTGGTTTTCAACCAGTGTGTCGTGGCACCCTGGGATGCCTTGAATGATGGTCATGGGTGCTGTGGGCCTCTGTCCCTCCTTCCTTTCCTCCCCCCCTCTGATTCCCCCTTACATCTCTGTCGCCCAAAGGCTCCTGTGGCTGTTTGTTGCAGCAGCCCTGGCTACAAGCTCCGCAGGCGAATGGTGCCTCTGGGGCTGGCCAGGGGGTGCTGCTTGCCAGGAACTTGCCAGTCCAAGGCTGCTCTGAGCCAGGCTGCATGTCTAATAATAATAATAATAATAATAATAATAATAATAATAATAATAATTTATTTCTACCCCGCCCACCTGGGGTTGAAGTAGGCAAAACTGAAATGTTTTGCTTTTAAAGAGCCGTGATAGCTTTGTTCGGCTTGCTTGGGGGATCTGCCCCAAATTTATTGGGAAATGATGAGAATTGGGAGACAGCATCCTCCCCCATAGGGTTCCTCTCTGCCAAGCTGAGATACTTTACCCTGATACAGTTATGGGAACAAATTCCACAGCCAACTGTTCAGCAGAAGCACAGGAGAGGGGAGGAAAGAGCATCGTTTATATAGGGCTACTTTTTCCCAAACTTCCTAAGTGCTTTAGAGAGTGTCTCCCCTGGAGACCCAAACTAGAAACTAAGCAGATCATCACTCTCATTTATAAACATCTGAAACATTAATGAAGTGAGAGGCAGGGAAACTGGAGAGGGGAAGACGGACTTCCTCCCGTGAAGGACTGGGCTATCAGAAACTGCTCTCTATGCCTCTGTAGACAAGGGCGGCTGTCAGATGTTCTACCTCCAAATAGGGGCGGAAGGTGCTGTCTTCTATTTGCCCATAATATATACTTTTCTCTAGATATTTTTTTGGTTGGAGAACTGCATCGCAAACTTCAGAGAGATTTTGAAAAATATCAACGTTTCGGTTCACGCATTGGTTTGAGAAATGCAAGTTAGGCGGTTTCCAAAAGAAACTCTTTCTGTCTCAGCTCCTTCGCTCAAGAACCTCAAAGCATCTACTGCAGAATTATTTACATGCTGCGGAGGATTCTGGGTGTGCCTTCAGTTAGCGTAGAGCACCGGGCAGGTCTTTGTGGCCCTCACCTGAACTACTGCAGAACCCAAGCATAATTTCTCTAGCTCTTCCTTCCCTGTGTCCCTGGTTTGTTTCCACTTTGAGAAGGGGAAATGGAAGATTGACTAGCGCCTGCCAGTCTTTTCTAGTCCCTCCCTGTTTAAGCGCCTTGCATTTCTGGCTAACTGACCTGCAGTCTGCTCCTCTCATTGACAATTTAAGAGTCTATTTAAGAGTGTCCTGGTGCCCACTGGGATGGGTAGGGCGGAAGGCAGGGAGGCCAACAGGAGGCGGAGCCAAAGCCAAAGAGGCGGAGTCAACTCAGCCTCATTGTGTCCCCATCCCCCACTCCCTTCTGAGCTCCACAAGAGCAAAACCGATGGGCAGTGGCACCCCCAGACTGGTTGGTTGTAAGGTTGTATGTTATTCCTGCACTACTTGAAGACTCTTTGGATTACTTCCAACTCTACAATTCGATGATCATGCTATGAGTTTGTGGATGCCACACTGCCCTTAATTCCTTGGTCCCATAGGTATTAGAATTTAATTAAGTCTTGGGGTGTTAAAATTGGGTGCCAGACCCACGTGTATTAAGTTGTGTGCTGGATACTTCTAATCCCCTGGAATCAGCGTGTGTTAAATGTTGATTAAGCTAGTGTAAGCTTCCTGTGTTGAGGTGATAGCTCGGGTATCATAGAATCATAGAAATGTACAGTCGGAAGGGACCCGATGGCCATCTAGTCCAGCTCCTTGAAATGCAGAAATCCTGCCCACAACTGTCTTTGGGTGGACTTGAAGTAATGGGCCATTAAGAGAACAAAACATCCAAGCAATTCAGTTTGGGGCCTCTCCTTCAAGAGGGAAAGCCAGAGCTTAGAGTAGGATACAGAGCAGCAGGCACAGCACCATATTTGATGCCTGAATCCAGGGCTGCAGCTATGAGAAAAGCAAGACCCTTTTGGGGTGATGATGCTTTGAGCCCCTCCATTGTATGCTCAGGTTGTATATGTGCGTAAACAAACCCTTTATCATAAAGACACCAGAGTCTCCGCTGTGCCTCGTTTACAAAAGGAAGCATGGACCCTGAGTAAGTGCACCTGGAACCCCTGGGATCTTGCACGACTCTGAGATTGGGGAGGCGTGCAGCAATGCTAAGAAGAAGGGAGGCATTGGGAAGGCTGAGCTTGGTGGGGCAGTGTGTGCCATTTGTCTTAATGGGATGGCCTCTACAGATCTGTGGTCCAAGTACACTTCAAAGATAAGGAGTAACAAGAAAGGGGAGCAATGGGGGCCTTGAAACTGCCCATTCACAGCACACAGGCACCAGACTGAGCACCTGGGCCCAGTCCCATTTGCCACCCTGGGGAGAGGAAGGGCATTCCTACTGCCATTATACTCGTCCTTCCTAGATTTGCATCTATACATGAAACTTGGCAACATCTTCCTTTCTGGTGCTGCATTTGGCAAAGCATGAGCATTCACTCTGCCCCCCCCGCCCCCGCCCCCGCCTCCTGCCGCCCAAGGATGGTCCCAGAAACAAATAAAGCCTCTTCTGTGGCTCCCCGATGGCAGAGCAGCCAAGACGTGTCCCATTCACTTTCCAATAAAGAAACGCTCTTTACGAAAGGTAGAGGCACAATCCCACTCTCTCAGCTCGGCCGCTGGAGAGGGGTGCCCTCCACGCTCGTCTGGCACAGCTGCCTGCTTTGGGAAAATCTTTAATTCACTGAGAAATGCACCACAATTGCGCCAGGCAGCAAAAGCTTTCTAAAGCACACAAGAAAGAAGTTGTCCTGTAACGGCGAAAGGCAACGAGCTTCCCTGTTCGGTTGCACTGGAAATGTTTGCACGTGTTTTGGTGGATGATGTGTTGAGCTTGGCCCGGAGAGCATCTCGTCTTTCAGAAATTCATTCGGAGATGACGACCCAGGACTCAGCTACATTGGCAAAGAAAAAGCGCTTTACAGTGCTACCTTGGTTGTTGAACAGCTTAAATGCCGCAAACCCGGAAGTAAGTGTTCTGGTTTGCGAATGTTTTTTGGAAGCCAAACGTCCAACGTGGCTTCCATGGCTTCTGACTGAGTGCAGGAAGCTTATGCAGCCAATTGGAAGCCGCGCCTTGGTTTTCGAACAGTTCAGGGAGTCAAACGGATTCCTGGAATGGGATTAAGTTTGACAACCAAGGTACCACTGTACAGTCATACCTCGACATCCGAAGGCTTTGAATTCTGAAGATTTAGACTTCTGAAGTAAAAGCCTCTGGAAGTCCTCCTGGCGCGTGCGGTCGGCGCATGCGCAGAAGCGCGAAATCGCGCTTCGCGCATGTGCATAGCAGCGTTTTGACAACCGAAAACCTCGACTTACGAAGACGACCGCGGAACGGATCGTCTTCATAAGTCGAGGTACCACTGTATATGTGTTGTTTATGCATTCTAACACTGTGACACGAGATGGCGCTGTGGAGTTCCGTTTTTGCCAACCCGATTTCTCATACAATGTTTACAACATGTTTAACTGAAACGCTTCTTTGATGTGTCTAGATCGAGAACATCTGGACAGCACCAGAAAGGTGAAGGTTGATGGATGCTAACAAGACACATAATTGTGGGCTTGCGTATATGGAAGTGGGGCCTTCAAAGGTCTTTAGCTGAGTTGACTCTTTGCTGTTTTCCACCATTACACATCCAACCCACATTCTTTACTGGCCACTCATTTCCAAGTCTGTTAAGACTGGACATTTTTGCTGCTTTCCTTCATAGCAAGGTGCCTCTTTTGTTAGGAGGGATGTCAGAAAATTCCAGCAGATACAGGAGTAGAAATTGCAGGGGTTTACTTACTCATCCCGCATCTGGAATGGAAATCCACCCAATGAATACGAGTGGTACTCACTGCCTTTGTTTTCAGTCCACAAATGGAATGTACATTATGATTCCTCTCCCCATTCACATTGTGTTTCCTTTACATGGAAATGAATGGGGTGGAATAGCATAATCACCACATAGATAACTACTTAATTAATTGTGCAAAATTCCGCTACTGCAGACACTGAGATGAATGGCATCGCTTTTGGCCAGAAGCTAAACTGCAGCAGAACGACAACAGCACTGCAGGTAGCAATGAAAGGCTGGACCAGAAATCGACGCCTTCTTACATCCCTCCTTGCCAGGCAGGCAAACAGGTAGGAGACAAAGGTGGGGACTGGTGTGGTGGCCGGGGTGCCACCAAAGCAGCCAACACAGTTCCCACGTGGAAGAGGCACTGGGAGGTAATCTCTCTCTCTCTCTCCCGGATTAAAGGTTTTTCCTGTGTGAGCCCCGTTAAAACAAATGGGGTGTGTGCAACAGCTTTAATGCATGCTGTCCATGCACAAGCCACTGTGGGTGACAGTTCGGAAGCCCTGGGTTCAGATCCTTGCCACTGCAACAGCAGCCTTATGCAAGCCATTATCACTCAACCTCTGCAATGTGTGGATAATAATACTGGCCTTCCTTATAGGCCATAAAGACTTATTGACATAACGTATGGGAAGCATTCAAAATGCTGCAGCAGTGATCAGCTTCAATAACACCCCTCAGCTGTGTCGCCTTCAAGAGCACTTGCAGGCCAAGCTTAAACTGTTGGTTTTAACCTTTAAAATATTAAATGGTTTAGGCTCAAACTACTTGCCTAGACCTGCCTGCTTGCATACCGCAATCTCAATTGGAAGCCCTCTGGGTGTACCTGATCCCTAGAGCAGTGAGGTGGATGGCCATTCAAGGCAGGGTCTTTGCTGGGATGGCCCCACAGTTCTGGGACTCCCTTCCACTAGATGTATGTAGGCAACTACACTTCTGAGGGTTTGGAAAGCTTTAAGGACCTGCTTTAAAGACCCTCGTTTACGTGCATTCAATATGTGTGCAACCATGTATATGTGCATTGGAAGTGATTTGGAAATGTTATAAAGACTTTACTGAAATGTCACTAAATGTAGATTTGCCATATTTCAAAAACTGAAAATCCGGACACAAAAGTTGTTGATCTTTCTTTGGCAAAGTTGTTGAACTTTTTAGTTTTATCCAAATTTGTTGAGCTTGGGTTGCCATACATCCAGATTTTCCTGGAAATGTCAGCAATTGCCACCCAGACAATGTTTCTAGCAGACATATTGCAACCCTACGAAATGGGTGGGATGGAGTGGAGCAAGGTGTTTGCAGGATTTTCCAATGGGTTTCAATTATATGTGATTGCACCAACAGACACAGTGCCTTGGAACATAACCACCACGTAAATGGGGGGCTGCCTGTACAGTATATAATTGCTGGAAGTTGCTTTGGACAAGCTTTGCCGGGAAAAGTGGCATAGAAATATTTTAAAATATAATAAAAAGCGCTGCTAAGCATTAGGATCAGTGGTGCTCTGATCTCGCGCTTGGGGTCTTAAGCTGTCTCCTCTTAGTACCATAGCGAGCCTAGTTTCACAGGCACAAATAATTCACATAGTTCAGATAAGTTCCAGATAAAAGGGCTGATCTGCTATCTGAGTCAAAAAGCAACTTCAAACTGTTCCCAAATTGCCCACTGATGCACTTCGGCTCACCATGCAATCCTCATTTAAGTTTCAAAATCTTTCGGTCAGCAGAGCTGATCTGAGCCGCAGTCTTGAGACATCTAAGGAGGTCTGCAATACTGCTGCTGATCTCTTTAAGCGCCACAAGCAGAGGTCCACCACTGAAAGAGCAGCCTCTTTCTAGAGACCTTCTCTGGCTACCTTGGTCAAAGAAGAGAACGTAAGAACAGCCTGCTGGATCAGGACCAAGGGCCCCCATCTGGTCCAGCCTCCTCTCTCCACAATGGCCAACCAGATGTTGCAAAGGTTGAGAAGCCCGCAAGCAGGACCTCAATGCAACAACCGCCCTCCCCACCAGTGGTTAGAGACTTTTGGACTGGGACCCAGGAGAGACCAGAGCTCAAATCTCCGTTTGGTCATGAAGCTGGCCAGGTGACCTTGGGGGCCAATCATTGCTGCTCAACCTAACCTACCTCGCAGGGTTGTTGTGAGGATTAAATATGGATGGGGAGAACCATGTACAACACTTGGAGCTCTTTGGTGGGAAAGGTGCAGCAAATTAATGGGTAATAAATTAGCCACTGATTCAGCGTTCCCTAGGGATACAGGCAAGGACTGTAAGGTGGCAGTTTCTCTCCCCACGCCCACCCCTCCCCAAAATCTCTGCAATCCCAGCAGAAAACCAGCAGCTGCTAAAGCATCTCCCATCGCCACACCTTTCTGCCTGTCACGAAGACCCTCAAAGTGCAGAGCCCCCATCCATAAAAAGTGGCATTGGGATGAGTGTGGGGTGGGAGTCAGAGGATGCATGTAGACAAAGAACCAAAGAACTTCCTCCGCTGCATCGCAGTCTTGTCGTGGCTCAGCACTGTTGGCAAGCGCAGGGTTAAGCACAGAGGAGGAGGAGGAGGAAGGCGGCTGTGAAGGCCACATTTCTGGTTTATTTCAAGAAGGGAAGTGTGTGGCTGCCCGATTAGGCCGATGGCTTCCTCTTTTCCCATAACCTCCAGACCCCCGTGGCCCCAGTGTTTACTTTTTGAAATGAAAAAATCTGCTGCTGTTTTTCTTTCTCCTTTCTTGTCCTCCCCCCCCCCACCGCCTATTTTTGCATTTGTGTATGTGGCACATGATTGAGGGGGTGTCTTCGCATGCCAGGGGGGCAGGAGTGGGTGTGGTGATGAGACTGGCTGAATAGGACAGACACCTCTCCTCCTCCTGCCCCCCCCAGTCTTGCTCCCTCCCCCTCCGCCCCAAAGGCCTTTTCCAGCTGCAGCCTCTGAGTTCTGACATCTCCAGCACCAGGTTAAGAGAGAGATATATATTAATGGGAGAGTTTCGTCTCCTGCTCCAGCAGCTATAAACACAACGAACATCTGGCAAGAAAAGGCTTCCCTTCTGCCAAGCAGCACAGGGGGGTGGGTGGGTGGGTGGAGAGAAAGCCCAAGCTATTTTCAGGGTCTCAGACCCACCCCCCTCTGTTCCCACCCGCTCCCCTCCTTTTTCTTCTTCTTGGCTGGGATTGGCACACAGCACTGCCCCCCTCCCAGCCATTCCCATTCATAGATAAACCCCAGAGAGGAAGTCACTTCAGCTTACAAAGCGATTGTTGGGAAAGAAAAATAAAGATGGGATAAGGCAGGGGGTGGAGGAACTTTTCCCTCCTGCAGCAGCTCCCACCTCCAGCCAAAGTTGAGTTTTCCTGGGTTGCCTGTGGGGTGTGCTGCTGAGCATTGGGCTGAGGGCAACTGCAACTGGCTCCCCCCCACCCCATGCCCCAGTCGGCGGCAGCTGTGTTCAATCAAGGGGTCTGTGTGCGATTCCTGCATTGCAGGGGTTGGGCTAGATGACCCTCAAGATCCCTTCCAACACTACAATTCTACGATTCTATGATGCATGTCGCTGCTTAGGTTACATCTTGTGAGCAGCAGGCAAACCTCATGGAAGGCAGCAGGCCTCAAATCAAGGCACATCAAAAGATGCAGGTCCCAGTTGTCTGCACCCAACTGCCTCTAGACCTGGAGGCATGTTTGTGTGTGTGTGCAAAGCAACACCAAGACTGCATCCAGGCAGCAGAAGTGGGGCAAGACACAACACTGGCGAGCTTTCACACAGAAGCAGAGTCCTGAATAGGGAATGGGCGAATCTGCCACAGAATCCTAGAAGTGTAGAGTTGGAAGGGACCCCCGAGGGCCATCTAGTCCAACCCTCTGCAACACAGAAATCACAGCTCAAAAATCACTGACAGGTGGCCATTCAATGCCCCCCCCCCCGCAAATGATGGAGAGTCCACCACCTTCTGAGGTAGTGTGTTCCACTATCTAATGGCTCTGACTATTTCCATTTCCCTCATTTTTCCAACCACTAAGCTCATCTCTCCACGTTCCCACATCAGTTTGCAAATTCAAAAGAAAGCAAAACGCCCACCTCAGTGTTTTTAGTGCGACTCTCTCCTCACGTACGCATATCTGCAAAGCCCTTTCCCCAAACATGGTGCATTTGTGCGCATTTTTGTACATGTAACTCGGTGGGAGAACTGCATTGCAAAATTCAGAGAAATGCAAATTTCCATGGCTGGCGCTGTGCTTTGCTTCATTTATTATTGCTTTGGAAAGGGCAAATTAGACCAGTTTGCCCATCAATGTGAAATGGACCTGAATAGTGGCTGAATCGTAAAGGCCTGTATTGACGCACCAAAGCACAAAGAACCCCTTCCTTCGCTCTGAATAAATAAACAGGCCAACTTGTGGCCTTCCAGATATTGTTGGACTCTTACTCCCATCAGCCCCAGCCAGCAGGGCCAGTGGTCAGAGATGTTGGGAATTGTGGTTCCTCAATATCAGGAGGATCCCTAAAGGTTTGATAGCGGAATGAACCACCATGGAAGTTGATGGGCTTTCCTTCACTGTGGGTTTTTCAGCAGAGGTTG
The DNA here is from genome assembly GCF_963506605.1 of Zootoca vivipara. Taxonomy (NCBI): domain Eukaryota; kingdom Metazoa; phylum Chordata; class Lepidosauria; order Squamata; family Lacertidae; genus Zootoca; species Zootoca vivipara. The sequence continues at coordinate 17,392,483 of NC_083290.1, forward strand.
GACGGCCGCCTTGTTGAAGTTCTTGAGCTGTGATTCCTGCATTGGGGGGGGTTGGACTAGATGACCCTCGGGGACCCCTCCCAACTCTACAATTCTAGGATTCTATGAATCTGGCCTCTTTTCTTTCCCTCTTCTCTCATGTTTCTTATCTTCCTCTGTTGTCCTGCTACATCACCCTGCCAACTGTGTCTCCCCATCTACCGCAACTTTGTGGAAATATAACAGGGTGTGTGTGTGTGTGTGTGGATCGGGCTGGGGGGGAAGAGGGCATCCAGTGTGCCCGCAGACCCCTTGCCAGCACCCCCCTCCGTCCCTACCCAAATCTCTTGGGGTCTCCCTCCCAGCCCGTCTCAAGCAGATGTGCCTTCTTTGAGAAAAGGAGCCCATTCATCTCCTCCTCCTCCTCCTCGTCCGGAGAGGCAGTGTGGGGGAGGCGGCAGTCAAGAGGACGTCAGTGAATTGGGGGGGGGGAGTGTGAGTGGGATGTCAGAAGGGGCTGAGAAAGGAGGGGGGAGGCTGCAGTTAAAAATAGGATAAAAGAATGCCAAAAAAAATGCAGCGCCTTCTCTTTTAAGCGTGGCTCTGAAAATGCGCTGCAGCTGGAGAAGCCATCGGCTGCTTAGCCCTGTCTTGGCCTTCACACACACAACAGCACAACACATACACAAACATTCCCCTCCCAGAAAGGGTCTGGAATTGGGCCCAGAAGCTGCACACAAAGAGAACTTTCCTCCAGGGAACTCCACGAGGGAGGAAGAAGCATGAATGGGGGGGGGGTTAAAGACCAATTCCAGGGGAAAAAAGAGCGGGGTGGGGTGGGGGGTGGGAGAGAGAAAAAAAGGGTCTTCTTGCCCCTCAAGTCAAGCCACCCACCGCTGAAAGCATCTCTCTCTCTCTCTCTCTCTCTCTCTCTCTCTCTCTCTCTGAAAGTGGTTTTATTGAATTGTATCTACACAGCTCAAATAACAAAACAGAACTTCACGAGGCATGCACAGAAAACCTAAACAGAACCAAACCCAGGTTGGCATAGGATGTTACATTCACAAGGAGAAATGACAAAGCTGGCTTTCCAGATATTTGCGATGAGATATAGACAGGTAAGAGGAAAGTGATTAGCTAGGATTCCTGCATTGCAGGGGCTTGGATTAGAGGACCCTCAAGAGTCCCGACTCTACAATGTTATGATTTTATGAAAGTACTGCTGTACGATCAAATACAGTGGTGCCTCGCAAGATGAATTTAATTCGCTATGTGAGTCAATTCGTTTTGCGAAAAATTCGTCTAGCGAATCCCATAGGAATGCATTGAAATTTTGGGGGGGTTTTTTTCTGCCCATAGGAACGCATTAATTGAATTTCAATGCATTCCTATGGGAAACCGCGATGCGCTAGATGAATTTTTCACAAAACAAATTCGTCTAGCGAGGCAACCTCCGCTCAAAAAATCTCTTCGTTAAGCGAAAAATTCGTCTTACAGGGCATTCGTCTAGCGAGGCACCACTGTAGGTGCGGCCACACAACTTGCACAATATACAGAAACAAAAACCTATGACTGAAACCATCAAAGGCACAAGGAGTACCAAGAATAGAAAGACGTCCAGAAAGACGTCCAACCCATTGGATTTTACGTATCCAATATTTCTTGAGAGGCTTGTGGAAGAGAGCATCTCTGAAATGCGGTCCATGCCCCTCTGAGCTAGTCAACCTTCCTCTAGCTCTCAATGGGAAAAGAGGTTTGGCTCTGAGGGGAAGCAAGCAGATGTCAATGACTTCTACATTCCCTGCCAGATGATATTCTTGGTGTCTCTCTCTCTCTCTCTGTGTGCTTAAAAAGGATTAGACCATTTCATGGAGCACAGGTCTATTGAGGGCAAGCATCTGTGATAATCCAGGGGCGGCATGCCTCTGAAAACCACACAATGAGAGGATTTCAAGCAGAGGTTGGGTGGCCATCTGCCATGGGTGTTTTAGCTGATGTTCCAGCATTGCAGGGGGTTGGACTAGATGACCCTCAGGGTTCCTTCCAATTCTATGCTTCTATGTAATGACAGGGGAGGACTGCTCATTCTTCTCTGTGCTCATCCCAGGGTGTCTCCATACTGCAATCCCTTGTGTGACTTTTAAGGTGGAGGTGAAACTTTAGCGAGGCAATAAACTCTACCATTCTATGGGACGCGGGTGGCGCTGTGGTCTAAACCACAGAGCCTAGGGCTTGCCGATCAGAAGGTCGGCAGTTCGAATCCCCGCAACAGGGTGAGCTCCCATTGCTCGGTCCCTGCTCTTGCCCACCTAGCAGTTCAAAAGCACGTCAAAAGTGCAAGTAGATAAATAGGTACCGCTCTGGCGGGAAGGTAAACGGCATTTCCGTGTGCTGCTCTGGTTTCGCCAGATGCGGCTTAGTCATGCTGGCCACATGACCTGGAAGCTGTTTGCAGACAAATGCCGGCTCCCTTGGCCTATAGAGCGAGATGAGCGCGCAACCCCAGAGTTCTCCGTGACTGGACCTTACGGTCAAGGGTCCCTTTACCTATTCTATGATGCTATCGCCCAAGCAAATGATCCGTCCGGTTACAACAAAGGTAGGGAATCTGGGGGCCAAATGTGGCCCTTGGTATTCTCCCCAGACCACACACCCCTCACCATCCCAATTTTAGGCCCTCCTGGAGGGCTTTCGCCTGGGTCCTGGAGGAGCTCTTTTGATGCCTCTTGCGAATGTGAGTGTGTGTGCAAGAAGCAGCCTGCAAGCTCAAAGGCAAAACTGGTAACCCTTGCTCCACCCACTCTTGCCTTTGGCCCCGCCCACCATGGCCACAGAAAGGAAAGCAGCCCTCCAGCTGAAAGGAACAAACACCCCACTCTCGCCTGCAGCGTAGATGCTCTGCCAGGTGCAATCTGTGGTTGGAAACAGGAAGTGGCGCTCACCGCGCTGCAGCAAAGGCGGCAGAAGCAACATCGAGGCAGGCAAACCTTTTGCTGGGCCGGCAATGCAAAAGCTTGGCATCAGACAATCCAGGGTGCAAGGTGAGGGGTGCCCAGGGGTCCATGCAGGGCACCCACAAGGGCCAGAGGTTGCCCACATTTGATCTAGGCCCTTCCCAGCCCGCTCTGTCAAATGTCCCTTCTGCGTGCAGGGTGCTTGTTCCTCAACTGAACGACTGCCCTTTCTCTGTCTGCTACCCGCCCCATCCAAAGTTTGCTTTGCAGGTACAGTACCATAGCTGCCAAGTCTCCTGCTGAAAAATGTGGGATCAGCAGCGGCGTGGCACCGGAAGTCGCTTCTATGCATGCGTAGAAGCGACTTCCGGTGCCGCGCTACCCATGTATGGGCACCGGAAATCGGCCGGCGCCAGCACCGGAAGTCGCTTCTACACATGTCCGGACATGCGTAGAAGCAACTTCCGGTGCTGCTCTGTCCGGACATGCGTAGAAGCGACTTCCGGTGCCGCACTATCCATGTTTGGGCGCTGGAAATCGGGCGGCGCCAGGACCCAAAATGGAGCCTCCCTGGCAGGTAGGAAATCCAGGGGATTTACGGGATTTTCCCAATCCGGGCTGCCAGCGGAAAACGGTTTAAAATACAGGGGTTTTTCCCATGAAAAACGGGTGACTTGGCAGCTATGTACAGTACTGAAGCTCATTTCAGTATGGTTGCATCCAGACACGTCAGTATTTTCGGCACAATGAAAGCACTGTTATACCACACTAACAGTTGCAGCCTCCCCCACAGAACCTTGGGAACTACAGCTTGCTAGGGGCGCTGAGAGTTGTTAGGAGGCCTCATCACCCTTCACAAACTACAGTTCCCAGAATTCCTTGGGGAAATCAACAGCTGCTGAAGTGGCTTTGAATGCAGATGGTTCCAACTCTTACATAGCAAAGTCAGATCTATTGGTATTGACTTGAACTCTTGTACAATTCAAGTGAGCAATATACGGTATTTATTGTAATATTCAATTCAGATTAAGGGACATTGAAAAACAAAGCATTGAGTCAGCTGTAAATAATATTTGCTCCCCCAAGTTTTATGGTTTAAATCCAACAGATAACAGGGCCACTTATATTTCAAAATTAGTAATTCCAGTCCAACGCAGGGCCTTTATATTAGCCTGGCTGAATGTTTCCCCCCTCAGCTTTTGTCAAGGGCAGATATTTAAACATCTTCAGAAATTATAGACATTGCAGATGTTTTTTGAATGTGCCGGACACAGTAGAACATATTCTTTTCTACTGTCCATTGTACAACCAGCTATGCAAATGCATGCTATCCCCTTTTCTGGGTAGTCTAACATCGCAGCACAATGAAAATATCAGATGCTGTCTGTCTGACATTAACCCGGAAGTAACTGCAAGGGTGGCTGAGTTTTTAATCAATTGTATTTCTCAGAGTAGTGAATGGCACTACTGTATTTGGTGGGAAGAAACTCCAATGAAAATCTTAGTTATTACATATTTTTACATGGCTGTTTATCTGTATATATTTTAAAATTTTATATATGGATGTTTTATGATGGCCTAGGGACGTGGGTGGCGCTGTGGTCTAAACCACTGAGCCTAGGGCTTGCTGATCCAAAGGTCAGTGGTTTCAATTCCCACGACAGAGTGAGCTCCTGTTGTTCAGTCCCAGCTCCTGCCAACCTAGCAGTTCAAAAGCACGTCAAAGTGCAAGTAGAAAATAGGTACTGCTCTGGCGGGAAGGTAAACGGAGTTTCCATGTGCTGCTCTGGTTCGCCAAAAGCGGCTTAGTCATGCTGGCCACATGACCTGGAAGCTGTACGCCGGCTCCCTCGGCCAATAAAGCGAGATGAGCACCGCAACCCCAGAGTCGTCCGCGACTGGACCTAATGGTCCGGGGTCCCTTTACCTTTACCTATATTTGTAATGCCGAATAAAGGTTTGGGGAAGCAAGCTTTGAATGCCACGGTGTGGATGTGAATGAAGTGGAATAAAATGCTCTGCTGCCCCAACGCAACAACAACAAAAAGAAAACAACATTTTGCAGCTAGGAAAGGTGAAGGGGAAATGTCCTGAACAGTGTAGGATGAAGGAATGATGGGCAGGAAGACCCAGAAACCTCCCTCAAGCAAAGTGGGACGGCAAGGTCATTGACATATAACTTCCCCACAGACAAATCAGAAGGGAGGAGCAATAAACAGAAGAGCTGTAAGTCTCAGAAGACATTTGACAACAACTCCCCAACGTACAACCTCCTGACAACTTCAAAGTGGGGCTCACCCCCACCAAAAATGCAGCTGAGCAGGACTATGTGGAAAGAAGAACCTATTTTTGGTAAGTTGTGGCTTTCGGCCTCAGGTTGCAAAAACGTGAGGTGTGTTGTCAGATGCTGATCGCTTTGCAACATGCCCTCCCTGCCTTGTTGCCTCCAGGGCACACGAGTATCGAAAGGAAGCCTTTTTTTATTGCTTCAGGCCTCATGCAGAGAGGCAAAATGCTCCTAAGCACTGCATATACAAAACCGTCAAGCTGAGAACCTGAGACTAGGGTTGCCATATTTCAAGAAGTAAAAATCTTGATACCCCCAAAATGGTTGAGGTTTTTTTGGGGGAACCTCCCCCCAAATTTGCTTTTGGAGCTGTTTTTTTGCTGCTTTTACCATCGCATTGCCATACACCCGTGTATTCCCTGACATTTTGCCAATTCACCCAAATCCTCCCCCATGCCATTTTTTTACACCCGAAAACCAGGACGATATGGCAAGCCTACCTGAGGCCTACCTTTCTGCAAAACGAACTCAGAGGGGGTCAGACTGCAGAATCACCCCAGAGTCGAGTCTGAGGAGCAGAAAGAGCAGACAAGCATGTGGTTGTCTCTGAAATCTGAATGCATTTAGCAATCTGAAATCCAGGGACAAATGTAATGCACGTTCAGAAGAGCTTTTGGGGAAATGAGAACTACCCAAGCCAACCTCTCCCTACACCACCACCAGCAGCAGCTGCAGCAACAACATCAGCACCATCAGCATATAAATTTATATACCCCCCTTCATCTGAAGATCTCAGGGCAGTTCATAAGACTCTTCAGTGGCTCCAGCTTTTGTCGTGGACCCACTCATTTTTTTGTTTCATCCAGGTGACTGCTGACAGGTGGCCCTTGGAAGGCTCCATACAAGGTAATGTGGCCCTTGAGCTGACAAAGGTTCCCCACCCCTGCTGTACACAGTACTGACTGGCTAGTGACCATAATGTTACTAAGAAACCTCTCTACCTCCATATTCATTGCAGCAGCTTTCCTCTTGAAGTAAAATTTCAATAATACAGTGAATTGGCCGATCAATGTGTGAATGTTTATGCAGCACTTTAAAACATTTTTAAAAATTGGGAAGTCTGCCTAAAAGTGGGGCGGGAGTGGGTGGGCAGGAGGAAGCCAGGCTCACATAAAACTTGGGAGTTTACAGTGGGCTCATGTGACATCTGCCTTCCATTTATTTATTTCATGCAGGTTTCTAGTCCTTATGATGAAGGAAAGGACATGTCCGCACAAAAACCTGGAAGCCAGAGGAGGACTTGTGTCAGATAATGATAACAACAACAACAACAATATATTTGTACCCTGCCCATCTGGCTGAGTCTCCCCAGCCACTCTGGGCGGCTCCCAATTGAGTATTAAAACAATACAGCATTAAATATTAAAAACTTCCCTAAACAGGGCTGCCTTCAGATGTCTTTTAAAAATAGGATAGCTGCTTATTTCCTTGACATCTGATGGAAGGGCATTCCACAGGGCGGGTGCCACTACCAAGTGGGTTTATAATCCCCAGGCCTATGAAAATTAGAAAAAAATTAGCAAACAAGGAAAAATAATGTGGAAATACATTTGATTTGCATAGTTGATTCGGGATATGGGTTCCTTTGGTAGTGCCTTGTTCCACCAGATGCATGTAGCAACCTGGCAGCCTCAGCTGTTCTTAATTTTGCCTCTCCTGAAAGGATCAAAGCATTTGGTGATGGACTGCCCTGCCACTATCAGTTGTGGCTCCAAAGGCTTCCGGAATGGGACTCTTCCTCCAAGTTTTGCAACCGTGGCTCATCCCCTGCTCCCCTTATGCCATTTGTACCAAAGATTCTCTCCCAGCATCAGCAGCAAAAGAAATGATAGCTCCCTAGAAACATCTTTGGAACTCTAGGAGAGTGATAACATTCTTGCATCAAAACCATCTCTCTTTCAAAAGTCCGGAAGCCTGGGATTTATGGCCCAACGACAGTCGAAGTCATGCTTTCCTCCTTCCATAGCACCGTATAATCTTATCTCATCTATCTAAAAAAAAATCTATGGAAGATTTTCCTTTCTGGGAGTTGTGCTGCCTGCTTCTCTGAGCAAAGAAGCAGCCTCTTCCCCAAGAGAGGGTCTCATCTAACAGAAGAACTGGCACTCAGCAGCTCTTTCCAATCATAGCTGTCAACTTTTGGATTTGAAAATAAGGGATCAGCAGCAGCCTCACCTGTCCTGGGGACAGTCTATTACTGTATATCTAACAATCCAGGATAGTAGTGGGAAAGGGCACTGGAATAAGGGAATTTCCAGCAAAAAAAAGGAGGGTTGACAGCTATGTTTCCAATACTTTGAATGACTATTACTTTATTGAATGGCACTGATGGTTCCGAAGGAATTTGTTGCTATTGTCTGCTTTATGTATACGCTACTATGCTTTTGATGTCATAGACATTGCAATGCTTGTGTTTTTAATGGCACTGTTTTTAATTTACAGAGAGCTGCTTTGAGCTCGACGTCTGTTGTTGGAAAAGGGGAACACAAATAGAGAATCAAGCATGTGAATAATCTTGCTTTGGGCACCAAAGGCCAAAATTCTTCTGAGGAAGGTAAAACTACTCCCCACACCAAATATGTTCAATTTTTGTTCCAGGATGGCATTTTTTAAATTAAAAAAACCATTGAAACTAGACTCTGTGAGGAGCAGTAGGTGCTTCCAGGTGGGCCCTAAACTGTGCAGTCAGCCATCTTGTTCATTCAGGAAGGTTCCCCCCCCCCGAGTGATTTTTGTCCTGCATTGCACTTATCTTGGGCTGCTTTATTCCCCACCACAGGAAATCCGAATAGGGAGCAAAAGGGCCCTTCCATGCTCTCTGGACGGAGATATGGCAGGATACAGGGATATAAAGCCATAAGGCCAGCTGGATCAGGCCAATGGCCCTTCTAGTCCAGCATCCTGTTCTCACAGTGGCCAACCAGATCCCCGTGGGGGGAAAGTGACAAGTGGGGTGCCGCAGGGTTCTGTCCTGGGTCCGTTGTTGTTCAACATCTTTATAGATGACTTGAATGGAGGTCCTGAGGGGGTGCTCATCAAATCTTCAGATGACACCAAACTGGGAGGGGGTAGCTAATACAAGGACACCCTGCAGCAAGGCGAAAGCATGTAAGGAGGGGGTGGGGCCAGAGCAGTGAGGGGTGGGGCCTGGAAGAGGAGGTGTGGCCTTGGAGAGGCATGACCTGAAGAGACTGCTGAGGGCTAGGAACAGGTGCCCTGAGATCCCCTACTCCTGGTCCAGAGAAATCTTTGTCCTGCTTCATGATAAGGCTGAAGAAGAAAACAGTTGTGCCCAGCAATATAACAATAACAATTTATTATTTATACCCCACCCATCTGGCTGGGTTTCCCCAGCCACTCCAGGTAGCTCCCAACAGAATATTAAAAGCACTATATGTTTTGATATAACTAGCATCCTCTTAAACCTTTAATACTGAAGTTGAAGAAGATGATGTAAACAATCTCTGTACTTCACTCAGTCACAGTCATGGTCCCCCCCCCCTTTGATTGGTTTGTACATCCCATTGAGTTTCTGAAGTTGCATTTTCAAAAAGAAAGGAACAAATATTTAAGAACAAACGGACCCCCAACAAGAAAAGTTGCAACCTGCAAAAGCTTTGCAGCATGAAAAGGGCGTGTGGATGGATGCAGAGGAAGTGGTGGCGGCACAGTGATGACGAGGGGAGGCTTTTGACAGTCAACAACAGTCGTTGCACAGAGGAAGCCGTGGAAGAAACCCCTGCACTTGTTACAACATTTTACCTTAAAAAACAGAAGGGCCTTGGAAGAAGAGCATCTGCTGGGTCATAAGAACATAAGATAAGCAATCTGGATCAGGCCAAAGGGGAGCCCACTTAGTCCAGCATCCTGTTCTCGCAGTGGCTAACCAGATGCCCCAATAGGAAACGCACAGTCAGGATTTGAACACAAGAGCCCTCTCCCCTCCTGTGGTTTCCAGAAGCTGGAATTCAGAAGCATCACCACTGCCTCTGACCTTAGAGGCAGAGCACAGCCATCCTGGCTAGTAGCCATCAACAGGGGCGGAGGAAGATAGGGGCGGTGCACCCCGAGCGACGCGATCCCAGGGGCACCATCGCCACGGCCCGCCCCACCCCCAAAACGCGTGCCCCACCCCAAAATGTGTGCCACGTCACTGTGCACACCCCGCCTCGCCCCCAAAACGCGTGCCACGTCACTGCGCTCAGCGCGCCCCGCCCCAAAACGCGCACCTCGCCACTGCGCACGGCATGCTCCGCCCCTAAAACGTGCGCCACGTCACTGCCCCACCCCCAAAACGTGCACCACGTCACTGCGCACGCCGCGCCCAACCCCCAGAACACACATCACGTCACTGGGGGCAGCGCGCCTGCTCTCCATCCCCGGTGGCAGAGCATGAAGCTCTGCCGCTGGCCATCAATAGCCCTCTCCTCCTCCATGAGTTCACCTTTCCCCATATGTACCCACTTGACCGCATTGGCGGAACCGGAACTATTATAGTACATGTGCCACATAACACCTGCAAGATTTCGTTAGTGGCACAACCTGCACCTTGGAACTCCCTGCCTCTTGAAACCAGGCAGGAACCTTCGCTATACCCTTTTCGGCACCTGCCGAAAAACACGCTCTTGTTTCGCCAAGCCTGCCCCGGTGCTTAGAAAGTTGGTGTGTGTGTTTCATCTGGTTCAATCTATAAACTTTTTGAAAGTCTTATCAATTTCCCCCTATTGATTATTTTTACTGTTTCACCTTTTTTTGGTAAACCATTCTTTTTTAAAAAACAAACAAACAAGCAATGTGTCAATTACATGAAATGAATAAATGAATATTCCCATTTTGCAGACAGTTAGGGTAGATAACTGAGGCTGAACGAGAGAGACCACGTGACGGGGTCAAGAACCGAAGCCGGGCTTCCAGAATCAACATTCCCTCTACACAGTGTGACATAATGGCAGGGGAAAAAACAGATCCTGCGGTGGGGAAATAGGAAAATGCCTTTGCCAGAACCAAGAGGAGACCTACCTGTGCTCTGATATTCAAGCCCCGTGGGCACTTCCTGGATGGCCGCTTCGTCCCAGACTGGGTAGAATGCCCTCTGCTGGTAACAGGTGGACTGGAACCCACAGGTTGCCCATGGGTCTTCATAAGGGTTGACATCTCCCTGCCTCTGTGGGAAAGAGAAGCACACCTGGCTGAGCAAAGGTTTCCAGAGGAATGACACCAAAGGCAGTCATCACAAAGTGGGCAAGCTGGAAAGTGTGCAGAGGACCACGATGATCAAGGGTCCAAGTTTTATGAGGACCGGTTGAGGAAATTGGGGGTGTTTAGCCTGGAAAAGTGGAGTCCAAGAGGAGATAAGAGAGCCATCTTTTCAAATATCTGAAGGGCTGCCACATGGAGCATGGAGCAAGCTTGTTTTCTGCTGCTCCAGAAGGTAGGATCCGAACCAAGGGACTCAAATTGCAGGAAAAGAGATCCTGACTAGACATTAGGAAGAACTTTCTGGCAGTCGGGGTTGTTTGACAGTGGAACGGACTCCCTCAAAAGGTGGTGGACTCACCTTCCTAGGAGGTTTTTAAGCAGAGGTTGGGTGGCTATCTGTCATGGATGCTTTAGCTGTGATTGGGGTTGGACTAGATGACCGTTGGGTACCTTCCACTCAGTGCATCAAACTGCAGAACAGGGATGGGGAACCCCAGGACTGAATAGGGCACATGTGGTCCTCCAGCCTTTGTGATTCTCCCTTAGCTATCCCTTCCCCAGGCCAATCCTGCCCCAGGTCCCCCTTGAGTGCTCTTGTCCGGCTGGACTGGGCCCCTGAACTGGAAAGATACTCCATCTGGAGATGGGGAGAAGCGGTGGTGCACAAACCTCCTATCTGGACTGTACAATGGGAAAACCCACTACTGAATGTGGCTCCCAGGAGGTTCCACACCAAGAAAGGACAACACACACCCATCAGCTCTTTGCGGTGTTTGTGTGATGCTCCCTCTTTCCCACACAAGTCAAGAGAGACAGAAAGGACTGAACATGCTGTGCATCATTAGATTCTGAAAAGAAAACAGTTTCAACATAAATGTTGGTGATGCTGCCACAGGGCCTTTTCAGTGGTGGCTCCCTGATTGCAGAATCACCTCCCCACTGAGGTGCGCCTGTCTCCATCCTTATTAGCTTTCAGGATTAATTTGAATATGTCCCTGTTTACATTTGGTGGCTGAGGAAAGACCGTTCCCGGTAACCTTGAGATCACTGGACGGAAGAATATTTTTAATCGGAATTGCTTTTAGAATGTTTTAAAACTGAAACTGTATGTAGATGTTTTTAACGAATTTTTTTTATAGAATGCTTTCCCGTGCTTTTGTTTTGAAATTGTGTGTGTGTTTGCCGTCCGGGGCTCCTTTGGGAGGAAGGGAGGAATATAAATTCAATGCATAAAAACAGTCGAACGTTGTTCTATGAGCAGATAAAAACATATACTCAGTAATAACAAGGTCAAGTCTCATGGGTCAGAGAACGCCTGGGCAAAAAGAGATGTCTTTAGAAGGCATTAGAAACATGCTCTGACTCCAGTGGTATGATTGGGGCAGGACTTTAGGGCAGATGTCCAGGGGCCCACGCAGCAGAATGAGCTGGAGGAGCCCCCAAAGTACAGTGGGGAGAGGTCCGGCTTTCTACAGGTTGAAGAAAGGGAAGTGATACACATGGGGTTTTATTCAATGTTAGTCCTACACAGAATAAACCCTGCAAAATCAATGGACACAACTCCATTGTCACCATTGTCCTTCCTTGGAGGTTTTAAAGCAGAGGTTGGATGGCCCTTTGTCAGGGATGCTTTAGCTGAGATTCTTGCCTTCCAGGGGATTGGACTAGCTGTCACTTGGGGGTCCCTTGCAATGCTATGATTTTATAAAGAAGGGATTTTTTTGGGGGTGTGTGTGCCTGCAGATGTCCAGATGTTGCAGAACTCCCAGTATAACCAATGGGTGGTGCAGTCCAGCAACATCTGGAGTGTCACATATTCCACACCCCTGACTTGAAAAGATGGGGCCATGTAAGAACTATTATAGCCTTATCAAACTATTGGTCCATCTAGCTCACTACTGTCTACACTGACCGGCAGCATCGCTCCCGGATTTTCAGCAAGGGAGACATTACCAGGGATCGAACCTGCACTCTTCTGCATGCAAAGCTATGGCCTTTCCCCTAAATCCAGCATCTGGAACTGCCCCATTGCGCGCATCTCTGTTTGGGCATCTCTGCCTTCCAATACTCTGGAAGCGACCCAATGTTAATGCTCTGGCCCGACTCTTGCAGCCTGTTTCAAAGCGGAGGGCGGCTTTCTGCAGCCCTTGCTGCCCCACCCATATCCTTCCACCAGCACAGCGGCGGCACTGTCACACGTCCCTGTCCCCCAGGGAGCTGGGGGAGGCTCAGCAATAGGAAGCGACAGGAAGGCAGGAATAATTTTAGACAAACAACGCCAGGAACTCTGTTTCTTTTTTAAAGTACGGTAAAAGAAAAAAAAAGAAAATGCACAAGAAAACTCCCTGGAAGTTGCTGCCACACGAGACGCAAGACCACCCTTTAGAACAGATCTTAGGTCACAAAGAGAAGCTGCTTTTTTTGGGGGGGGGGGAGTGGCTTAACTGGTGAAGGAGAAACCTTTGAGCCGGCTTAGAATTGGCCATTTGCTGCACCTACCATGAGTAGGGCCGTAGCTCAGTGGTGGAAAACTTGCCTTGCATACAGAAGGTTCCAGGTTCAATCCCTGGTATCTCCAGGTAGGGCAGGCAGAGAAATTTGCTTGAAACCCTGGAAAACCACTGCCAGTCAGTGTGGAAAAGACTGAGGTGGAGGGAACAATTTGTCTATGTCTACAGCCATAGATGTCTACAGGAGGGCCAGGGTGGTGTAGTGATTCAGACCCTCCAAGTGTCCCTATTTTCCAGAGGTGTCCCTAATTTTGAGAAGCCATCCCGATTTGATCCAGGAATGTCCTGCTTTTCCTTAGGCCGTTCCTATTTTCATTAGAAACGTTTGAGGGTATGGGGTTATCCAGTGCTTTCCCCCCCTTCTAAATAAATGTTTAGGGATACTCTCATTTTCCTACTCATATTAAAATACTGCCCCTCAATGAGGCCAAACTTAGATTCACAAAATGTTTAGGGGTATGCGTACCCCTGCGTACCCCCAGAAAAAAAGCACTGGAGTTATCCGACCCCCGAGCCGCCTGAAGGCAATCCTGTATAGGGAAGTGGTTTTTTTTTAAAAAAAGTGTTTAATGTTTTATTATGTTTTTATATATGTTGGAAGCTGCCCAGAGTGGCTGGGGCAACCCAATAACATGTGTGGGGTTGAAATAGTAAAAGTATCTTTATGGAATGGGACGTTCCTATTTTTATCAGATAAATGTTGGAGGGTTTGGTGGTTTAAACCAGGCATCCCCAAACTTTGGCCCTCCAAATGCTTTGGACTACAATTCCCATCTTCCCCAACCACTGGTCCTGTTAGCTAGGGATCATGGGACTTGTAGGCCAAAACATCTGGAGGGCCACAGTTTGGGGATGCCTGGTTTAGGGTGTTGGACTAGGACCTTGGAGACTAGGGTTCAAAACCCCAGTCAGCCATGAAGCCAGCCAGTGTTTCTCAGCCTAGCCTACCTCACTGGGCTGTTGTGGGGAAGAAATGGAGAGAGGGAGACCTCCATGGAGGCAAGGTGGGATATAGATGCAATGATAATACGTATGATCAGCGTGGTGGTCTGGGCTGCCAGGGTATTGGGATCTTGGGAGCTGCCCAAGGATGCTGTCGTCTGCTGCCAAGTCTGGCTCCTTCCCTGTCTTCTGACCTCAGGGCAGATCAGGCATAGGCAAACTCCGGCCCTCCAGATGTTTGGGACTACAATTCCCATCATCCCTGACTCCTCTTCTTCTTCTTTGGCGATCACTCGTAGCCAAGTAAGATTATCTTCCATAAACATGGTTTTAACCATGAGTCCGTAAGTGACTGTGGAGGCCAATTCTGGATCCACACGTCCTTCCACAGTGGGGACATTGGTTTCTGGGTGGCAGTTGATCACAGTGTGGATTTGCCAAGAGTGCCTTCCTCTTAGCACGTTTCTCCCTTGCGTCCTGAGTTCAAGTGTCTTCAAAGCCCATCACACCTTTGGTAAAGGCTGTTCTCCAACTACAGCACTCGCACGCCAGTGTTTCCCAGTTGTCAGTTTTTATCCCTGACTACTGGGCCTGTTAGCTAGGGATGATGGGAATTGTAATCCCAAACATCTGGAGGGCAGGAGTTTGCCTATGCCTGGGGTAGATCTTAGATCAAGTGCGGGGAGGCAGCCAGGGCTGCGGCAGAGACGGCGGGGTGCAATCCTACCACCACACTCCCCCACTGCCATGCATTGCTTTCCCACATTTCCATTGCTCCAAAATCTTCTGATATTTCTTTGGCTCCATATGTATATTCATGGCTATATATTTCAGGAAAGAGTGCATTCAAGCCATGTCTCTGAGCACTTTTTGGGGCCCGGAATGCCAAGCAGGATTAATCCAGAAACTGACTAATGCTTCAGGAGAGGATTCCCACGCAGGCTCAGCTTCCACCGATATCAGAAGTTATTAGGATCAAGCCCTGCAAGTGCGACATGCGAAAGTCTGGCAACCACAACATTCCCCAGGCGGGGAAATCGCACTGACTGTCTACAGCTCACCACGGAGTCAGAATCCTCAAGCAACAAAACTGCCAATGCTGGCCTTGGAAGAATCCCACCGTGGAGCATGGCTACCGGTAACTGGATGTCATCACAAATGTCAAGATGATCCAGAAGGGTCAACGCAAGCAAACCGGGAAGATTGACGGACGTGTGCGTTGCTGGGAACCCTTTGGCCCAGTTGCCCTTAGTAGCCCCAAGTGCACAACAGGCAACTTTGAGAGGGGAGGGAGATGGGCACTGCAGAGTTGCCTCCAGCACTCGCCCTACTCAGAGTAGAATCATAGAAGTGTAGGGCTGGAAGGGACCCTGAGGATCATTCTAGTAGTTCAGGGGTCCCCAGACTTACCGGCGTTTGGGCCGGTTCCCACCGCGCCGATCGCGCGGCGGGCCGGAGGGCGGGGGAGCGCGCGCCTGTGCGGGCCGGCGGGCGGGGGAGCGCGCGCCTGTGCGGGCCAGCGGGCGGGGGAGCGCGCGCCTGTGCGGGCCAGCGGGCGGGGGAGTGTGCGCCTGTGCGCATGCGCGCGGGCGCTTACTGGCGCGGCGGCGCGCTTCCAGGGTGGAAAAAGCGCTGAAAATCCGTTGTGCGCATGCGTATGGGCCTCCCCCAACCCGGAAGTGCACCAGAAATGACCTCTTCCGGGTCGGGAGAGGCCCATACGCATGCGCACAAAGGATTTTCGGCGCTTTTTTCCCGATCCGGAAGAGCGCTGCCGCGCCGCGCGCCGTAAGAGCGGGCGGCGGGCGGCGGGGGTCCTCGCGGGCCGGATTGGCAGGCCAATTGGGCCGCATCCGGCCCCCGGGCCGTAGTCTGGGGACCCCTGTAGTAGTTTAACCTCCTGCAATGCAGGAAAGTGCAGCTGCCCCATATGGGGATCGAACCTGCAACCTTGGCATTATCAGCTCTAACCAACTGAGCTATATGATGCTGTATGAGCTGCAATGCTTTTTCCTCCTAGAAAAACAGGCGTCGGTACTCACCATGAAGTTGTTACATTTTTTAACAACAAAAAGAGGTGCCAGTACTGCGTACCCTTGAGCACCCCCTTAAAAAAGCATTGGCTATATGGGGCATCATTTAGCCCAACAGCCTTGTAATGCAGGAATCACTGCTTAAGAATCCCTGACAGATAACTCCCTGGGGTGGGGTGGGGGGTGATTATTGTTTTGCTTGTTACTACGCTATGTGTTTTTGTATTTTTATATTGTAAAGTGACCTGTGATCCTCGGTTGAAGGGCAGTATATAAATTTAATTAATAAATAAGGTAGTGGGCATGCCTAACTTAGGTTCATTTATTTCAATGGGTCTACTCTAAGTAGAACTTAATTGGACTTAATTGGATGGATACCAACCCAACTTAATTGGATGGATACCAGGAACTTAATTGGATGGATACCAGGAAAAGACCCTGATGTTGGGAAAGATTGAGGGCACAAGGAGAAGGGGACGACAGAGGACAAGATGGTTGGACAGTGTTCTCGAAGCTACAAACATGAGTTTGACCAAACTGCGGGAGGCAGTGCAAGACAGGAGTGCCTGGCGTGCTATGGTCCATGGGGTTACGAAGAGTCGGACACGACTAAACGACTAAACAACAACAACCAACCCATGGGTCTACTCCAGGCATCCCCAAACTTCAGCCCTCCAGATGTTTTGGACTACAATTCCCATCATCCCTGACCACTGGTCCTGTTAGCTAGGGATCATGGGAGTTGTAGGCCAAAACATCTGGAGGGCCACAGTTTGGGGATGCCTGGTCTACTCCCATGTTGCAGAAAGGTGTTTGTTTGTTTGTTTGTTTGTTTGTTTGTTTGTTTGTACCCGTTGCCTGGCTACAGAAACGCACTGCATAATTCAGAGAAGTGCAAATCTTAAAGGAGGGCTGGGTTTCGACGCGTGAATTGTGTCAGAAAACGAGAATGAGTCACCCTATGGCGTGTGTGCAAAAACCATCAAACACAGCCTGTAAAAACCACCACAATGTGTTTCCCCCACCCCACCCCACCCCACTGCTAACCCCAAGAGCAAGCAGGACAATGTCACCACTGGCCACCAAGATCGGGCTTAAACAAGCAGGTCTTTCAGAAATAATATGGCACGCATGGGCGTAGCCAAGTGGGGGACAGCTGCCCCCCTAAATCAATAAAATTAAAGATACATAGCAAACTGAGGTTATGCCCCCTCTAACAAAAGGCCTGCCCCCCCCAAACCAAAAATCCTGGCTACAACTCTTGTTTGTCATCTATGGAAATAAAAGGTGTAACAAGGAAACAGCTTGTGGGGGGTGATAATGGGGGAGGCCAGAGCACCACAGTTGCCTAGATGGGGCCAGACCTTGGGACAGCTGAGTTCAGGGGAAGGAAACTCTCTTTCCTGTTATCCCAAAATAATAGCGGGCTCAGCAGACCTTCTGCCAATGACGTGTTCTGCATTCTCTCCTGGCTTCTGAGGCTCTTCTGCCTCACGCGAGAAACACCTCAACACAACCAGGACCTTATTTTCTTTGAGTGCCATCCCACAGGGAGTCCTCAGCTCTGGGCTCTGCAAAGTCCCCCTGGGCATTCAGAAATCTACCAGGTTCCAACTAGTTTACCAGGACCCTTCTTTTGAAGTGTGTATTTAGACTCAGGGCTGTGTCTAGTGTTTTCCGTCCACTTGCTCAGGGGCTGTTGAGCCAGCAGGCAAGGGAGGTTTTAATACGTTATGCCATGTAGAAATCTGATGTGACCATTGTGCTAGCATGAAATTGTGCTACAAATTGTGCAATCTATCGTGCGACAAGGTTACCAGCAAACTGCTCGTCCATCCTCTTGCACAACTGGTGCAAGACATTTCACCGGGGGAAGGAGGATCCCACTAAGGGCCTTTAACAGGCATAGGCAAACTTGGCCCTCCAGATGTTTTGGGACTACAATTCGCATCATCCCCTGACCACTGGTCCTGCTAGCTAGGGATCATGGGAGTTGTAGGCCAAAAAACATCTGGAGAGCCGAGTTTGCCTACCAGTATGCCTTGGGTACAACCCCATGTAAATTGGCAGAGGCAACATTTGTACAAATTTGTCTCCTCTCTTGCACTCTTTGTTTCATAACCCATTTCCTCTTCCTTGGCAATGGCCACTCGATTGCTAACTCTTGAAACTGCAAAGATGGGGTTTGTGGAAATAGCCAACACCAGGTCTGTGGGCACATCAGGGGGTGGATCTTCAGGGTACATGGCAGAGCCTGGAGGTGATGCCCAGTGGCTGGGGGCAGATTAGAAGTGAAGCCCAATGTTGTTGCACATGTCTGGGTACAGACCCCAGCACAAAAGCACTCTGTACATTGAAGACACCCTTTTCTGAGAGGAGGCAGAAAGGCTTTCCCTTTACTGGCAGCTGCCCCCAAAGCAAAGGAATCAGAAAACCACCCCCCACCCTGGTTGACTGGCAGCTCCCAGTGTGAGGGTCACACCCTGCAGAGATCTCATGTTCCTCAGAATTGCTCCTTGACGGAGGCTGCTCACATCTTCAGACGTGAGTCACCGGTCTGAGCGGTCTATGCTTGCAATGGAAGGCAATGTGAAACTCACAGCATCCCTTGCCTTTCACATGACTCAAGACCGACACCCCGAGATCCTTCTTGCATGAGCACCAATAAAAAGGAGGAGGTTACCCTGAATGCCTATCCCCACACCAAGGCATGTGTGAAGTGAGCTATCAGGTGCTGAGATATCAAGGGGTGAAATCCACGCATGAGCCAAGCCCAACGTCCAAGTCCATTTCTTTAAGTTCACTTAGAAAACCAGGAAGTTTGAGTTATCAAAGGATTAGTTACAGGTAGGTAGCCGTGTTGGTCTGAGTCAAAGCAAAATAAAAAAATTCCTTCAGTAGCACCTTAAAGACCAACTAAGTTTTTATTTTGGTATGAGCTTTCGTGTGCATGCACACTTCTTCAGATACCTGAAGAAGTGTGCATGCACACGGAAGCTCATACCAAAATAAAAACTTAGTTGGTCTTTAAGGTGCTACTGAAGGAATTATCAAAGGATGCTTGTGTTCAAGCTTGTATCTTGTTTCATAGAATTGTAGGGTTGAAAGGGATCCAAAGGGTCATCCAGTCTAACCCCTTGCAATGCAGATTTGGAAAGTACAGATTATGTAGGATTGCCTTCAAATACACACTGAATCAAATTTCTCTCGCATCTCCAGCCAAGTGCAGAAGTCTCCTTACTCTGAAGTCTGGAACTTATTCATAGAATCACAGACTTGCAGAGTTGGATGTGATCTTGAGGATCATCTAGTCCAACCCCCTGCAATGCAGGAATATGCAGCTATACCATGCAGGGATTGAACCTGCAACCTTGACGTTATCAGCACCATGCTCCAACCACCCAAGCTAGTGCTCACAGAATTGAATCCGCTGTTTATTCTGAATGTTTAAACTCAGTTGATTTGAACCCTGGCTGAGATCGGTTCATTCCCTGCCTTGTGTTGCCTCCCCACCCAAATACTGTGCCCAGCAGACCCTTCCTTACCATCACAGCAGGGCGGGCCAGAGGATAGGGGGCTGGGCTTCCAATAGTCGTATCCATATAGTAACTCATCATCTTTGAGGCACCTGCAGAAATGGGAAAGGGCCTGTTAAACAAATTCCCAAGAGATGGACATGATGCAGAAGGTGGATTATCTTGTCTGCGTTGCCTTTAGGCTGCAGCCAGTGTTCTCTGTCTGCTGGTCCAAAGAACCTTATGTAGAGTGGGAGGTTGGGTTGTAATGTTGTGCAACAGAGGAACTTAACACATCAGTCTGTTGTGCAACAAAATTACCAGCAACCTGTTTATGCATTGTCTTGCGCAACAACATCCCATTAGTGCAAAACCTTTCACCAGCAGAACAAGGTGAACATGACTTTAACTTAGTACTAAATTAGAGATAACCTTCTGTTCATTGGACACAGGCTTCCAAAAAGATGAGGTTGCTGGTATTATTATTATTATTATTAAATTGCTTTTTACAGATCGCCTCAAATCAACTTACAAAATATTAAAATGCATAGCAACTGAAACATTTAAAATTCATAACATGGAGTAAAATATAAAAACATTAAAGTGTACATCAACCATAATAAAATGAATCTGATTCTACCAAGAGCTGAACTCCAAACCAGGCCAGGATTATACTACATTATGATTAAATGAATATCCAAACACCTGAATGTTTTGGCCTGGGAGATAATGTTGCCGATGTTGACCCCAGGTGAGTTTCCCTGGAAAGAGTGTTCTGTAATTGGGGAGCTACCACTGAAAAGACTCTTTCTTTCATTGCCAATGCCACCCTTCATAACTCCCTCACCAGAGACACACAGACAATGGCTTCTGGTGACACATGTAGGGTTCAGGTAAGTTTGTAAGGAAAGTGGTTTGGGGCCCCCAAGCTAAAGAATCAAGATGGCGGACTGAACCTTAAAAAACTTCCCTGGTTTCTTAGAATACTAAACAATGCAGGGAATGAGTCTGCTAGTATATTCCCCTCCGTCTCTCAATGGCAGAAGTTTGAGTGCAGTGTCAACTTGATATTTTTGTGAACAAACAAAACACGGTCATTTTTCATCATTTCAAAGCCCCATCCCCAGCAATATTTGAGACTCTCAGCTCTGAAGGAAACTGGGGAGTTCATTAAAGCTCAAAGGGAAAGCAGATTTCAATTTATTAGGATGATGGGGGCAATTCAAAAAAAGAAAACAAATCCTTATGGTTGATTGTGACATGAAACAGCTGGCAAGAAAGGCAGAAACTGGTAGTTTCATTTCTTTCTCTGAAGGGTTAGAAATATCTCAATTTAAGCATCTTGAACTCCTCTCACTGATGGATGGATGGATGGATGGATGGATATTCCTGAGATTATACAAACAATAAAGAAAGCAGTGAGACATGCAATAGTATGAAAGCATGCAGAGCTCTGGCAAAATGTGCACCATCTATGTAAGTAACAAATATTTCAACTACAAAAGAAGAACACACAAACAAAATATCCCACTGCTAAGCCATGGTCATTGAAAGCCACTTTAACTAGCTCCTCAGTTATAGGGAAGGCTGAAGTTGGCTGCTTGGAGGAACCAGCAGGAGGAAGATCCAGCGCTGAGGTCAATCCAACCACCAGGGAAGGATTCCAGTGAATTCCAGGCTATGATAGGCTGACAGGGAGAGTGGTGATGCGTCTGGACTACAACTCCCATGATCCCTGACCAGTGGCCACATGGGCTAGGGCTGATGGGAGTTGAAGTCCAACAACATCTGGAAGGCTACATGTTCTCCATCCCGGATTTAACATCTTTGCCCACCCCTGGAACACAGGGAACAGTTGAGTTCAATGAGATTGCAGCCCAGATAGGTTTTTGGATTTACATCTGAACTGTAGATGCTGGACTGTATTCAACTAACTTTTATTCAGGGTAGACCCACCTGAAATTAATGGTCATGACTAACTCCAGTCTATTAATTTAAATAGGTCTACTCTGAGTAAGTTTGTTGAGTGCAATTCTTATAGAAAACATTTGGATGGTCTGAAGCTTTAATACTGAATCCTGTATACCAGCAGAGTTCTCATATTTGCATGGTGGGCTAAATGTGGGCAACTCCACCAAGACCTTCTTGATCTCTAAACCTTTTGCTGACACTGACCATAACTAGTAGGCTTTCTACCATTCTATGATTCGAACTACTAGAACAACAAGCCAGCTTTAGCAAAGAATGGGGATTGCTCTGCAGCTGACCTTTGTCAAAACTTTTTGGCCTTTTGGTGTCTTGGTGCAAGTAAACAAATACTGTACTGTACAGTTACAAACTGATGGCAGAAAGTGAGGAGGAATTAAAGAACCTTTTAATGAGGGTGAAAGAGGAGAGCGCAAAATATGGTCTGAAGCTCAACGTCAAAAAAAACCAAGAGCATGGCCACTGGTCCCATCACCTCCTGGCAAATAGAAGGGGAAGAAATGGAGGCAGTGAGAGATTTTACTTTCTTGGGTTCCATGATCACTGCAGATGGTGACAGCAGTCACGAAATTAAAACAAGCCTGCTTCTTGGGAGAAAAGCAATGACAAACCTATCTTAAAAAGCAGAGACATCACCATGCCGACAAAGGTCCGTATAGTTAAAGCTATGGTTTTCCCAGTAGTGATGTATGGAAGTGAGAGCTGGACCATAAAGAAGGCTGATCGCCGAAGAATTGATGCTTTTGAATTATGGTGCTGGAGGAGACTCTTGAGATTCCCATAGACTGCAAGAAGATCAAACCTATCCATTCTGAAGCAAATCAGCCCTGAGTGCTCACTGGAAGGACAGATCGTGAAGCTGAGGCTCCAATACTTTTGCCACCTCATGAGAAGAGAAGACTCCCTGGAAAAGACCCTGATGTTGGGAAAGATGGAGGGCACAAGGAGAAGGGGACGACAGAGGACGAGATGGTTGGACAGTGTTCTCGAAGCTACGAACATGAGTTTGACCAAACTGTGGGAGGCAGTGGAAGACAGGAGTGCCTGGCGTGCTATGGTCCATGGGGTCACGAAGAGTCGGGCATGACTGAACAACAACACAGTTACAAACAGATAGCTGAGCTGGCGACTGTGCAAAAAGTGAAGTGGAGCATGTAAAGCAAAATCTTTATAAATGTCCTAGCACGATCACCCACACCCCTGGGATTTAGACAAGCTAATCAGATATGGTGGTAGTAATACAGTAATCCTAATAACAACAGGTAGTATAGAATGATGTTCTACTCAAAACTAATGAACTTAAGTTAGTCTGATCCATTAACTTCAATGGACCTTCTTTGAGCAGGATTACCATTGGCTACAACCTGCTATTCTCAAGCACATTACCTTTTAAACCTCCAAGTAAGGTAGTTCAATATTATTATCCCCACATATCACTCTATGTTGCAGGCTGGAACATGGCTTGTCATGAGCTCATTGGGGTGGCCTTAAATGAGCCCTTAGAAGTTGCAGGATTTGAATCTGGGACTTCCCAATTATCACATCAGCCTCTCAGCTGACAGGCTCCTGCCCTTTGGAATACACAACCCCAAATTGGCATCATTCCATATAAGCCCACAGTGGCCCGTTTCCACTCTGCATCTCCAACAAGCAAGCCATCCATCCTGGCCAATGAATTTGGGGAGCTACTACAGGTACAGACTCCACTCGAGCTATACACACACTAACGAGTTCTGGCTTTCTTCAATTTGATCCGGGTGTGGGGGGGGGGGCTGACTTCTGCTTATAAAATCCCATATCCTGCCTTCCTCTGTTCACCATTAGCCTCTGAGAACATGAGAGGCAGGGGCTATGAAGGTGTAATTAGTTTTGGCAAACATCACAATCAACAGCAAGGAAGAGGCGGTTGGTAAAACTGACAAGGCAGGAGGTCAAGGCAAGGGCACTTGCGAGGAACCCAACAGATTGCAGGTTGTGGGTGACCATTAAAGCCGCAGAGGGCTGCTCCACTTTAGGTCTCAGTCCCAGAGTGCACAAGCTGTTGATAATTAAAGGAAGATGTGGATGGCTGAAAAGGTGCAATGGATAGCAGGGCTCTCAAGCAATTAAACCTTCTTGGCTTTTTGTTTGTTAACTGCTTGCCATTTAACCAACTAATTAACTCAGCTGAAATGAATCACAGAATTGTAGAGTTGGAAGGGACACCCAGGGTCATCTAGTCCAACACCCTACAATGCAGGAAATGTGAATGCATTTCACTCAGATAGGTGCCTCGTGGGTGGTGCTGTGGGTTAAACCACAGAGCCTAGGGCTTGCCGATCAGAAGGTCGGCGGTTCAAATCCCCACGACGGGATGAGCTCCCATTGCTCAGTTCCTGCTCCTGCCAACCTAGCAGTTCGAAAGCATGTCAAAATGCAAGTAGATAAATAGGTACCGCTCTGGCGGGAAGGTAAACGGCATTTCCATGCGCTGCTCTGGTTCGCCAGAAGCGGCTTAGTCATACTGGCCACATGACCTGGAAGCTGTACGCAAGCTCCCTCGGCCAATAAAGCAAGATGAACGCCGCAACCCCAGACTTACCTTCCAAGTCCCGGACTGCAGAATCCGGGACTGGCAGCCGTGTGACACCGGAAGTTGCGTCAACGTAACTTCCGGTGTCGCTTTGCCCTTCTATGGGCACCAAAAATGGCCGCCGCCGGCTTTGAAAGTCGCTTGTACGCATGTCAGGAAGTGCGTCAACGCAACTTCCAAAAAATGGCCGCCGCCGCCACCAGAAGTCGCGTCTATGCACTTCCGGACATGCGTAGATGCGACTTTTGAAGCCGGCGGCGGCCATTTTTTGTGCCCATAGAAGGGCAAATCGAAAAAAAAAATGGCCGCCGGCAGGAGAAAATGACGGAGAAAAACAAAAGACGAAGTGATACGGGGGACCACCGGGAAAAGGTAAGTAAAAACGGGGGTTTCCCGGGGAAAACGGGGTACTTGGCAGCTATGACCCCAGAGTCGGTCACAACTGGACCTAATGGTCAGGGGTCCCTTTACTTTTACCTTTAACATATGGTCTAAAACAGGCACCCCCAAACTGCAGCTCTCCAGATGTTTTGGCCTACAACTCCCATGATCCCTAGCTAACAGGACCAGTGGTCGGGGAAGATGGGAATTGTAGTCCAAAACATCTGGAGGGCCGAAGTTTGGGGGATGCCTGCTCTAAAACCCCACCTCTCATCATTAGGCAAAGGAAGTCCAACTTCAATATTTTGTGTTCCACACCTTCTTACAGTAACACACCAGAACCAAATACAGACTCATAGAATTAGACAAGTGCACATCTTGAACCCTCGGCAATTAATTGATTAAGGGTTTAGCTGATGATTCTACCAATTAATTGGAGTGGGAAGGGGGAGACCTGTTAGGCTACAGGCAGAAATAAATATGATGCTAAGGAAGGAGGGCAACCAAAAGGTAATGCCAGCTCAAACTCTCCAGTTTTCCACGCAAGCACATCCCATGATGATGTCCTGATGCCCTTCCCTTCCCCACCTCCACACAGCTGGCTGCCACGAGGAAGGAAACACCCCTAGTGATTACATCATTTACTAGTGATTACATCATTTACTATGCAGTTGTATGACATGACTGGGGAGAGAAAAGAGAAGAGCTTTTGTGGGGTAGTGCAGTTGGTGTGCTGGACATAACTCAGATTCACATTGTTGCTCCTGGGCTAACTTTCAGCCAGTCACCATCTTTCTGCCTAACCTACCTTGCAGGGTTGTTCTGAGGATAAATTGGAAGGGGGGGGGAGAGATCCCAGTAGGAAAGGCAGCGTTTTTTTAAAAAAATGACTTGCTGTTTTCAATGACAGCCCCTGTGACCAGCGTGATATCTGTTTCCAGTCTTCACCTTTGGTGAATTTTATATATCTAAATTTAAAACTTATTAAATTTTAGATTAATTTTCCCAAACATTTTCACAATAACCTTCCAACCAAACACATTGTTTCATACGTTGCCTTCCCACCCTTACCTCAACGGTGTTTTTACTCAGAATCACAGAATCCTGCATTATATATTCATCTATTACAAAATGTTTCTCTATTACAATTATTTTATCATTTCTCTTCCTCTGCTTTTATCTCAAATCCTGCCTGCAATTTCATTTGACTGTAATGTTGTTGTTGTTGTTGTTTAAAAAAATAGTCCACGAAAGGCCTCCATTCTTTGGTATTCATTTCTGAACTTCTTGAATTGAAAATAATTGTGGTCTATATAACATCATTTGCAGACCAGGGGCAATGCATATCTTCAGTCAGGTCAAAGGGGCCAGCCAGGCGCAGAGTCGATGGAAAGGTTAGACCCAGTTATGGCTATGATCCTCATCAGTTTCCTACCTTTAATTACCCGCACAAGTCATCTGTCTGCAGACACCTATAAGATGAAAGTGGCAGGCCTGCAGAAGCATTGCTTCTAAGAGCCATTAAGCAAGGGGAGAAGGATCCCAGCATGATATTCAAAGCCTCCAAGGAATTGCTGCCCTTGACAGTATTTTAAAAGCGTGGTAGAATCGCACATATTATGTCTCAATCACAACCTTGTGGTGGGAAAGGTAAGAACTATTTGCCTAGGTGTAATTTTCTCTCTCTCTCTTTTTGGACGAATCACATTATCTCATGCTTCCACATTGTAGGACGAAGCTGTTCTTGTTATTAACTCTCCAGTAGGTACTTTTAAAAACAAATGACAGCTTGATTCTTCAAGCAGTCATGCTGAAGTATACGTTGCTCGCTCTCAGGTTAGCCCACCCCACAGGGTTGTTGGGAAGGCAAAATGGGGAGGGGGGAGAACCACGCACACTACAGGAGCTCGTTGGGGGGAAAGGCAGGCTATAAATGCAATAAATACATAAGTAAACTGGGAATTTAGCCTCGAAGAGTTGGAGGGCTAGTTGCGTACAATGCACCAGGTTAGAAAACAAAATGGAAAACTGCAGCTTAAAAATTCCCACAATGCTTCTCAGAAATACTGGTTATGCTGAGAGACCCTTCTTCGTAATACACTATTTTCAGACCGACAACTTTGCTCTTCTTCATTCAAGTTCCATTTTCCAGCTACTACTCCTGTCAATTGTAAGAGAAGGAGTGGAAATGGGAAGTAAGGGGGGGAGGGCATGGAGAGAATGAGGATGCTTCAAAACAGACACCAACTATATCTGCGTAAGAATCCTAAAGCATGCCATCCCATGTTGATGATTGATAAGATTAATGTTAATATTGTATAATGCAGCAATTAAGGAAAAGAATAAAAAACACCAGGGCTGGAAGGACAGGAAGTCAAAAAGAAAAATATCACTGAATGATATATTGCATGTGAAGTAAATTTGTTAAAACCTTTGAAAGATCTAATAAAAATTAATATTAAAAAGGTAATATTTTTTATTATCTCACTACTACTAATAAATAGGGTTGTATCGAAAGTTCATCCCTGGGGAGACTCATTGAAACTAATTCATCATATCCATTAACTTCAACGGGTCTACTCTGAGTAGGGGCAACACTGGACACAAACCATAGCAACTAGCACCCCAACTCTGGACACCCTGCGGCATATCCACCTACCGAGCAATGCCAAAGCTTGAAAAATTAGATTCAGCCGCTGAGCCCAGAAACAAACTTCTTCCCTCCCTGCTTTATTTGTCACCTGTACAAAGCACCTCTCCACTGCGGGAGTTGGAATGGATGCCTGACTCCAGATTGCAACGTTCCCTCCCTTCCCTGCAACCCCTTCCCCACGGACTAGTGCTGGAAGAAAAAGCGAGTCATAGGTCACAAAGCACCGTGGGCTATCAGTGCTCCCAACCTCCAAGGGTAGGGAAGCAAGAAATAGGAAGAAATTACCAAGAAGTAAAGTTTTCTACTGGCTTCCTTTGCAACTTGCCTGGGCAGAGAGTAGAGAAAAATGCTGCGCGCGGCTGGAGGAGGTTTTCTTGCTTTCCACGCCTGGCTCAGGACTCTGATCCAACTACCTGGCAGAGTCCTCTTGGCTGGGGCTAAAGAGGATGGAGCTACCGCAATGCTCCTAGCAGAGGCGCCTCTTCAAATGGAAAGAGGGGTGTGGCCAGGGCCGCAGCAGGCAAGGGGCAGCTGGATAAAGCCATCTCTCCTCTCTCCCCGCCCTCCTCCAGCAGCAGCGCAGCTAGGGAAACCGGGCGCGTTGCCACCGACAAATGCAATTAGGCAAGCCAGGAGCCCATCCAAATGAAACTGTCTTTCCGATAGAAGCCATATTGGGCGATGGGGGGGTGGGGGCAGAACAAAATAGCTCATTCGCCTGTCCCTTTCCCCTTGCCCAGGTGGACAGAGTCGTGGGAACACAGAATTGTCGAGTTGGAAAGGATCCCAGGGGTCATCTAGTCCAACCCCCTGCAATGCAGGGCCCCTCCTTCATTCTAACCTTTGCTGCTTTGCTGAACGGTTTTTTGGGTTGTTTTTTTACAGGCTTCTGTGTCTCCAAATCTCAAGTCCCAAGGGTGTTATTTACAGAGATCTGTCATTTCCCAATCACAATGTGGATGTGGATATGGTTTGGTCCAGCCAGGCCAGATTGGGTCTAATCTAGATTTACAAACTGAAGCCACAAATTGGCTTGGGGGCGGGGTCCATGCACAGGCATCTTGAGCGGTTTGGTATCATTCATAATCCAGGCTACCTCAGGAAACACCCTGACCCAAGATTATTTGGGAATAAAGGGAGACCTCCCTGCTGCTCACTTCCGTTCATTGTGAGAATAGTTCATTCATGTCCCCCTGCCTTCAGCTTCCTGTTCCTTAACTGGTTACCCATTTATAAAATGACTTGTCCTCTTATGGCCTGCTTCCACTACTAAGTTTTATCAAGGTACTTAAGATGCGCTTTAAAAACAAAAACAAACAAACCAGGGAGTTAAGGTTACCAGATCACTTTTGGCTATGATCCTGTTGACACTCACAAAGAGCTCTAAAAGTTTGATTTTGGGGGGGGGGTGTTTCCCCTTCACAGATGCCATGCTGATTTTGGCTCAGCAAGTCTTCATTTTTGTTGCCTCTTTTTTTTATTTTAATTTTTTTCCATAAAATTTATACTTTGCTTGAATTTTCTAAAAAAGCCCATCAAAGAGATCAAACAAGAAAAAACAAACGTATTTGCAAAATACATGGATCAGACCATAAAGAAAAATATACACACTACAAAACCACTGACTTTCTGGATCAGGACCCCGCAGCTGCTTTTTCTTCACAATAGAAGCATAGATCAGGCATAGGCAAACTCAGCCCTCCTTATGTTTTGGGACTACAACTCCCATCATCCCTACCTAACAGGACCAGTGGTCAGGGATGGTGGGAGTTGTAGTCCCAAAACATCTGGAGGGATGAGTTTGCCTATGCCTGTCATAGATTCATGGAGTTGGAAGCGTCCCATGTGGCCATCTAGTCCAACCCCCCTGCAATGCAGAAATCACAGCTAAATAAATTGTAAATAAATTGTGACCTTAAGCACCCCTTTTTTGAATAGCATGCTCCCCACCCCAATTTCAAGCTAAGTGACAGACTAGAGATATTGGTGAAGCATGATTATTTGTATATCAATCAACCCAGACCTGCAAGCATCACATGCCATCCTGAGGCAGGTGTCAGGGACTAGAATCCTAGCAGGCCCTCCTTTAACAGCCCTCTGAGCTGGTAAGCGCTGGGCATCTAGGTCCCTCAGTATCCCCAAAGTGTGTCATTGCAGGAAAGCAGAGTCTTAGCCCCCAACTTGTGCCCTGGGGAGGTCTGGGAGGAGCCAATCATTTTAATTCCCCATTACATTCTAGAATGGTGCTATCCTTGGGGCATTGCATTGTGGGAAACGCCATTGGCTTCTGCACTGGTACACTTGCATTCTGCCATTGCCATCACTGGGCGGGTGGAGAGGCAGCACCGGTGGCCCTGACGGTAATGGGCTCTGGTACCTGGGATGGATGTCTGTGGGTCAAGTGCCCTTTCAAAGGCAGCAACCTCCATGGTCGATGCAAAAAGCTTTGCAGGATCCAGCCTGACAACTCTCCCCTCAAACCCACAGCCAGCGCTGTGTCGACCTGCCTTGGAAGAGGGGCAGGATTAAAATTTCAATGCTTGTTTTAGTTTTAAGGGCTGCAGCAATTAAGCTCCAGAATTTTGTATCAAAACCTCACCCCTTTCCTTCCAGATTTCCACATTTACCCATATATGGTGAAATATGCCCACGTCAGGTGGGGGTGTGCATACCATAGCTGCCAAGTTATCCCTTTTTTAAAGGGATTTTCCCTTATGCTGAATAGGCTTCCTCGCGAGAAAAGGGAAAACTTGGCAGCTATGGTGCATACACCTTCTAAGCTGACCCTGCGGATATAAAGAGCTCATCGTTCCTTACAGCTATTTTAACTCAGGAAATTATTCAAAGGGTTCTATATTCTGCCTGGCCTTTGATGCAAAGGATATTTCAGATCTGAACACCATAAGAATGGAACTTATCCAATGCTGGGTAGAAAATCTGGACATTCCTTTTCCATTTCAGGGAGAGA
Source organism: Zootoca vivipara (assembly GCF_963506605.1). Classification (NCBI taxonomy): domain Eukaryota; kingdom Metazoa; phylum Chordata; class Lepidosauria; order Squamata; family Lacertidae; genus Zootoca; species Zootoca vivipara. Next base: position 17,422,522 of record NC_083290.1, read on the forward strand.
TAACCCTGCCAGCAGCTGGGATCAAAATGCCTTTGAGGTATCCTGCCGCAGCTTCTATGAGATGGAGGCCTTTAGGACTTAGCAACCTTTTGGGCAGGATTTTTTTTTTTTGAAAAAAATTACAGCCCAAATCCTACACCCAGTTTACTCCAGAGTCAATCATCATTAAAGGAACAGGGTTCCTTCTGGAGAAATGTGTGTGGGATCATGAGCGGCATTGTTCAAGTTACGAGGGTTGTACTGGAAGTAATGAGCCACGTTTAATGAGTCTGCAGAGAATTCAGATTCATTACTTTCAGTAAGTCCTTTGTATTAAGTACTGCATTTTTTTAAAAAAAATTTTTAAACCGTATTTATATGCCAATGCACTACAGCTGTTACTCATGCAAATCACTCTATTAACATTAAAGGGAGAGTTAAATGAACTGTGAAGGAAGGGGTCTTTTGTGTGTGATTGGCTGTGATTAAGCCCAGAACACAGCCAATGGGGTGGGGCATGAGGCTTTGGCTCCACCCACTTAAGCCTGTGTGTGTGTGCGCGCGTGCACTCTCTCTCTCTCTCTCTCTCTCTCTCTCTCTCTCTCTCTCTCTCTCTCTCTCTCTCTCTCTCTGCCTCTGCCTCTGCCTCTGCCTCTGCCTCTGCCTCTGCCTTGGCCCTTGAAATGAAAAAGGATTTGAACATCTCTGAGCTAGGGACTCTGGATATTGAATCAGGATCACGAGGAGTATCAGGCTACATGAGATGGCTCCTCTTGTGTGGGTAACCTGGCCAAGGATGATCTGGAAATGTGTTACACAAATGTTGATTACTACTATTGCTATTAGTATTGCTGTTATTATTAGAGGAAGTCTGTTGGGGGGTAGGGGTACCCTTTGTCCCCTAGAAACTTTTCCACATACACATAGCCTAAAAGGACTCAACACTCCTACAAGGCTCCACACTGGAGCCCTGAATTTTGATAAATAAATTTATTTTGTGTGGTGCTGATTAACGCCAAGGTTGCAGCATCGATCCCTGTATGAGACAGCTGCATATTCCTGCATTGCAGGGGGTTGGACTAGATGATCCTCAGGGTCCCTTCCAACTCTACAGTTCTGTGATTCTATTTATATCCCACCTTTTCCCCTGACAGGGACTCAAGGCAGTTTACAGTTAAAACAGAACCAGCCAAAAACATGAAGGCAGAAGCAATCATTTTTTTAAAAAACAACAACAATTAAATCTTAACAGAATTAAAAGATATAAAGATAAATTGAACTATCTATTTGATCAGGTCCTCTGGGATAGCTCAGTCAGTAGAGCGTGAGACTCTTAATCTCAGGGTCATGGGTTTGAGTCCTACATTGGCCAAAAATCCCTCCATTGCAGGGCGTTGGAGTGGTGGCCCTCTCTGATTCTTTGAAAACATACAGCTTATTACAATGAAAACACTGACTCCTATTAACGGGTGGGAGACATTCCCCCCAAACTTTCCTCCCAAAAGCCTCTTCCTGGTTAAACACAAATCCAGCCTTATGGAAGTGGGGAGGTCAGAGAGATGGCCAGGCAACAAGTAACAGTTGTCCATCGCTTCCCCAAAGCTAGTGGAACTTCAAAGTTCACCAGAGATTTGAATCCTGCTGCGACAGAAGGGCTCAAGGAAGGAAGGTTGTTCTTCCTGTTGAAGCCAGCCCTCAGTTCCATTTCATCGTAGGGCTGTCCCTGAAATGAATCAAAGAGGTCGGTGCCAGGGGAAACATCAATGCAGCAGGTTCTTCTGTGCTCTTATCTGGACGTTAATGGCTCCTCCTCCCTATCCTGTGTTGGCATGTGGTACAGATGTTCGTCCTCTGTGCTGCCTGGCTCCACATCTGGGTGGCAGGTGTTTCTGCATCCCTGTTTGCCAGCAGATCCAAGGAAGTTGATGGCAGCGAAGCCTCCCTCTCTTCCTCCTCCCGCCCTGAAATATCAAAGAGCAGGGCGTTTGCTTTTTTTATTTATTAAATTTCTATCCCACTCTTCCTCCTAAAGGAGCCCAGAGCGGCAATCATCAGGAAGTTAAAACAAGGCCATTTAAAATAAAAACAAAAACCATATTTAAGAGCAATTTCAAAACCCAGCTAAATAAACACACATTTCAGACCAGTTTAAAAGCCATTTGGAACATATGTGTTTTTTTTAAAAAATCTCTAGCAACTGTCATGATGACTGTTTCCCTGGAAGGTGTGCTGTTGTCCCCCCCCTTCCCCCCCAGGGGCCGATTCTTACCCATCCAGGTCAAAAGAAGTCACGTGCTAAGAACAGAAGATGAGTCCATTTGGATCAGCCCAAAGATCCACACAGTCTTTCCTCCAAAAGTGACCAACTGAACACTTCTGGGACGCAGAGTACAAAGGCAACAGCTTTCCCCTGCTGTTGTCTTCCCTGCCATATGCTTTAGACTACAACTCCCAAGCAACCCAACAGGACCAATGGTCAATGATAATAGGAATTGTAGTTCAAAGATTATTTGAGGAACCCAGGTTGGGGAAGGCGGCAGTAGCCCCAAAGCTAACTCCCTTCTTCAAGGGGGCATAGGAACCCAAAGTCTCTTGGATCAGGCCCATCTACTCCAGCATCCTGTTCTCACAGCAGCCAAACTGTGGGAAACCCACAAGCAGGATCTGTTCACAAGAGCCCTCTCCCATCCTGCTGTTCCAAACTGGTATTCGCTGGTCGATGATCTCCGGCGGGCTAGGGACAAAGGTGAGAGCTGTTTCCTAGTTCTGCTGGATCTCTCAGCGGCCTTTGACACCATTGACTATAACATCCTTCTGGGCCGTCTAGAGGGGCTGGGAGCTGGGGGCACTGTTATACAGTGGTTCCGTTCCTTCCTCCTGGGCCGTGTTCAGAAAGTGGTGTTGGGGGATGAGTGTTCAGACCCCTGGGCACTCACTTGTGGGGTGCCTCAGGGTTCCATTCTCTCCCCCATGCTTTTTAATATCTATATGAAGCCGAGGGGAGAGATCATCAGGGGGTTTGGGCTGGGTGTTCATCAGTATGCGGATGACACCCAGCTCTACCTCTCTTTTAAATCAGAACCAGTGAAGGCGGTGAAGGTCTTGTGTGAGTCCCTGGAGGCGGTTGGAGGATGGATGGCGGCTAACAGATTGAGGTTAATCCTGATAAGACAGAAGTACTATTTCTGGGGGACAAGAGGCGGGCAGGTGTGGAGGACTCCCTGGTCCTGAATGGGGTAACTGTGCCCCTGAAGGACCAGGTGCGCAGCCTGGGAGTCATTTTGGACTCACAGCTGTCCATGGAGGCACAGGTTAATTCTGTGTCCAGGGCGGCTGTCTACCAGCTCCATCTGGTATGCAGGCTGAGACCCTACCTGCCCGCAGACTGTCTTGCCAGAGTGGTGCATGCTCTGGTTATCTCCCGCTTAGATTACTGCAATGCGCTCTACGTGGGGCTACCTTTGAAGGTGACCCAGAAACTGCAATTAATGCAGAATGCAGCAGCTAGACTAGTGACTGGGAGTGGCCGCCGGGACCACATAACACCGGTCCTGAGAGATCTACACTGGCTCCCAGTACGTTTCCGAGCACAATTCAAAGTGGCCTCGGTCCTGTATACCTGAAGGAGCGTCTCCACCCCCATCCTTCTGCCCGGACACTGAGATCCAGCACCGAGGGTCTTCTGTCGGTTCCCTCATTGCGAGAAGTGAAGTTACAGGGAACCAGACAGAGGGCCTTCTCGGTAGTGGCACCCACCCTGTGGAACGCCCTCCCAGCAGATGTCAAAGCAATAAGCAATTATTTTACTTTCAGAAGACAACTGAAGGCGAAATGTTTGATGCTGTACTGTTTTTAATATTCGGTTGGAAACCGCCCAGAGTGGCTGGGGAAACCCAGCCAGATGGGCGGGGTATAAATAAATTATTATTATTATTATTATTATTATTATTATTATTATTATTATTCAGAAGACTTCAGCTGTGGAGGGCAGAGCATAGCCATCTTGGCTGGTAGCCATCAATAGCCCTCCCCTCCCTGAATTTGTCTAGCCCTCTTTTAAAGCCATCCAAGTTGGTGGCCGTCACCGACTCCTGTGGCAGTGAGTTCCATAGTTTAACTATGCGCTGCATGATGGAGGACTTTCTTTTCTCTGTTCTGAATCTTCCAGCGGGATCCTTAGGCTGCCAGTTTGTCGTGATCCAAACACAAGGGGGTGGGGGAAGCACCAGCAGGCTCAGGGGAACACCCAGGTTTACATAAGCAGGAAAAAAAATTGGGGGGTGTCTGGGCAGGAGAGTGCCACCCCCTGCAAAAAACAAACCCAGGGAGGACTGGGCATGCTGAGTGGACATGGAAGGCTATCTCTGTTTTAGTGGGGTGGGGAGAATGGAAAACTGGGAGGAGGGGAAAGGAATGGAATACATATTGAAAGGGGCCATGGCTGGCAATTGGCTGGCACCCAGAATAGAAGGACTCCATTACAGCAACATTTCATTGCAGGTCCCATTTGTAGTGCTTCTTGAGCAGAAGGTTCAAAGAGCTCATCATCTTCTGTACATGTGTCTCATAATCCGATTTAAAATGGTCTAGGTCACATATTTTGCCAGTAGACCATCCACTGATCATATGCTGTGTGAAGAAGTGTTTTTTTTTTGTTCAGTAATTGTCAGAGATGCTGATGTGGCTACTCTAGACTAACGACTCCTCACAGCATAGTCCTTTTAGGCTTTTATTAAGTGCTGATTATTTACAGTGCTCAGAGCGATCTATATACATGTTGTCAGTCAGGTGTCAGTACCTCCGAATGGAGGTTGGCGCGTTTTCCTCCAGCAAAGAAGCTTGGGGAGACCCAACCTCTTCCCACGACGTTTCTTGCGCAATTCCGGGGTCGGCGGGGTCGGCCTTCCCCCCTTGCTCCCCCCCTTCCTGTCCCCCCTTGGGCCGGGGCTCCGCTACCTTGCCCGAGCCTCGGACACCACTTCCTGATTCTCCGCTTGAGGCGGAACTCTCCCTGCTTTCCCCAGCGCTTGGGGATGGGCTGGAGCTTAAGATGGGAGGGACCTCCCGGTATCCCCTGTCCCTCACATCCACCCCCTCCCAGGCCCCCCTCCCCCCCTCCCTAGGGGCTCCGAGGGTGCTGGGGACGACTGAAAGCCTTAAAAATCCGTGTTGTCGGAGCCCGTTGGTGTGAAAATCTCCCCCCAATCCAGCGAGCGTTCTCCTTCCCCCTGAGAAGACGGAAAGCCCAAAAAGTCCGTGGCGTCAGAGCTGGTGGGAGTAAAAATATGCTGCCAGTCCTCCCCTGCCTCTGACGTAGTCGACCTCGGAGAAACCTACACTTCTTCCTCAGGATCCTCAAACTCCGCTTCCCACCTCCATGGAGAGCTGCTCTCTGCGACCCCTTCCTCAGGCCCCTCCCCCTCTCCATCCCTTTCCATGTGCCAGGGCTTTGGCCTGTGGGGGAAGAGGGCGTGGAATTCTTCCACTAAGAATTCCTCCTGTATTTCCGTGGCCGGTACCCACTCATTGTGGGATGGCGGAGTGTCTTCCCATGCTATGAGATACTCCAGCCCTCTCACACCTCTCCTGGAATCCAGAATCTCAGTGGCCACGTTGAGTTGCTGGGTGCCTCCCCTCTCCCCCCCTCCCTCGGGGGGCTGTTCGCTGCCTCGGAACCTGGTGCTTTCCTTATAGGGCGACAGCAATGACCTGTGGAACACTGGGTGCACCCTCATGTCTTCCGGCAGTTCCAGCCTGAAGGCTACCGGATTAACCTGTTGCGTGACCGTGAAGGGTCCCAACCTTCTGGGTGCCAACTTTTTGCACCGCTCTCTGGTCGGAAGGCCCTCAGAGGACAACCAAACCTTGTCCCCCACCCTGATGACCTCCCCCGGTCGCCTGTGGCGATCTGCCCCCTTCTTGTACGCTTCCTTGGCCCTCTCCAAGTGCTCTCTGAGCTGCTGGTGCACCGTCTCCAGTTCCTCTGCCCAATCCTCTGCCTGTGGGCCCTCCTCCTCCTCCTCCCACTCCCTCTCTGGGAAAGATCTGAGGTCGCGCCCGTAGTTGGCCTTAAAGGGCGACACCCCTGTGGAGACGTGCACTGCATTGTTGTAGGCAAATTCTGCCAGTGGCAGGCGATCCACCCAGTCCGTTTGCCTCTGGCTGACGTAGCATCTCAGGTACTGCTGCAAAATGGCGTTGACCCTCTCCGCCTGTCCATTGGTCTGCGGGTGCCTAGCCGTTGACAAGCTGACCTCCACCTGCAGGAGGTTCATGAGCCGCCGCCAGAACCTGGAAACAAATTGGCGGCCTCGGTCCGAAATAACACTTAAGGGTAATCCATGCAGTCTGAATATGTGGTCAACAAACAGTTTGGCCGTCTCTTCTGCCGAGACCGCCCTGGCACATGGGATAAAATGGCACATTTTGGACATGAGGTCCACCACTACCAACACTGCTGTTTTGCCCCTGGAAGAAGGCAGGTCGGTGATGAAGTCCATGGACACCACTTCCCATGGCCTGTGCGGTGTGTCCAATGGCTCCAGCAACCCTGCTGGTGCTGCTCTGACTACCTTTGCTCGCTGGCAGGTGTCACAGCCCCTTACATAGTCCCGAACATCCTCCCTCACCCCTGGCAACCAGAAGTGTCTCATGACTAAGTGAGTGGTCTTGTCCCTTCCAAAATGACCCGCCGTTGGGTTGTCGTGCATCTGCTTGAGGACCTTACCTCTGAGCTGGGTGGTGGGCAGGTACAGGGCTCCCCTGTAAAAAAGCAACCCCCTTCGTTCTGCAAAGTCTTTGGCTCGCTCCCTTCCCCCTCGCAGATCTCTGAAGATGCAGGAGGCGAACTCATCTGCTGCCGTCAGTGCTGTGAGTTCCGCCTTGCTCACCACCGCCGCTCCGCAGGACCATGCCGACGGGGGAAACACGTGTCGGGGTGCTGGTGGCAACTCCTCCTCCATGTACTCCGGCTTGCGGGAGAGGGCATCCGCCCTGACATTCTGCTCCCCCGGTATGTAGTGGATGGAGAAGTTGAAGTGCGAGAAGAACTCTGCCCACCGTATCTGCCACTGGTTGAGCACCCTGGCCGTTCTCCAGAACTCCAGGTTCTTGTGGTCCGTGCACACCTGAATGGGGTGCTTGGCGCCCACCAGGAAGTGTCTCCAGTGTTTAAACGCAGAATGGATCGCCAAAAGTTCCTTATCAAACACCGTGTAGTTGCGCTCTGGCTGGGTCAGCTTCCTGGAGAAAAAGGCACAGGGTCTCCACTCTCTGTTGGCATCCAGTTGCAGTAAGACCGCACCCACCGCGCGATCTGAAGTGTCGGTCTCGACGCGTAGGGGCGCGTGCTGTACCACGTGGAACAGGTTCTGGTCTGAGGCGAACACCCTCTTGAGGCCTTCGAACGCTGCTTGCGCCTCTGGTGTCCACCTGAACTTCTGCTTGCCTCTCAGGCAGTCAGTGATGGGAGCCGTAACACGAGAGAAATTCTTGATGAACTTCCTGTAGAAGTTGGCGAAGCCTAGTAGGCGTTGGGCATCTTTGCGCGTCCAGGGGCTGTGCCAATCCAGGATGGCCTGCACCTTGTCCTTGTCCATCGCTAGCCCCTTGTCTGACAGCTTGTAGCCCAGGAAGTCCACCTCCTTGGCGTGGAACCTGCACTTCTCCAGCTTCACATACAGGTGGTGCTCCTTCAGGCGCTGCAAAACCTCCCTGACATCCTTCACATGCTGCACTGGGTCATTGGAGTAGATAAGGATGTCATCTAAAAAGACCAGACAGTTCTTGAAGAGGAGGGACCCCAGGACGTGGTGCATGAAGGCCTGGAAGCATGCTGAGCCCCCTTGCAAACCAAAGGGCATCACCCGATATTCAAAAGAGCCCAGAGGCGTGAACATCGTGGTTTTCCACTCATCGCCTTCCCGGATCCTGATCAAGTTGTACGCCCCCCTCAGGTCGAGCTTGGTGAAGATCTTGCCCCTGCGTGCCGCTGTCAGCAGATCATCCACTCTGGGCATTGGGAAGGCCACCGGTTCCGTCATGCTGTTCAGGCGTCTAAAGTCCACCACCAGGTGGCGCTGTTGCATGTCTTTCTTGTCCACCCAGAAGACCGGGCTGCCCCCTGCTGCCTTGCTTTCTCTGATGAACCCCCTCTTGAGGTTCTTGTCAATGAACGCCCTCAGATCCTCCAGTTCCTGATCTGACATGGAGTACAGCTTGGCTGGGAGTAGCGTGGCCCCTGGCACCAGGTTGATCTGGCAGTCAAACGACCTGTGGGGGGGTAGGTGGTCGGATTCCGCTTTGCTGAAGACCTCCTGTAGGTCCCAATATGGTTTGGGAATCGCCTCACCCCCCTTGACGTGCATGGTGGCCACCGTGGCTATCGGTGGCCCCTCCCCTGTTTGGCGCTGCATGCAATGTTCCAGGCAAAAGTCAGACCCAAACGTGATGCATCTCTGGTGCCAACTGATGGAGGGGTCATGGCGCGCCAGCCAGCTCATGCCCAAGACGATGGGGGGGGTCTGAGATGGTGGTGACGTTGAATGCCAGTGTCTCTGAGTGCCGTCCCACCGTCATTCTCATGGGGGGGGGGGTCTGATGGGTGATGGCCCCTCCCAGCAACTCCCTGCCGTCAATGGTGGAGACGTGCAGGGGAAAGTCCAGCTGCAGAAGTTGGATCTGGTGTGCTTCTGCAAAATCCCTCGAAAAAAAGTTGGCATAGGCGCCCGAGTCGATTAGCGCTAAAACCGTCAGTGGGTACCCATTAGGGAGTGTCAGAGTCACTTCTAGAACCACTCCTGCTCTGGGGGGTGTGGGCTGGCGCTGCCCCTCTGTGGAAGGGCGGGTGGGAGGGGGCTGGTTTGCGTCGATTGCGCCTGGCTGCTGCCCCTTGTCTCCTGCAGCCAGGCTGTCTCGTTTCCCTGCGGCTGCGTTGAGTCTGTGGGGGCGGGCATAACAGTTCCCGCCCTTCCCTGCCATTCCCTGCGATGCGGGCAATTCTTGACGAGGTGGCTGGGGGAGTGGCACAAAAAGCAGTTCCCTCCCCTTCCCTCCTTGCGTTTCTGCGCCGCCGGGGTTTGAAAAGCCCGTCCGCGCGCACTTTCTTCCGATCTCCATCGGTTCCGGATCTGGGACGGGTCTGGGCGGGGCTTGGGGCGGGCCCTGGGGTGGGGTTTGGTGATGTGGTCTGTCCTGGGAGCGTGGGAACCAAGGTCGGACTGCGCGCGTCGCTTATTTGTCGTTCCATCTGGATTCCTGTCTCACCCCCACCGCCAGCGCTGCTTTACTCAACTCATCCATATTCCGTGGTTTCGGACCTCTCAAGAGCTCATCCTTAACGTCTGCGTGCAAGCCCAGATAGAAAGCTGATTTCACTGGGTCACTGTGCAGATCCCACCCCAGTTTGTGCACCAGCATGGTGAATTTTGCCCAGTATTCTCGGACCGTTAATTTCCCTTGTGTCAAATGATGAAGCTCCTCTTTGGTCGCTTCCATCTCACTGTCGCTTGCGTACATTACTTTTAAAGCTTCTAGAAATAATTTTACGTTCTTCATGCACTCATTTTTTGCGCGATTAGCGGTCTGACCCATTCGCGTGCGGCACCGGTCAAATGCTCCACGATAAAGGAGACTCTGTGCGCGTCATCTGGGAATTCTGCATCATGCAATTCCAGCGCATAGTTTATTTCCGTCTCAAATCCTAGGTACTCTCTGGGGTCTCCGCTAAATTTGGTGACAAGGGTCTGCCCCCTCCTCATTTGGACCAGCTGCTGTTGGGGCGCACCCCCACCTCTCGCAGCTTTCTCCTCATCCAATTTTTTCTGTAGCTCCAACACCATCACCCTGAGCTGCTTCTCGGTCTCATCTTTCGTTCTCACCTGCTCCACCAGCTTGTTCAGCTCCTCCCGCGTTCCGCGCGCTTCCTCTTGAGCGGCAAGCAATTGCTGCTGGGCCTGCGCTGTCAGGTTCCGTATCTCCTGCTTCGCTGCTTCGGCCTCCAGCCTCCAAAGCTCCGTGTCTTGCGCGCTCATCGCGGCAACTCCAAAGTAGCCAGAAAGATTCGGAGGTAGCTGTCAGAGATGCTGATGCGGCTACTCTAGAGTAACGACTCCTCACAGCATAGTCCTTTTAGGCTTTTATTAAGTGCTGATTATTTACAGTGCTCAGAGCGATCTATATACATGTTGTCAGTTAGGTGTCAGTACCTCCGAATGGAGGTTGGCGCGTTTTCCTCCAGCAAAGAAGCTTGGGGAGACCCAACCTCTTCCCACGACGTTTCTTGCGCAATTCCGGGGTCGGCGGGGTCGGCCTTCCCCCTTTGCTCCCCCTTCCTGTCCCCCCTTGGGCCGGGGCTCCGCTACCTAGCCTGAGCCTCGGACACCACTTCCTGATTCTCCGCTTGAGGCGGAACTCTCCCTGCTTTCCCCAGCGCTTGGGGATGGGCTGGAGCTTAAGATGGGAGGGACCTCCCGGTATCCCCTGTCCCTCACAGTAATAAAGCAATCTGTACTGAGCTCTGAAGTTTTGTCAGAGATGCAAAGGAGTCGTTCAGTTTGCTGGAGTGCCCTGGCCAGGGAGAGGCTGGCTAGCCTACTATGTGGAAGGAAGTATATTGAACTATTAAAGACTCCTGTGACCCCTGAGGCACCATACGCAAAGGAGGAGGCAGCTCACTGCATCTCTGCAAGAGTTCCTGTTCTGGGCTTGCCTCTAGCTTTTGCTCTGGGCAGATAACTCTGCTGCATCAGCTGTCTGACTGGGGGCTATTTGGGGGCACAATTTGATCACATACCAGCAAATGCCGATTGCACAGTTGAAATGGGTTTGGTGTTCTGGTGCAACAAAGCCAGACTTTTTTGCAATAAGGAAAACGCCGGGAAAATGCATCAGGAAGTGTAGCGTAACCATGCAAGGTCTTATAAAATCTGCACACACAAATCAGAACAAATGCTGATTCCCCACAGGCTTTGTGTGTGGGAGGGGGAAATCAGGACGAAAACTCAGTGAAGCACCCACCACCATTCGTTCCTTCTGCGCAAATCACCTTCCTGCAGAAGGCCAATCGCTCTCTTCTCAACCTGTCTGCAACCTTGCACTCTTCCTACATCTACTGTTCAGGTCTGTTGTGATGCCAAGGTGAGGAAACCCAAACTCACGTATCATTAGGGAAAGGGGGACGACTTAGGCCACCACAGGAAGATGCCATATGAAGAGTGACAGGCAACCCAGTTTGAAGCCGTGGGTGGAGTGGGGATTTTGCTGGGAAGCCAGTCTCTTGCCAGGCCCGCCGATGATAAGGGAGGTGGCTTAATTATGGCTTGCATTATTAATCCGAAGAACTGAGCCTTGAGTGGGAAATGGAGACGTGGGGGATGAAGTGTGGGGAACTGACGGCGGCCGGTACTCATCACAACTGGGGGAATGTGCGCATATCCAGCCATCAGGGTCCTGCCCAGGGAAGGTCTGCATTAAAGCCAGGCGGGCATTGATCACACCACCTCCCTGGAGACGGTTTCTCCCTGTGGCCACTTAGGCTTCATCTGTGCGCGCCGGAACACCATGCATTATTCAGCAAAGGGCACTCTATGCTATGCGCACACTCAGACACAGAGGATCTGTTGAAAATTGCCTCCTCATGGTGCTAAACACTGTGAGAGAAAGCGAGATGGTGGAACACATAAACAACCCCCCAGTTGCCTCTCCTTGCTGTGGGATCCGTTACAAGGAAATTCATCGGATCGGGGAAACGCCATAAGCGCTTTTGGTTCGTTCTTTGTGTGGGTGGACCTCTCACAGGAGAGACCTTCAGTGAAAGACAGCTGGACTTGGGCCAGATTCACACCACCTATATTTTTTTTAATACTGTACTAATTTTGTTGGATTTTTAAAACATAATTAAGCAAATACACCAACAAACACATACATAGAAAAAAAATCAAAAAGAGAACCGAAAAAGAGAGAAAAAAGAAAAAAAGAAAAAACAAACTTTAAAACATCCAATTTTCAAATCATTATCTTGTAGACTTCCCCTTTTCCCCCTTTCTGATCTTCAATTTATAACCTTTTAAGCAATATCCTTTATCATAATTTTTCAATCCTTAACTCATTTTTTCTTACATATATTATACTGCCCACTCCCCCACCCGCCTTCCCCAAGATGCCCCTGCCACCAAGGAATCCTCGGGTGTAGTAGGACAGAGGAGAAGGCAGTCCTTTTTCTCATTGAAGCCCCACCCCACCCCTCATCCTGTCAGGAGTATGGGCAGGAGTCAGGCTCTGGGGCCTGTAGTGCTTTGCAGGACTGGGGCCTGCCTCAGCTTGTGCTGGAGAAGCAAGGAGTGGCCACTCAGGTGAGGCCACTTGATAACTCACTGCACCTGGTGGCAGGAGCGGGGAGGGATAAAAGCTCAGCATTTCTCTTCAGCTCTTTGCCACAGCAACGCTATCCCTGCCTTGTTGCATCTGGCCTCTTGCTCCTTGGACCCTTGCCTTGCTCCTTGGACCCTTGCCTTGCCGATGCCTTGCTCCTTGGACCCTTGCCTTGCCGACGCCTTGCTCCCTAGACCCTTGCCTTGCCGACGCCTTGCTCCTTGGACCCTTGCCTTGCCGACGCCTTGCTCCTTGACTCCCAGACCTTCGCCTCCGCCTTGCTCCTTGACCCTGCGACTGCCTGCTGCTGGACCCTCAGCTCTGCACCTGTTCCTGCTTCTACACCACCATCTTGCCTCTGGTCCTGACGTCCTCAGCCAGGGCTTCAGCCGACCGGACCATGACACATCCCAGCACCCACCCCCCAGATTCACACCACACATTTAAAGTGCTATGATACCACATTGACGGCCATGGTTTCCCCTAAGAATTCTGGGAGCTGTAGTTTGTTAACGGTGCTGAGTGGCTAAAAGGTGGGAATGTTGTAGATACTAGGAGAGGATATATTGATTAAATTGTATCATTCCTAACTCACACTTGTGAGTCAGCAGCAGAGTGCATTCCCCAATATACAGCAGGAAGCTAGTTGGTAGATTCGTTTGACTCTCTTTACTTAAGCAATCCAATCTGCCTTTGTTCAGGTTGGGTTCTGTTCCTGGCAAGTCCCCTTTTATCCCTCCTAAAAAGAATAAAGACACAAGAAGCTTCTTTTAAAAGTAGTAAGGAGTTTACTCACATTCAGTTCACAGTTGGATCCTTGGAGGCTGGCTTTAGCTTAGAGTTACAGAAAAGGGTTTGAGTTCATCCCATATGGGAATGAGCCCATGTCCTGCTGGCTGAGAGCCAGCAGACAGCAAAATACATCAGTATCAAGAGAGCATGGCATCAAGAGGAAGGAAAAGGGAAATGGCTGCATGACTGGACCTTTTGAGGGGTCTGCAAGGGTCACGCCCACCTACCTGGTCAAATACAAAGGGAGGATGCTCCAAACCAGGTGTAACAGGAAGTTCAACTGGCTGGATCAACATCTCCCTGTCTGTGTCCACTCTAGGCAAACGAGGAATGTTGTACTTGACTGCTCCAGTGGATTACATCCCACATAGAAGACCTCTATTTCCACTCCCAGGGCTCCAATTCACAGAGTGGCTAAACCACCGATGCCTCTTCACAGGAAACTCTGTGAAGTTGCATATGAGAGTTACTACATTAAGATCCAGTCCCAGCAAACAGTAAGTACTTTCTTAATCATTCCACCAATGGCCCATTAGCTACTGTGTTTCTCCAAAAATAAGCCATACCCCGAAAATAAGCCGCCGCGTTTTTTTTTTTTTGAGGAAAAATAAATATAAGACGGTGTCTTATTTTTGGAAAAACACGGTAGTAGGTTAGAGCCTCTCATATAGAGGGCACAGGAATCTGTTCATTTCAATTCCTCTCTTTTAACCAATCTTCTATCAAGTTCTCATAACGTACTCATCCATTTGAGAATCTCTTTTCAGCCCTCCTGACAATCCCCCCCACACTTTTTAGGGTGCCTTTCTCTCAACCTGCACACTTTTTTTGGGGGTATGCATGCATTTTTATGGGCACTTTCCCCTTAGTTTCACATTTAAATGCACATGATGTGGTGGGAAAACTGCAACATGCAATTCAGGGAGGTTCAAGTCCCACCACAGGTTGCACAATTCAAGTTGACACAGAGAGAGAGAGAGAGAGAGAAACTGGACATGTGGTGTTCTGAAAAGGGATAGGGAAATGAGTGAGAAAGGGTGGGGTAACAATTGTTTTGAGTGACATTATATAACCTCCTATCAAATACACCGAAGCCAGTGCTCAGCTGTTAGCAGGCCTTGCAGAACCCGTGTGCAAATTTTGCACAAAGCAGTCAGAAGGAATCCTGCATGAACAGGTTGTCCGGCAATGGCTGGAGATGAGGAGCCCATCAAAGACGGGGTCAGGCTTGGGTGAAGGAATGGCGTGCAAAGCCACTGTGCCCGGAAAGCCTTGCACTACTGGGATGAAGGACTCCCCTATAAAGGGGTCACAGAGATGCCTGTGAATCAGATGCTTCATTCTGCAGCCATCCCAGATGGAATCCGAGGGGTTTCCCCTCCTTTTTAAAACTGTCACTTTAAAGCTGGCTATTTAAAAAGCTGTCTGCTTGAGAACAATCATCTCTTAGGAAGGAAACAAGTCCCTCAACTCAGGATTTTTTTTCCCTTGTCATCTCCAGCCTGGCCCTTGGACAATAAGCAAGCTGTTGGTGCCTGGAAAGAGGGGGGGGGGCGAGGCTTTGACTGCAACCGAGGGACCGGAGCAGATAATTATCCTAATGGTGCCAAAGTGATACATTTCTAGCTTTGACAGTGGAATGGACTCTCTCAGAAGGTGGTGGGTTGTGCTTCGCTGAAGGTTTTCAAGCAGAGCTTGGATGGCCATCTGTCATGGATGCTTTAGTTGTGACTCCTGCTTGCAAAGGCATACCCTCCAACATTTCTCTGATGGAAATAGGTACATCCTATTCCATAATAATAATAATAATAATAATAATAATAATAATAATAATAATTTTACTATTTATACTCCACCCAACTCACTGAGTTGCCTTAGCCACTCTGGGCAGCTTCCAACATATATGAAAACAAAATAAAAAATTAAACATAATAAAACTTCCCCATGCAGGGTTGTCTTCAGATGGCTCAGAGGTCGGATAACTCCATACACACCAACATTTCTCTGATGAAAATAGGGATTCCCTAAGGCAAAGTGGGACATTCTGTGATCAAATCAGTAATCTGAAAATCCAGGACTGTCCCTGGAAAATAGGGACATGGAGGGTCTGCAAGGGGTTGGACTAGATGACCCGGGGGTCCCTTCCAGCTCTATAGTTCTATGATTCTATGATTATCCTGACTTTCCTTGCTGGACAAAGAAATGGAATGTCAGTTTTTGCCAATGGCTTCAGTGCACATATCAAGCTGGTGCATAAGCAAGGCTCAGGGTGCACAGAGACTCCCTGGGGGCAGGAAGAAAGGCCTGGGAGCTGCATTTGGCCCTTAGGCTAGAAATTCTCCACCACTAGCCTGTTGTGCTGTATCTCTGCCCCTGGTGACCCCTTCACCAGCATCCAGGTAATCCCAGGATGCCATAGGCACTGACTGCGGGTGTAAACCAGGCCTGGAAGTTATCAGGATGCATCCCAGAGGAATGGACAAGTGAGAGGACCCATGAACTATGCACAGAGGCCCAGAAGTGCAATTCATCATAGTAACCATCCATGTAGTCTTCATTGAGTTAGCACCTAATATGGTTAAGAGGGAAATGTAATTTTAAAAATCATCATTCATAAGGGTGTTGCTAAACTACTGACTCCCTCAAAAATGACGACCTCACAGCGGCCTACAGTAAAATTATCTGAGATGCTGGAGATCAACAGGGATGAGACATCAGAGGAGAAATACGTAGGGATCATGAGATCTCGATGGAAATCGGTGCCAGTTCTGGTGCTGCTTTTCTGGTGGTGGCAGAGGCAGTGAGGCAGGTGGGGCAACCACAAGAGCACCATCTCAGGGATTTCTGCTGCCTGAGGAAGCTGCCTCTCTGCGCCTCTGAGCCTCACCATTATGCCAGCGTTGCTGAGAGGTGACATGAGAGCCATCTTTGAGTATCTGAAGGGCTGTCCCATGGAAGATGGACCAAGCTTGTTTTCTGCTGCTCCAGAGGGCAGGGCCTGACAAATAACAAAGGAGCAGGTTCTGACTAAAGGTTAGGAAGAGCTTCCTGATGATAAGAGCTGTTCAGCAGTGGAATGGACCACCTGGGAAAGTGGTGGACTCTCCTTCACTGGAGGTTTTTAAGCAGAAGTTGGGTGGCCATCTGTCATGAATTCCTGAGCTGTGATTCCTTCGTTGCAGTGGACAGAACTAGATTACTCTTTGGGTCCCTTCCCAACTCCAGGATTCTGTGATTCGAAAGCTACCCTTCACACATCCTTGGGATCAGCTGATGGGGAAATGATAAGTCAACCTGGTAAAGTTAACAGGGCCTTCCTTCCGGGCCAGTGCACAACTTCTTCCATGGCTGGCGTGGCTACATCTGCAGCACCATTTTTTTTTAAAAAAAAAAAGTGTGTGTGCAGGAGGGGAATCCCAGCAGGCCATGGAAATACCAGTTCCAAACTTAGACTTCTAGGCAGGTTCAAGACACTGAGCAGGTCCCCTTCCAGGAACCGGTGATTAAGAGGAGACCGGAAGAGCATCATGAAACACATATCTCAGTGACTGATGCTTCCCCCAGCTGTGGTTCTCCTCAACTCCACCAGGAAGCATCTCCATTATCAGCCTGGCATTTGAAAGATTGCCAGGATAGTTGCCCAAGGCCTGTCATGGAGATGAGCCATGGTTAAACCCAGCCCTAAACATCAAATCCTGCACCATCCTAGGTCAAACTTCCTTAGCATCAGTGTACTCTTATATCCAGTGAGCTATAGAAAATGGTGACACAGTGGATGTTTCTTTTGGTTGTTGTTGTTATTATTATTATTTTAAATGCATTGGCTGTCCTGTGTCTATGGGCAAATGTTCTCTCTGCCCAGCATCTTGAAAACAATGGGGAAAGGGATTGTTTCCCCTTCCCCTTTTACTTGGCATCTGCAAAATTGTGCAACAATGTTTTGCGACCCGGTAATTCCCAATCCCTCCCTCAGGAATTGGCCTTATTAACTCACACAGTCAGAGACTGTTTAATGTATTGGCCAACTGAGGAAGGGTGTGTGTGTGTGTGTGTGTGTGTGTGTGTGTCAGAAAACAAATATTACAATCAGAATGTTGAATTCCCCTGTCACTCCTTTGCCAGAACAAACCTTCAATCAGAGGAAGCATTTGGTCTAAATATAGATGCTCCAACAAAAATCCAGACGCTCTCCTCCCCCCCCCCACTCCGCACACCGAATTTCATGCTGTAAAACATCTGCTGAACAGTTTCCTATAACTGTTTTTGGACCTTAAATCAAAGAGAGGCAAAACAATGCCCCGTTTTTTTTTAAGTGTAGGGGGAGGATAAATGTGCCTTCCTCTGAGAGTAGAAGGACAATAGGAATGGAAATAGCAAAGGAGATACGTGGCATCATCTTGAGTACAGAGGAGTGTGAAGGCAAGTCCAGGTAGTTCTGCTTCACCTGGGCATTTCCTCTGCTGAGATGTCCACTTTGGGGAACGAAGCTGAATGTTGCGAGATTCAGGGCAGAGGGAGGAAAGTCCTTGGCGTAGAGCATAGTTGAACTGTGGAACTCGTTCCTGCAAGAGGAATATATTCTGATGTTCATGTGTGAAATGGCCCTTTGGTTACGCTTGATCCCTCATGGCTGAGTGTGGCTTCATATTCCACCTACAAGCGTCACACTTTGGGCAATGTGAAAATCCTGTTCCCACCATGATGGCAGATCCTCACACGCAACTCACCTGTGTAGCTACAGCCATGAAACCATTGCGGGAGCCAGGCTGGCGGTTCCAAGATAAGCTCATAAGAACATAATAAGAGCCTTGATCACTGCAGATGGTGACAGCAGTCATGAAATTAAAAGACGCCTGCTTCTTGGGAGAAAAGCAATGACAAACCTAGACAGCATCTTAAAAAGCAGAGACATCACCTTGCCGACAAAGGTCCGTATAGTTAAAGCTATGGTTTTCCCAGTAGTGATGTATGGAAGTGAGAGCTGGACCATAAAGAAGGCTGATCGCCGAAGAATTGATGCTTTTGAATTATGGTGCTGGAGGAGACTCTTGAGAGTCCCATGGACTGCAAGAAGATCAAACCTATCCATTCTGAAGGAAATCAGCCCTGAGTGCTCACTGGAAGGACAGGTCGTGAAGCTGAGGCTCCAATACTTTGGCCACCTCATGAGAAGAGAAGAATCCTTGGAAAAGACCCTGATGTTGGGAAAGATTGAGGGCACTAGGAGAAGGGGACGTCAGAGGACGAGATGGTTGGACAGTGTTCTCGAAGCTACGAACATGAGTTTGACCAAACTGCGGGAGGCAGTGCAAGACAGGAGTGCCTGGCGTGCTCTGGTCCATGGGGTCACAAACAGTCGGACACGACTAAACGACTAAACAACAACAACAAGAGCCTGCTGGATCAGGCCAGTGGCCCTCCTAGTTTAGCATCCTGCCCTCACAGTGGCCAACCAGATGTCTGTGGGAAACCTGCAAGCAGGACTCGAGCACAAGAACCCTTCTTTCTCCTGTGGTTTCCAGCAACTGGGATTCAAAAGCATTGCTGCCTCCAACTGTGGAGGACACTGCATATAGCCAGCATGGCTAGTAGCCATTGATAGCCCTCTCCTCTTCCATGAATTGGTCCAATCCTCTTTTCAAGCCATCCACATGGGTGGCCAAAACTGCCTGCTATGGGCGGGACTTATTCTGTTTAACCCTGCTATGTGGCGAGTCCCTTGCGTACTCATGTCACCCCTGGAATGCCTACTGTCAGCAAGGCTCTGTGGCTGGCTTGAGCCCAGCTGGCCTGACCCACATCTGCACAGCGCCAGGGGCAGCCAGAGCACATCTGGCCCCCGTTCCCCTATTCAATTTCAGGCACCATCGTTCGAGAGCCACGTAGATTATTATAATTTGGAGGCTCCCTGCCAGCATCTGCAGGGAAACAATCGAGCCCTTCACTCGGATTTTGGCAGGGCCCTTTCCTCCACTCCAGCCCGTGCCGGCGGTGGCGGAGGGCAGCTTTCATTTCGCATGGCTCTGCCCTCTCCCGGGGACGGTGCTGCGGTCACACCTCTTTGGCTTCTTGGAACCCAGTACCTCCCTGTGGCTGTTTCCTGCCAAGTCACAGGATGCCGTGACGGTGCGGCTGGGAAGACTTCAAACCAGCAAACACAATCAAAGGTTGTCTGCCGAGCAGAGGGCTAAAAATGGCTCCTTGGATGGACGCCCGCCTGCTCCCCTGGGGCCGTTGTCAGGGGCATTCAGGTTCTGGATTTGTGACGGAGGAGACTGATTTAATCTCGCTTCCTGTTCGTCATCAAGCGGGTTGCATTTGGCCCATTCCCGCTGACCCCACAAAGTCCAGGACCCACCAGTTTATATGCTAAAGCACCAGCCTGGCTTTCCTGGCAAAGAGGCAGTGGATAGCAAACAAGTGGAGGTGATGGGGAGAAAAGAGTCTTGAAGGACTGAAAGCATCAGCAATACTGTACACCACTGACCAAAGTCTGGAGGGTTTTATGGTATATACATTGTTACAAAAGTTGGGTGCCTCCCCCACTGTGCAGAGTGAGAGCAAGATCCCAAGGGGTACCAGTCACTCACCCAGGGTCTGTGCTCCTTTGGAGAATTGAGACACAGCGGAGACTGCTGTAGCTTTAAGATACTGTATATGGTTTACTCACCTATTTACATCTCCAGTCTGGAGGGAGTCTAGATCTTACAGTATGGTCATTTCAAGAGGGAATGACATTTCCTGTTGCCACAGCAGGTGTGTTGCTGGGATTCTTCTATTGGCGGGGCCTAGCAGTCACGCCCTTGGGTCATACCTTTGGGGCATAGCTGCCAAGTTATCCCCCTTTTTAAGGGATTTTCCCTTATGCTGAATAGGCTTCCTCATGAGAAAAGGGAAAACTTGGCAGCTATGCTTTGGGGTGTGATGAGACCCCCCCCCCCGTAGGTCATTGACACCCCCCCACCCGTAGGTCATTGGCTGTGAATGGGCTTGCTCCTAGGTAAAGAGATTCTAGCAGCTGATATATGTGCAAGAGAGTTAACCCGGATTCCAAATGGGGTGTGTGTGTGTTGAATTTAATGCCACATGAGGGCCTCCCGTTTGACAATTGTCCCGTTGCCTTCACACACATTAGAGCAGGCATCCCCAAACTGCAGCCCTCCAGATGTTTTGGCCTACAACTCCCATGATCCCTAGCTAACAGGACCAGTGGTCAGGGATGATGGGAATTGTAGTCCAAAACATCTGGAGGGCCGAAGTTTGGGGGTGCCTGCATTAGAGCACCAGAAGGCAAGAACAACTTGACTTGTAACCACATTTTGCAAAGCATTTCCCCCTAGTACAATGCACTTTTGTTCTGGACTTTTCATTAATCTATGCCAGGGGACCCCAGACTACAGCCCGCGGGCCAGATGCGGCCCAATTGGCCTCCCAATCCGGCCCGCGACGACCCCTGCCGCCCACTGCTCTTACGGCGCGCAGCGCAGCGGCACTCTTCCAGGTCAGAAAAAAGCGCTGAAAATCGTTTGTGCGCATGTGTATGGGCACTTCCGGGTTGGGGGAGGCCCATACGCATGCGCACAAACAATTTCCAGCACTTTTTCTGACCTGGAAGCGCACCACCGCACCAGTGCACGGGCGCCCTCCGGCCCAAAGCCGGGTAAGTCTGGGGACCCCTGATCTATGCATTCACATGCGCCCTTTACCTGAGCAGACGCATTCTTGTGCACATTACTTGACTGGAGAACTTGACTGGAGAAGTGTGACTATTGTACTTTGCTTTGCATATTGTTTTGGGAAGGATGGACTGGGGAAGTTTGTCCTTAAATGTGACTGAAATGAGCTGCTCTCCCGTTTCTGCTGCAAAGGCATAATTCAGTGGCCCAAGGAAACATGGGTTTGGGATCAATTCCTCTTTCCGCCTCCCACCCCCCTCTCTCCTAGCCCCAGCTGTATTTTTAGCAGCCTGGCCATTCTGAAGATGTGAGCAACTTTATCTCCGAAGAGGAAGCAGGCAGAGGAGTCTCCATTGCAGCTTGCGAATGCCCCTTATCAGCCCACAGCCAGACTTGGGGGGGGGGAGCTTTATATTGGAGCTCCTCTCCTGGAGTCGTACCTTCCAGGCCCCTCTGCCCCCAAGCTTCCTCATTCCCCATCCCCACCTCTGAGCTGCTGCTTTCTAAGTTAATTACCCCGGAAGCTTCCCCTTCTGGAGGGATGAAGAGGGTGTCCCCAGCCAAGATGGACTCTTGACCACCCTGCATCTCATCTGTATGGATATCTGGAGGGAGGGTAGAGAAGGGTGTGTTTAAAATGTAGCCTACAAAGGTTAAAAAAAATACATCTATTGCTCTGCCTACATTTGTCTCTGGCCCTTCCTGGCACTAGGATGTGGCCCTCAGATATTTGCCCAACAAGGAATGACTGGAAAAGATTTCACACCCCTGCTCTAACCACTACACCGCTCTGTCTTTAAATCTTGGATACACTCAAACAGAGCTGGCCCTTGAAAAGTGGCAATGCTGCCATCTCAACGCCGACAAAATTTGGGCTTGCATAGGGGCTAGATTGTTGGACTGTCAGGATCCGGGGAATACCAGGTCCAAATCTCCACACATCCATGAAGCTCACTGGGTGACCTAGGGCTGGCCCTGACTCTCAGCCTAACCTACCTCACAGGGTTGTTGTGGTGGTTAAATGGGAAGTGGGAGAGCCATGTTACACCACCTGGAGCTCCACGGAGAGAGAGAAATGTGAGATATACATGCAATAAATATAAAACGACTAGGTGAAGCTGCGCAACTCTCTTAGAAAGCTGTCTTGGAAAGGTCCTCTCATCAGAAGCCGCCCACAAGTCCACATCTGAGTCTCTTGTTCTGCAGTGTGTGGCATGAGGCTGATCTGGAGGGCGAGACCTTGCGGGTCTCTCTCACCCGCCTGGCAGCCTCTCCAACATAAAAGCAGCAGAATCCATTGTGCTCACAGACAAGAGCAGGGAGGGGGTCCCTGAGTGGACTGTGTTTGTCCAAGAAATCAGAGAGTTTACAGTTCCAGAGTCAAAACACTGGAGGCCTGGAAGCCAAGGTTTCCTGGGCAGAGCCTGCTCACTAAATAAAAGACAAAGGAAAGAGCAATTAGATGCCATTAATTGTTGTTAGCGAAGGTGCTGTTCGCTGCCAGCCCCCCCCCCCCCGCCCTCTCCAGCGGATGCAGCCCTGGAGTTACCCAGCAAAGCTGAAATAACACTGGTCTGGGGGTGGTGTTTGTTTTAAGCCTAGCTGTAAGCCCCCGCCCCCCCCAAACCACCCACCCAAGCTTTCTCCCCTCCTCTGCGCCCTCCCTGCCAGCCTCCTTTGTGCTCCCCAGTTGCTACCCAGAGGAATTAACAGGGTGAGGAGGAGGGGAAATTGATCGGTTGGTATCCATTTGTCTCGGGAGACAATGGAGGACTGCACCTTTGCGGGTGAAGTCGAATTCATTTCAGACTGTCGAAAGGTTACAGTACTGTACCTGATATGGCTGTAGAGACCAATACATGAGGGACATACTTTGTTGCAGCTGGGGCAGATGAAGGCGTCCAGTCTTGCTGCTGCAGATGCACCATGGCGTTTAATCGCTCTGCATTCCACCCAGCAGTCATTCCTCTTCTGGTCACTGCTAGGGAAACATGACTTAACTGCCTGTTTCCAGGCATGGCAGTCATCTGCAAAGGATTCCCACACAGCGGGGTTGATGTTGCCAGCCTTCGTGTCACATTTGCATGCCAGTTCCCCCTTAGGGCATATCCTTGGGGATCCTGCCATCTTCCATTCCATGGACATGACCAGGGGTCAACAACCTTTTCCAGCCGTGGGCCGGTCCACCGTCCCACAGAACATGTGGGGGGGGCGGACTATATTTTGGTGAAAAAAAGAACGAAATTCCTATGCCCCACAAATAACCCAGAGATGCATTTTAAATAAAAGGACACATTCTACTCATGTAAAATCACGCTAATTCCTGGACCGTCCACGGGCCGGATTGAGAAGGCAATTGGGCCGCAACCGGCCCACGGGCCTTAGGTTGCCTACCCCTGCACATGACTAAGCCAGCGTAGACGTGGTTGAGACAGGAGTGCAAATGTGCTGGGAATGTGGGCTTGGGAGAGCGCATCTTTGTTTGGAATTCTGTCCTGCCATGGCACAACTCCTCTTGGCACAACTCATATGATGCAGTTGGAATCACTGCCAGGAGCAGGCAGGAGTGCCAGCTTGGCCCTGCGATCATAGGTGCCCGGGGCCATGGCCCTGAAATTTGTGGGTGCCTAGCCCCTTCATGGGGAATTTTGTGGGTGCTTGGGCACCCGGAGCCCCAGGGAGTTGGAGCTATGACCAGGAGGATTCCTGAGCAACTTCTCTGCTTTAACTCAGGTAAGCAACTGGCTGTGGACTTCAGTTGATGGACAATTTTGTCAATTTCACTTTCTCTCTGTTTTCTCCTTTTTCAAAGCTCTGTTCGCCACATTTCTACATCCGTTTGTGATTTTAAAAAAAGGTCCTTGTGAAAACCTGACAGCATTTTAGTGCAAAACTTTGCACTGAAATCAGTGGCGGAGCTTCAAGCTCTGGCACGGGGGTGGGGGTGGTGGAGAGCAGGCAGGGGCGGGGCTGGCGTGCGTCCCGGGGGCATGGCACACTGCTCACAAGGGCATGGTGCACTGCCCGCAGGGGCGTGATGTGCATCCTGGGGGCATGGCATATGCCTGTGGGGGTGTGGTCCCAGTGTGGGCGGGGGGCAGCCACGATGGCACCCCACTGGGATTGCACTGCTGGGGGGGGTGCGCTCCTCCCGCACTCCTCTTCCTCTGCCAGTGACTGAAATGCAATCTGAACAGAATTCCTCCCCCCATTCCTTGCCAAGGTGCCTCCTAAAAAGTAGGTGCTATAAGACTAAGCAGCCTCCCATGTCTGACCCCTCAGTGCACTTTCCGCCTGGAAACCAATGTCCCCACTGTGGAAGGTCGTGTGGATCCAGAATTGGCCTCCACAGTCACTTATGGACCCATTGTTAGAATTGTGTTTATGGAAGACAATCTTACTCGGCTACGAGTGATCGCCAAAGAAGAAGAAGAAGAAGAAAGCACCTTCCTTTGGTTCAACCCATCCAATGTCCCTACCTCCTCAGTTCTGTCTCCACCCAAGTTAGACCTTCCTATCAGCGCAGACAGGTCTCTAGTGGAGCCAATCTTGGCTGCTGGGGGCAGGGACTGGTTTGCATTGGAGCTGATGAGAGCAGGCCAATGGTTCCATTTGTACATAGTGGGAGGGACCTCATCCAAACTCTCTACACCCGGCAACATAATTTGTGTACTAATTGTTTACATAGGTAAAGGTAAAGGGCCCCCTGACCATCAGGTCCAGTCGTGTCTGACTCTGGGGTTGTGGCGCTCATCTTGCTCTATAGGCCGAAAGAGCCGGCGTTTGTCCGCAGACAGCTTCCGGGTCATGTGACCAGCGTGACAAAGCTGCTTCTGGCGAACCAGGGCAGCACACGGAAACGCCGTTTACCTTCCCGCCGGAGCGGTCCCTATTTATCTACTTGCACTTTGATGTGCTTTTGAACTGCTAGGTGGGCAGGAGCTGGGGATTCGAACCACCGACCTTCTGATCAGCAAGCCCTAGACTCTGTGGTTTAACCCACATCGCCACCTGGGTCCCATACTCAACTGCTTATAATCCACACCATCATAAAATCTATCAAGGCAGTTTACAATATAAAAACACAATCAAAACAGTTTATAAATATCTATAAAACAAAATCAAAACATCAGCCCATCCTGGTTGGCTAAAAGGAAGAATCCATGTTGTGTTAATGCCCATCTGAACAGTACAGTTCTCAGAAGATGTCTGGAAGAAGGGAGGGTTTCTGCCAAACCTCAACTGGCAGGGAGTTCCACAGGGCAGGTCCTGCCACATCAAAGGCTTAGTGAAGGCCAGCAATAAGCAAAAAGTGTCAGGGGCCCCCTGAAGTGCACCATCAGGGGATCTTGGGGATCCTCTGACATGAACATAGATGACAAGGCCCCATATGCTGAATCTGAGAAGTGCCCACGTCACAAGGAAGCTGGAGATGCAATCCTTACTGGGTCTTCCATACATTGCAAGATGTTGAGAGGGGGATCTCGGGCCAGGACCTCTAGCAGCCAATCTCCAGCACCTGACCTCCAAAGCCCCACCATCAGACTGAGACCTACGGCAAGGATAGCCTACATGGTGCCTTGCAGATACTGCTGAACTTCAACTCCCACCAGTCCCTGTAGGTATGAGGGTGATGGGAATTATAGTTCAGCAATATCTGAAAGGCACCACACTGGCGACTCTTGCCTTATGCACAGATGCAGCCACAAGAAGGTACGTGTATGATGACCCAGATCTCTGCCAACGGGGCTTCCAACCTGGGTGTCAACCTTCAAGTTAACCATTTCATTGTGCTGCCGATCTGAGACTATAGTTTCTGCAGCTGCAAAACCTCTGAGCCTTTCTAGGTCACCTTTGAAGTGCATTCTTTTATTTCTTTTTCGCAACAGCGGCAGCTTCCTAGAAACCAACACGGCCTACTGCAAACCGGTGCTTTCAAAAGCTTTTTCTTCTTTTCTTGCAAATAAACTGGAGGGATCTGTTAGGTGTTTTCGATTGTCATTTTTTCCGAGGACTCCCATCTGTAAGAGCTTTGGCCAAGGCAGCTCGACGGCACCCCCTAGAGGAAGACTTCCGCCTGCCGTCCCCAATGTGGGCTGCAGGTTTGTATCACATGCCAGGCTGGAGGTGAAGGGTTCACAGAGCAGGCTGGAGGCCAACAGCAGAGTTTAATCAGTGCGCCTTGTGCGATAAGCAGAGCAGCAGCTGGGAAAACCAGCAACCCGCTTCCATAAAATTAAAAAAACCTTCCCATTTCCCACCGCAGGCTGCACAAGCCTCCCATGCTGCAGCTGGATTGGGGACTGCCAAGCAAAATGTGCCCTGATAGAATCATGTAGTTGGAAGGGGCCCTGAGGATCATCTAGTCCAACCCCCGGCAATGCAGGAATATGCAGCTGTCCCTTATGGGGATCGAACCTGCAACCTTTGTGTTATCAGCACCATGCTCTAACCAGCTAAGCTATCCAGGTATGGCACCATATAATGCCAGCATCATAAGAACCTAGTCCACCATCCTGTTCTCACACTGACCAACCAGATGCATCCACTTGGAAACCTGCAATATGTACTTCTGAACATACTTCATCTCTAATAATAATAATAATAATAATAATAATAAACCTGTCCTTCACTCTGAGGACCTAGACCTAGGGTTGCAACATTAAAACACAGTATTAAAAATAAGGTGGGTCCTAAAAATATACACCTCAAGAATCAAATAGGGTACAGAGATGTATCTTCATTTTTCTTATATTTAAAAAATACTCATTTTTTTTTCTTGAGCCACGAGCTG
Source organism: Zootoca vivipara (assembly GCF_963506605.1). NCBI lineage: Eukaryota > Metazoa > Chordata > Lepidosauria > Squamata > Lacertidae > Zootoca > Zootoca vivipara. The sequence goes on from NC_083290.1 coordinate 17,449,132, forward strand.
CTCTGTAAAATTAAGGAAAATGCAAAATCTGAGCTGTAATTGCACATTCTGTTCTACACATTTTTCCTAGAGGTGCAGATCAGGTCTGTCCATTCTATTTATATGGAAATTTGCATTCACTGCCCCACCCACTTACCCCTCTGGCTCCACCCACTAGTGGGATGTGGCTCCCCTCTCCCCTCCCCCAGCCAAGGTTGCAGAGAAAGGAATGTGGCCTGTGTTGTGAAAAACATTTCACTTTGCTGCTACAGGTGGAACCCTTTTTGTCCATCGCCTCAGGCAGCAAAAGGTCTCAGGTCAGCCCAGGTTGCAGGTTGAGTGAGACTAGCATTGCTGCCCTACAACCTTCTGGGTTTGAAAGCACAATAAGGAGGGATGCAAATGCAACGGGGGGGGGGGCTGAGTCCTTGCACCATATGGGCACAGAAGGAAACTGCTACCAATGCGCCGTCACCAGGCCATCTCTGGAACTGCGGCTTCTCCATTCTTAGAAGCCCATCATGATATCAGCCGACCACTTCCCGCTCTCCCAGATTTCCCCTTCCTGTTTGCCTCAGTGACTGAGCAATCCTCCACCCTTTGGGTGTTGCTGGACTGCAACTCTCATCATCCCCAGCCAGCCTGGGTCATGGGTTCGATTCCCACATTCAACAACAGATTCCTGCATTGCAGGGGGTTGGTTTGGATGACACCCCGAGGTCCCTTCCAACTAGGATTCTACCCATTTATGGGGAGTATAGCTTAATCTCAGCCTGGGTGGCCTAAGCGGTGACCACACAGGGGATCAGCTTGACCTTGGCTTGCTTGGTATGCCAGTTGCCCTGGGCTCCTGAAATGGGCTTTCCGCCTTCATCTTTCAACAGAGTAACAAGGGCTTTGAAACTCCTCTTGGTCTTTTCTCCAGTGCTTCATGATAACGTGGCAGAGAGCTCTCTGGTGGCCACTGACTGCCCCTGCAATATCTGTGAATGGAGGAGGGAGGAGGGATGCAAGGCTTATTTTAGAAGAGGGTTGAACTTGTGAGATGGGTCTCATTCAAGGATGGCGAAAGGTCTCTCCTCCCCAGGCCAGGGCTTCTGATAGCTTCACACAAGTCTGTAGCAGAAAAAGAGAAAGGAGAACATCCTGCTGTCCTCAGTTCCCCTGTTTTCATGACCTACTTATTCAGTGCACCAGAATGAGGAAGTGAATTTGCTTTTTAAAAAAGAAGAAAGTGTTGCATTCATAAGGCAAGACTGAATTACGGTAATTCATCGAGGGTGGAGGGAGGAATTTGTTTCAGTCCACATTTGAAGGCAAACTCACCTAATTTGCACTTTGCAAAACAAGACACCAACCGGAAGTCAGCCCTCCTCCAAAATCTGCACATTTCTGAAACATAGAACCATAGATATGAGACAGATTGTACCTCTTGCATTTCATAAGGTAAAGGTAGGGGCCCCTGACCATCAGGTCTAGTCGTGTCCGACTCTGGGGTTGCGGTGCTCATCTCGCTCTATAGGCCAAGGGAGCCGGCGTTTGTCCGCAGACAGCTTCCGGGTCATGTGGCCAGCATGACAAAGCCGCTTCTCGCGAACCAGAGCAGCACACGGAAACGCCGTTTACCTTCCTGCTGTAGCGGTTCCTATTTATCTACTTGCACTTTGATGTGCTTTCGAACTGCTAGGTGGGCAGGAGCTGGGACTGAGCAACAGGAGCTCACCCATTGCAGGGATTCGAACCGCCGACCTTCTGATCAGCAAGCCCTAGACTCTGTGGTTTAACCCACAGCGCCACCTGGCAGATGTACCTCTTGCATTTCATAGGCTTTTAAAAAATCTCTCTCTCTCTCTCTCTCTCTCTCTCTCTCTCTCTCTCTCTCTCTCTCTCTCACACACACACACACACACACACACACACACACACACACACACACACACCATCCCTAACACATATGCATGTATCTGTCAAGGAGGATAAGTCTTTCTTCATGCAGATGGTTTTATAAAGTTGAGAAGTTTTGGGGACTGGGCAGTTGAGAGTTAATGGAGCCTGGAGTGTGGCTGGTGATCATCTTAAGGGTCCTGGCAAAGTTGCCAAGTTTCCTCTTCTCCAGTGGGACCTGGCAGATTGCCACAAGCTGGGATTTTGCATGCTTAGGAACTACCTGAAGGGGAGGAGAGGGCCTCTCGCCAGGAGGTGCTGCCAGGTACTTAGCAGCCTTTGAACACAGGGCCCTGACACAAATCTGCATAACATTCAGATATGGCAATGTATTTGCATAGATGCCTGGGGGATGGGGACATTAAGGCAAGTGGGTGGGTGACTGGTTTCTTGCAGGAAGTGTACCCAGGCATCCTCTAAGCAAAGCTGGGTTGTTGTTTATTTCCAAAAAATGGAGTTTAGAAAAGGGGAAAGGGCTAGTCGATCAGGGACCAGCTGCAGAAGACCTCAGGTGTGGGGAGGCTTGAGTTACCACCTAACAACACTTGTCTCTCTCCTTCCAACTCCTAGATAAGGATTATGTGACCTAGGAGGTATCGCCTGCTGCCTGAGTACGCTAACCACATTTTGGGATTGCTGGCTGTCATCCTAGAGGTCTGGTGTGTAAATATCAGGCTTTGGCTGCCTTTTGGAGGGTTTAGGCCAGAGCTTTCCAAACTTTTCATGCTGGTGACACACTTTTTAGACACGCGTCATTTCGTGACACAATGATTCCGTTGTACTAGCAAACAGGAGGTTAAACTAACCCTTTTCCAGCTCCATGAGGAGCATTGACGTGACACACCTACACATTACAGCCCACACACTAATGTGTTGTGACACTGTTTGTTTGTGTGTTTGTGTGTTTTTTAAAAAAAATTATTTGATTTTCCAAGTATAAAATTATAACGGTACCAAATACATATCCATGTTTAGAGATTTCTCTGAATCTCCAGACTCCCCATCCCCTCCATGGGTCCTATTGTCAACATTTTCAACTGCATATTATTTCATCATCCATTTTATAGATCTCTCCATATTGCCCATAGCATTTGTTGAATTACAAGTGTTATTAGAATCCTGTTAATGTTTTCATCTGCTTATGGTGGTGTCCTAAATAAATGAGAAATCTTTCCCATTCTTTCTTGAAGTTTTTGTCGACACACAGTTTGGAAAGCTCTGGGTTAGGCCATGGGCCTCCACTTACGCTCAAACGTTATATTTGTAAGCGAATGTAACAATACAATACACCAGTAAGCCTCCAAGGAGCCATTTTTCCCATACCCAACCTGGTGTGGGCAGGTCATCGTGTTTGACTCAGAAGACCAGCACCTTCAGGGTGAACGTCTATGTCCTCGGAATCAATGGACAAAGTTATTTTTCTGGACTGTACCTTTTCAGGCTGCACATATCAGTGAGGTTCCTGTTTGAATGTTCCCTCACTAGCTGCAATTCTTGCATCGCAGGGGGTTAGACCCTTTGGGTCCCTGTAGAATTGGCAAGTTTGGCGGGTAAAATTAGAGATCGAGAAGAGACTGATTTTAAAGACGATTGGGAAATGTTTGCAGAATACTTAAAAACTCAGTGTAAATATGTTAAAACGCAAATAGGATTTGAGTAAGAATAGCAGTGGGGTGAATTTTTTGTTTTTCTTTTGTGATAAGTAAAGATAAGTATAGAGTAACTATAATCTGCAGCATAAAGTCATAGGTAGAATGATTGATTGCTAAATTTGAAATTTGTTGAATTGTTTGTTTAAAAAATTATACAAAAAAATAGATGAACCTTTGTGTCCCAACTCTACAACTCTATGATTTTATGGGGGGGGAATCCTCTGCATGTAGAAATGTTGGCTTTCAGGGAGAATGTTAGGCTGAGCTCTTCTCCCTTGTGTGCAAGTTTTGGGGTACAGAGAACCCACATCTGTGTGAAGCTAACAGTAGCCAGAAAGGGCAGTTTTAAAAAATAAGATAAAAAGAGACCAGCTTGGAATCCTTTTCCCAATGAAGTCCCTCCGAAGCACAAACTATAGGCCACCTTGCGTTCTCTGCAGAAACAGGGACATAGAACAGACTTCCCAAACTGAGGGTGGATGGTGTAACTAACAGTGGATCAGGACAGATGGACATAGTCACTGTCAGCAGGAAGGGGGCGAGGAGACCCAACTCTGCTTTCCATTTGGTCTCAGTCTAAACGATTTCACTTACTCAGCGTCTGATGGAGATAGGATCTTGGATGAACTCCAGCTGGCTTTCAGCTCAGTACAGACAAGGAAAAAAAGAGGTGATGTGGGCAGGAAGGTATTTTTAAGAAGTGCTACTGTCTTTGACTAATGGCCCACTCCTGCGGGTTTTTGTCCAGTCCCCTTTAAAATAGCCTTCGACACAAGGCTTTGCCATAAGCGACCAGAGGAATAGGCTTGATAGTGGTAAAAAGTGATGCCACTGCATTGCTGTCAATTTATGGAATCTGGAATCTGAAGCAGAATAACCTACTGACCTTGATTTTTGTGGCAGCCAAACTCATTGTACTTAGGCAATGGTGATCATTTAAAATAAAATTCCTCAGATGAATGGTACCAACAGGTTAAGAGCTGAGAATTGATGAGAAAATTCATGAGGGGCTGTCGCTCAGTAGAAGAGGGTCTGCTTTGCATGAGAAGCTCCCGGGTTCAATCCACAGGGACATCTCCAGGTAGGGCTCGAGATGTCCCCCCCCCATTTTTTTCCAGAGAGTTGCTGCTGGTCAATATAGGCCATACATGAACCACTAGATGAATCAAAGGTACACAGCAATTTCCTGGGTTCCTTTCAAAGCAACTGAAAGCAAATTGCCCATGAATATGTTATTTGATAAGGCGTTGCTTCGTTTTATATTAATTGTTCTGAAGACCAGTAGCCTCAAACAGGGTTGGAGCCAAGAGTCAGAATGTCTGGGCTTGTGCCAAGGACCCAAATCACACCAGGGGATCTGCTCCGCCCCAACTAAGCAGCTTTTAAATTTGCTGTATCGCCTCCTAGACTCTGCATTGAGCTACTTTAATTTTCTCTCTGGAGATCTCACAGAATCATAAAATAGAGTTGGGTGGGACCCCCAAGGATCCTCCAGTCCAACCCCCTGCAACACAGGATCTCTCAGCAACTGACCAAGCCTTAAGAATCAATAGATTCGGCCAGAGGTATTTTTATTAAGTATATTGCCAAAGGAAATAGGAAGATCAGAAAAAAACATTGTTCATATATGGAATAGCCGAAGGAAGAATTTTGATAGCGAGAAATTGGAAAAACAAAATAGTACCCAAAATACAGTAATAGACTGGCAGTCTTTAATAGTGGAATACATGCAGCTGGCAAAAAATATCAGGTAGAATAAGAGGACAAATGAAACAAGTAGTCAACAAGGAATTTAAAGAGCATTTAACGAATATTTGTGAAACAACAACATAAAAGAAACCCCTTTGGCAAAGCTAGACTGAACCTTGTACAATGTAAATATCTAAATACTGTACATTAATAAGTCATGAAAATATGTAATATACATATAAACTGTGTGAAAACATCTTAATAATAGACAAAATACAGCAAGTTTAATTGGAAGTCATTTTTTAAAATTTGGGTAATAGATTATAAGTTCGAAAGTTACAGATAAATTTGCTTTTTATATTTGTTATTTGTCATTGTAATGTACAATATATGTTTGTATGTATAATATATGTCTGTACGTAATGTGTTTGTTTTATAATTTTTAACAATAAAGATACATTTTTTAAAAAAGAATCAATAGATTGATATGGACTTCCTCAGATGGTGGTGAACTCTCCTTCATTAGAGGTTTTCCAACAGAGGTTTCAGGGATTCTTGAGCCGTGGTTCCTGCTTTGCAAGATGACCTTTGTGAAGGCCTTTTGATTCTACCATTCCACGATTCTACGGTATGTTGGTTAATGATTGGTTGCAGAATTTCTACTCCCCTTTAGAACAGTTTTCCCCAGAAAGAAAAGAAAAGTCCCTGGTCACCTTGTGCACCCCATCACCAGATTCAACCCTCTTCCTACAGCGAAGCAGGCGGCTGCTTTTCTAAGCTGTGTGTTGCTCAAGTTGCTCTCTAGTTCTTCGTAAAGCTGAAGTGTGGACAAACTGCATCAAGGAGGAGTCTGTTGGCTCAGTTTGTCCCTGATGCTGACATTCACTCCACGTTCTGGATTTATTTTCTGCTTCTCAGCCAACACGAGGTGGCAGTGTTTCAGAGCTTGGCTGCATCATAAGTCGGCAGACAACCAGATCCAAATGTGACTTGGGTGAGAAGGCGGCAGATCCTGGCAAAGGAGACTCCGGTTCAAAGAGCTTGCACTAGACAGAAAGCCAGGGGCACATTTCAGCCTTTCCCACAAAGCTCCCAGTTCCTTCTTTGCTCGAAAGATCGTTGACAATGAAAAAAAACAAGAAGAAGTTGGAGGTTTTGCAGCCCCCAAAACAGACATCTGAACAAAACTGATCTGGTTTCTTCAGCTTCAGGTTTGCGTCAAGAGGATCTCGGTTAAAAGAGTTCAGATGTTGACGTTTTGCTCCAATTCTGAACCTGCTGCTTAAATCTTTGGATCAGAATTAGTCCCACTGAATTGAATGAGGTGCATTACTAGGAAAGCCTGCTTCATATTTTTGCAAATCATGTCCTCAAAGAGGGCACGTCTTGCGGTGTGACCTGGCAACCGAACCCTGTGTTGTGGGTGGGTACGATTGGATAGTCACAACACCCTATTGGTAGGTCCCTTGATGCTGGGTTGAATCAGGCCAATGGGATGCTAGCCAGACCTCTTTTGGTCAGTGCATCGGAACACCCGCCCACCCCTCCCTACTTTTAAGGCTTGCGTGCTTGACCTTGCTATGCTGTCATGTGTCATCTGTCGTTGGGACAGGGGCACGGCAGGAATTTTCCCCACTTGGCTGATTGGCTGGTGCCACTTGGGTTTCGCCTGCCGTGTAGCAAATCGTCACAACTTGCAAGGTTGCAGATAGGCTCGGGTTCATGTGATCGGGATGGGGAAACGCTCTCGCCATCCCTATGTGAAGGGTATTCCGTTAAAGGAATCCAGGGACTCAGTGGTTTGGTCAACCCTGAGAGGGGTTGTGCCCGTGCCTGAGTCCAGGGGGACATCTGGGTGGTGGACATAGCATGTCCCCAGCTTTCTGCCATTCCAGGTGTTCACCCTAGGTTGACCTATGTTGGTGCCCTGGGTCAGCGCTACCTGCAACGGTGCAGGGAGCTAGTTGAACCAGAGCCTATGCAACCACTCACCTGATGTAATCAATAAAGTTGTGGCCTAAATTCTGCCAAAAAACCAAAATTTGAGTCTTGTCTGAATTTATTTAAGGGGGGGGGGTTTAAAGGTCTAAACACGCAACATCCCCACCCTGAATGCTTTAGAGAACTGAAGGAGAACCTGGCTGCTGGATCAGACCAAAACCTCCTCTACTCCAGCATCCTCTTCTCAAGAACCCTATCTTTCCCCAGTCTTCTCTGCTGCTGGAGGTCATATGTATAGCCATTGTGACTAGAAGGAGCTATTGTTCAGCTCTGGGAAAGACTGAATCCCTGTGCATGTGAACCTGCTAATGCATCAAGCCTCACGTTGGGCATAAGATAAGTTGGACTAGATAACCCTCGGGGTCCTCCCTAAAATGATTCCACCAATAAATGAACAGAGAGGAGGGCCACCTAAGATGTGATGCACATTGACTAGCCTCGCCCCTGCTGTCTGCACTGATTTGCTCCAGCTTCTGGTGTGAATATTTGCAAGGAGGCAGCCTTTGGACATACAGCTGGGCTGCAAGAGCTTCAGCACAGGAGGTCTGTTAATGAAAAGGATGGAAATGGTGGGGAAACTGGATCAAATCTTCATTGTGCCTTAGCCATTGGCAACCCCAGGGCCAAACTCCTTCTGGTGCATTATCCAAAGCCCCCCACAGACGGAAAAATAGCACCACTGGCATATGATTTTATTGACAGAACTCTGTGTTCTTTTGCACTCAGAATGAAAACGAAAGTTTGGCACCAAAGTTTGGTGACCTGATTTTTTAAGCCAAGCGCAGGGAAATGTCATCAAATTTTCATACATCTATTTATCTTGGCTGCTCCTCTGATTTTACTATTTAGAAAGGTTTTTAAAATGCACTAATAGAGAACAGGGAATTAATGGAGTAGTAGAATGCAGGAGAATCCAAACGCATTTGTGTTACTTAGAACATTTTGATATTAATTTATTACTTTTGATTTTGGTATGAAATTCTGCTCCTCTATGTTTAGATATCTCCTTTGACTCTACATTTGCTTTGTTTTCCTTGGCATCTGTTATTATAATTTCTTATGTTTTGTTATAAGTAAAAATACATGTAACAAGAGGTGACTTGGATGCAACCCACAACTCTTAGGCTGCAATCCTCTGCACGCTTACCTAGGAGGAATCAGGGTAGCTTGCTTCTAAACAGACATGTATATGGCTCCGTTAATCAACTCCCAATTTCTTCAGTCGTGGGATTGCCCTAGTTGTAGCTGCTGTCAGGAAAGCAGGAAAAGCTGTCGTGTACAGAAGGCTCAAGAGACTGAGGTGCTATCAGATCTAATTGCCTCCTTTCTCCTGGCTCCATCCACAGAAGGAAGGAAGGAGGATGCGATTACTGAGTCGTGCCGATATCCATCAGACCCCCTGCCATCTCCGCACAAGGAAGACAAGCCTGGGTAATTCCTCTAAGCTCCTAATACTTCCCTGATCTTCCGATAGTGCCTAAATGGGGCTCTGCACTCAGCGAGGCTGAACCAGGAGAAGCGCCTCCTGGGATGTGGGGCTTAGCCTTTTGATTCATGGCTGCCACTTTTGACGCCTCCCCAAAAGGAAAACCACCCCAAATTCACCTTCTTAAACCTCTGTGGATTTGTCTAAAGAGGCAGATGAACTTCAAGGTTTGTTATTTGCCCTGGACCTTGTTATCAGACACTCAGCCGGGATCGTGTTCAATGCAGCAATTAGGATCCAACTGATCCTTTTGATCAGAAGGATCCCTTGGAGCTTTTTCAGACACTAGGTCTATGAAAACATGAGCCTCAACGGGGCATGGGAATTGTGGTCTAGTATTCCAGAAAGTGACCGCTCACATGCCTTCAGACTAGAGCTGAAATATTTGGTGTGGGTGTGTGATAATTTAGACTGCAATCCTAATCTGCTGGGAACAAGAAGTGGATTCATTAGACATGATTAGGATTGCACTGATCATAGTGAATTTCTAGGTGTCGTGCCTGGCAAAGTTTTGCAAATATTCACTTAGCAACCTTCAGTTTTCGAACTCAGAATTTCTCTTTTTGTTCTGACTAGTTCAGATATTAAAAGTTATACCACCTGCGTAGTTGTGGAAGCTGGCCTGCATTTCCTTTAGAAATACACGTAATAAATTTTACCTTCCAGAAAAATTTTGTGGATCTCTTGTGGGACTTTCAGGAGATGAAAACTCAGTTTCCACCCAGAGGCAGTAAAGCTACTGAATCCCAGTTGCTGGGAGTCACAAGTGGAGAGAGTTGCTGTTTTGCTCACGTCCTGCTTGCTTGGAGGCCTCCCATTTGGGCATTTGGTTGGCCATGGTGAGGACAGGATGCTAAACTAGATGGGTCATTGGCCTGATCCAGCAGAACTTTTTCTTATGATCTTATATTAGCAACATCCCCCCTTTCCTCCCCCCCCCCAAGAAGAGGCTACTTTGCAATAGTTTCCAAACCACATTTCACCATTGATAAGTACAAGAATCCCATTTTTAGCTTCTGGTCTCCAGCAAGATGATATTCCTTCCCCTCTCCAGCTAACTGAAGCTTCCCAAACAGATCATGTCCTGCTTTGCTGGCCCCTTCCAATCAGCCAGAGAAGCCCTCGTCTATATCGGATGCCAGCTGGCTTGCAGGAAGGATTCTGGTATATCTGGATTCCTTCGATAAAATTTGCTACAAAAATAGAATTTCTCTCTTTGTGTTTTCATTGCTTTGGTGCTATAGAACCACGGGAGAACATGAAACAGAGACACACCATCTACAGATGTTCAGGACATCTGGCTGGGCCAGTTAAAGCATCCCCCAAATCCCCCCCCCATGGAAGCAATGGACATTTTACAAAGGACTTGACTGTGGATTTCAAGAAGAGCAGAGTTCATGGCTCAACTCTCCTTTATGACGGCTATTGTCGCTTGGGGGTAGAGATTCTTCTTTGCATGCAGAAGGTCACAGGTTCAATCTGCCAGTCAGAGTAGACAATACTGAGGCAGATAGACCAATGGCCTGGCTCAGTGTAAGGCAGTTTCCTATGTTCCAGACTTTTAAAAAATTTCAAATCTATAACCTAATTCGTTCTGAGAGCTAACCTCTACTGAAGGGCTTCCCAAAATTGGGTCTTCAGCTTTTGGACCACAATTCCCATCACCGCTGACCACTGGTCCTGCGAGCTAGGGATGATGGGAGTTGTAGTCCAACAACAGCTGGAGTCTCAAGTTTGGGAAGCTCTGCTCTACTGTATAGAGGGGTCGTGTTGTTTAGTCGTTTAGTCGTGTCCGACTCTTCGTGACCCCATGGACCAGAGCATGCCAGGCACTCCTGTTTTCCACTGCCTCCCGCAGCTTGGTCAAACTCATGTTGGTAGCTTCGAGAACACTGTCCAACCATCTTGTTCTCTGTCGTCCCCTTCTCCTTGTTCCCTCCATTTTTCCCAGCATCAGGGTCTTTTCTAGGGAGTCTTCTCATGAGGTGGCCAAAGTATTGGAGCCTCAGCTTCAGGATCTGTCCTTCCAGTGAGCACTCAGGGCTGATTTCCTTCAGAATGGATAGGTTTGATCTTCTTGCAGTCCATGGGACTCCCAAGAGTCTCCTCCAGCACCATAATTCAAAAGCATCAATTCTTCGGCGATCAGCCTTCTTTATGGTCCAGCTCTCACTTCCATACATCACCACTGGGAAAACCATAGCTTTAACTATACGGACCTTTGCTGGCAAGGTAATGTCTCTGCTTTTTTAGGTTTGTCGTTGCTTTTCTCCCAAGAAGCAGGCTTCTTTTAATTTCGTGACTGCTGTCACTATCTGCAGTGATCATGGAACCCAAGAAAGTAAAATCTCTCACTGCCTTTATAGAGGGGCCATAGCTCAGTAAAAAAGCATGCTCTGCAGATAGAATTTCCCAGATTCGGGGACTGCAGAGCTGAAGGGAGGTAGACCCTGGCTTCTGCCACCAGGACATCTCCAGCCTCCTAGGAAGAGCAAGTGGGAGATCGACTGGCCAATAAATGAGCAATTGCTCCAGTGTTGACACGCTAAGTAACATGCCACACTGACGCAGGTCTCTTTTGTCATTGCCCCAGAGAGCTGAGGCTTTCAGAGGCGCAACTGATAGAGCCTTCTGCTTCTCAGTGAATGGCCAGAGCTGACGATGCCAGGCGAGGGAGTGTTGGCATCCCAGAAACTGCCATGGTGGGAAATGATTTATAATTCCAGCCCTTTGGCCAAGAGGAATAAATCGTGTGGGCTTAAGGTGGCACCCTGGACTGCTGACAGATGCTGGGCTTGGAAGACGATTCCTTATGGGCGGCTGGAAAGCAAAGGCGAATATTTTAGAAAGGGGTGGAGGGATATTCTGTGGATGCAGTGCAACTGAAAGCTTCATGCATCTCAGGAGGTGCGTGTCGATGGCCAAAGAGCCGTCAGCATAGCTGCCCTTCTCTGGGAATACAGAAATGAGCTCAGTGGGCACCAGAAAGCAAAAACAGTGCACAGCTCCAAATTAAATAAACTGGGCTTGGCCGCCTCCAGCCCCTGCCTGAGGTTATTCTGAGGATTGTCAGCGGAGGTGGTGAGGAGGGTTTCAGGCCTAAGTTACATTACTGCAGACTTCCCTCTTCTTTCTTTCACCAAGCAATTAAACAGCAGAGAGTGGAAGTACAATAATAGAATTGTATAAGAGACCCTAAGGATCATCTACTCCTTTTTCAGCAGGGGGCCGGTCCACTGTCCCTCAGACCTTGTGGGGGGCTGAACTATATTTTGAAAAAAAATATAAACAAATTCCTATGCCCCACAAATAACCCAGAGATGCATTTTAAATAAAATGACACATTCTACTCATGTAAAAACATGCTGATTCCCAGACTGTCTGTGGGCCGGATTTAGAAGGTGATTGGGCCGCATCTGGCCCCCGGGCCTTAGTTTGGGGACCCCTGATCTACTCCAACTCACTACAAAGCAGGAAGCACCCTGGCCATCCAACCTCTGTTTAAAAATATCCAATGAAGGAGAATCCACCGCCTTCTGAGAGAGTCCATTCCACTGTTAAACGGCTCTTCCTAATGTTGAGCCGGATTCTCCTTTCGTATCAACTGAATCCATTTGGGTCCTCCCCCCAGAAGCAGCAAAAAAACAAGTTTGTTCCATCTTCCATGTGACAGCCCTTCAGATATTTGAAGATGGCTCTCGCATCCCCTCTCAGTCTTCAGTCTTGCTCCAAGCAAACCATCCCCAACTCCCTCAACTGCTCCTCATAAGATTTGGTTTCTAGACCCTTTATCATATCAGTCACCCTCCTCTGTACATGTTCCAGCTGGGGACGTTTTGCGTGCAAAGTGTGTACTCCACCACTGAGCTATGGCTCAGGTTTTGATTCTCTTAATATAAATAAATACTGCAACAACGACAGCAGCCTCCATCTGGATGAGTCTTGTCAGTCATAATTGTGTATATGGATCTCAGCCTTCCCAAAGGTTCCTCGCAGGAATCTTGCAAGGACAGCATCCTTGTTGGATGGGCGGCCATGCAGACTCTGCTTAAATGCCTCCAGCTTGGGTTCATGCGGCAGACGAAGAAATTTTCTGAGCTACAGGTAGCTATTACCTTGAGATGCCTCTAGCCAAAGAGAGCCACCCCCTCCCACCCTCTTAGTGAAGCAGTCTGTTCCCCTGCCAAGCAGAGGAAGCATCTCTTAATGTTTAGCTAAAATGTGCTTCCTTGCAATTTCCACCCTCCGGTCCCAGTCCTGTCCTCTGGAGCAAACGACCACAAGTCTGCTCCATCTTCTGCATGGCAGCCCTTCAGATATTCGGAGATACTTATCCTTATTGCCCCTTGATCTTTTCCTCTCCAGGCTAAACATCCCCCAGCTCTTTCAAGCATTCCTCATGCAACTGATTGCTCACCATCTCAATTTCTCATGACCTCGGAAGGTTGGGAGATCCAAAGAGCTGTTTTAGGCTCAGGCAAGTACTTGGGTATATCCCCAAAGGGGTTTTTCGACTCTCCCTCCTATGCCGCCCCCCCTTCAAACAGGAGACTTCCCATGATAGACCACCAAGTTTTTGATAATTATCATTCACGTTGCAATCTCTCCATGAAGTTCCTTTGTTCATGAGTAGCCAGTGTGGCATACTAGTTAGAGTGTTGGACTAGGACCTGGGTTCAAATCCTCCCACTCACTGGGTGATCTTGGGCTAGTCACTGCCTCTGAGACTAACCTACCTCACAGGATTGTTGTGTGGATTAAATGAAGATGGGGAGAGCCTGGTTCATTACCTTGAGCTCCTGGGAGAAGAAAAGTTGGTAAATAAATGCAATAAATAAATAAGGTCAGCTATTTAGTGCCCTGGGGATATGGATGGCCAAATCTGACCAATTCAATTTCTCTTCTTTTTCAGTCCTGAATTCAATTCCCCACATTTCCACATCAGCTTGTGATATATTAAAAGTCCTCATGAGAACTCGTTAACTTTTTAATGCTAATTGCTCCTACTGAATACTTTGGGATTTTGCCTAATATACACATTTTCGCAAAAGCAATTAACTCATCTGCTCATCTGCTATTTTTACATGCAGGCACCCCAGGCATAATTTACCCCAGTCTATGCATATTTGCACATATCACCTGGCTGGAGAACAGTCCTGCAAAATTCGAAGTAGGGGTTCCTGTGTCGTTTTGAAAATTGTGAATTATGCAGGTTGGCTGTTCAATGTGAACTGAATCAAATTTTCCACTGTCCTGACCCGAAGAGCTGAAATGTCTCCCCACCATCACCTCAGCTTTTCTAGCCTGCCCTTTCTGATGTCCAGTTTGGTGTCCATTTATTCTTCAGTACAGCAACTGGCCTCTTTGTCCAATGTTGGAAGACAGAAGGGCATTGTTGGCAGATAATGGCATCTATCCCACCGGAAGATGAGCAAGCAAATGGACTGCTCAGATTGTGGATGGCACAACGAGCTTCATCGATAGTGCCAGCAGAGCAGAAATGGTGACAGAGTTGGCATCTGGGTCTGCCACAGGCTCTGGGGTCCCTGTGGGTATCCCTGCTGTGTGTGGCTTGTTGTACAGCTGTTGTGTTGTAAAGCTGGGTGGAGGGATCCTCTCTGTAAGCAAGGACATGTGGAGGGAGAGAAGTTTTCCTTTCTCTCTCATAACACTAGAACTCGTGGTGGACATCACATGAAGCTGAATGTTGGAAGATTCAGAACAGAAAAATAAAGCTATTCATGCAGCACATAGCTGAACTATGGAACTCTCTCCCACAGGAGTCAGGGATGGCCACCAACTTGGACAGCTGTAAAAGAGGATTAGGCAAATTCATGGATGAGGGAAGAGCTATTGATGGTTAATAACAACAACAACAACAACAACAACAACAACAACAACAACAATTTATTTATACCCCGCCCTCCCCAGTCAAAACTGGGCTCAGGGCAGCTGACACAGTAAAATTACAATAAGACATAAAAGAAAAATAATAATAATTAAAATACAGGTTAAGATACAATTTAAGTTTAAATTTTTAAAAATGCAGCCTCATTTTAAAATAGCCCAAATCAAAACCATAGGGAGGAAAAACATAGGGGTCAGACTGAGTCCAGCCCAAAGGCCAGGTGGAACAGCTCTTTCTTGCAGGCCCTGCGGAAAGATGTCAAATCCCGCAGGGGCCTAGTCTCCTGTGAGAGAGCGTTCCACCAAGTCAGGGCCAGTACTAAAAAGGCTCTGGCCCTAGTTGAGACCAATCTAACCACCTTATGCCTCGGGATCTCCAAAATGTTGTTATTTGTGGACCTTAAGGTCCTCCGCGGGGCACAGCAGGAGAGGTGGTCCCGTAGGTACAAGGGTCCCAAGCCGCATAGGGCTTTAAAGGTCAAAACCAGCACCTTAAATCTGATCCTGTCCTCCACAGGGAGCCCGTGCTGCTGGTAGAGCACTGGATGAATGTGGACCCCGTAAGGAGCCTCGCCACGGCATTCTGCACCCCCTGGAGTTTCTGGATCAGCTTCAAGGGCAGCCCTGAGTAGAGCGAGTTACTATAATCAAGCCTGGAGGTGATCGTCGCATGGATCACTGTGGCCAGATCAGGGCAAGAGAGGTAAGGGACCAACCGCTTGATACGGCGGAGATGGAAAAATGCCACCTTAGCTGATGCCGCCTTAGTCATGGCGGCTATGCTGTTCCTCTGCAGTTGGAGTCAGCCATGCTTCTGAATCACAGTTCCTGGAAGCCACAGGAGGAGAGAGTCCTCTTGTGGTCAAATCCTGCTTGCAGGTTTCCCACAGGCATCTGTCTGGCCACATTGAGGATAGGATGCTTGACTAGATGGGACATTTGCCAGATTCACCATGTCCTTAAGCCTGTCACCCAAGGCCTGTGAGAGGGTAGTGTCATTGTCCATGATGGGCTAGAATCATTCAAGTCACATCTCAGGGGTTTTATCTGGGAGCTGTAGGTGACAAGGTGGTGGTCTGACAACAATGAGTCATACATTCCTGGTAGACCGGGTGGTTCAGTGGGACTCTGCCCCAGTCTGCAGCTTGGTTTCCTGAACTTATCTTGCCCAACAGATTTCCCTTCACTGCTGGCAGACTCTCCCTCCTGCAGGCTCACACACCTTTCCAATCCATCTGAAGAGCCCATCTGGGTTCACAGCTGGTTGTCAATGAAAGGAGCAGGAGATAAGAAGCTGGGCAATGTTTACATTTCCTTAACTTATCCTGCTTGCTGGGATATATATATATTTCCCCACTCTGAAAAAAAAATTGCATTGCTTAAGGAAAGGAAAATGTGGGTGTCCTGTTGGAACAGGGATGAAAGGCAGGGGTGCCAAATATGTAAGCAGGAAAAGGCGTTGGAGATGAGCAGGGATGAAAAATGAAATGAGAGAAATGAGGGTGGTTGAGAGAGATTCTGTAGCTCACAGAATTTCTTCATCTGCCACATGAACTCAGGTTAAAGCATTTAAGCAGAGTCTGAGTGGTTGTCCATCCAGCAAGGATTCTCTCCTTGCAAGATTCCTGCGTTGAGCAGGCAGGAACATCGGAAGCTGCCTCTGTTCAGCTCAATACGCCTACACCAGGGGTCGGCAAGGTTTACCTCGCCTGGGCCGATTCACTCCAGCTGGGATTCCTCCATGGGCCGGATCGCAGGCGCATATGCGCGATTTCCAGCATCTACCTTTGCGCAGACACGATTTTCAGCATCTGTGCATACGCAGATGCAATTTCTGGTGCCACGGGAGTGACTTGAGCGAGTCCCCGTTGCGCCAGTTTAGTGCAGTGTGCAGGGACTCGCGGAGCGGGTGGCTCGAGGGCCAGTTAAACCACCCCCGTGGCCCATGGGCCTTAGGTTGCTGACCCCTGGCCTACACAGACTGGCAGCAGCACTTTGGGCTTTCTAGCGGGGTCTCTCCTAGCCCTACCTGGTGATGCCATTTAGGATTGACCCTGGAGCCTTCTGCATGAAAAACTCTCCCACTGAGCTACAATGACTCTCCCCCCAAAGGCAATTGGACTAGGAGACCCCCCAAGGAACCTTCCAGCTCTAAAATTCAATGGGTTGCATCCAGTGTAGCACTAGGCTAAGGGCACTTAGGAGGATGCTTGTTCTGCTGGTGAAATGTTTTGCCCAAGTGGGATGTTGCTGTGCAAGAAGATGCATTGCTGGTCACTTTGTTTGTTGTGTAATGTATGGCGCAATCTGTTGCACAATGAGTTTCTGGTAGAACACTGACGAGTAGTCCTAATAATAATAATAATAATAATAATAATAATAATAATAATAATTTTAAAAAATCTTTATACTCCGCCCATCTCTGGGCTGCTTGCAACACATATTAAAACACAATGTAACATCAAACATGGAAAACTTCCCAGTACAGGGCTGCCCATCTGCTAGCTCAAGAGCCTTTGAGTCTGGGCACAGAGAACATAGTTAAACAGTGGAACTCACTCCCCCAGGAGGCAGTGGTGGCTTTCAAAGAGGATTAAACAACTTCATGGAGGAGAGGGCTATCGGTGGTACTCCCTGATACTGGTGGGTTCCAGAAATGACCTAAATTTTATCCCTTGCATCTAGAAAGCAGAATTTGCTTGTCTGGGGCTTTACGTTGGTCTTTATGGCTCTTGCTCAAGCCATACATTGTTAAGTTTATATTGACCTATTTGTGTTTGTAATTCATCCGAAAGCAACCCCAGGGCTGGGGTATCAAGTAACCCTTTGCCTCAGTAGCCCCCGTGATGGCTGTAATCAAACACAGCTGCAGCTCCTAGAGCAGAGCCCGGCTTTTTTCAATAGTGTGCAGTGCACAGAACTGGCACCGGCTAGGATCTGTTTTCTCATAAGGTAGCAAGTGAATGGAAAAACCCTGCACCACTCTCCTTTCCAGAACTTCCAGCTGAATGGTTTGTTTTGATAATTCTCCAGCGTGACAATAAAGCAGGGTGGGGGGAGCCTCAAGTCAATGTGGCCCTTGAGGGCTCTGTCTGGCCTCTGGAATGCTCCCCAGGCAACAACCCTCACTGGTTGCTTCACACTCGGAGCATGTCTATCTATGTGTGCTCGATGTTTGATTGTACCTTTTGCACGTTCGGATGGAGAACAGAGAAGGGTGTATAGAAATCAGTCCGTTGGACAAAGGTGAAAATGGACATTTGTTGCTCCTATAACCTGCTCTTAAACATGCACAGCCTCAACATTTCAACATAGGGTACCAGTTACTCCAACTCATAGAAGTTGAAAGGGACTTTCCTGGAGTTGAAAGGGACCTCAAGGACCATCCAGTCCAACCCCCTGCAACGCGGGAATCACATCAAAAGAATTGCTGGCAGATGGCCACACAACCTCAGTTTACAAACCTCCAATGAAGGAGAATCCACCGCCTTCTGAGGTAGTCTGAGCTACTGTTGAACACCTCTCCAATCAGAAAGTTCTTCCTAATTGGGGTCTAGCCTAGAATTCTGCAGTACCGTGCATCAAAATCTTTGCATCATCTTTATTCTGATGATGCCATTCATGTGAACCAGTATTTAGAAACCTTAGAGAGACTAAGTGTGAGTGTATGGTGAACTGGGAAAACCCAGTTCTAGTGTGTAAATAAAGATTGCCCCCCTCACTTTTCCTTGGATTTGCCCTATCTGAAACACAACATCCACCACCAAAATTTAGTGTGAAGCCTGTTGCAGCTCAGGATAAATTTTGATGTTTCACCCAGGACGGTGTTCTTCAACCTTGGGTCTCCGGATGTTGTTGAAATCCAACTCCCCTCATCCCCCACCAGCTTAGCTGATGGTCAGGGATGATGGGAGTTGTAGTTTCGCAGCTTCCAGAGATGCAAGGAAGTTACTTCCACCCAAGCGCACTTGGGCTCCTCTCTCAGGTGTCTATGGGCATCTTCCAGTGACGCCTGCCTGGTGATGGGGATGTTGAAACGTTGCCTACATACCAATCGCTTATGGTTTGTCAATGAACCCTGGGGATGGCAGGTTGAATTGGGGAGTTGTTTGGGGTACACAAAGCTCCTGTGAACTTTTTCTGCTGCTCCAGGGTGATTCCCCCCCTCTTTCCCTCCTTCTTTGCTTTGTTTCTGGGCCTGCAGCTGTTTCCAATTTGCTTGCAATTTTCATCTGGGCTAGTAAAGCTCTGGGGATGACTTAAACTAGCCACATGGGGGATCTGGGCTCTGCTCGGAGGTTTGATTACAGAGACAGAAGAATTGTATACTTCAAGAAATGCATATATTCTTAAAATACTGCCCCACGCCCACAAACTTTTTATGTATCCTAGACCTCCCTTCCTTTCAGAATTGTTCATTTGGGAGGGTTGGTTTTATTTACTATTCTAGTTTTAACTTGGTTAGAAACCCTACAAATAAGAAAATTGGTGAGATAAAAATCTGGGTTTGTATTTAAAACACACACACACCAATTAAAGGGGGTGATGTTTGTATATATATATTTGCTTCTTGGGGTGCATGAAATGTTCAGTTCAGATAAATTGTTCTTTTCTGTTTGGTTTATCCAAGCTGCTACCCTGTACCTTCTTACCTAGAGAGAAGCTAAACTGAGCTCAACGGGACTGCCTTCTGAGTGGACATTTATAAGACTGTGCTGTCAAGCCAGTCAATTTTGATAAGCAACTTTCTCCGATCTGGCACCCTCCAGGTGTTGTTGAACTACAGCTACCATCATCCCTGAGCATTGAACATGCCGGCTGGAGCTGGTGGGAGTTGTAGTCCAAAACATTTGTGGCGTTGGGAGGGAATGGATTGGTGGAAGGCTTCCCTAAGCAAAGGTTGACATTCTTTAGGCTATTAAAATCAATGGAGAAGTTTGCATTGGGACTTATGCATTTTGGTGTTCACAGCAGTGAACTTGGCCCTGGATTAATATGCAGTTACACTCAGTGCAAAATAAAAAATTCAAGTACAGTACATGCAGCATCCATTAGCAGCTTATTCCCAAATCTTTTAGTAGAGCTACTCTAGAGTAAACGTGCTGGCTGAATTTGCTTTAATCTTGTTCCTTAAAAAACAAAAAAATACTCAGATGTAAGTACTGTGAAGTCGAAGGATTGCATTCTCAGGTTAAGAAACTGTCACCAGCAATACTGAATCAAACTTCTTCCTACATTTCAGTGAACAGAATAATGAAAACCTGTCATTTTAAGCTGCTGCTGTTGTTAAAACAGCAACAAAATCACAACACAACCCTTCTAGGACTCTCTAAAGAGACGATTTATTGCATTATTTTCAGGCTGAGGCCTAAGAAATACAATTACTTATGAGTCAATACGACTGAAATGGTGGTGCAGTATATAGACTGTTCAAGGCTGCAAGTTACATGCCTTTGATATTCTTGGCATTCTCTTTCCTTTTCTATTCTTGCAAGCTTGCAATGTTTACCTTGCCTGCAAAAATGGGTTTTCACAACAATCAGCCCATAATCTCTCTCCCCCCGCCCCCCAATAGAAGAATAATAATCTCAAGAATGCCGACATTCAAAAATGCCTTTGCTGGTTCCAGAATGCACATCGAGGCAGCATTGTTTTCTTTAGGAATTGTCAGGAATTCTGTCTGGTGGGGAGAGTGAATTGTATATAGACATGACTCCTGGGCTGCCCTTTCACCCTGTCACTTTATACATATATATTAAGGAGGAAAATGTTTCAATATGTTAGACTTAGGGGTAAACCTGAAAGAAGGGAGAGATTTGCTGCTGGGGGTATTCTAAATACTTCGGACAGAGGGTATTGTTTACACTAAACGAGGTCCCTTGCTACATATTCTCTCTGTAGGCTTTATAAGAACATACAGAAATAACTTTTTTTAAAGCTGTTTTAAGTGACATTATTTAGAATTTAAACATGCAAATAAATCATGGTATCCTACTCCATGTAAGGCTTTTATTTTCCTTTACCACAGTAATCAGCCCAGGGCTGCCTTGATCAACTACTCGGCTCCAAAGTAAACCTGAATTCAGTGGGACTTATTCTCAGGTATGAGATAGGCTTTTCTAACAATTTTAATTTTTCTCAATTTCTCTGTCCCCTTCACCAACAATCTTAAGTTTGGTTCGCTACATTGCCACATCAGTTTGCTTTTCTTTCTTTTTTAAGTCCTTTAAAATCGATCAGCATTTTGGTGCAAATGTCTTCTAACATACATGTTTTGGAATGCCTTTTTGCCTAATATACACATTTTGGGGAAGGCCACTTCCTCTACTCATAGCTGCCAAGTTATCCCTTTTTTTAAGGGATTTTCCCTTATGCTGAATAGGCTTCCTCGCGAGAAAAGGGAAAACTTGGCAGCTATGCCTCTACTACGTATAATGCCTGTTTGAGGTTCATTTTTTAGGCACCCTTTATCCTCAGGTGTCCATGTTGCACACCTGAGATTGGAGAATCTCAGAGCAAAATCTGGAGATGTTTGAATTTGAAAGGATGGCAGTTTTGATTCGTTTTGAATTTGAAAGGATGGCCGTTTGATTTGAAAGGGGGAATTATGTAGGTTGACCTTTATACACACCCCACCCCTTTCCTACTGTCAGGTAAGTGTGTCTAAGATTGCAGCCTTAACACATATTTGTATAGATTAAGGTCAGTGAATATTTCGATGGCTTAATCTGAGGTTTTGAAGGATGGGGTTTTTTTGTGGTGGGAGAGGGGAAAGGTCTCCAGTGGCTCTGCTTCATTGGGGAGCGGTTAAGCCTCTTTGCAAGGTAGATTGGCCTCCACTCCCCCATTCACACAAGTACATATCACTTGGTTGCACAATACCTGCCTGGCAAGTGGCTGCCGTGTGTTTGACGGAGAGATCAAGATGCTGATGCTGGATCACGATCCTGTCACAAATCATCGCTTGATATGACAGCTATCAAGTAATGAATGCGTATGAGGGAAGCATGTCTCTCTGCTTCTCTCTCATGCACCCTCACCTCATGGCTCCAACATCAAATGATGAGTTGCACCTCTGAAACAGCCTAGCACCAAACATCACCTCAAAGCACACTTCTCCTGCCCACGACGGTTCATTTCTTTTCACTCCACTTTTAATTTGCATACCGCCTCTCTATTTTACTAAACCCAAGGCGGTTGACAAGCGGTTGAAAGGCAGAATTTGTCCCCACAGTTGTAAGACACCAATGAAGAGCTCGTTCACACACAAACTGGTTTCAGGAACCAGGAGTGTATCTTCAGTTGGAACAACTTAAGGGTTGGACCTGGAGGAAGTCGTATTTTAGCTTTGATTAACTTGTCCCCTTTATTAATTTCAATGGGAAAGAGGAGGTTGGCTTACACAGAGTCAGATCGTTGATCCCTTGAGGTCAGCATTCTCTGCACTAACTGGCAGCAGTAGCTCTCTCCAGGGTTTCTGATGGAGCACATTCCCAGCTGTGCAATTGAATCTGGAACTAGCTGAACCTCTGCTCACATAAGACTAAGACCAATCTTCAAGAGATTTCAACTAAACATCAGGAAGAACTTTCTGATGGCATGAGCTGTTCAACAGTGGAATGAGCTACATTGGAAGGTACATTGGACTCTCCTTCGTTGGAGGTTTCTCAGCAGAGGTTGAATGGTCATTGGTCAGGGATTCTCTAGCCATGTTTCCTGCATTGTAGGGGATGGGACTAGATGTTCTTTGGGGATCCCTTCCAGTTCTACAAGTCTATGATTCCTTTGGGTCCATTCAGTCCATAACAAAGAGGAGTGGAATCTCCTTTAACATGTCCAATCAATACCCAACCCTAGGTGTTTTTTTTTTAGGAACTAGGTGGGAAACTGTTCTCTTTGCCTGTGCTTTTAGTAGATTGCAAGGTGCTTTTGCTGCTATTATTCTATCTGACTTTTCTGTGGTTTTATTCTTCATTTTAACGCAGTTGTAGTCTGCTTTTCCTGTTTCATATTCTGTTCAATAAGCTTCACTTTTGGCCATGTGGGTAAGTCGTTTATGATTTGATTATATTTCTAATTCGGAAGATGCCTGGAAGGTAGCCTTCTTAGATTAGCACTGAAAGTCATGTTTCAACCCACACCCCACACCCCTAAATAAACAGGAGACTTCTGAGCATGCACAGAGTTCTTTTACCTCCTCACCAAGTACGCAAAACTCACCCTCTCCCATCTAGAATTGGAGAGAAGGGCTTTTAGGTCACTCAGATTACACATTACACAGAGGCTTGAGTTCCCAGGCACATTTCCTTTTTGAATTTAAAAGTACTGCCTTCCTCTCAAACAAGTAGACGTCCAAACCGAGGAATGATGATTTTAAGAGCTGATATTTGGAGTGTCTTTCTTTTGAAGCGGGGGACCTAAAGCAGCACTTGAGCTCCACTCAGTGACGCTTTTTGGACTGGCTCCTCCAGCGGGGGGGGGGGGGTTGGGGTGTGTTTTTCCCCTTCCCAAAAAGTTTTGCAGTCTTGCATCTTTTTTTTTTAATAGGGTTTCTAGAAGATGAAAGCAGCTCCAGTCGAAGACTGGAGTTGCTGAGCAGAGTCAACGGAGGCAAAGATGGTCACATTTGGCTGATTTATCAAAGGAGCAGCTGAAATATTGATAAGAGGTGACGCTGGGTGGCAGGGAGGAAACCCAATGAGAGGAGAGGAAGGGAGAGGGGTCTGGGAGTAGGGGAGAGAGCAAAAGGGGAAGGAGGCACTGGGACCCACAGCATTGCAGAAAACTCCCGAGGATGCCTGAGAGCTGATGCAGGCTGTCTGGAGAGTCTGGGGAGAGAAGGACCCTTTTCATCTTCTCTACAGCCTCTGATGCAACCAGGTTAATCGCCTTCCCGCAGAAAAGAGCTCTGTGTTGCCTCTGTAGCAGAGGGCTATGTTGGACCACCAGACTGGGGGAGATTTTGCTTAATTTTCTCCGTCACCTTTGGATCTTTACAACTTGGCAACCTTCTTACTGGCAAGAGAGGAAGAGAGAGAGCGTGCATAAAAGGTGAGGTTTTGTTTTTTTATAATTTAAGTAAATGAGTGAAATCTGCAATGCAAATAAAGGATTTTAAAAGTTTGCCTTGTAAACCAAGGGGCGTGTTTTGTGTGGACTGGAAACATTGCTGGAGCACCACCACCCGCTGTTCCTTTTCCAGGGTGGTTTCGCTTAATGCCAAAAAGTTTTATATCGAAATTTAAGAGGAGTTCTGGAAGCAATTCTGCTCGCAGCAGAGAAGATTTCCCATCTGAGAAAGATCATTTGAGGGTGGTGAACCCCTTTCTGACCTCTGAAAACGAACTGGCCAAGGGAAATTATATTGCTCCTTAAGTCAGAGGGTTTTCAGCCCCTTCCCAAAAAATCAGATGTGAAAAAATGGAATGCTTTAGAGGAAGGAACCGTTTAGAGTCAATCGTCCTTTTGTGCCAGCTGGCAGACAACAAATGTATATTCTACATTATTTGAACTTTTCTTTTCAATAGTAGATGTTTTAGCAAAAAAAAAATCCAAAGGCTTTGGAGAAGAATAGAGATGTTTTCAAAAGGAAGGTCAGGGGATGGAATTCAGGATTTCTCCTTCCGAGAAGCTCTCCTGCTCAGGATCCCAGTGAAATGAACGGGAGCGCTTGCTCAGGTCCAGCAAACCGGAGGACGGTTTAGCTGGGCTTGCACAATGTTGCTTCTCCCGTTGTTGGGTTGTGCCCTAAAGCTGCAAAGGCAGCAGAGACGCAACCGAAGAACTTCAGACAGTATCAACTGCTGGATTTGACACACAACGTCGGTCCTGCATTGTGTGGGCTGCATTTTGATTTATTTCTTTTTGCCAGTACCATTCACAAAAGCAGCAAACATGAAACTTTGCACGAAGACCTACCCCCCCCCCTCGACACCACCCTTGCACCGTGAAACACACACCTCCAAATGCAACATTCATATTGGCGATTTTTAATCCCAATTAGTGGTAGAAAATCAATATCGTTTGCATTTCAAAATGCCTAAATTAAAGCTGCGGGTGGAGGGGGGGGCGCGGCAAAGATATTGGGTGAACTTTTTTGTACTCCAGGAATTGTGCGCTCAGGGTACAATCTTAAAAGAGCAAGTAAGTTTCGTTGCATTTGACAGAATTTACTTCCGAGTAAACATGCTTAGGGCTGTTCTGTCAGCCGCTCAAACATAAGGCAAAAGTTTACTCATTCCTATTTAATAACAATTATTATTTTATTATTTATACCACGCCCACCTGGCTGGGTTTCCTTAACCACTCTTTCTCTGATGCAGGAAGTTTCCCCTTAATTTTAGAAGCACTTTGAAAACGGGAGTTGGCTCTCTCCCATCTTGGTTACTACGTGTGCGTGAAATGAATCAATCCTTCTGATAATTCATATTTGTGTGGGTGTGTTTGTGTGGGTGTGGGTGTGTGATCCTAACCTGTTAATAGCTGTGTGGGATTCTTCAGACAAAGCAGCACTCCAATCCAAAAGACATGGCTTGGTCATGATTTCCACTGAAATAAATCCTTATTCCTAGCAATGTAATAAAACTACTGTACACTGAATAAACTAACGACACGCACACACTTTAGCTGAGCACCGATGGCATTTTCTTCCGTCTCTCTGAAATTCTCTTCGCCTTATACATCCAGATCTTAGAAACATTTATTCAGCAACCCCATTAGACTCAATGGGACCTGCTCCCAAGGAAGCAGGGTAGCTATGGATCGCTGCTCACTTGAATCCTGCAACCAGCGCCTCGATAAAACTCTTCACGGTGACGTCGCATTTAAGTTGCAAGGAAATTGGTTCCGTATAAACAACCCATTATTTTGACATCAGATATAACACGGGCTGCCTGTTCCTTGCAGTGTTGATAACCCCCGTCCATAAGCATTTCCATGACCAAACACAGCTCTAGCTGCAAACGACTGCAGCGTGCTTTTCTGTCCCAAAATCAGTCGTGAGGAATAACTTCATTTGCTTAACTACCTTCCCACTCGCATGAACCCACACGTCTATGGCCAGAAGCACCTCTGTCTGTCACTCGTGTTATCAGTGATCCTTATCAGGCACGACGTGGAATAGCAGGTCCGCAAAAGGACTATTGGGGAAGATTTGTGTCTCCGCCCTGAGGACTTGGGCTTGTTTGGAGATGTGGCTGGACCGTCGTTGATTCCTGACTTCTGAAAGATAGTGGCTGAGTAGCTGCCTCCCTTGCAATCTGAGGACGAAATTCACCCAAAATTAAACATTTCCAAAACCCATTTATTTGCATGGGAGAGAGTTAAGCACATGCTAAGCTCATTGAACTCAACGGGTCTTTAAGGACTTGGCTTTGATTGGCTGGTGGCCCAAACGTAGATACACCAAGACCCATACCATTTATTTACTGCTGATATATTTGGGTATGCATGCAAGTGTGAAGTGTGTAATGATCAGTAGAAATAAATAATCTGAGACTATTTGTTTTACTACCGAGGGGGCTGTGCTGTGAACACACTAGGTTCTGTTCCCTTGCCTTATTAGAAATCATGTTAACAGTTTATTAAAAGCTATTAATGATGACATCATGATGTCATAAAGGTTGGCCTGCAGAAAAAGTATGTGAGACAGCAGGAGACCCTTGGCTGGCTAGCTACTTTTTCCACCAGAGGAGCTGACATTAAGAAACTGGGTATCTTTGTTCTTTTTGGTGACAGGTTCTGCTTTCTAATATATGACTTGCATGACATTGATTTGTTTATTAATGGGCAACACACACACCCCTCAAATCAACAAGGTTTGTGCAAACCACAGTAAGGACTGCAAAGGGTCAGCATGTGTTATTTTGAAAATAGGAACTTAGTACAATTGCATTTCATTTTGCAAAAAAACAACAGCACAAAAAACACCTTCCAATTTGGACGTGAATGCCTAGCCAGTCTCAGCCTAAAGTTTATTTTAATTATGAATTGTTGATGTGGAAATTTAGTGCAATTATCCAGTGCAAAGTTTTCCACCTCCCCTGCCCTCCCTATTCTAGTCCTGGCCCCTTCAAAAGAGGAGCTGCAAAATGGATAAGTATTATTATTATTTCATGTGGTTTCCCCAAAATTGTTCTTTCTTCTGACATAAAAACCTGGATTAAAACCTGCTCAAACTGTATCTCAGCTTGCTGGCTTTTATTATAAAAATTGAACAGGTTTGTGTTTGTGTTTTTTAAAAAATGAAAAAAATCACATTACTCTTCCAGGCCAACTTTGGGGCTCTTTCAAACATCTCTGTACAGATAAGGATGTTCCAGACGGTACCAGACACTTCGTCTTACGTCAAGGTAAGACATGACAGCATCTTTAAACAGGTAATGCCAAACATTTACAATCCTCCCATTTACAACCCCCTCTCCCTGTTCAGTAAACCACATGTGTTTGTTTCAAGGTGAGACTTGAGCCTCTGTGACAATGGCTGAGTTTAGGGAAGCTTTCTAAGAAATTCCTTGCATTAGCTGTGTAATGTAGTGGTGTTTACAGGAGTCAGTTGGGGTTTCCTGACATATATCATATTCATCCTTTTGCCTTGTTGGAGTCTAACTAAGTAGTCCTATAAGGTAATGTGCTGATGAATATATCCTTGTTCCAACATTATTAAACAACAGCCTGTTGCTCAGATTTACATATATAATATACAAGCTTCCCCAAATGGTATCAAGTCTAGAATCCAAATTTGGTGCAATGATGGGAAATGTCCTTGTCGCATTTGGGGTTCCACTAACAAACTGCCCATCCTTAGGGCAGGTGCTAAGGGGGTTCTTTATATGGCAAAGCTTACGAGAAGAATAAGAAATCAATAAGAGATTCTTTTAAAAAGAATGGGGGAGAAAAAATTACTGTAAACAATTAAATACATTAGCAGGGTTAATTTAAAATCTAGCACTTAAAAGGTGATTTTGGAAGAAATACAGAGTAATAAACAAAAGGAGTTAAGGAGGAGATGCAGTTTTGAAAATGTTTGTATAAGAAACCAAGGAAGGGGAGGAGGGAAGTCTAAACAGCTACCGGGTATGTGTGTATTTGATGATGATGATGATGATGATTGTTAATTTGAAAAACTGAAAAAATATTTATATATATGTACAAGGAGGGCTTTTATATAGAAGTAGTAAATAGCTCAACACAGCATGCAGCCACCGCCATGCAAAAAACAAATTCCATGTTAGGCATCATGGGGAAAGGAATTGAAAGTAAAAATACCAGTACTGTATCATAATGCCATTGTACAAATCTATGGTGCGACCACATTTGGAAGACTGTGTATACCGTAGTTCTGGTTGTCTCCTCTCAGGAAGGATATTGTAGAGTTAGGAAGAGTTCAGAAAAAGGCAACCAGAATGATCATAGGGATGAAGTGGCTCCCCTACTAAGAAAGGTTGCTGTATTTTGTACTTTCTTGGTTTAGAGAAAAGGCAAGTAAGAGGTGATATGACAGGAGTTTGTAAAATCATGCATGGCATGGAGAGAGAAGTTAGAGGCAAGTTTTTCTTCCGTCTTATAACATTAGAACTTGTGAACAGCCAGTGAAGTTGAATGTTGGAAGATTCAGGACAGAGGAAAGAAATTCATTCACACAGCGCAGTTTAACTGTGGAACTCACTGCCACAGGAGGCTGTGACAGCCACCAACTTGGGTGGTTTTAAAAGAGGATTAGGCAAATTCAGGGATGAGAAGAGGGCTACCCATGATGGCTCAGCTTGCCCTTCTGAATGCCAGTTGTTGGTAACTACAGGAGGGCAGAGGGCTCTTGAGCTTGTGGGCTTCCCATAGTGGATATCTGACTGCCCACTATGAGGATGTTGAACTAGATGGACCATAGACCTGATTCACCAGGCTCATCTTTTGTTCTTTATGCCAGTGGATGATGTGAAGAGGAGTTCCTGTGCTGAATCACAAACAAAATAACTTGTTATGTTCTAGTTACAGGTAGGTAGCTGTGTTGGTCTGCCGTAGCCGAAACAAAATTTTAAAAAATTCCTTCCAGTAGCACCTTAGAGACCAACTAAGTTTGTCATTGGTATAAGCTTTCGTGTGCATGCACACTTCTTCAGATACCTCGTTTTGTTTTACTTTTGCATTGAACTGCACTGTGCAATGTGAAATTCGGAGAAGAGTCTTTATCAGGATCTCACTTGCCTGCCTTTTTTGGGCTGTCTGTCCTCATGCATTGTGAGATCCAAGATTGCAGATCAGGATTTTTGGGTTTGTTTTTGTTAAGCTCATTTGAGCCCAGTATCATATTTTACATTATATATATGGGGTTTCCCCCGCCTCCCCAAAACAGTGCCGAAGAATGTAAACAAACCAGGCCTGCGACATCTGGATTACACATTTTAAACCAGCTTGCAGTTCGTACAAGAATTTAACATGTAGGCTGCTGCTACTTTTACTTGTCTGAAAAAGCAGAGGAGGAGGAGGAGGAGGAGGAGGAGGAGGAGGAGGAGGAGGAGGAGGAGGAGGAGGAGGAGGCTGTGATAAAACCTGTACCTGATGCGGAATTTGCCCCTTCCGTTTTTGCCAGGCTGGGATCTGATCTTCACAACATGGTTCCTTATAAACATGAAAATCAATAACATCCAGAGACAGAGACCCCACAGAGCTGAGCCAGTCTTATGGAGCTGGACCCCAGGCTTGATTACTTGTAAGTCCCATAAGAGTTGAAGGGAGTTTGGGATGGGGGAGGAATTTGACCCAGTTCGCATTTTAAAGCAAACCTATTTAATTAGTGGGACGCAGGTGGCGCTGTGGTCTAAACCACAGAGCCTAGGGCTTGCCAATCAGAAGGTTGGCGGTTCAAATCCCTGCCATTGCTCGGTCCCGTTGCTCGGTCCCAGCTCCTGCCCACCTAGCAGTTCAAAAGCACGTCAAAGTTCAAGTAGATAAATAGGTACCGCTCCGGTGGGAAGGTAAACAGTGTTTCCATGTGCTGCTCTGGTTCACCAGAAGCGGACTAGTCATGCTGGCCACATGACCCAGAAGCTGTACGCCAGCTCCCTCGGCCAGTAAAGCGAGATGAGCGCCGCAACCCCAGAGTCATCCACAACTGGACCTAACGATCAGGGGTCCCTTTACCTTTATTTAATTAGCACTTTCCAAAACAATATGTGAACCCAAAACACAGAACCGCCTTCATCTTTTATAGTTTGTAGACTTATTTTTAAAAAAATATTTAAAGTTTGTAAACTGCCAAATTTTGCAAAGCTGTTTCACAGCCAAGTAATATGTAGTAAATATGCAAATTTTAAGGGTACGTGTGCATAAAAATGCACATATTAGTGAAAGCAAGATGAAAAAATGCATTGTATTAGGAGAAATGACTTTGTAATAAAGAATAGGTATATAGGAGACTTTGTAATAAAGAATAGGTATATAGGAGAATAGGACTTAAAAAATAATAATTCACAAACTGATGTAAAAACAGGTAGAAGTGAACTGAGAGAAAGTGAAATTGACAGATTTGCTGGTCCTTGGAGCTAGTGCCTGCGCTTTGCATGCAGATGGTCCCAGCTATTTCTGGCGTCAAAACTAGTAATGCTGCCAAAATCTGTATTTCCTGGCTCCAGAATGCAAACCTCAGTAGGCTCATAATGCTTTCCTCAGTATGGAGCGAGAGTCATGACTCTGGTGTCCTTCTCCAGACAGGATGCCTTCCATCCACGCCTGCCCCTGCTTAAATTTGTTGCTGCTCCATAGGCAGTAGAAATAGGGAGGAAGGGGAGCCTATGTCCCCTCCACTCCCCCTCTGAGAAATAGAATTTATCCACTCACGAGCATTGGTAGCACTGGGAAAATTAAATTTCCCAGCGCTCCTGGATATGCAGCAATCTGGGGGTGGGGGTGTAATAACAATAACAAAACAATAACAATTTTATATTATTTAGACCCTGCCCATCTGGCTGTAAAGAAAAAAAGAGGTGGACTGGGAGTCAATTAGATCAGGAGAGCAAGAAGAGCGCTTAAGACTTCCTGGTGCAGGATTCGAGGAAGGGATCGGACCATATTGCGCTTCTGATGACATCATTGGGGGAACAACATAACTTTTTTTGTAATCCAGATCAGAAATAACTGTAAACTATTTTCCAGGTTTGGTTCTTCCTGGGCCTTAAATCACGAATGGGGGCATCCTTCCAGTCACTAATTTTAGATCTCAAGTAAAAGAGCTGGTCTGACTTGGTGGAAGGCAGGCACACTTAATGCATTTTGCAATGAGAGGCTTGCAAAAAGCCAATGCTGAATGCCAAGAATTCATGCCCAGATCCTATCAGCCTCACCCATCCTCCTCCATTTCCTTCTGCTCTTGCTTCTCCTGGCTCTGAAGAATCCCGTCTTCATACCAAAGCTTCATC
Source organism: Zootoca vivipara (assembly GCF_963506605.1). Classification (NCBI taxonomy): domain Eukaryota; kingdom Metazoa; phylum Chordata; class Lepidosauria; order Squamata; family Lacertidae; genus Zootoca; species Zootoca vivipara. The sequence continues at coordinate 17,480,202 of NC_083290.1, forward strand.
TCGAGCAGGCATAGGGTGTCAAGCGCGGTCTGCCAGTTGTTTAGAAAGGGACTTCCTGGGGAGATTGAAGTTGTTGTTGTTTAGTCATTTAGTCGTGTCTGACTCTTTGTGACCCCCATGGACCACAGGACGCCAGGCACTCCTGTCTTTCACTGCCTCCCGCAGTTTGGTCAAACTCATGTTCGTAGCTTCGAGAACACTGTCCAACCATCTCGTCCTCTGTTGTCCACTTCTCCTTGTGCCCTCAATCTTTCCCAACATCAGGGTCTTTTCCAGGGAGTCTTCTCTTCTCATGAGGTGGCCAAAGTAATGGAGCCTCAGCTTCACGATCTGTCCTTCCAGTGAGCACTCAGGGCTGATTTCCTTTTTTTAAGGGATTTTCCCTTATGCTGAATAGGCTTCCTCGCGAGAAAAGGGGAAACTTGGCAGCTATGGAGGTGTCTGAAAAACCAGAGAGCTGTTGTTGCCAGCTTCTGCATCATAGAAGATACTGTATTTTAGAATTTCTGTTTTGTTGGAAGCCGCCCAGAGTGGCTGGGGGAACCCGGCCAGATGGGCGGGGTATAAATAATAAATTATTATTATTATTATTATTACTGGAAGAGATGGACCAAGAGTTTGACCAGGTGCAGCCCCCTCTTCCTAAATTGACTGCATAGCAGCAGTTGGGTGAAAAAAGAAAAGAGCATTAATTTGACTATAAGATGGCCACATACAATGATAGTTATTGGGGTGGAAGGAAAGGTGTTTCATGGAAATAATAATAATGACCTCCTGTGAATCAGGCCCTCCCACTTTGGAGGCTGTTAAGAGGGTCCTGCAAAACGATATGAAAATATTCACCTGTCCATAGTACTGACAAGATGCATGACCATCTCTGATTTGGCTTCATGATGTCACCCTCCAACAGGTAGCCCGAACTGTTTATGACATCATCATCCCTCTGGCTATGTGATCTCTGATTGGTTAGGTCATGTAGCCAGAAATAAGAAGAAGGCCCTTTTGAATACAAAATGGATTGAAGTGGTGTAAGCAAATGTTTGGCTTTGCTTTGAGACCCACTTGATACATTTTTTTGTAGGATGGGGGAACCCCTTTCAACCTGAGAGCCTTGTTCCCTTCTAGGCAGTCTTCCAGGGCTTACATATCCATGGTGGGTGGAGCCAGAGACTAAAGTAGGTGGGGCAATGAATATGAAAGTTACTCTTGTACAGCAGGCTAGCTTATTACACTCAAACAGCCCTCTCTGTCCTCCAGGCAGACAAGCAAGAGGCATGATCAGAGTTCAAGGACACATCCCAGCCAGGCAAAAATATGTGGGGGCAAGGTCAGTGAAGGATGTGGCCTGGTGAGCATCCCAGGGGCCAGATAGACAGGTTTAGAGGGCCACATTCAGGGTCTAAGATTCCCCACCCATGTTTTACTGAATGATGGACATTGCATTAGGGGTTGTTATCAAGTTAGACATTTGATTTCCATGTTGCATATTAAAATGCTGCTATTTGGGGGGTGCACTTTTGCTATTCTTTGAGAGGCAGAATTAGCTGCATCGTATTTCAGTTTGAAACAGCCTAGGATCCTGCAGGAAAGTGAAATGAGCTATTATTGCATGTCAACAACACTCCAGAGGTGCAATATGAATGCTTAAAGATGATGATGTTTTTAGGAAGGCCTTTGGGGTTGATATGGGAAAGCAAGCTGGCCAGACTGTTGTCATCTCTCTGTTGCGTAGATAAAATATTGTGGCCACACATTGGCCAGGATCCAAAGGCCTGTGTGACTAGTTCTGTGTGCTCAAGTGAGGAGGAAGAGGGTGGGCTTGTGCTTCTAGCGCAACAGAACCTCATGACGCAGGGTAGAGGGGCTTTCAAAAGTGAAGGGAACTTCCAAAGCAATTTGTATTTATGTAGGGGGAGATCTGCTGTGTGAAGATGTGTATGTGCTACCAATCCGACTGACTACACCCAAGCTCCCAAGAGTACATACAACAGCTCTTTGCACCTGTACATGTGTGCCAGGCAACAATTTTGAATCATCTGTATATATACACATCTCTTGATCTACAGTAGAGGAGGCTGGTCCATTAGGGGAAATGGGGCAGTGCCCCACCGTCATGGTCTGGCTGGATGCAGAGGAATGGTGAGAGGCACCAGCTGGAGAACCCCCAAGGGAAAGAAGCCTGGGGATTGGTGGTGGGATGACGATGGGTGGTCAGAGGGACGAGACTGGAAGGAGTTGGTGTCAGAAGCTGAAAAGATAACAGGTGTCCTGGTCCCTAGGGTTACCCAAGAAGCGTAGTCGAAGTCTGGTCCATGGTTCAAAGGTTCAGGGTCGAGACAGTCCAAAGTAGCCAAAGATGGGAGCAGGGCAGGGCATCAGGTGAGGTCAGGAACAGGTACGTAGGTCGGGATCTAAGGAAGGTCAGAAGCGCGGGCAGGAAAGCTAGGCAGGTCGAAGGCAGGAACACTGGCAGGGTCTAGTAACCAACAATGTTGCTCCCACAATCTGGGGTGGGGTTTGGCAGCCTTTTATCTAGAATGGGGTAACGGACGGCCCCGATCGCCTGGCAACTCACTTCCTCGCCTCGCCTGGAGGTGAGTACTCCTCCTTCGAGTACTCAGGTCTCTTCTTCTATCAGCCCTGAGTCTCTACAGCTCAGGAGATGCTGGTGGGTTACTGGACCCAGGAGCCGCCTCAGCCCTAGCCAGCAGTGGGCCAGCTGCTGGTGACAACCCGGCTGATGGCAACAAGGTATCCTCTGCATCTGGAACCAAGGCAGGCTCAGGCCCCAGACGTGGCTCAGCTGATGCTTACTGCAGAGGAGGTTGAGAAAGCTCCCCTTTCTGCTGGTCTCCCAGGACCAGGAGAAGCATGAAGCAGGAGGAGCAAAGGCATGCACATGGCGCACTCTCAGATTACTTGGGAAAGACCCAGGAGAGGAGGAGACTTAGGCAGCTGTGGGCAGGTGAGCACCTTTAGTCTCCACAACTGCCTCATAGGGGCAAGAGGCCTATCGAAGAAGAGTTGCTGTGCTCATTAGGCCCGGGAGATCTTGTCTCTTCTAATAAAGAGTTACGTTCACTTCCTTTTTGTGATTTATTGCTGGCTTGCTCCAGACACCCACCCACCCCAGCCTGCCCTCAGCCAGCAGTCAGCTCCACCTGCCTATCTTCTCACATCCATTTAATCCAGGGAGTGGACTTGCCTGCTAGCTTCCTCCTCCTCTTTAGCCTCAAACTTTCCCCTTGTACAACCCAGCAGGGCAAAGGAGAGTCTCAGAGGGAAGGGCATTTGCTCTCTTAGCAGTTTCTACCCACCCACAATGGGATGATGGGGGGAATCAGTTCAGCCTGCTTTTTAATGTGAATCTACCTAATTTGTACTTCACAAACAATGTATGGACCAAATTGCAATTATCTTTCAAAATTCAATTTCCCCCCTCCAAATTTTGCAGTGTGGTTCTCCAGCAACAACAAAAATGGGGACCAAAATGCATATATGCAGGATAGAAATGATGTTGTTGGCATCTCAGGGGTTCAAGGCTGGATACCACCTTTGAGCATATAAATTCAATTTTGTTCTTTCCTTCATGAATTGGTCTGATCAACTTTGACAGCCGTCTCAGCCAGTGGCCATCAACACAAAGACCATAAATTAGAGTAATTATGCATTTCTGTTCATGTGGCAGCAGGAATTGGTATTATTTGCATTCTCTTTAACTTGCCGTGCTGTTCTATGGCAGTAGGATGATGTCACGGGAAGGATGACTGCATGCAATGGATCAGGAGTGAGGAGCCTGTGCCATGGAGATCTTGTTGGACTCCAACAGCTGCAAACCAGAATGGTCAATTGTCAGGGGTGATGGGAGCTGTAGACAAGAACTTCAGAAGGAACACAGATTTACCACCTCTGTAATGAAATATGTCCCTTGAAATAGAAGACAAAATTAATGTTAAAAAGACAAGAGCTGGGTTCAAATCCTGACTCACTCCGAATCTTGACGTTTGGGTTGGGTCACAACTTGGTCTTCATTCTCTGCCTGTAAAATGGGAGGAAATGGTGAAAAGGGATGAAATGAGGTTCAGAGGAGGATGCGCTGCAGATGTAATTTTTGAGAAGGAATGACCAACGTTACTCAGATCTATCCCACCTTTCAAAATCCCGTGTCTGAAAGGTGTTGCAACTTTGTGTGTTTCTACCAAGCTTGAGAAAGGACCCGTTTCCCATCTGAATGAATTCAGTGCGCAATTTCTTGCTTTTTCAAAAATGGGTTTTCATACAGCCATAATGTTTTTGGTCTCTCACAAAGAAGCACATTCATGGAGGGTGAATGGAAACAATATTTGGCTTGTTCTTGGCATTGGCCTGTCTGGAAGGTTTGCAAAGCCAGAGAGAGAGAGAGAGAGAGAGAGAGAGAGAGAGAGAGAGAGAGAGAGAGAGAGAGAGAGAGAGAATTGTTGTTAGCTAGAAAAAATTATGTTTTCACTAGACAGAAAAATATTACAACTGCTGACAAATTGTGACACTTCCACCTCATCAGTTTTGTGCTCTGTCATGTCATGCAATAACAATGGCTTGCAGAGAGAACTTCTGCCTAAGTAGCAAAATGACCTCACAACAGAGCGATTCCTTTCCACGCACTGTATTCTTATTACATTTCTATCCTATTTTTCCTTCCATGGGTTCTACATGAGTCTCCCCATTCCCACTTTTACCTTCACAAAAACTGTGCAAAGTAGGTCAGGCAGAGAGATGGTGACTAGTTCCAAGGCAACACAGTGAGCTGCATGGCTGAGTGGGGAATTTTAACACCTGCCCCCCACCCCCACCCCGATAAAGTAAGACAATAGAAATACTTCACTAACTGACCAATCACATCGGTTCTGCCCCCTCCCAAGTCCTGCATCCCCTAACAAAATTCCTGTGTACACCCATGTCCCAGGTCCTAGTCCATCTCCCGTACTGCTACACAACACTGGCAATAATGATGACTGGACTTGGTAATGGTGACTTTTCAGAGGACAGCATTTGCTACAGTTCTTTGATTGTGGGTTCATGGTCAGGGTTGGTCCGAGACATTGTGCTGCCTGAGGCAGAAGAGCAAAAAGGATTGTCCCCAATGCACTTAGTGGGATACTTCTTTCAGTGGCAAAACATTTTATGCAAGCAGAATGTTGCTTTCCATGAGCAGAATGTTGCTGCACAAGCAAACTCATAAGCAGGTTACAGGTAACTATGCTGCAGAACAGATTGTGCACTGTGTGTTTCCATTAGCTCTGGATTCCTCTGTTGGGCAAAGTCAAAACTCACCTGTTCATGAGAGCAATAGCCCTTGCACTAGTAGACACAGAAAGCCTTAAATGCATAGCTGCCAAGTTTCCTACTGAAAAATGTGGGATCAGCAGCGGCGCGGCACCGGATGTCGCTTCTACGCATGTTCAGACATGTGTAGAAGCGACTTCCGGTGCTGCGCTACCCATGTCTGGGTACAGGAAATCGGGCGGTGCCGGCACCCAAAACGGAGCCTCCCTGGCAGGTAGGAAATCTGGGGGATTTACGGGATTTTTTTCCAATCTGGGCTGCCAGCGGGAAACGGTTTAAAATATAGGGGTTTCCTGCGAAAAACGGGAGACTTGGCAGCTATGCTTAAATGGCTCAGGGCAGCAATACTGCAAGGATTGCCTCTCGCCATATGAACCTACCCAAACATGGAGATCATCCTCCGAGGCCCTTCTTTGTGTGCCTCTGCCATGAGATGTCTAGAGGGTGGCGACATGAGAACAGGCCTTGTCTGAAGTGGCTCCCCATTTGTGGAATGCTCTCGCCAGGGAGGTTCGGCTGACGCCTTCATTATACACCTTTAGGCACCAGGCGAAAATGTTCCTCTTTGGCTGTTTGACATCCGGTGCCCTTTTAAATGTGTGTGGAAGGGGGTGTTATTGGTTTGTTGCTGTATTGTATTATGGTTATTCGTTTGTATTATGTATTTTGTGGTTTTTATATTGTAATTGTATGTTGTGAAGGATAGTATACAAATTTTAATAATAATAATAATAATAATAATAATAATAATGATAATAGATAATTCCCACTGTCTCTCGCACGACATGTGAAGGTATTTAGTACTCCAGTCTGGCCAAGTTATTTTGGAATCTGGGGCAAAGTCCCATAAGTTTTCCTCCCTTGGAATACAAATACAGTAGCAATACATTAAATAACTAACAAGTTACTGTCCTTTTATGAAAACCAAAATCCCCTGCCAAATGGTAGGGCTGGCTCTGCCCATGATTGTGGGAGAGTTGGGGGGGAAATAAGAACCCGGTTCCTACATATACAGCTAGGGTTACACAGAGGCAGGGTAATAATAATAATAATTTATTATTTATACCCCGCCCATCTGGCCGGGTTCCCCCAGCCACTCTGGGCGGCTTCCAACAAAACAGAAATTCTAAAATACAGAAATCCATCAAACATTAAAATACAGAGATCCATCAAACATTAAAAGCTTCCCTAAACAGGGCTGCCTTGAGATGCCTTCTAAAGGTCTGGTAATTGTTGTTCTCTTTGACCTCTAGTGGGAGGGCATTCCACAGGGTGGGAGCCACTACCGAAAAGGCCCTCTGCCTGGTTCCCTGTAACTTGGCTTCTCGTAGTGAGGGAACCGCCAGAAGGCCCTCGGAGCTGGACCTCAGTGTCCGGGCAGAACGATGGGGGTGGAGACGCTCCTTCAGGTATACCGGACCAAGGCCGTTTAGGGCTTTAAAGGTCAACACCAACACTTTGAATTGTGCTCGGAAACGTACTGGGAGCCAATGTAGGTCTTTCAGGACCGGTGTTATGTGGTCTCGGCGGCCGCTCCCAGTCACCAGTCTAGCTGCCGCATTCTGGATTAGTTGTAGTTTCCGGGTCACCTTCAAAGGTAGCCCCACATAGAGCACATTGCAGTAGTCCAAGCGGGAGATAACTAGAGCATGCACCACTCTGGAGAGACAGTCAGTGGGCAGGTAGGGACTCAGCCTGCGTACCAGGTGGAGCTGATAAACAGCTGCCTTGGACACAGAGTTGACCTGTGCCTCCATGGACAGCTGTGAGTCTAAAATGACTCCCAGGCTGCGCACCTGGTCTTTCAGGGGCACAGTTACCCCATTCAGGACCAGGGAGTCCTCCACACCCGCCCGCCTCCTGTCCCCCACAAACAGTACTTCTGTCTTGTCAGGATTCAATCTCAATCTGTTAGCCACCATCCATCCTCCAACCGCCTCCAAGCACTCACACAGGACCTTCACCGCCTTCACTGGTTCTGATTTAAAAGAGAGGTAGAGCTGGGTATCATCAGCATACTGATGGACACCCAGCCCAAACCCCCTGATGATCTCTCCCAGCGGCTGCATATAGATGTTAAAAAGCATGGGGGAGAGGACAGAACCCTGAGGCACCCCACAAGTGAGAGCCCAGGGGTCTGAACACTCATCCCCCACCACCACTTTCTGAACACGGCCCAGGAGGAAGGAGCGGAACCACTGCATAACAGTGCCCCCAGCTCCCAAGCCCTCTAGACGGTCCAGAAGGATGTTATGGTCGATGGTGTCAAAAGCCGCTGAGAGATCCAGCAGAACAAGGAAACAGCTCTTACCTTTGTCCCTAGCCCGCCGGAGATCATCGACCAGTGCGACCAAGGCAGTTTCAGTCCCATGATGAGGCCTGAATCCTGACTGGAAGGGATCCAAATGGTCCGCTTCTTCCAGGCGTGCCTGGAGTTGTTCAGCAACCACTCGCTCAATCACCTTGCCCAAGAATGGAAGATTTGAGACTGGGCGATAGTTGGCCATATTGGCCGGATCTAAAGATGGTTTTTTAAGAAGCGGTTTAATAACCGCCTCTTTCAGCGGGTCTGGGAAGGCTCCCTCATGGAGAGAAGCATTTACCAACCCGCGAAGCCCATCGCCCAGCCCTTCCCGGCTAGCTTTTATAAGCCAGGATGGGCAAGGATCAAGGAGACAGGTGGTTGGTTTCACTCGTCCAAGCAGCCTGTCCACATCCTCGGAGGTAACAGATTGAAATTGATCCCACAAAGCTTGACTAGACAGGACTCTAGCACTCCCCCGCCCCGGCCCTGCTCCCACGGTGGAGTCTACCTCTTCCCGAATCTGAGCGACTTTATCTGCAAAAAACTTTGCAAAATCATTGCAGGAGATCATGTGGCCCATACTGGGCCCGGATGGAGCAGGTGGTTCCGCTAAATTGCGAACCACCTGGAAGAGTCTCTTGCTGCTGTTTTCTGCAGATGCGATGGAGACGGTGAAGAAGGTCCTCTTCGCCGTCGCCATTGCCACTTGGTAGGCTCGAAGTTGAGCTCTAGCCCGTGTCCGGTCTGATTCAAAATGAGTTTTCCGCCACCGGCGCTCTAGCCGTCTCAATGACTGTTTCATCACCCTCAGCGCCGGGGAAAACCACGGGGCTGTCCGGGCTCCATGCAATCTGAGAGGGCGCTTCGGAGCCAGACAGTCAATAGCGCTGGTTAACTCCGCATTCCAGCGGGCCACCAGGGAATCAGCTGAAAGGCCATTGACATGGGATAAAACATCCCCTACCACTCTCTGGAAGCCAATTGGATCCATTAAGTAGCGGGGGCGGACCATCCGAATCGGTCCCACCTCCCTGCAGAGGGGAAGGGTTGCGGAGAAGTCCAGTTGCACCAGAAAGTGATCTGACCATGGCACTTCTTTTGTTTCACTTTTACTTAATGTCAGATCACCAACATCCATAGAGGTAAACACCAAGTCCAAGGCATGTCCGCGGCTATGAGTTGGGCCAGACTTATTCAGGGACAGCCCCATGGTGGCCATGCTTTCCACGAAGTCCCGAGCGGCTCCTTGTAAGGTCGTGTCGGCATGGATGTTAAAATCCCCTAAGACAACCAAGCTAGGTGTCTCCAGGAGCACATCCGACACGACCTGAAGCAGCTCGGGCAGGGAATCCTTGGTGCAGCGGGGAGGTCGGTACACCAAAAGGAATCCTGTACTGCCCCTATTGCCCAACTTCCAGAACATGCACTCAGAAAACTCCATCTTACCAATAGGACGCCTGGTGCAAACTAATGACTTCCTAAAAATCACTGCAACCCCCCCTCCCCGCCCAGATGGCCTGGGTTGCTGTGCATAAGAGAAACCTGGTGGACAAGCAGCGCCAAGAACGGGCCCATCGGCTTCATCCAACCAGGTCTCTGTCACACATGCCAGGTCAAATCCTCCATCCACAATCAGGTCGTGAATGGCAGTGGTCTTATTCATCATCGACCTGGCATTGCACAGCAGCACCTTCAGGTCATGTGGGTATCCCTTGCTGATTCCAATATCCGTCCGGTCAGGACCAGACCCGGAGGCAGGGATAGTCTTCAGACAACGACTAAGTCTACCTCCTCGGTAATGACATGGTCTGGTCTTAGCGTAACTCCTCCTCCTACCCGTGACCACTGAGATCGGTTGTCCCAGTGCATCCCCCCCTGTGGAATCTGCCCCAGCCATTTTGCTTGCTGGGTAGAGGATCGGACTGCCTCAGTAGGCCCAGTTTGGCCCAGGTGAGTGCTGTCTGGGTTAAGGCAGAACCACCATTCCAAGAGATTTCTATGACATCACAGAAGAGTCCAGATGCCATCAACTAAACTGCAGTATAGTAAAATCATCAGCCACTAGGCCCTTGATCACCTTCTGCAGAGGGACACGGCAAAGGGATGGTATCCACAATATACAAAATACTGCTCCAAAATCCCACAAACCCCCTTGATGCAATCAAAGAACAATGGGAACATGGCGTAGGCTATGAAATAAACACCACCCAATGGATTAGAATGTGGTCTAAACCTCCCTTTAAATCCATCTCAGCCAAAAGAAGGGAACTCACTCTGAAACTCACCTACAGGTGGTACTTAACACCACAGAAATTGGTGCTGATATGCGCCGAGGAACCTCACCAAAATGTTGGAGATGCTGCACCTCCACAAGCACATACCTCCACATGTGGTGGGAATGTCCCCATATCCAACCATTCTGGGCAGCAGTCCTACAAGAGATATGCAAAATAACTAAACAGGTATTTGAACTCACCCCAGAACTGGCCCTACTGAACATCTTTCCAAGACTACTCGCATTATACAGAGCTTATAACACCCCCTACTCTCAGCAGCCGAAAGCCTCATAGCCAGACACTGGAGAGACCTGTCAGGAGGGAACATGGACCAGTGGTACCAAATTGTATGGGAAACAGCCTTACTAGAAAAGCTAACCAATAAACTGAAACTGACACGGGGACAAATAGAAGAGGACACCTTAACCCAAGTATGGCTCCCCTTTATCACATACACAGCCCAACAAGACAACAAGAACCCACCAGCAGCGTACAAATCAATCTGGCTTTGTTGTTGTTTAGTTGTTTAGTCGTGTCCGACTCTTCGTGACCCCACGGACCAGAGCATGCCAGGCACTCCTGTCTTCCACTGCCTCCCACAGTTTGGTCAATTGGACAATTCCCATCACCGCTGACCACTGGTCCTGCGAGCTAGGGATGATGGGAGTTGTAGTCCAACAACAGCTGGAGTCTCAAGTTTGGGAAGCTCTGCTCTACTGTATAGAGGGGCCGTGTTGTTGTTCAGTCGTTTAGTCGTGTCCGACTCTTCGTGACCCCATGGACCAGAGCATGCCAGGCACTCCTGTCTTCCACTGCCTCCCGCAGTTTGGTCAAACTCATGTTGGTAGCTTCGAGAGCACTGTCCAACCATCTTGTTCTCTGTCCCCTTCTCCTTGTGCCCTCCATTTTCCCCAGCATCAGGGTCTTTTCCAGGGAGTCTTCTCTTCTCATGAGGTGGCCAAAGTATTGGAACCTCAGCTTCAGGATCTGTCCTTCCAGTGAGCACTCAGGGCTGATTTCCTTCAGAGTCTCTCAAGAGTCTCCTCCAGCACCATAATTCAAAAGCATCAATTCTTTGGCGATCAGCCTTCTTTATGGTCCAGCTCTCACTTCCATACATCACCCCTGGGAAAACCATAGCTTTAACTATACGGACCTTTGTCGGCAATCTGGCTTACCTGAACCAACAAGCCCCCCCCCCTCACAAATGCAAACAAACCCCATTGCAGCCAACTATAGACAACCAACCACACCCTGCCCCCTAATAACTATCACTACCAAGGAAATGTAAAAAAAAAGAATAGAAAGAGAACCTACCCAGTTGACGCTGACACAAAACCCCACACGTACACTATACAAAATAATATAAGCCTCCCCACCCCTCCTCTCCCCCCTCTTCTTCCCCACCCTTATACTGTACTCAACACTAATGTCTCACAACAAATGTAACTGATCTGTAAGAAAGACTGTACAACCTGAAAAAAGGCATGAACTTTAGTAAACCAAGAAAATCTTTAATAAAAAATTCTCAGAGAAAAAAACAAAACTGCAGTATGTCCCAATCTAAACAAGCTTCTGTCTGCCTGTCCCAGATACATTTGCTTAGTGTCCCTGTTTCTGGGTTCTGTCTTTTTGTCACACTCTGCTGTGACCAAGATATGGAGCTCAGGGTGATGTTGTGTAGATGAAGCAAACTCCCTTTTTGATAGATCCTGCTGGATTCGTGAGAAGAGAAGACTCCCTGGAAAAGACCCTGATTTTGGGAAAGATTGAGGGCACTAGGAGAAGGGGATGACATAGGATGAGATGGTTGGACAGTGTTCTCGAAGCTACGAACATGAGTTTGACCAAACTGCGGGAGGCAGTGGAAGACAGGAGTGCCTGGCGTGCTCTGGTCCATGGGGTCACGAAGAGTTGGACACGACTAAACAACTAAACAACAACAGCTGGATTCTATAGGGCAAAATTAAGAAAAGGTTGCAAACAGCAAGACCTTCTAGTAGGGGCATATAACCCACAAACCAGGGGTGGTATTCAACTTATTTTTACACAGAGTAGACCCACTAATTCTGAGTAAAAGTGTGTCACCCAGGGCAGCTCTCACCACCCCTGCCCTGCTGCCATCATTGTGGTACACACTTCTGCCTTCTCCTGTAAGAGATGACTGCCATTCACTTCTATGGAAAACAGGAAAATGCTCAGCTGGGGGGACCCTGGTGGGATGGGGTAAACACTGGCTTCAAGGGGTTGTGCACCAGAAGGGGTGGGGAGAGAAAGACCCCCAGGATCTCTGCAAAATGCCAGCCTTTTCTCTGCCCCCACTCATCAGAATGACAGGCATTTCACCAGTTAATAACAAGCATCTGGGAAACAGAAAAAGTTGCATAAGTCATTTTCCATGTTTTGCTGGTTAGCGATTGATATTTGGGGCACTCACAGGGGCAGGAATGGGTGCAAAGGACCAGGTGACTGAGGGCTCAGAGAAGGAAAGTTGCTCTCCCCTCCTGGTTCCCCTTTCTTGCCCATAGATAGCCCCTTTCTATGAAAATACTTAATTAAAAGTAGAGATTGCAAAAAGATTTTTGACAGATTTTTCTGGGCACTTGGGGGTCTAAAGAAAGTAATTTAAAACAACTGTTTTTCATTCTGAATCTGCTAGTGTTCCTGGACCCATAAATGCAAGCCAGGCATCTGCCCTGGGCACATGACACACTCAGTGGGCACCACAAGCAATTGTGCTGAGACAATGTTGCCTGAAATCACCCCAATGAATGGCAGTAGCAAAGAGCCAAGTTGAGCCAAAGACACCCAGCAGCCTGTGGTACAATTTGAATCCACGTATCTTATGGGTCCCTTTACCTTAGTGTTAATTGGTTTGATCCATCAAGATCCTTTTAAAGCCGTCCTGGGGCCTGAATGTGGCCCTTCAGGCCTATGTGTCTGGTCCCCAGAACTCTCTTCACGCCTCTCTCCCAGGGCCACACCCCTCACTGGCCCGGTAGTTTTTTTTTCCTGGCTGGAATGTGCCCTTGAACTCTGGATAGCTCAGTTGGTCAGAACATGGTGCTGATAATGCCACTGTTGCAGGTTCGATCCAGTATGGACCAGCTGCATATTCCTCCTGCATTGCAGGGGGTTGGACTAGATGATCCTCAGAGTCCCTTCCAACTCTATGATTTCATGAGCTCAATATTGTTCATAGCTGCATGCTCTGGCTTCGGGGACGGAGAGCAGGCAGGGCCATGGCTGGCCCACATCTCGGGGGCGTGGCATGCCGTTTGCGGGGCGTGGCATGCATCCCGGGGGTGTGGTGTGCCGCCTGCAGGGGTGTCACGCCCGGCACGGGGGAGGGGTGCACAGCGTGTGTCTGGGGGGGCAGCTGCAATGGTACCCCCTCCCCGATGGTGCAGGGGGTTAGCATGACTAAATGGAAGCTAGGAAGGAGAGAGAGAGTAGAAACTACAGTAAGCTATTATGCAAAAGCAAAATTTACATTCACTGCCCCATCCACTTTTGCTTCTGGCTCCACCAACCACTGGGCCTTCTCTCTCTCTCTCTCTCTCTCTCTCTCTCTCTCTCTCTCTCTCTCTCTCTCTCTCTCTCTCTCTCTCTCTCTCACACACACACACACACACACACACACACACACACACACTGCAGTGTTTTTTTCCTCCCACTCCAGGATGGAGGTAGTCAAACAGAGACTGAGTAGGGATCTGCTGTGGCACTGCAGATCCTTCTTGGTGGCATCTGTGTGTGTTACTTGGAGTAAGTCACCATCCTCAGCCCATCTGGAGGAAGGAGAAGATTGTAAAGCCTTCTTTTCTCCAGACCCATACAAGACTCTTCATGGGGCCGGGGAAAGTCCTGTACAATTTGCAAAGCTCCTTCTTCTGCCAACACAGCTTGTTCAATAAATGGTAAAACTTAAGGCTGCCTGACATGATTCTCATTCTTAGATCCACATCCACACTCCCTTCCTTAAGCCAAACATGTTGCTAAATTCCTGACTTACAGAGCTTTAAGGAAAACTCCATGGGCTTGACAGAAAAATAAATACTACTCCTTATGCTCACTTACTTGGGAGTAAGCCCCACTGAACTCAGGGGGTTCTTACTTCTGAGTAGACATGTATGTATAGGATTGTGCGGTCAATCAGCAGCGTAAACATGTATTTTAGTTAATACAAAAACTTATTTAAAAAATAAAATATTTGCCAACCTTTTTAAACATTTGAATGAACCGCTTTCACACAGCTTTAAAATAAATTAGCAGCTTTTTTTCATCCTAGGACAATCTTCACCTTGTTATTTTAAATCATCATCAACTGCAATGAATTATATTTTTTTTTAAAAAAAACTTGAAAGGTATCACTTGGAGTTAAAGAAAAGAGCAACGTTATTTATCCTGGAAAATTCAACAGGCTGAAGCTGTTAAAAAGAAAACAGCAAAAAAGAAAAAGAAAAAAAAAGGCAAGAAAGCAAAATAGGCACAGGGGATCGGCTTTTACCATGCAAAAGTCTCCTGCTTTTCCAGACACCAGAATCCAAGTAACCAAATCCCCCTTCAGTTAATTCACTAACTCTGCTGACCTTCTAAAGGTTCCATTATTTCTGTGACTTATAGAAAAATGCACCTCTAAGAAAACAGACTTCAGCTCCTCTGCACATTTTGCAATCCAGACTGCCTCGCTACTTCTCTCCCCCCCCCCCGCCTCCTGCCCCCTTTCTCAGTAGGGGAGGGTGATGCTAGGGGAGGGCGTGGGGGGAAGCCTTAAATCTTTCCTTCAAATCTCCAAATATATGAAGTCTGAGGAACAAATTCAAAGCAGGCACGGACGCCTGAAGAGAAGTTAGAGGGAGAAATATTCCGTTTCATTCAAGCGCATCAAGGGTCTAGCTGGAGTCTTGTTTGGCTAAGGTCAGACGAGACTGGGCTCTCCAATAAAAATAAATCTCAAATTAATTATGGCCTCAAGCGAGGGGCCAGACGTTTGGAGCTGGTGTGCTGCAGTCTGGTTTTTGGGAATTCGTTTTTTCTTCTTCTTCTTCCTCCTCCTCCTCTTCCTCCTCCCTCCTCCCGCAACCACTTTAAGTTTACAATATTGAAGCGAAATGGGGAAGAGAAAGCGAGGTCTCTTTTACATGTGGCCTTCCAGATGTGTATGGTGGACTCTTGGATCCCCCTCGGCCCCAGCCAACATGACCCTCGGCCCGAGATTATGAGAGTCCAGCAACTTCTGGAAGGACACGGGCTCCCAATTCCTGGATTAGAGGGGGCGTGTGTCCAAAGAGAAATCCCTTATCTATTCTGAAAGAAAGAAAGAAAGAAAGAAAGAAAGAAAGAAAGAAAGAAAGAAAGAAAGAAAGAAAGAAAGAAAGAAAGAAAGAAAGAAAGAAAGAAAGAAAGAAAGAGCTTGAGATGACAAAACCTAAACTACAGCTCCAGCATGGAGTAAGAAAACTAATGATGTCAGTGCTTCTGAGCATGTGCAAAATTCCTACTTTGTTGGGACCACTCCTTGGCTGAGATATGTGTGCTGCTTTGGGGGGTTCCCCCCCCTTGTTAATGCTAAAAACCTATGTAGGTTGCTACTCCCCACCACCACCACCATGGGAGCCAACTCCTAGGGGCAACTCCAGCCGCCCCCCATAAAATACTTGACGTGGCTACTCCCCACAATGGCATTTCATTGCCATTGAAATGGTGTGAGTGTACCTTGTGTTTGATTATGTGGAATGGGGCTTACCTGCCCCCCCCATTTTATTCAAGTTGGCACCCCTGCCCCCCCAAAAAAGAATCTTATGCCTGTTATCCTCCTAGGCATACATCAATTTGCCTAAGGTCTCATTATCACTGCTATACCTGTATCTCCATACTGGGCTGGGTGTGTGTGGACTTCCCCTGCTGAATATCTGCCTGTTTCATAGCTGTTAAGAAAGAGTTAACAAACAAACAAACAAACAAACAACGATTACTCTGTCTAGTTGTGCTGAAGACTGCAGTCCAAACCTTGCCAACTTCAGCCGAAAGCAAGTCCCCAGTCTTTCTGGATGAGGTCCTTAGTTTATGTCACTGCCTTGTTTTGTGTGTGCGCGCGCGCGCAAAGTGTGGAATCCTGTCAATATGAAAGATAAGGAGAGGCTTTCCCTCAATCTGAGAATGAGCCAGGATCTCCCTCTGCTGCTGTCTGCTTGCAGATCTAAGCCAAGTGGAAGAACTTCCAGTTTTTCTGGCAACCTGGCATCCAGATCCTTCGCTCATTCGGGGGTCGGCTGAAATGTCTAACTGACGTTCACTGCCCTCCCACCCCATAATGATTTTAGGGGGACTGGATGGTGCAAGCAATGAATGTAATATATAACTTCTCTCCAAACTCCTTTGATTTCCGCTCTGTTGACAGCTATATTGTAAGCTCCTTGGGGGCGAGGACTTCTCTCTCCCGCTTCTGAAACTGTAAGCCTCCGGTCCGTTCACAGTGCTTTATGCGAAAGAGGACTCGCTAGGCTTCTTTTCAAGCCAGATCGGATCGGTAAAGGGAGACTTCCCAGAAGAGTGGAGCCCGAAGCAAGTCTCATTTGGATCCACTGGGATTTCTGCCTTACATGCATAGAATTTCAGCCTGGGGAATCAGTAGCTTATACGTGGAGCAGCGGTGTAGATGCACAAAATGTTACCGCAAAAACGATAATTCTGTAGTATGGCCAGCATTTTGCATAGTTACTTGGAAGCAGATTTCTGCTGCAGTCAATGGAACTTAGTTCCAAAGAATTCGGATCCTGTGCATTTTTGCCAAGATGTTCTACGGAGTTCCAAGTAAGAAGGCACAGGATTGCAGCAGGGTGTGTGTGATATGTATGTAGACACCAGCGAGGTATCAAGGGGGTAACTTTCTTGCATTGGTGTCTAGCATAGGGTTCGACCCTAAGCACAGAGTTCATTGTGGATGCAAGAGACAATTCCTGCATCCCAGGGGGCTGGACTAGATGCCCCTTGGGGTGCCTTCCAACTCTACAATTCTATATGATTCAGTGATGAGGTCTAAGCATTTCTCACTGAATCCGTAGCATCATCGCGTTCTTGTGCAGTCCACGGTTGTGTTAAAAGATAAATGGCATAAGGGGTGGTGGATTCCACTATCCTGATTTGATTGATTGATTGATTGATTGAACGACGGTATTAAATACCGACCGCCGGTGATCCCATCTTTTCTGGAGCTCCACTACAGCCGGATCCTATGCTAAGTGAGCCACTCCCAGTCTGGCATTTGAGAGCCATCCGGAGAGGCGCGGGGGGACTCAGCGCCGGATCGAAAGGGAGAGCCCTCGAGGAAAAAGGCTCCCAGCATTCCTAGGCATGCTTACTCGAAAGTAAGTCCCATCGAAATCGATGGCATTTACTTCTAAGTCAGCAAAATGAGTAGGATGGTTTTGCGCTCATTTGAACTGATTTGCGAAGTTTGTTGAATATCTTATTTTAAAATTTCATTGTGATATGCTGCTCGCTTCCCCCACCCCCAAAAGTAATATCTTAAGAGAGAGAGAGAGAGAGAGAGAGAGAGAGAGAGAGAGAGAGAGAGAGAGAGAGAGAGAGAGAAACTATCCTGACATTTTAAAAAATTGTTTCCAAATATCCCTTGGCACCCCTATTAAGTCGTAAATCGTCACGGCGGACTCTTGAATAGAGACAAAACAGAAACAAAAGGTCGAATTGAGAGTTTGCAAAAAATGGTTTTCCAGTTGCATGAAGAACAGAAGGCAGCCGCCCGCCCGGGTTCTTCGGGCGCATCAAGAAAGGCTTGGAAAGAGTTCCTTGTCCATTTACCTCCCTCGCCACTATCCCCGTTTACTTGTCAAAGCGTCGCTGAATGTTCCCGCAGCTGACAAGCGCTAAATGCAGCTTGTACTTTAGGGTGATTCGGATCTTTCGCCAGTCTTCAGCCAGACCTCTTGGGGTTGCGAGAAGGACGTGGCCTGAAAGTAACTTTCGTTGAAGTCCACGGGACTTACTTCGGAGTAGACGTGCCTAGCCTGGCTGTGACTGACTGTGCGCAGTGGCCTGTCAGCTAGCTCAGGATCTTGCCGCATCCTCTCTGGGGCGATCCAGCGCCGGGTCAGCGGCTTAGATCCCATTGATGCCAATGGGTTTTCAGCAGCCTAACTCTGAGGCTGCGCTTAGCTCCTGATCTTCCTGCAGGTGAGGGAGACTTGCCGAAGGAAGCGGGCAGAAAGAAGGAATTGCTGGAAGTGATCAACCCAAGGAAGAGCCGGGATTGGGGGGAGCTATCGGCCAATCCCGTCTCATCGTTGGGTTGATCACTATATACAGCGATGTATATACATGTGTGTGTGTGTGTGTGTGTGTGTGTGTGTGTGTGTGTGTATACTGTATATAGATATAGATCAGGCACCCCCAACTGTGGCCCTCCAGATGTTTTGGCCTACAACTCCCATGATCCCTAGCTAACAAGACCAGTGGTTGGGGAAGATGGGAATTGTAGTCCAAAACATCTGGAGGGCCGAAGTTTGGGGATGCCTGATATAAATATATAAAGGAGGTGAGAATCTCGTGCATTCCAACTTTCGCCTTCCTTTTACTTGTCAAAGGCACCCCAATTCTTTTCTTGTTGGCTTTGTGGGGGGGCATAACAGATGGCCTGATCCCTTCTGGTGCTCCCCTTGTCCACACCCGCGTTTTATTAGAACTTAACTCCGAAAGGAAATTGGTTCATATCTCGGCTTCCAGTATAAAAGGCGGAGGAGCCCAGATCGCTGGAAGACGAGCCCTTTCGGAGCGCTTTCTAGCTCTCTCTTCGCCTCGGATCATTTCCACAAACTTTCTCGATTTCAGACCTTGACATTCACGGCCAGGTTTTAATAGCAGGCGACCTCAGGTCACCTGAAGGTCAGTATATTCGCTTCTCAAGGCGCACAAGCACATCCAGGCAGCGATTGGGATGGCTTGCTCTTCTCAGTCGATATGGACACTGCTTAATAATAATAATAATAATAATAATAATTTTACCACCCCCATCTGGGTTCCCCCAGCCACTCTGTGCGTCTTCCAACATATATAAAACTTCTTGTTCTTCCCACCGATGCCATTTAGAATTGGACTGCGCTGCTGTGCACATCTACTCGAAAGTAAACTCCCCTGGATCCAATGGTTCTTCTGAGCAAGCACGCATTGGTTCGGGTTGCAAACATTAAGAAAGCGACATCTGGGTGAGAAGAGGATGGGGGGGGGTCCTCCCTTTTCCTCCCTTCTCCCCCATTGGAGTTTGCCATGTCGTGGTGAAGCGGAGCTAGGGAAGTTGTTGGTTAGTAGAGACAAGCAGCCGGCCAGCCAAGGGTTAAGCCTGGTGCCTTTGCGCGGCCTGCCAGCCAGCCCCCGTGGCCCCGGGCGGAGGGGACCTGACCCCGCTGGCAGCATCCAGATGTGGGCTGCTCTCCGGGGACACCGCGGCAGAGCCGCGCTCGGATTGTAAAAAGGAGACAAGGCGGCGGGGCGGGGGGAGGCGGTGGTCTTCTTGTCCCCAGCCTTAGCCCCCCACCCCACCCGAGACAGCCTCTCTGGCTGGCTGGCTGGCAAGGCGGGAGCCCCCGACTGGGTGGGGTGAGTGGAGTGGAATGGATGGGGGCTGATTTTTTGGAGAAGGGGAGACAGAGGGAGGGGCCAGAGGAAGTCAAACATCCAACTATCCGGGCGCCGCGCCTCCGCGTGCGCGGCATCCTAAACAAACCTCCCCTTCTGGACGGGAGGGGCAAAGGGACTTGGGCTTCGTCTTGAGACAGACACACACACACTGGCTGGACTAACAAAACCGGAAGAGGGGGGAGGAGGAAAGGTTGGACCTTGCATGAGGTAACCATCTTTTGTGGAGGGGGGGTTTGTAGAGAGACATATTGACAGTGAACTCCGGGGGGGGGGGCTGCGTGTGAGGAAAGCTTTTCCAATTTCTGCTTCATTTCCTTGGAAGACACCCCCCCCCCCGCGTGTCTTTCCATTCTTCTCTGTTGCACAAGAACGGTGGAAGTGTTGGATGTTGGGGGGCAGGGGGTTACTTTGGGAGGGAGAGGGATTTGTTTGAACAGTGCATGGCTTTGAGTGTTTGGGGAGCTTGTCCAGATCATTCATATATATATATATATATATATATATATATATATATATATATATATATATATATATATCGGGCTTTCGTCCGGGTTTGTCTGGGTTCTGCTGGCCGGTCGCGCGATCCTGTGTACTTTTACTTGAAAGTAGGTCCCATCGAGTAGAATCATAGAATTGTAGAGTTGGAAGGGACCCCAAGGATCATCTAGTCCGGTAAGGCGGGGCTTCCGTGGGACTGAGCTCCGTTGGGGATTTACTTCCGAGTAAACCTGCCTGGTCACAGGTTTTGGGCTTCGAGAAAAGAGGCAGAGTGGATCGGACTTTTTTTCGATCCTTTTTTTGACATTGGGTCCCCTCACCGTCCGCCCTGAGTCTTAGACCTATTTCCACCATTAAAACCAGCTAGGGACGTCTCCTATGTCCCTTGCACCTAGTCCTAAGCGGGGGGAGTTTGTTTCGTAATAGAAAACATACTCGAAATTGAGCGTCTCCTTATATACAGTATATACTCCATCAATTGCTTGGGCCGCATTTGAATCTGTCCTCAAACTGTCCCAGACCCCCAAGCGCAGTAAATTTGGCACAGTCCCGCTCACTTGAAATGAGCAAACGTCTCTCCTCACTTGGGAGAACTCAAGAACCCTTTTACTTCCGAGTAGGCATCATTGGGGTGCCGCTGCATCTACCGCATAGCTGCCAAGTTTTCCCTTTTCTCACGAGGAAGCCTATTCAGCATAAGGGAATTTCCCTTAAAAAAGGGGATAACTTGGCAGCTATGATCTACCGTAAACTGTCCTGCAACGCAAAAACGTTAAAATGCGGGTTGGATGCAGTGCTGACCAGGATATCCAAACAGGTTGCTCAAGAGGTCAGTACGTGGCTCCAGGAACCATTCCGTAATACAAATGCTGTATTATTGAGAAGAAGGTGCAGAAAATAAATTACAGGGGTCCCCAGAAGGGCTGCAGTCCTAGCTCCACTTACTTGGGAGTAAACCCTATTTCATTTAATAGGATTTACCTTTGAGTAGACATGGCTAGGGTAGCGTTGCAAAGCTGCAATCCTCCGGTCAGGCTGCAATCCGAAACAAATTTACAAAGGAGTAAATCGCATTGAAGCCCGTGGGACTTGCTTACATGCTTAGGGTCACCCTGTTAACTAGGAGTAAGCTCCATTGAATTCCGTGGTCTTTTAGTGCATAGGATGGCACTCTTAGCTTATTAAACTCAGTGGCAAACAATGTTTTATTTTATTTTGAAAATCAAGAAATCTTGTGGCTTTCGGTTACGCGAAGCCAGCGAAAAGGTTCAAGCTCTCACTATACACACATACACGTATACACGTGTCCACGGTTGCCTCGCGCCTTACCTTAGTTGCCCTTTTCCTGGCAATAAACGGGAGTTTTGAGTTCCCAGTTAGGAATGGGGAAGGGAAAAAGCCAAACAAAGGAAAAATCCTCCAGAAAACCTTCCACGAAACGCCTGTTGAATATTGACAACCATTTGGTTTTGTCATCTATCCAAAAGAGCACATTGACACATTTAACCATAATAAATTTAATCGAATTTGGTAGGCTGGGGCGAACGAGAGCCTTCCCCCATCCCCGATGTAATTAGCCTCTGGACAGGAAAACGCCGTATGAATGATTTATTTTAATTTATTTTACAAATTGCATGTGAAGGAAAACGGGAATTAATGGCTCAAACTGGGATCCTGCAATGGATCTGTATCCTACTGAATTTCCGGATAAATAGAGCCAGGATCGCAACGTCAGGCACCTTTAAATAGATCTGTCTGGAGAGCTGGGGGAAAAAAAATCCCCCCAGATGTCCGGGAGAGGAGAGCCGAGTGGGGGCTCCTTGCCTCTCCTGACCAGCCAGCCAAAATCCCGCAGGAGCCGGAAGGAGCGTCCCGAGCCCTGAAGCGCGCTCCGGGGTCTCGCTCCTTATCTAACCCCAGCAAATATCCTGCTAGCGTTAAAAAAAAAAAAAGTTCTCCTTCTCTTCGGATCCAGCAAGGCCGGCCCAGGCGCGGCGGGGAGCGAAGTTTCCTCCTCGAGTGACTTCACTTCCCAAAGTGAGCTGGGGGAAAAAGTTTCATCCGGTTAACTGTCGCTCTTTCGCTTTGCGGAGAAAGGAGAAGCGGAGGAGGCAGGCCGGGCGGGAGGCCGGGCGGGCGCGGAACAGAGTCGGGGCTGAAGCGGGCGGCGTAGCGCGGGCGCGGAGCTCAACCGGGTCAATGTGCGGACTCCCGGGACGCCGGGCTGGGAAGCGCGCTCGATGGACGGGACCATTAAGGTAAGGGGAGGGGGAAGAAACTGGGGGAACCAGGGCGGATGAAGAGGTGGATGGATGGATACGGGGCGAGAGGAGCGCAGGGAGCAGGGGTTGGGGGGGCAGAATTGGGAAGCGGGCTGCTGTGGCTCTTTTCGAAGGGGGAGTTCCAGGAAGGGTTAAAACCCGGCCGGCGAGCGAGGAGCACCCCCTCCTGCCCGTTCTCCTTTCCTCGCTACTTGGCCTGCGCGGCGCCGGCTGCGATCCTACGAAGGGCGCAAGCGGCGCGCGGCAGAGCGCAAGCCTGAGCTGCTCGCCTTCCCTCCAGCTTAGCCCTCCCCCTCGGCTGGGGAATCGGGGTTGGCAGCATCTGGTGGGATCTTGGGGGCTATAGTCTCGCGCGTTTGCCCCCCTCTCCCCAGCAGCATTATCACGCACACACGTTGGAACGGGCAAAGCTGGCGGGAGGGCGAGAAGCGCTGGACCCGGTAGCTCTGGGCTAGAGGAGGCTCGGGTCGGGGATGCTTTTGCGGAAGGACTGCAGTGTGCGCAACGAAATCCAGGTCCAGGGTAATCGGGATCGGTGCGGCGTCAGTATCTCCGGTTCCCCTCCCTCTGTGTTTTGTCAAACCCCCCCCCCCCCATTTTCAGGGCAACTTCTACCCGCGAAGCACCTTCTGTCGATTGGGCGCTGCTATTTGCCTGCCTAGCTCCACGCGCGCCCTTCCCACTGCGGGTTTTCTTTAGATTGCTGCGACCAGGGTGGGGTGTCTGAGTGTCCCGAGCTCGGCCACTCGGTTGCTGGGACTGGCGCAGTCCCCTTTCAAGGCATGGGCACAGTTGAACCTCGGGCTCGTCTGAACACGCGCCGCTCGACAGAAGAAAAAAGCCACGGGGCAAGGGGGCTCCCTTTCTCCACCCTCAGCTCGATTACGGACCTGCTTAATTTCTTAGTCGCCTTTCAGAGGAAGAAAGAGGCGGGGAAGGGATATTTTAAAGCTTCCGTGTGTCAGGCGGGACTTCGTTGCGAGGCGCACGAGTTGGATTTGGGCCCAGGAGCAAAAGGGAGCTGGCCAGGAGGGTACTCGCCCCCACCAAACGTATCTGCCTGATTTTGGAGATTCGTCGTCGTCGTCGTTGTCGGAATCATAGAAATGTAGAGTTGGAAGGGACCCAAGGGTCATCTAGTCCAACCCCTTGCAATGCAGGAAAGTTGTTTTGTGTTGTTGTTTTGACGGCTTCACCAGCAGCCCCTGAAACGGATCAGAGGAGGCGAAAGGCAGCGCAGGGACGCGGCGGGCGGGCGGGGAAACAGCCCTAGCAGCTTCCTTGCCTGGGCGGGGCGGCGGCAGCAGCTTCCCTTCCTCTCCTCCCTCCCTCCCTCTCCCGCACCAGCCTCGCCCGCAACTGATCTCTTGCGGAATCTGCCAGATTCCTCGTAGTGAGTAACAAGTGCAGCATCCCACCCTGCAGGGAGGGGTGGAAGGGAGCGGGCGACGTCTTGATGACCTGGCAAGGAGGCTGCTGTTGCTGTTGCTGCTGCTACCACGAAGCCTTCAGCTATTTTGCGTCCTAACCACCAACTCCTGGAGAGAGAAAACATCAGTTTCTCCTTATACTCCAAATCCCCCCCCTCTCTCTCGGACAAAAACACTCCTGAGTAAAACCAGGAGAAGGCAACAGGGCTCTGGGAATTATTTATTTGGGCTTCCAAGATTTTCCCTACCTAGAGGTGAATTTGTGCCCTGATCCAGGGCGGGAGATGTAGTTCGACAACATCTGGAGGGCCAGAGGTTCTCTGCCCTTGCCCTGAAGTGTAGAGTCCTGAGGCTGCTGGTAGAGAATGGGAATTTTTTTGAATGGAAAGGAAACCCCTCCCTGTATTCAGCAACACATCATTGATGTAATGCCAGGGCACCAGTGGTGGATTTATACTGGATCATTCATACTTCATACATCATTCTGCTTTGCTAGTTGTTCTGTGTCGCCCAGATACAGCAAAGGTGCCATTATTGTAGCTGCCTGGGGAGTCTTTTTATAGTTCACATATAATAATAATAATAGGAATCAAAAAGAGGGAAAGGAACAAGGAAAAGTTCTGTGAATGGTTCAAAGGCTTGCTTTTGTATCCTGTCCCAGCTGAACTGCCAAACAGCAGCATGCATTTACAAGTATTTGCTGTGGTTGCTGCTAAAAATCTCTGTAATAACTTCTGTGCAACATGAAATATGGGGGGAGCACCTACTTCTTTATGACTTTCCCCAGCACCACTCTTAAGAGCTATGTTTTGTGTTGTCTGGGCCAAAAGTGGATGCTTGTATAATAGGCCTCAGTATTGTTTTGATGGGCTTGAACTCCGTGTGTAGCTTTATATGAGACCTAATGTGTAAATCAGCCAGTGAGGTGTAATGGTTGGACAGACGGACTATGACCTGGGAGACTAGAGTTCCAATCCCTGCTCAGCCATGAAGCTCACTGGGTGACCTTGGGGATTAATTGAGGAAGGGTAGAACCATGTCCACCAACTTGAGCTCATTGAAGAAAAAGTGTGGGATAGAAATGCAATAAATAAATACTGTAAATAATCTGGGGTGACTAACCCATGGCTGCTGGATTCCAGTTGCTGGTGTCTCTGATGGTTGGCCAGGTTTTTTGGGAGCCAGGAGTCTAACAACAGTTAGAGTGGCGGTGGGGGGGGGGGGACGGGACAGAGATCTTTGGCCCTCCAACTGTTGCTGAACTACCTCTCCCATCAGCCCCAGTCAGCCTGGCCAAGAGTCGAGGCTGATAGGAAGTGTCATTTGGCAAACATCTGGAGGGCCACAGGTTGCCCAATCCATGATGTAAAGGACGGTTTACGTTCTGGATTCAGGGCAGTGTGCCAGGTTCCCCCACACTGGCGCCGAACTGTAGTGCATTGTGCAGAACGGAAGACAAGAGGTGATGGGAGGGGGGCACCGAATTTTGGCTTTGGACCGGAGGGCGCAGTCAGGGCCAGATTTAGGTTTGATGAGGCCCTAAGCTACTGAAGGTAATGGGACCCTTTATATGGCAGGTGGGGCCCTTTACTTACATCATAGGAGCCTACACAACACAAAACACTGTTGCTGTATGTAGGTTTCATTTTATTTGTTTTTGATCTTATATTTTGGAAATGTACATCCAAGTTCCCCCCCTTTAATATTTTTTGGGGGGGGCAAGAGAGTGGGGCCCTAAGCTATAGCTTGTCTAGCTTATACATATATTCAGCACTGGGCACAGCTGAAATTTGAAAGACCGAAGCCCACCTTTGTCATTACTGCCCCTGGCTGCTGTGGGAAAAGGCTTTTTGCTGTGTTAGCCACCCACAAGAGGAGCAGGTGGTGCGAATGAAATGTATGTGCTGTAACTAGTGCTGTTTTTTAGGGGGTACTCAAGGTATATAGTACCGGCGGCTTTTTCCCCCCTAAAAGAAAAACGCTGGTTAAAAGTGTGGCACTTACTATAACATCTTCGTGGTGAGTACTGGCACCTTTCTTTCTAGAAGAAAAGCACAGACTGTAACCATGGGCACCCATGTAAATGGAAGTGGAGCCTTCTTGTTGGCATTATATGCCCTTGTAGCGAAATGCAGTTTGTATTTAAACAGTTCAGTGTTGCTCCCAGTGTTGAGAGCCAGTGTGGTGTAGTGGTTAAGAGCGGTAGACTCGTAATCTGGGGAACCAGGTTCGTGTCTCTGCTCCTCCACATGCAGCTTGCTGGGTGACCTTGGGCTAGTCACACTTCTTTGAAGTCTCTCAGCCCCACCCACCTCACAGGGTGTCTGTTGTGGGGGAGGAGGGGAAAGGAGATTGTTAGCCGCTTTGAGACTCCTTCGGGTAGTGATAAAGCGGGATATCAAATCCAAACTCTTCTCCTTCTCCTTCTCCTTCTCCTTCTCCTTCTCCTTCTCCCAGCAAGGCAGTGTGGTCGCTCATGTACATATAGCGGGGATGGGGAATGTGGTGCCCTCCAGACAACGTTGGATTGCAACTTGTCCAGCCTGGACAACGGTTAGGGGAACATGGAAGTTGCAATCCAACGTTGTCTGGAGGACCCCACATTCCCCATCCCCGCTATATGAACATGAGCGACCACATTCGCCTCCCTTTTCCAAATTCAAGTGCATCTAAAAAGAGAAGAAACGTAAGCTGCATTAGCAGAATGCTCGCCAGAAGGTGGAGGGAATAGATTTGGAAATGTGGACATAAATATGAACTGTGGGTGAGCGTTGGTGGTTGTTTGCCTTTGTTACAGTGGTGGCTGGTGCCCAATGGGTACTGGTAGGGCGGAAGGCAGGGAGCCCAACAGTAGGGGGCACCAGAGCCAATGACAGGCAGGGCCAACTAAGTCTGCTTTGGCTCAAATCTTCTCTCTGCTGAGTTCTACAAGGGCAATGCTGAAGAGGAGGAAGTTGATAGGCAGGGCTACCCGCTGGACTGGCTGTCAGTAGGAAAGCCAGGATGGAGGCGTTTGGAGGAAAACCAAGGTTAGGGTTGCCATACATATGGATTTTCCTGGACATATCCAGAATACTGTAGTCAGCAGCAGTGTCCAGGCAGAAATCGAGAAAATGTCCTGGAAAATCTGGGCGTATGGCAGTCCATGGCAGCAGTGCCATTTTTGCTGTTTCCCCACCGAAATAGCTCAGAAACGGCATTTTAATGCAATTTTGCGGACAAAAAGCTCAACAACTTCTCTGTACGGATTTCCACTGTTTGAAATATGGCAACCCTAACCAATGTTGATGGGGCAGGGCTTCATTTTCCCTAATGGGCCTTTTCCACCGATGCCTTTGGATATACTTGTTCACCCTTTTGCTCCATAAGTAAGCATGACAATTTATGCCCTTGGTTGCCAATCATGCAGATTGATCTGAGAGGAGGGTGGGGACTGGTCCAATGCAGGTTTCCTCAGCCTAGTTCCCTTTGGACCACAACTTGCCTCATCCTTGAGTGCTTGTCATGCTATCTGGGGCTGATGTGCTACGAAGGCACAGGTGGTTCTCAAGACAGAGGTATAAATTGGGAAGAGGGCAAAAAGACTCCTGCCTGTGTTCTGTTGGCTTCTCTCTCCTGGCAAAACAGGCCTGTCTTCACTTGCTGAGGTCATCCTCCTATAGGAAGATGGCGTGTGTGTGTTTGAGCCCCTTCAAACATGCAGTTCCTATCAGTGTTAATCTTGTAATTCACCCCTTTGGGGCTCCAAGACAAGAAACAACCCTGTCCAAATCATCACATCTGTGTACTTATTTGAGGAACGATGAATATTTCTTCTTCTGGAAGAATTTGGGGCTGCAAAACAGCACCGAGATGACCTTCACATTGCTTTAAATTTAAATTGCTTTTGATGTTGTGTTTTAATTATGTAATCTGCCCTGGGACTGAAAAGCGGGCAATAAATAAATAAATTAGGAGAAAACCCAGTTTGGTCCTTTGCCAGTTGGCCAAGCCAGAGAGGCTGGTGGAGTGAGAAAGCTTTACAAGTGGAATTGCTGCTTCTGGGCCACCCGGTTAGAAAGCGCCAGGAGATGGGTGCAGTGCAAGACAGTCCCCTTCCAGGCAGGAGGCTACTCTCTATGCACCTGGCAACGTCCTAACGGTAACGGGCATTTTTCTGCAGCTGCGGCTGCTCTTTGCAAAGTTGGTTTGCCACAACGTAACAGATGGAGGAGGGAAGATCTCTGAAAGGACAGGGAAGGAACCCTTGAGCGTAGCCTGCAAGGGAAAGAGCAGTTACCCGCAAGGCTGGGTAATTTGTCCAACCTCAGAGCCAGAGCACTTTGTGCTTCCTGAGGGTCTGTGCCTATTTCTGTCCTCCGAAAAATGCAACTGACATACACCGCCTGCCTGCCTGCCATTTAGAACAGGGGCTGGCTCTTTTTTTAAAAAAGGTTGCCAGTGGTCAACTCTTAATCCGCATGATACGCTGGCTGTGTTTTTAAATGTGCCTCTTTCGGATCTCTTAAGCAGTTAAAGGACAACTAAGTCTGTGATGCAGAGTGATCCTGTATACACTTTTGGGGGCCACAGCTCAGGGGCACAGCACGTCAAGGGTGTCAACTTGAATAGAATATTGTGGGGGTCCAGGTTAGCCCCTCCCAGCATAATCGATCAGCTGATGCAGTGCACACACCCCATATGGATGGCAATGCCCATGAACATTTTTTGGGGGGGGAGCTGGCCCCCTCAAATATTTTATTGCAGGGGCCAAAGCTCTTGTGGCCCCTAGGAGTTGGCTCCTATGCAGCACGTGCTCTGGAAGTGTAGAGATCCTTTGGCCTTCCAGTCATTGCTGAACTGCAACTCCCATCCTCTTCCTTGGCCATTGGCCATGTTTGCTGGGGCTGATGGGAGTTGTAGTTCAGTATTTTAATTAATTGTTTTTATGTTTTATTGTAATTCTGTTGGTGTCAGCCGCCCTGAGCCCGGTTTTTGACTGGGGAGGGCGGGGTATAAATAAAAATTTATTATTATTTATTATTATTATTACTTCTGGAGGACCTGCTGTAGTTAGGAGGGCAGGATTGCAGGTGATTGAAAAGTCAACTCTGTAGTCATTGGAGGCCAACATGGACTCATGGGTAGAAAAATTAGTCTGACTAATAATAATAATAATAATAACAGGGGGGAAGATGATAAAAAAGAAAAATGCAAATTTTTGGATCAAATAACATGGTACCTGTGAGCACTTTATGAGCCTAAGGATTTGTTTCCAGCCTGGTTAGGTTGCTTCATCTCAACAGACTTATCTAGATTGGGAAAGGAGGTTATTTCGTCGTTGTGGTTGCTGCTCCTGTGGTTAAAACAATTTGCCAAGGTGTGTTGCACATCCCCTTTCTGTTCCCACCCCTCTGCTTTACAAGGTTGCTAGGGATACACTTCGTAGAACGGTAGAATTGCAGAGTTTGAAGGGCCATCTAGTCCAACCCCTGAAATGCCGGAATCACAGCTGATTTCCATAATTTCCAGCCAGACAGTGATGCCCTTTCCCAAGACTCCATTCCATGCCTCTTCCCACTGCAACATTCTGTGCCCACTGGGCATGCTCGGTCTTCACTAACATCTTTGGTGTTTTCGATTCCTGCATTACAGTCTCCCCGCCCCTTGAAGATATTCTATAATACTGCAAACCTTTAAATTTCCCCAAGCCTGTTGACATCTCTCACTTATGTGAGGACGGTGCCATTTTGGTTACATAAGGATCCAAATTTGAAAAACCGAGCTCCCTGTTGGTGTGTAAGGTGCTGTGGGCAGCCTGCTTTGTGAATGGAGCAACAGGAGACGTTCATTTATTATTAAATTGATCCATTTTTCACATCAAACGAGCAGTTTTCTCCCCCCCATGGAAAGAACCCAACATGCCTTTTTGAATGAGCTTCTGTCCTAAGGCAACTGGAATACAAAGGTGTTTGGTTGCTTTCCTAACCCAATAGTAGTAAATTTGCAAACACCTGCCTGAGGATTAAAGATGTGTTCTCGCACCTGTAAGCCATCTTAGGCTGCCACTGTTGGAAAACAGCAGCTTCTGGCTGTATCACTGATAGTTCTTGAGTGCATCGTAAATTAATTTTACATGCAAAGGAAAAGCAAACTGCAGTCAAGAAATGGTTGGCTGCCTTTCAGGGATTCACAGCTTCCTCTCTGATGTTTCCCGTTTTCCACCATAACCTCTTAAGAAGCAGCATAACCTCAGAAAATTGCTTAAATATGTGACACACGTTGAACAAAGTTGCATGGTCGGGTGGGGGAAATGGTTGGCATGTGTCATTTTTGGATCTAACGCCACTAGAGTTTTATACAGTTTGGTGGAGCTCCAGAAATTGGGGTCATAGAGAAGAGTGTTGAGTGTTAGACCAACTGGTGTGCAATTGGTGGTGGAAGCCTTAGGTATGGCTCCTAGTCTGGGCACCACAATGGTAGCAGTAAGCAGAAAGGCTCAGAGTCGCCAGCTCCCCTGGGATTCTCTTCTTCGGGTTTCTCCAGATGGTCCATATTCAAGTGCAGACCCAAAATTTAATTTTGCACAGTTAAAGTGGGCGAAAGTGCACTGTCACCCTAACACAACAAATTTAGAAAATCCAGACTTTTGTAATTGGGAAAATGACAGGGAGATGCATGGAAAAGTGTGGGGGATGGATGGATGATTGACAGGAAGATGTACCAAACACTCGGCAAGCGAATCAAGGCAAAGGCTCATTGCTATATAACCTCCCTTTAGGCATATTGGAATGCTCAGCAAAGCCCAGGCAAAGCAGGTTGTTTGGAAAATTAAGAAGCATTTTGGAATTAGAAAGTCAAAATAATCAGACTGGGCAATATCAAATCAAGACACACTTTGCTAAAAGAATAAATAGATGAAAAGTATAGGTGAAAGTATAGGTGTTACCGGTAGGTGAATGTTGCAGAGAAATCACCTCCTTCCAGAAGGTGGAGCAAACAGTGGCTTGCTGGAGCAGGCATAGACAACCTTGGCTCTCCAGATGTTTTGGAACTACAACTCCCACGATCCCTGACCACTGGCCCTGTTAGCTAGGGATCATGGGAGTTGTAGTTCCAAAACATCTGGAGAGCCAAGGTTGCCTATGCCTGTGCTAGAGGCACATGATACCAATGGGATCCAATGCTCAACATAGCCATATTTGTTGTTGTTGTAGTGAACAGATTATCTGTATGTTTGTCCACAAGAGAGAACCTCCATATTCTCTAATACCGTTGAGAAACAGATAAGTGATTCTGTATCTTTACAGTGCTTGGAAATCTTGAGTCTGGCTGCTAATAAGCCAAATGTGATCAAGTCTCGATAAGAACAATCTTCGTTGTCAGACATGCCTAGAAGTGCTAAGTACACATAGATCTCATGATCAATTATCAGTTATATTTCTCTGAAGATACTTCCACACACGCCCCAGTGAGGTTATACTTAGACACATGACTTAAAAGAGCATCCACAGCCTCTCCCCTAAGTGTGTGTTATATCAAAGCTATAAAGTTTTATAGGAGCCAAGTGCCACCTAGGCATCAGCTTTGACCCAGTCTCACATCAACAGAAATAGAAGGAAATGGAAGTTTGTTCCACACCGCAATCCAATTTATTTAATAAGTAAATAAACATTTGTGCCATAAGCAAACATAGACCCAAACTGCAAAAGGGCTGTAGCTGCCTGTTGTCTGTGAAATTGTTCTGTTTGAAAAAAATGAAACCATGTTAACCTAAATTTATCAACTTCACCTGCTAACCTGCCTGCTAACCTAGATATGAAATTGGTGGCTTTGAATGAGTCAAACCTTTCCCAGAGGCTGGTGAATGTTGTCATGCTAAGCCTCCCCAAGTCAAGAACTGGTTTTTTTTGAGAATCCGGTGAAGCTGAGCAATGGAGAATCTGTGGCCCTGCAAAGGTTGTTGAACTACAACTCCCATAAGCCCCAGCTGACATGGCTGACAACCAGGGACATGATAACTGTATTTAACAGCATCTATCTAGAGGGTTTGCAGGGTAGGTGGGGATTCTGAAGCCAGAACCGTCAACCCATCTGGTGCCATTGGTGTGATAATGATGTCTGTAAAGGGAACGGGTTGCCACCAACACTCTTGCCTCGTGATGCGGCAGGACACACCAACTGGCACAGGAGAGCTTATGGAGGCACCTCCAGCTGCGTTGCTTGTGCGTCTTTCAGTGTCTCTGCATTTTGTCAGCCAGTGATTCTCCTGGGCCCGGGAGCCCTGGGACAGCTCAGTTGGTAGAGCATGAGACTCTTCCTCTCAGGGTTATGGGTTTGGGTCCCATGTTGGGCAAAAGAGTCCTGCACGGCAGGGGGTTGGACTAGATGGATGACCCTCGGGGTCCCTTCCAACTCTAGGATTCTATGTGCTGAAGGCAATAGGTTGTGTGAGCCACGCTCTCCCTGTGTTGTTCTGTTTGCAGATAGGCTCAGGTATTCTCTCTCTCCAGAGGTGGGAGGATGGCACTCTCTTTGTCTTCCCCACAAATTGTTTTTTGCCTCTCTCTCTCATTCCACCGGCAGTGGTGAGGATAGTCAACAGGCAGGTGGCAGGCTAAGCCCAATCTCCCCTGTCTCGGGTCTGGGGTCCAGTGCTTGCTCAACGAACAATCTTTGGGTTGTATTTAATGCGAGCGGCAACTTGGTTGTTCTCTGCACAAATCTAAAATCTTTCTGCTGCAACTTCTCCGTCCAGGTTTGATTGACTTATAACTGCATCCAAACCCACTTTGCTTCAGTTCTTTTTATCAGGCTGAGAGAGGCTTCCTGCGCTCCACAGCCTGGCTTCCTGATGTGTTTCCTTTTTCCCTTTTAACAGAACAAAGGAAGCTATAACTCTCAGCTGCTCCTGTTCCAGCTCTCCTGGGGAACCTCACATAATGTTTGCATTGAACATTGCCTTCTTTCTTTCTTTCTTTCTTTCTTTCTTTCTTTCTTTCTTTCTTTCTTTCTTTTTCTTTCTCTCTCTCTCTCTCTCTCTCTCTCTCTCTCTCTCTCTCTCTCTCTCTCTCTCTCTCTCTCTCTCTCTCTCTCTCTCTCTCTAGCAAGCATTGTCTGAATACCGGCCAGCATGTTTTTTCATTTCACATACTGTTTTCCACAGTTTCTTTTTAAAAAGTGCTTTAATTGTGGGATGGAATGACCATGTCAGCCTGAAAACTCTTTACCTCTGGGGTAAAAAAAAAGGGGTACCTGGGTCAACTTTAAAGGGTCAAGCTTCTAGGTGAGAGATTTTTCAAGAGGTTCCTTTTGCTGAGCTAAAGGGCTATGCCTCTATCTTCTTAGGGATGCATGGATCCGTCTGTTTTCAATCTGTGTTAATTTTGCACGTCTTCGTTCATAACTCCATTCCATCCTGTTTCCGTAGCAACCTGATTTTTTTAAAGGGGGAAAAATGCATGAAAGTTCACATTATTTTTGAATCTTTTTGCATGAAATACGCATTGTTGTAGGCAATTTACCCCTGGAAATGTAATTCTTACTTAAAATAATGCTGTTATGGGCATACACAATTTTTATATGCATATTGGTACATTTTTATTTTATTGTATTGTATTGCAAAATTCAAAACTGTGTGTAAACCAAAGGATAAGTTGTGCTCTGATACAGGGGATAACCCAGGAAGTGCAAGCTGAGCCAGGTTGCTTAAAAAGGTTGATCAAAGAAAACGCTCCAGCATCTGCTCTCATCGCATCCTCTGCATCCCTTGTTTCGGAAATTTAGATGCTGCAGGAGACACATGTGGGAATCTCTAATGTACTCAAGAGCCTAACACATCATCACAGATCCTGGGAAAAGTGTTACGGTAATCTATATATAGTCAAAACAAAACAAAAAAAATTCATTCCAGCAGCACCTTAGAGACCAACTAAGTCATTTGTACGAGCTTTCGTGTGCATGCACACTTCTTCAGATACCTTCAGATACAGTGGAGATAGATAGTGAACCAATAGGAATTCATCTTGCAAACTCCCCTAGGCAGGGTTTGGGATTTTTTTTTTAGAGAAAAGGAAATTCAGAGGCAACATGAAAGAAATTTATAAATTTATGCTAGTTGCGAGGCTGTATACAGCACTGGAAGATTCAGAACAGACAACAGAAAGTCCTCTTTCATGCAGTGCCTTGTTAATCTAAGGAACTTGCTGCCACAGGAGGCAGTGATGACCACCAACCTGCATGGCTTTAGAAGAGAATTAGACAAATTCATAGAGGAGGAGAGGGCTATTAATGGCTATGCTTTGCCTTCACAATCAGAGGCAGTGATGCTGCTGAATACCAGTTGCTGGAAGCCACAGGAGAGGAGAGGACTCTTGTGGTCTAATCCTGTTTGCGGGTTTCCCACAGGCTTCTGAGTGGCCACTGTGAGAACAGGATGCCAGACTAGATGGGCCATTGGCCTGATCCAGCAGGCTCTTCTCATTATGTCCTTCAGCCTGGTGCCGTGCTGATGTTTTGGGCTACAACTCCCATCAGTTGTAGGTGGGACCTGTAGTTCAAAACATCTGGGTGGGTGTGGCTGGCAAAGGATGCCAGAAACACATTCAGCGCTTCCTGTTTATTGGGGGGACAGCCCCTATATGTTGCTGCCTTCCCCCAGAAAATCCCTGTCTTCATTGTGCTTCCTGTTTTGTGCTATTCCTATATGGAGGATGCCGTCTTGAAATGCCGTTAATTGTTAGTTGCTAGATTTGGGTCATTCTCCAGATTCAGTCCAGCTTCCTTCCCAGAAGCACAAACAGTCAAATCTTCTGAGTTGGTAGGTGAATACAGCATACACCTCCAATACACATCCATGAAAATTTTAATGACATCCCCACCCCCAAATCTGTAGAGAAATGATTTGGCTTCAAAGCACAGTGCAGCTGTTGCAGCTGCCTCCTTTGAACTTGGACAGGTGTCGATCCCCTGCTGTCATTGTGCCAGTTGATCAGCCTGCCAAAGTTGGCCCATGGAGGGGTGGGGGATTGAGGGATCCTGCCTGGTGTCTCCCTTCCTGTGGCCTTCCAGGAACTGGTATTCGGAAGCATTGCTGCCAATGAATGGGGAGGCCAAGCCAAGCCACCGTGGCTAGTAGTCATCAACAGCCATCAACAGTATGCAACTGTACCAACCAAATCCAGGTTTCTTTGGTGGCTGGGCGAAGACAACTCATCAGAATCCAAGGTAAAGTTCTGAAGCTTTTGAGCAGGACATAAGTAGAACATTAGCTGTGTGCCTCAGGGTCATGTGAGTCGACCCCACAGATGAGAACTAATTAGTCTGACTATCTATCTATCTATCTATCTATCTATCTATCTATCTATCTATCTATCTATCTATCATCTATCTATCTATCTATCTATCTATCTATCTATCTATCTATCTATCTTGTTAGTATAGGCTCCCTTTTACGCAAATGATGCTTAGAGACTGTATTGTCTTCAGTACTCATCTTCTCTGAATGCCAATCGGACACCTGGGTTAGCACCTGCCAAGACAGCCAAGATGCAAATAAACCCTGGAAATCTGATCTTGATCAGCCGAGGCCATAATGAAGGCTAATAGACATGACAACAATGCTACTGAATGGCTTTCCCTTTATACAGGGGGCCAGGCGTGGATATTGACTCAATTGCATTAATTAACGCATCAGAATGGAAAAGGCAGCATTGCTCCCCTGCGCATTAAACAAAACAAAAGAAAGAATTCTCAGTGCTTTCTTTCTTGGTTTTTTTGTTTGTTTGTTGCTGCTTGGTTTCCTTTCTTTTTAAATAAATGAATGAGGAGGGAGAGCTTTTATTATTTGTGCAAGCAATGTGCTCCAGGGACTCTGATGTGTTCCACAGATAGGTGGTGGGGTGTGCATGAGAGAGAGGGGAATTTTGTTGCTGAAAGCTTAAATTGCAGAAAAATGATTTCCGCTTATTCATAGCAGCAACAGGCTGGAGATGTTTTTTCCAGATTGTGGCTTTCAAGTCTGCATTTATGGGAGTCTATGGGGCACCCAGGGACTCAACAGTGCCACTGCCGCTAAAATTTGCAAGGGAAATGGAGGAGTGAGTTAAGATAATATGATTGTCCCTGGATTTTTGTTGCAGTGCTTTGCAAATATGTCATCATTGCTTCACCATGTGACATTATGAAGCACATCATGTGATATGATACCACATGATGTGATATTATGAAGCGCCATGTACACCAATAGTACTATTTAATAAGTATCGTAAACTGATCCTGGGGATATTGCCTGCCAACCTCATTGGCTTTAAAAGAGGATTAGACAAATTCATGGAGGAGAGGGCTATTGATAGCTACTAGCCCCCATAAGCTATGCTTTGCCTCCACAGCTCGAGGCAGCAATGCTTCTGAATCCCAGTTGCTGGAAGCCAAAGGAGGAGGGAGGGCACTTGTGCTCAGATCCCACTTGTGGGTTTCTCACAGGCATCTGTTTGGCTGCTGTGAGGACAGGGTAATGGCCTGATCCAGCAGGTTCTGATGTCCAAAGGTGCACATGATGTGTCTTCACATTCACATAGGACTTGTCTCTGCTGGAGGTGCAGCAGCTGGGGTCGTTCAGCTTGAAACTTAAGGGCTGGGGGCAGGTACAGGTGTTGCTTGGCAACCAAGCAGAGTGGCATGATTTTCACAGGGGGAAGCAGGTGTCCTGATAAGACTGTGTAGTCCGGAGGGTTCTTTTCCTCTGTGTCTTTGGTTGAATGTCTCCTTCAAATGTTTCTCCTTCAATTATCTGCTGTTTTTGTTCAGTTGGCTTAGTTAAGCGTTACCAGGACATTTCCCTCTGGACTCCGTTGGTGTTCTTTAAG
Source organism: Zootoca vivipara (assembly GCF_963506605.1). Lineage (NCBI taxonomy): Eukaryota > Metazoa > Chordata > Lepidosauria > Squamata > Lacertidae > Zootoca > Zootoca vivipara. The sequence goes on from NC_083290.1 coordinate 17,516,817, forward strand.
TGACTTTGCCAACAGTCTCTTCCTCACGTGCTTCTTTTGCTTATTTTCATCAGTTCCCTTCCTCTTTCTGTCTAGAAATCTAGAATTTCTGGTGGTGTCGGCAGAAAGCTCCCCTCCCCTCCCCACCCCTTGAGTTCTGCTTCTATTTTTGAGTTGCGATTCATAAATTTAGCAGAATCACACAATAAAGCGTTCCCTGGAATGCAGATGGGGAAATCACATATCTATAACCCATCTTTTTCTCCTAGGACCTCAAGGTGGTCTATGTGGTTCTCCCCCTTCTCATGTAATCCCCAAAGCCACCCTGTGGGGTAGGCTAGACTGAGATGCAGTGACTGGCCTGTAAGATCACCCAGCGAGCTTCATGTCCAAGTGGGCATTTGAACCCTGGTCTCTCCTAGGCCCTAGTCTGACACTCTAACCACTACACTACACTGGCTCTCTAATTGACAGAAAGCAGGGTCTCAAGCTCTTTTCGGACTACAGTTCCCATCATCCATGACCACTGGTCCTGCTAGCTGGGGGTGATGGGAGTTGTAGTTCAACAACAGCTGGAAAACCTGGTTAGAGTGTTGGACTAAATGTGGGAGAGACCAAGGTTAGAATCCCTTCTTGGCCATAAAGCTCACTGGGTGTGACCTTGGGGACCAGTCACTGTCTCTCAGCCTAACCTACCTCGCAGGGTTGTTGTGTGGATTGAATTAAGGGAGGAAGAGCCATGTACGCAACCTGGAGTTCCTTGGAGGAAAAAAAAGGTGGGATATGAATGCAATAAAATAAATAAACCTTCTGTATCACCACATGTTCCCCATAGCAACTCTTTATTTTCATATCTACATTTCTGGTGCAAATCTGCAGCCTTGTGCTAACCTTTTTTTGTCGATGACAATGCCTTCCATCATTTTTGGTTACACACAAACAGGTTTATGGCTGAGATGGGAAATGGCGGGCCTAAAGAAAGTGAAGGCCCAACCCAGGCAACTGTAGTCACATCAGCCAAATGAGTAATCCAGCCCTGATGGCGTTTGAGATTTGCACATCCGAAGCCCCTTTAAGTGCAAAGTCCTGGGGCCTGGTTCTTTGGCAGATTGACCATAATGGCAAAGTGCTTTTCAGTTCCACTTCATGCAGATTTTGGGGTGCAGAATTTCATCTTTCCGAGAAACTTTGCACTCGTGTGTGTTTTCAAAACCTTTCCAAAATCTGCTTTCAATTGTGGGCAAAATGCCTAGTGACATCTCGGATGCCAAAAGGTTTCCAGCGGTTGTAAGGTGGGGCTCCGAGCATCCTGCATCGCTTCCTGCCTTTCCCTGTGACTAGCAGAAATCAGAATAAAACCTGAAAATAGAGGTGTTTAATTAAATAATAATAATCTGCAGAATTAGGACTGAGATGAAAGTTGTGTTCAGAACTTCAATGTAGGAATCACAACTAGAAAAAACTCCTGGCTGATGGCCATCCAACCTCTGTTTAAAAGTGGACTTTTCTTTCCTGGAGGTGTTTTAACAGAGGTTGGATGGCCATCTGTCAGGGATGCTTTAGCTGTGATTCCTGCATTGCAAGGGGTTGGACTAGATGACCCTTGGAGGTCCAACTTTACAATACTATGATTCTAATTTTTCCAGCTAAAATAGGGAGGGTATACCCTCTGTGTTCCTGGTAGTGGTGATCATGCCCCCAAGGGAAGCCCTGGGGGCTGGTGGGCCCCATTTCTTCCCCTCAGGAAGCTGGAGACTGTGGGCAGTGAGGAGTAGCCTTACCGTACATTGATTGGCCTGGTGGTGGTAAATGGAAGGCAAGTAGCATTTCAAAGCCACTGCAACTCCCAGGATTGCGATTTTCACCAGCATTAAAATAGTGGCACCTCCTCCCCCTCCCCACAAAACACACATTTTTTCACTACCCCCTTTGCCAAACCTCTCCCCTCTCAACCATTGCACGTGTATAAAATGTTAAAGTTGGAGAAGCATTTTTGGTTCAGCCCTTGAATAAATTGCAGGGAGAGGAGGGTGGGAAAGAGTGGGAAATTGCTTGTTTTCTTCTTATTATTACTAAGGCTTTTTTTAAAGATAAAGAGAGAGAGCAAATCTAATAACATCATAAAACACCCCAGTAAAAATTGGGATTCCCAACCCCTTCTCTTTCTACATTGCTGTGTCTTCACGAATATAAGGTTGATAATGTCTTTACAATCTTCAATTGAAAATGCCTTATTTTGCTGTCAGTCTTGCAAGCCACAAAGTTTTGGCTGAAAGGCACCCAGTTCTGTGCCTTTATCTTTCTTTGTGGGGGGGGAGGGAAAGCAGACAGCTCTAGTTACAAGCCCCTATAGGATCCGAGTGCGAAGGATGAAGTCAACGCTTGTCTATTCTTTTCCCCTCTGCATCTCCACCTTTATTTCTTATTTTTTTGAACGTGCATCACCATATTTTCAGAATGTCACTTTTGGGATAAACACAATTGCGCTATAAATACTCTGGGCCGTTTCCTGTTGTTGTTCTTGCTGCAGCTTGCAAGAGCTTTGAGCCTGGCAAAGGGTGTGCCTGCTGTCCACGCACTGACATATGCGAACTGTCCTCTCTCAGTTTCCTAGACCCTTTGCTGTGTGGGCTGGAATAACTTTGCAAATCTTCCCTCTTTCTCCCAAGTTTTTTATCTTCCCATTTGGACAGGATACCATTCTGCAAAGCATCATACACATTTCAGTGAACACATGAAGTTTCAGGATCATTTGCACTGTGCCATTTTTAACACATGTAGACACACACCCATATGCATGACTGGGGCAGGATAGAGCCGCAGGCCAAATCACCCTTTTGATTTCGATAGGCTTGATTATATACAGGTTTGAATTACCAAACAACCTAATCCCAGTTAAGAAAGGAGACTAGATGGCGTTCAATATCTGTGCTGTGTTACTCCTGCACCAGCTGTGCAGGCAGCACAGAGCATTGAATTACTTTGGCAACACAGCAGCTTTCAGTCCAGGTTCTGTGAGGGAAGGGGCAGCTGTCAGTTTGGCTTGGATTAAAACTTCTCAAAGAAGTAGGCTGGGGAATGAAAAAGGCCCTGGACGCAGAAAAGTGGGAGCATTTAAATTGCTCTTTAAATCCCTAAAAGGGTGAGAATGGGTGAAATTTATATCATAGTTCTCTTCAGAGAAAACCCACTGACATGAATGGATCACTTAGCTATGATTCCTGCTTTGCAAGGAGTTCAGCTAGATGACCCTTGGGGTCCCTTCCAGCTCTATGATAACAGGGTTGTTCATTTCAGTGGGTATACTCTGAGTAGAACTTGTTTGGACTTAACCCTCTGAACCCAATCACCCTGTGACTGAGCTGTTGTGTGAGGGGCAATCTTTTGCCACCTATTGGCCAGCTGCTTTGTGGGATCCAGTGTATAATTGTGTAGTTGTATTTGTGATCCATTTTTCTACAACACCTTTGGTGTACTGTACATGATGCTCAGCATATACCAAAAGGGTCATACTTCTGCCCCAAGAAGCTTCATCTAAAGTTTACCACAGAGGATTTGGCAGGAGAGAGAGAGAGAGAGAGAGAGAGAGAGAGAGAGAGAGAGAGAGAGAGAGAGAGAGAGAGAGGAGTGATGCTTCTTTGCTGCTCAAAGGCTCATCAAGGAACCAAGGTTTGGACTTGGAGAAGCTGAGCCAGACATAGGCAACCTTGGCTCTCCAGATGTTTTGGAACTACAACTCCCATGATCCCTGACCACTGGCCCTGTTAGCTAGGGATCATGGGAGTTGTAGTTCCAAAACATCTGGAGAGCCAAGGTTGCCTATGCCTGAGCTGAGCCATGGGACAGGTGCCCTCCAATTATCTTCTCCACACCTCCAGTGGTTACTTTGAGCTCCAGAATGAACGGGACCAAAGAGGAGGTTGCTTGCTGCAGCAGGCTAGTTTCTACAGACAAATTCAAAGACCTTCCTCTGTCCTGCATTTGGACAAGCAAGAGGCACAACCAGAGTTCATTAAAGGTAAAGGGACCCCTGACCATTAGGTCCGGTTGTGACCGACTCTGGGGTTGCGGAGCTCATCTCGCGTTATTGGCAGAGGGAGCCGGCATATAGCTTCTGGGTCATGTGGCCAGCATGAAAAAGCTGCTTCTGGCGAACCAGAGCAGCACACGGAAACGCCATTTACCTTCCCGCTGTTTATCTACTTGCACTTTGACGTGCTTTCGAACTGCTAGGTTGGCAGGAGCTGGGACCGAGCAACGGGAGCTCACCCCATCGTGGGGATTCGAACTGCCGACCTTCTGATCGGCAAGCCCTAGGCTCTGTGGTTTAACCCACAATGCCACCCACTGTGGCAAAATCTCTGAAGGAGGGTGCAAAGCAGGAGGAAGGAGAGATCTGACAGAGGATGTGTGGCCTGAGGAGAATCCCAAGGGCTAGGCAAAGATGCCGGATGGGGTAGGGGCTGCATTTATAGAATTGTAGAGTTGGAAGGTACCTGTGTGGGTCATCTAGTCCAACCCTCTAAGATGCAGGAATCACAGCTAAAGAATCTTTGACAGAAGGTCATCCAAACTCACTTGACAAACCTCCAGTGAAGGAGAGCCCACCACCAAGGGTCTATGCTATGGCGTTTCCCATCAAGTACCCTAGATTCAGGCACGTTTTGAAATGTGAAGCATTCCTGTGTCCAGTGCGGGATGAATGCAGGATGTGTTCCTATGTGTGTCAGGAGCCCTGAAGACTTGTGAGCACAAGACATAATCAATTTGAGCCCCTTGGACCTTCTTACAATGACAGAGTCCTCCCCCGACGCTCCCGTCTTCCTGCAGTGAGGATGTGAAGTCGTAGAATCACAGAACTGTGTAGTTGGAAGGGACGCCCGAGGGTCATCTAGTCCAACCCCCTTCCTTGAAGGAATTAGGAGGGAAAGCATAGTTGGCTAGAACCCTGACACCAAAGTCACACTATCCTTTATGAACTGCGCCCACATAGCATATTTATTTTAACTTACTGCAAAGCACATGCCGTACTCTACATCATCACAATGATCAAAATCAGGGCATTTGTTTTCGTATGCTGTGTGGAGTCACCAGTCTACATGTGCTTCTGCATTTTATGGTATTGATGGTTCAGGCTGTGGCGCTGCTTTTTATATAGATACTCCTTTTCCTGTCAGTGTTTGTAGGGTTTTGTCATAGTCTTTGGCGAGTACAAGAAAGCTTATTTTGAGCAATGGGTTGAGTGGTTCCCAGCTGATTTGCGCCAGAGCACCAGACCAAAAAATGGGACATTCCAGGATCCAGTCAGAAGCCGGGATGGCTTCCATAATTCCCAGATGTCCTCCTCCCATTGAGATGGTTGAGGGTTATGTCATAGCATTTTATCCAGTTTACTTTTGAGATTACCTCGTTAAGGCAGGACTCTCCGTATACTTGATAGACTTTCTTAACCTGCTCACAAACTACGGAGCTTGTGGGTTTCTTCCAAATGGGTGTCAATAAGCTAAAAGATTAGACAAAATACCTGAGTCCAGCAAAAAAACTCTGAATCCTGAGCTAGTGTACCACCCGGCAACAACACTATGAAATCAAACAAATAAAGTAATTACATCCTTTATTTGTTTGATTTAATATATTTCTATTCCACCTTTTCTCCAGGCTGGAATTCAAGGCGGTTGCCCTAAGCCGCCAATCCTGATATAGGTGCTGGGTGGTGAGATTTATTTAATGATCATTATTTAATAAATTTATATGCCCCTTACTGCCAAAATAGACTTCTAAGTAGTTTACAAAATAGAAAAGCCAATTGCACAGCATTAAAATATATGAAACAAATATATCAAAATTGTTTTTTATTATTGTCTTCTCCCCTGCCATGTTTTTAGATGTTACTCTTTTAGCTGTACTCTGCCTTGTGTCCCCGTCAGGAAAAAAGAATACTAATACAGTAACTACTACTACTACTACTACTAATAATAATAATTCCACAATCAAAATATACAATAAAACCATTCTGGGCAAATGTTATCAACAAGCTTGCCCAATTTTAGCTCAATGTGAATTTATTTCAAGTAATTTTAAAGCTGTATTTCAGGTGGCATACATGCAAAAGAAAAAAAGCTGAGGTTCTTTCTTCCTTTCACTGACTGTGCTCCTCCCCTCCATGTTCAGTATAGTGGGGATTTTTTGATTTTTTTAAAAACAATCTGTCTTATTGGACCAATGAAACTGATTGATTTATGCTGGCTGGGGGAGGGCAGGGCTGAGCTTTGCAGCAAAGGCTCCCTCTCCCCCCCCCCCGCCCACCCCACCCCTCTGAGCAAAGTTAGTTTTGCACACCCACACGTGGCCCAAATGGCTGCTCCATGAATGGTTGCCTTTGTTCCCCGACCAGATCAACAAGACAGGCTGTTTAGTTCATGTCTGCGCCTCAGCAGAGGAGGAGAAGCCAGCCTGGGAGGCAGATGTGGCCTCTTAATTGCGTGGAAAGGTTACCAGATTGTTAAGCTCTCTTTGACAAGGGGTTCCTGTCGGGGCAAAGAGCCCAGCGCTGCGGCTGCAGGAAGGCAGGGGCAGAAGACTCCTTTTGCCCCTCTCCATCAGAACCTGCTGCCCCTCAGATGCAAAGCAAGAGCTTGGGTCAAAGTGTGTCTCCTGTCCCCCTTCCCCAACCTGTCTCATTAGGGGAAAAGGTCCCATCAACACCTGCCTAGTGTTTTGCTAGATCAGGTGGGGCAGAATAGCCCACAGAGGAACTCAACGGACAGGTCCAGTCTTCATAAGAGAGGCTTCATCTGTCTAGGTCAGTGCTGTAAGAAGACCCTGGTAGACCAGACTCAGGGCCGGCTCTAGGGGGAGGTTGGGTGGCGGGGGGCGCCAGGGCAGCACCGCGCGCTGCGCCTGCCCACCAGCCGCGGCAAGAAACGGGGCGGGGCGGGGGCGCCGGAGCGATCTCTGCACCACGGTGCCATGGCGCCCGACATGCTTAAGACGGCCCTGACCAGACTCCAGCATCTGCTTCTCAAAGTCGCCAACAGATGCTTGTGGGAAATCCCAAGCAGGATTCGAGCACCAGAGCACTCTCCTGCCCTGTGGTTTTCCCTCCTTGGTTTCCAGCAACCGATGTTCAGAGCAGAGCTTCTGTGGCTATAGCCATTGGTAGCCTTTTCCTCCATAAATTTGTCTAATCCTCTTGTAAAGCCATCCAAGTTGGTGGCCATTACTGCTTCATGTGGGAGGGAGTTCCACAGTTTTAACTATGTGCTGAGTCAAGGACTTTTTTCTTTTCCTCTTCAGATACATGATTCTGCTAAACATTTTTTTTTAAAAAAAATAATTTTCCAATTATTTTTAAACATTCTCAATCAAACCTAAATAGCAAAAGAAAAAAAAACAGATACAAGATTCTCTTGCATCCTTGAACCTCCCTCCACCCTTCCATGGGTTCCGTATTTAACCTTTTCTGCTGCATATTTTATGCCCTCCATTTATTCCATTTAACATTTATATCTTAAGTCTCCGTTAACTCACAATTGCTATTTAAGTCCTGTTAAAGAGCTCAGCTGTTTACAGTGGTCTTCTAGGTACAACATAATTTTCCTCCAGTCTTTATTAAAATCTTGGTCTTCCTGGTTTCTGATTTTCCCAGTCATTTTTGCCATCTTGGCATAGTTCATCAGTTTAGTTTGCCATTCCTCTCTGGTTTGGACCTTGTCATCTTTCCATCTCTGGGCAAGTACTTTGCCATCTTAGGCTGGATCATGCTCCCTTAGAAGACATCGGATGCATGCACACGGCAATTTCTTCTAGTTCCTCAACATTTCCCTGCCTGTCAATTTCCACACTATATTTGAGATACTGGAATTATAGTGGAATATAGTGCTTATTTCCATATCATTTGCTTCCAGGGGAAAAAATCCATTTGCGAATCCCATGGAACTGAAAACAGGTTGATTAGCATGGGAATTTGCAAAGAGCTAATTTCTCAAGCACCTCTAGTCATTGCGAGTGACCTCACAGTCTATTGCTATGCCTAGGGCTCACTTTAAGGTCATGTAACCTGGATGGTGGAACTTAGATCACTGTCTCCTCCTTGAGTTATTGATGGAAGAAAGGAAATAAATGTTATAAAAATAAATAGAGAAATAAATCTTGTGGTTTTAGGTTGGGCTCAATGGGTAGTCCCAACTCCAAGAGCATTTAAAATATATTTGCAAAAGAACAGAAATCCTTTACATCCCCATAGAGGCCTAGTTTATTAGTTCATTGACCTTTGCCACAGCTCTGTTTCCCTACACAACTGTTGAAATTCTAATGCAGAGATATATATGTATGCAATTCGGTTACCATGATCACATCCATGCATGCAGAACCATCACATCTGGGCAATCTAGATGTCAATTTTGGTATCCTTCAGCTTCTCATTTTTCCAACTTTTAGTTCTCCACCTTCCCATATCAGTTCTCAATTTAAAAAATCCTCATGAAAAGTTATTAGCATTTTGATGCAATTTTTTTTCAAATACTCACTTTTTTGTATGCCGTTCTGACTAATATACACATTTTTTTTGCAGGGCATTTCCCCCTTTTTGTATGCTGTTTTTTTACTAATACTATGCATTTTCATGCACACTTTACGCTTGCATCTAATTGCCTTGCAAATTTTGGAGATGTGAAAGATTCAGTGAATGGCTGTGTTTCAGTTTGTGTATAGTTTCAGAAAGTGTGAATCAGGATTAGGGCTGCGTTTTCAGTGCAAACTGGACTTAATTTTAACATCCCTAGGTGTGGCACTTGGGCTGCAACCCTAGACATAACTTTCCTGGATTATATCCCATTTAACTTGATGGGGCTTACTCCTGAGTAGACACTGTCAGTTGTGCAAAGCAGTAGAAAGTTGGCAGCAAGCGAAAGGGTTACGTGATCCACACTCCCATTCTCACCCATTCTACAATGGAGGGAGTCTCCCCTGGCATTTCTCCCCAACAACTGGAAAACTTGGCAGAGAGCTGAATGTTGGGTCTCTTATGCTCAAAGCAAGAATTGTCTCCACAGGCATGTCAATGGGGTCCCCTTGCCCAATGAGGTTGATCCTAGCTGGGGCTGGTGGGCAGCTGAGTCCAGCAGCATTGGACAACACTACATTGCCTACCCCCCACCCCCACTACACTGATGGGAGAAAATCTTGTATGGAAACATATTAGAATCATAGAATTGTAGAGCTGGGAGGAACCCCAGTTCTGTAATGAAGGGTTCATGGCTCAAAAATCCCTGGCAGATGGTCACCCAATTTCGGGCACTATCTTTCACCATCCAGCTTCCTCTGACCAAGTCAGCCGTCCTGCATCAACTGTTACAACAGGAATCTTAGGTGTTTTATTACTGATTGCAGATTTTTGTGATTGCAAATTTTGAGGTCAACACCTAAACCAGTGTGTCAAATGGAGTTTTCTCTCATTTCCCCATCGAGTGTGCAGTCATCCTTTTTTCATCTTCGGTATGCATTACACATATCAAGACTGTGCTCAAAGCACCAAAATCCCCACAAATGTGAAATGCCAACCAATTTCCTATTGCACCCAGATGTAGAGGAATAGGATGCAGAGTTTGGGCACAAAGAGCATTGAAGTGTTTAGGTTTGCATTCAAGCCTCTGCCTTGCAAAACCTTTGAGGGAAACCTGAATAGGACTCCATCTGGTCTGTTTGCTTGTAATTATTATTTATTGCATCTGTATCCCACCTTTTCCTCCAAGGAGTGAAAGGTGGTGTACACAGTTCTCCCCCACCTCATTTAATCCCCACAACAGCCTTGAGAGGTAGGTCAGGCTGAGAGGCAGTGACTGCTGGCCCAGGATGACCCAGTGAGCTTCATGGTTGAGTGGGATTTGAACCCTGGTCTCTGTCAGGTCCTAGTCTGACCCTCTAACCACTACACCACCCTGCCTCTCTTTATGCCCTCCAAAAGTTCAGGAGAGCCCGATTATCCCTCTCACTCTGTCCTCACAATAACTTTGTGAGGTCGGCTAGGGTATGTGTGAGCGGCCGCCCCAAAGTCACCTTCTAAGCTGCCTGCCTGAGCCTGGATTTGAACCCTTGGCTCAATGAACACTTTAAGCAGAAGCCCTTATGCATTCAACTGGAATGGGTTTTGTTTGTTTGTTTTTAATTGTTTTTATTTTAAAAAAAATTCTTGGGGTATGAAAGTTACGTGCATTGTCTCTATTTTCAGATGGTAAAATCCTTTCTACAGATCAGTTATATTCAATGTGAGACTTTAATGTTGAGGAAATGGAACAATAACAACTTCACCCTTTCAGACAAAATAACCATGATCAAAACATGATCACCCTCCCAAAATTAACCTCCCTATTCCAAACCCTCCCAATCTGGATTCCCCCAACCTAACTCCATAAATTGCAGGGAAAGAAACGACACTCGCTTATTTTCTCACACACAAAAAAGCCCAAGGATAAGCTGGAAAGGTTTGTTGAAATGAAAATATTATTCCGTTGTTTCTGGAAAGTACAACAAAGGGGGTACCTGTTGCATCCCAACAAAGATGCTGTTTTGCAGAACTAGGACATCGGGAAGATTTTGTACCCCGAGATCAGTGCAGGATCTCTGGAGCGGATCTTTCCCTTGAAGGGAAACTGGTTTATTGCTCAGACCATTGCCCCACCCTCCTTGGAAGTGAATGACACATTGCTGTGTTAACTTTGGGTCTGCACCCAGCATGGTCTGAAACCCCCCCCCAAAAAAAACCCCAACATTCCATCCCAGCCTGCGACCCACCAAGCCCCTCCAGGGGACACCCGTTTGCTCTTTTGGAGATTGGAACATTAATGAATCTTTTTGTGGAAAATGAGATCAGCCAAACCCCCGCCTCCCCCCGAAAGAAGTTTCGGCGGTTTGAAGCTGGGACTGACAAAGAAAATAGCTTGATGTAATCCCATTGAGATGTTTTTGTTGGAATGCCACGAGAGGACTCGTTCGCAACGCGCGCACACAAAAAAGAAAGTCTATACTCCCACCCCCACGACACACACACACCCGTAGAAGTGCGTGGAGGCAAACTGGCCAGCGTGGAGCCAGAGGCTGGACTGGGTGTGGAAAGAAAACACAGACGCTTGCCAGCCCAGTGGGGGCAACAGATTTGGGCTGGGCTGCCAAATGTGGGGGGCCGGTCAGGGGGGAGACGGAGAGGAGTTCAAGGGAAGGACATATTTGTGGAGGAGGCCAACCAGCGGACTGCCAAATAACTTGAGTTGGGCAGCACCAATATTGTCCACCCCAGGGGCACAGCTGAAAAGACAAATGATGGTTTCCTCCCCAAAGAGAGGGATGGAGATGGCCTGGAATAATTCGTGGTGGTATATAGACAACACAGTTGTCTCTCATGGACAGGTACCCAGGGGACAGTTGCTAGGTCAGGACAATGGCCCACCTAGTCCAGCATTCTGTTCTCACAGTGGCTGACCAGATGCTTGCAGGACACCAGCAAGCAGGATTCATGCATAAGAGTACTGTCTCCTCTCTATGGGTGCCAATTTGAATAAAATAGGGGGGGGGTAAGCTCTGTTAGGGACCCAGGTGGTGCTGTGGGTTAAACCACAGAGCCTAGGGCTTGCTGATCAGAAGGTCGGCGGTTCGAATCCCTGTGACGGGGTGAGCTCCCATTGCTTGGTCCCAGCTCCTGCCAACCTAGCAGTTCGAAAGCACGTCTAAATGCAAGTAGATAAATAGGAACCGCTACAGCGGGAAGGTAAACAGTGTTTCCATGTGCTGCTCTGCTTTGCCAGAAGCGGCTTTGTCATGCTGGCCGCATGACCTGGAAGCTATACGCCGGCTCCCTCGGCCAATAATGCGAGATGAGCGCACAACCCCAGAGTCGGTCACGACTGGACCTAATGGTCAGGGGTCCCTTTACCTTTTACCTTTAAGCTCTGCCCCACACAATCATAAGATGTGACATACTCACATCATTTGAATGGCAATGCCCATTTATTTTGGGGGGAGGGCCATCCTCAAATATTTTATTGGGTGGCCCCAAAGGGACCTCAGCCCCCAGGGCGTTGGCTCCTACGGTTTCCACAAATGGTATTCAGAAGCATTGCTGCCTTCAGCTGTGGAGGCAGAGCATAGCCAACGTGGCTAATAGCCATTGACATACCCTCCAAGATTTTGCTGATGAAAATAGGGACGTCCTATTCCATAATGATAATTTTACTATTTATACCCTACACATCTTACTGGGTTGCCCCAGCCACTCTGGGCAGTTTCCAACATATATAAAAACATAATAAAGCATTAAACTTTTTTTAAAAAAAATAAACTTCCCTATACAGGATTGCCTTCAAATGGCTTGGAGGTCAGATGCCCTCCAACATTTCTCCAATGAAAATAGGAACATCCTAAGGAAAAAGGGGACATTCTGGGGTAAAATCAGAAATTGGGATGGCTTCTCTAAATCAGGGACGTCCCTGGAAAATAGGGGCAACTTGGAGGGCCTGCACTGATAGCCTTCTCCACCCCTTGAAAGCACAGTGGAAGGGTGTTCTTTCAAAGAATTCTAGGCCCTGTTGTTTGTTGAGGCTTGGTAGGAATGGTAACTCTGAGGGGGGGATACTACAACTCCCAGAATTCTCTGAGGGAAAGAATGAGCTTTGGAAGTGCTTTAAAGGGATAATGTGTGCACAACCTCAGTCATCAGTCAAAAAGCAACACGTTGCATCATGTACAGAAGACAACAGGAAGCCAATGGGAGTGTTGGAGCAGTGGTGGCCTGTGTTGTAACCCTCTGGCATTATGTGTCGCCAGCAGGAGACAAGCTGCTGAACGTGTTACATGAATTCACAGCACCAGAAAGCTGCCATGACAAAGATCTTCAGGGTTTAGGCAGGAGTCAAAACCAGCACTTTGAATTGGGCATGGAAACTAATTGGTAGCCGGTGCAGTTGGCCCCAGGATCGGTGTAATAGGCTCAAACCGACTTGCTCCAGTGAGCGACCTGGCCACTGAATTCTGCACTAGCTGAAGTTTCCGAACCGTCTTCAGAGGCAGCCCTGTGTATAACGCATTGCAGTAATCTAACCTTGAGGTTACTAGAGTGTAGACAACAGTAGTTAGGCTACCCCTGTCCAGATAGAGGCATAGCTGGGCCAGTAGCCGAAGCTGATGGAAGGCATTCTGGGCCACTGAGATCACCTGAGCCTTGAGTGACAGCAAAGGATCCAGGAGGACCCCCAATCCATGAACCTGCTCTTTCAGAGGAAGTGTAAACCCACCAAGAGCAGATGATCTCCCACCCATCTGGTCTAGGGAACCACCCACTAACAGTGCCTCAGTCTTATCTGGAATGAGTTTCAGTTTGTTGGCTCTCATCCAGTTCATTATGAGGCGAGACACTGGTCCAGCACTTCCACTGCCTCACCTGCAGATGTAAAGGTGAAACAGAGCTGAGTGTCATCAGCATCCTGCTGACAATGTACTCCAAACCTCCGGATAACCTCACCCAGCGGTTTCATGTAGATGTTAAACATGGGGGATAGGATTGAGCCCAGCAGAACCCCACATTGAAGGTGCTATGGTGCTGAAAAGCATTCCCTAAGCAACACCCTCAGGGAACGACCATCCAAGTAGGACTGGAACCACCGCAAAGCGGTGCCGCCCACCCCTAGTTTGAAGAGTTGCTCCAGAAGGATACCATGGTCAATGGTGTTGGAAGCCACTGAGAGGTCAAGAAGAATTAACAGGGAGATGTTTCCTTTGTCTCTCTCTCAACAGAGGTAATCATACAGGGAAACCAAAGCAGTTTCTGTGCCAAAACCAGGCCTAACACCTGATTGAAATGGATCCAGAAAATCAGTTTCTTCCAAAAGCACCTGAATTTGGTCTGTGGCCACTCTCCTGAACCTTGCTCAGGAAAGGAAAATTAGCAATTGACTGGTAGTTAGTTAGGTTTTTCGAATTCAGGGAAGGTTTCTTAAGGAGTGGTTTTAGAACTGCCTCCTTCAAACAGGCAGGGGCCACCCCCGTCTCATAAAGAGGCATTTATCAGCTCCCTGGCCCAGCCACCTGTTCCCTCCCTGCTGGTTTTTATCGGCCAAGAGGGACAAGGGTCTAGAGCGCTAGTAGTCGCCCTGACCGATCCGAGCACCTTGTCCACATCCTCAAGCCTTACCAACTGAGCCTGACTTTTTAACTGGGCCTGTGAACATCCTCAAATTGCATTCTTTCTCTTCCTGTGAGTTTTTCTTTAGGCAGTCTTATTTGTTTTTTATTGCCCCCCCCCCCCTTTAGTCTTCAATAAAACATCTCATACTGGAAGTGGATGTTTTGGTGTCTGAACCAGACTCTATCAGCAACACCTTGTGAATGTTTCCTAATGGGTTTCCGCTAATTGTTCTGGAAACAGTGTTGGGATAAGGAAACAGGATGTTGCCACACAATGCTTATGAATGTAGGTGGAATAATAGCGTCACAGGTTGATTTAAGAAAAATAATGAATGGGCATTGCTTGTAGATGGTGGGTCAACATAGCAGACTTCAGAAGCGGCTATGTACTGTATGTCCCTCAGCTTCTCTGAATGAGTTGTATAGGCTTCCCAACTGTGTTCCTGGGGAACATTTTGTTCCTGGTTAAGAAGATCAGTCATGATGGACATCAGATTCCCTGGGAGATAGGATGTCCAATACTGCTGGCCTTTTGTTATAATGATCAACCCACAAGGTGGCACTGGGTTAGTTCTAAGGCAAATTTTCATTTCATCTAGTGTGGGGTGGGATTCAAAATTTAGAATAATAATAATAATAATAATAATAATAATAATAATAATAATAATATATTTATTTATACCCCACCCATCTGGTTGGGTTTCCCCAGCCACCCTGGGCGGCTTCCAACCTAATATTAAAAACAATACAGCATCAAACATTAAAAACTTCCCTAAACATGGCCGCCTTCAGTTGTCTTTTAAAAGTAAAATAGTTGCTTATTGCCCTGACATCGGCTGGGAGGGCGTTCCACAGGGCAGGTGCCACTACCGAGAAGGCCCTCTGCCTGGTTCCCTGTAATCTCACTTCTTGCAGCAAGGGAACTACCAGAAGGCCCTCAGGGCTGGACCTCAGTGTCTGGGCTGGACAATGGGGGGTAGAGATGCTCCTTCAGGTATACAGGACCGAGGCCGTATAGGGCTTTAAAAGTCAGCACCAACAGTGAGCACATGTTTGCATGGATAAAAGGCTTAGGTTCAACCCATAGTATCTTCTGTTAGTGGTGATGAGGAAGACTTCCAGCTGAGACCTTGAAAAGCCCACTGCCTCTTTGAGTGGACCAGCCTTCCCCTGACCCTCCAGATGTTTGGGACTTTGGTTTCCGTTATCCCTGAGCATTGGGCATGTTGGCCAGGACTGATGGGAGTTGTGGTCCCACAACATCAGGAAGCACCGGGTTGGGGAAGGCTGGAATAGAGAACACTAGTTGAGATGGGCAAACAGCCTGAACTTCTGGGGGAATTGTGGTGAGCAGGCGTGTGGTCTCTGAAGCCATCTCACTAACCTCCATGGTGATTAATGAGCTTCACCTGACCATTCTCCCGCTGAGGTTGCATGGGCAGCCTCAAGCTCCAGGGCAAAATTGAGCAGAGCTGCAGTGGGAGAGTGTTTCTGGAAGGATCCATTTGTGTGAGGTATTGAGGCAAGAGAAACAACAGCAAATTAGAATCGAGAGTTCCTGCTAGTGTGCCCAGTCAATGATCACAAATTTGGAGATTGATGCCCAGGAACTGAATTGGAGTAGCCTATTGATAGATACTGTTAACTGGGGTGAGGAGATAAGTAACTGAAGTACTGTAGACATTACATAGCACTGTGATCCTCCTGACTGATAGAGTAGTAGTTTATTGGAAAATGAAGTTTTAGAATAAGGGTCGAGATCATTTGCAAGGGGGTCAGGTAGTTTATAAGAAATTGTTGAGGTACTAGTGAAATTCATGATGGGGTTTTTGTAATATATTTATTAAAGGAATGGTGCAATGTTATTCAAAACAAAGTGATTGTGCAATATATAGAAAGTGGTGCTTATTGTTTGTGGTGAATTTTATAGAGGGTCTGGAGGAAGTATTTGAGGAATGTGATATATAGATAATTGCAACCTATTCAGGGAACCAGTCCTCTTTAAGATCAAATCAATACAGAATAAACATTAGACTGAATATTCACAGAGTGTTAGTGAGTGTTCTCTAGGTCGTGAAGAATACGTTTCATAATTTCAGTGATAATATTAAAGGCTTTGAAAAAGGATGAATTAATATATAAGAAGAAAAGATAAAAGCAGAAATAAAGCTAAAACTAAATATGTTTGAGAGACTTTTTTTTTAAAGGATTTTAATCCATAATGGATAAATAAGGTATTTCAGAAAGCAGAAGTACACAGCAAAATTGTCACCGTTATGAGAAAAGTGGAAAATATGGAAGAAGAAAACAGATTCACTGAAGCAGTGAGTGAGATTGATGAACCTTAGATAGACATACAAGCAGCGGTGGAGAGCAGGCGCGCTGCCCCCCGGGGACGTGGTGCGTGTTCGGGGGGGGCGTGATGTAGCGCGCCGTGCGCAGGGGCAGGACGTGCGTTTTTGGGGATGGGGTGGGGAGCTGCAATGGTGCCCCTGGGAACGCACCGCTCAGGGCACCCCGCTCTCACCACCCCATCTTCCTACGCCCCTGCATGCAAGAAAGTCATTCAGCGGAAGAAGAAAGCGAATGTAGTTGTGCTAACAGTGAGAACAGAGGCATTTAAGAGCTAAGCAAGTTGCTAGAAGAATTATTAGCAACCATCCTAGGAATGAAAGTGGATCATTGTCAGTTGAGCCAACATACTGGGCCTGTGAAAGCAGGCAAGTCCATGGGGAGGAACTCACAGGTGCTCTGCTCTGGTCTTTTCCCCCCACTCCTGCAAAGCACTGAGCAAAGTCCCTAGTCCTCCGTCTGCTCTGCAGGATTTCTCAGGCCTCTGGGCAGATTTTAGGGGGCTAGGAGGGTCAAGCGGAGGACAGAGGAGCCCTGTGGTGGTAACAGTTGCCTGCTCATGCTAGGTTGGATCTCACACTTAATTTGGAATTTTTTGGAGCATTTCCACTGCTGAAATAAAGCTATAGGTAAAGGACAGATCGTCTCCTGCCACACTGGTGTGGTGCACCACACTCTTTGAGAACCACTGCTGTAGATCAATCAGTGCGGAAAGGGGCTGACCCCACAGTGAGGCAGAGGGAAGAAACTGCCTCGGGCACCCGTTCTGGGGTCTTTGAAGGGCAACACTTAATTCATTGTTGTGTTTTTACTGCCGTTGGGAAGTTTGTGCCTTGACTTGAGGAGGCGCCATTTGTTTACTTCATTTATCAACAGCTTCCTTTGGGGAAGGGGTCATAGGTCAGCGGCAGAGCTCGGGCCTTGCAGGCAGATGGTCCCAGGTTCAATCCCTGCCATCGCTGGAGAGTCTTTCCTGCATGCAAGTCGGTGTGTAGGCAGTGCCAACCTAGATCAGCCAATGGCCTGACTCAGTCCAAGGCAGCTTCCTGTGTTTCTTCCTATGAAGCATCTCAAAGCAATTTCGCAATGAAGAACAACATCTTTAACATAAAAACCCACAACAAAGCATGCAGCGATTTCACGTATCGAGACAACAGTTAGCGCCTCCAAATGCCTTCCACGCCAGCTCTGCTTCAAGAGAGGAAGTTTGGAAATGGCCGGTTTGGTTTTGTTCAAAAGGACATTTGATGTCCGCTGTGGTTCTGCGTCTTTTTATTTCCTTCTGATGTGGCGTGCTAACAAAAGGTAACCTTCTGACCGGAGAGTCATCCTTTCATATTCCCCCTCGCCCCACATTTGTTTATCCTTTCTGAATGGGGAAATCAAACCGCAGGACTGTCGGACAGAGTGTCTCTTGGTCTGGTTGGGCACGTGGCTTGAGAGGCTTCTAATCATTCCTGCACCAGGAATAAAAACAAAAGCTTCAGGAAGCGAAAAGGACTTAACGCTCAAGCTTCAGATTAAATCAGAGAAGCGAACAGGGCTGCAGATGGAGATGGATTTTATTCAGAATGATTTGCCGTGTTTCTCAGCCCAACCAGCTCCACATCACCCGCTTACCTTCCTCTCCCTCCTCGGAGGAAGTTTAACCCCTCTCATCTCCTGGCATGTCCCGCAGAGGACCCTAAGGCATAGCTGCCAAGTTCTCCCTTTTTTAAAGGGAAATTCCCTTACGTTGAATAGGCTTCCTCGCGAGAAAAGGGAAAACTTGGCAGCTATGCCCTAAGGTCCGCGAATAGTAACAGCCTAAGGGTCCCGGGCCCTAAAGAAGCCAGATTATCCTCCACCAGGACCAGGGCCTTTTCAGCGATGGCACCGACCTGGTGGAATGCTCTGTCCCATGAGACTAGGGCTCTGCAGGACTTACTCTCCTTCCGCAGGGCCTGTAAGACGGAGTTATTCTGCCTGGCCTTCAATTTAGCCTGATCCTCCATTCCTTTTTCCCTTCCCCATTTTCTATGAAGAAACCTTTCTGGGTCCCCACTTTTAAATACTTCCCTGGTCTCCTTGCTGGCCATAGCAGGACTAACTTGGCCAGTTATCCCTGGCGATGCTACATTTATGTTGTAGTTCAATGTTGTTTTTAAGCTGTTTTTAAGTCATTTTTAATCAATGTTTTATATTTGTTGTTAGCCGCCCTGAGACCGGTTTCTGGACCGGGAAGGGCGGGGTATTATTATTATTATTATTATTATTATTATTATTATTATTACTGTATCTCTATGGCTGGCCCTGCCATGGGGCACTGGGAGGCAGTTGCCTCAGGCAGCAGGTGTTGGGCAGTGACAACGGGAGCAGCAGCCCTCCAGCTGTTCTTCCTGAGGACCGCATCCCTTCTGTGGGAGGGGAGAGCTGTGCATGCTCCTCACACACTAGACTTTACCTAGCCACTAGTGTCGAAGCAAGATTAAACTGTTGATCCAGTGGGTTTCTGTAAACAGATTAGGGGTGGAGAAGGGGAACATAGCACCTTGTCCTTGGCCTCAGGCAGCAAAATGTCTTGGGCCAGCCACGTGACTGATTAAGATCACTTCGCCTGCGGTGCCTGCAGGGGACAACTTTGGTATTGCCGAGGGGAGGGTTAAACACCCACCGAATCTGCAGTCCCGTCCCCCCCGTTGCTCAGCTGATTGGAAAGGAACAACTGATTGGCAGGAGAAAGGAGACTGCAGCCCACCTGCAGTGGAATGGATGAATGATGAAAGGGGAAATGCACAGCCATCATTTGAGCAAATCAGAATAAAGTTTCCATGTCACATAACTTTGGCTGATTAGCAAGAGGGGGGCACAACGAGTCACATAAAATTGGACACTGGTGGGCAACCGTTTGCCCACCTTTGAACTAGACACAGAAAGGAAGGACATGCTTCTTGGAGAGTATATGCATATTAACTGGAGAATGTGCATATTACCCAGAGAATTTTCAAAAACCTTTTTTCAGATGCATGCATTATATCCAAAGCCTGCTGGGGATTGTGTCTGTTGACTGGATAATGTATAAAATGTTAGTGAGATATGCATGATCCTCATTCCTTTTTTGGAGACTATGTACACTGACTGGGAAATGTGCACAATTCCCTCTATGGGGCATGTCAAATGTGCATAACGGCCAGGTGCAGACCCTCCAAGTGTCCCTATTTTCCAGGGACAGTCCCGGATTTACAGAAGCTGTCCCAGTTTCTGATTTGATCCCGGAATGTCCTGTTTTTCCTTAGGACGCCCCTATTTTCATCGGATAACTGTTGGAGGGTATGGTAGGATGTCCCTATTTTCATTTGATAAATGTTGGAGGGTATGGAGTTATCCAACCCCAGAGCCATCTGAAGGCAGCCCTGTATAGGGAAGGTTATTTTTAATGTTTAATGTTTTATTATGTTTTTATATATTTGGGACGCAACCCAGAGTGGCTGGGGCAACCTCAGGCATGTTCAACAGGTAGATCGTGATCTACCAGTAGATCACTGGACACCTGTGGTAGATCACTGGCTCCTCCCAAAGAAGCTCAACAACTTTGGCTCCCCTAAAAAAAGCTCTACATCAGGGGTCCCCAGACTTACCGTGCGGCGGGCCGGAGGGCAGGGGAGTGCGCGTGCAGCGGGCCGGAGGGCGGGGGAGTGCGCGCCCGTGCGCATGCGCACACACACACGGGCGGGGGAAAAATCGCCGAAAATTGCTTGTGCGCATGCGTATGGGCCTCCCCGACCCGGAAGTGCACCAGAAATGACCTCTTCCGGGTCGGGAGAGGCCCATACGCATGCGCACAAAGGATTTTCGGCGATTTCTTGCCGATTTTTTAGATCGTCGCTGTGCCGCGCGCCGTGAGAGCGGGCAGCGGCAGCAGGCGGCGGGGGTCGTCGCGGGCCGGATTGGAAGGCCGATTGGGCCACATCCGGCCCGGGGGGCGTAGTTTGGGGACCCCTGCTCTACATCTTTGACCTGAACCTCTAAAAGGGGGGTAGATCACCCCCAGTTTTTAACTCTGTGAGTAGATCACAGTCTCTAGAGACTCTTGGGAGTTGGCCACCCCTGGATTAGATGATCCTTGGGCTCCCTTCCAACTCTATGATTCTATGTTCCCCTTCAGGTTGCTAGCATTTTGTGGGAGGGATTCAGAAATTTAGGTTTGTGAAATTAAAGTAAAACTTTCACACCAGCACAACTAATTTACTTATTTAAAAACAAAACCAAAAACAAAGAAACTGGGTTTTTTGTGGTTAGGAAAGTGATGCAGAAATGCACCCCAAGCAGGGCCATCTTAAGCATATCCGATGCCATGGCGCAAAGCTCCCTCTGGCACCCCCCCTTTTCCAGTTTTTTTAAAGGGAGGATGGCGCTGTAGGTGGGGCTGGAGGAGGCAGTCAGTGGCTGGAGGGCGGCTCCTCCAGCAGGGAAGAGGCGGAGGCCTCCCGGCTCAGCTGGCCGCTTCATGCCACGGTGGCCACAGCAGACGGAGGCTCCAGGCATGGCGCTGCTTCGGCACGGCATGGCGGAGGTGAGCGAGGGCGGCGAGCTGATGCCAGGAGGTGCCGCGTCCAGCCTCTGCCTCTTCCCTGGCGCCCTCTAGAACTTGGTGTCCCGGCGCCCCACGCCACTAGCCTCTATGGGTAAGACGCCCCTGACCCCAAGGTGAATGAATGACGAAAGGGGAGGTGCATGGCCATCATGTGAGCAAATCAGAATAAAGTCTCCTTGCCATATAACTTTTGCTTAAACCAGAAAGAATGCTCAGTGGTGACCAAACATAGTCTAACCTCTCTGTATGTTTTGTGCAAGCAAACCAGCAGGATGAAGTCTCAGTGAACAAGTCACCTGTAGGAGCCCCTTCTTCCAAAGACCTATAGGGTTCATGACTTCCCTCCTTTTCTTGCAAGAGGAGCGCCCTTTAAATTCTGGCTGCAAGGGAGACAGAAAGTAGAGAAAGCTGCTGCTTTCTGCAATGCAACGTGCTTCACTTATTTGTTTGTTGAGGAAGTGGTTTGGTTTGCAAAGTAGCCAGTTCTTGAAACCATCTTCTCCCTGGCCCCGAGCATCTCCAGCTGAAAAGACCATAAAACCTGCTAAAACAATATTTACAACTGTGTCTGCAATATGTGACTGTGTATTTATAGCCTTGGGTCAATGCTGACAAATAGGGATGCCTAATTATTTCCCCCCAAAATGAAAGAAACAACAGGAGAGAAGGAGGGACGGAGTGGGGAGAGAAAGCGAATCAGTGCATGCACGCTTGGTGAGAGGGAGAGAGAGAGAACATGCTTCTCCCCCCCCCCCCGTCTGGTCTGTGGGCAATTGAGCGGCGCTGTAAATTGTTATGTACATACCAGATGTAAGTGAGCATTAAGGGGAAAGTGGGGCGTATTTGGTGGAAGAGGCAAGGCTCGGAGTCTTGAACTGATTTGCCAGCTTGGATCAATCCAGCACCAGGCCCAGGTGGTTCTTGTTGGGATTAGCATGACAAGTTTAGCCTGGCTGCCAAATCAGCTGCAGCGGTTTTTGTTGCCTCTGCTCTGCTGCTCCAAACCAAGAACAGAGCGCGGAAGACTCTCCTGCACAGGAGGCTTTTCAGCAGAGGTTGGATGGCCATTGGTCAAGGATGCTTTGAGCTGTGATTCCTGCTTTGCAGGGGGTTGGACTAGATGACCCTCAGGGGTACCTTCCAACTCTACAATTCCGTGATTAAGAAGGGATGTATGTGTGATTGTTTTTTAATTGTTTATTGATTTATTTTGAACCATTTTGCGTTCACTCTTCAGGCCTCCCTCCTTCCCTCCCATCTCCTGAGCATCATTCCTGCATTGCAGGGAGTTGGACTAGGTGACCTATTCTACAACTCTGTGGTTCTATGATCTGGGCTGGGAGAGATTTACAGGGATGGGATGGACAGTGGGTGGAAAATGGCAGCCTTACAGAACTGAAACGGGTGTCAGAAGGAGGAGCTGAATGTTGCTCAGCTGGTTGCTGTTGGGTTTTTTGCTTTTTTTAAAATAAAAAAGTGTGGTAGAATCTGCCTGTATACTCTGGACCATCTCTGCACATATCAGGACCTACCAAGCTGATGAATCCAGATGAGTGGCCCTGGCAGACGGTTGTCAATGTCAAGGTTGCTTTTGCAGTCCCAACAAGACCAGGAGGTTTAAAGGAGTTCTAAAAAGCAGCAGCAGCAACAGCAACAACCAGGCCATATTTTTCTGCCTTCAACATGACCGCAATGCGGGGGGGGGGGATGTTTTCCTGGCATAAAGACGAAGCAACAAGAAATGTTTTGCCTGTTTCACTGCTGGGAAGGTGAGGTGGACACTTATGCATTGTCAAAAAAAGAGGAGGCTGTACCCAACCCTGTTCGCCCTATTCAGAGTAGACCCATTGGCATTAACAGGCACAGCTAATGTAGGGCCATTAATGTAAGTGGTCTCCTCTGATTAGAAGCTGGATATGGCTCAAGAAATGCACCCCCCCCCAAAAAAAGTCAAAAGATGATACAGATTTGCATAGATTCTGCACAGGGGCGCCAAGTTGGGCCCCAGGTTGTGGGTGCCCAATGGCACCCATGACATAGTGTGATGTCGTGATGTTGTGACATCATGACATCATGTTACATCAACGCACCACAGCGGCGCTTCTGAGGACTGGCAGGGCCTCCGATGTGATCTCCGAGGCCATACGCATCTTCCCCCGTGACTTCCAGGAAGGGCCTCCAATGTGACTTTCAGTAGAAACCAGAAGCTGCATCGGAGCCCGTGCTGTGGGTGCTGAGCACCCACAATTTTTTGTGGGTGCCTGGGCCCCCAGGGCGCCCTGTAGTTGGTGCCTATGATAAGGCTACCAGATTTTTTTTTCAATGAATCCGAGGGCACTTTTCAACTTCAATGGATTTTGTATGGGGACTGATTTGTAAATCCAGGGACTGTCCCCGGGAAACGGGGACATCTGGTAACCTTAGCCTATGATCCTGCATATTTAGACCTGGATCTAGGTGTGGTTGAAGAGTAAGGGGCTGTTGAGAGGTAAGGGATTGTTCCCCCTCCAATGTTTTAAGAGTGAAGGTGCCTACCTGAATCAAGAGGCAGTGAGTTCCAAAGTGTAGGTGCTCAATATCTTACAGCTATGGAACAAGTGCAGTATGGCACCTGTAACAATGTTAAGGTAAAGGGTAAAGAGACCCCTGACCGTTAAGTCCAGTCACGGATGGTTCTGGGGTTGCGGCGCTCATCTCGCTTTACTGGCCGAAGGAGCCAGCGTTTTTCCGGGTCATGTGGCCAGCATGACTAAGCCGCTTCTGGCAAACCAGAGCAGCACACGGAAACACCGTTTACCTTCCCGTTTACCTTGCACTTTGACATGCTTTTGAACTGCTAGGTTGACAGGAGCTGGGACTGGGCAATAGGAGCTCACCCCGTCACGGGGTTTCGAACCGCCAACCTTCTGATCAGCAAGCCCTAGCTCTGTGGTTTAGACCACAGCGCCACCCCCGTCCTGTAACAATGTTAGTTCTGCTTATTTAAGTAGTCGAGTAGGCACATGTGGGACAAGGAAAGAAAATGTCCCAAGCTGCAAGGGGCTTTATATACTGTAAGACACCTACCATCTTCCCCCTAAATGGGGTCAGCTTCTGCAGGATGAAGTGCCCTTTTAAGTTATGAATGGAAAAGTGATTGTATGCAGAGGCACGGCATTTTCTGAGCCTGTAATACAAATGTTATAGGGGAGGAACAAGTCCCTTCTCATAGTACACATATGATGCAATGATTTGTGGCTTATCCCCCTTTTGGTTTTGCACACTTCTGGGGCTTGTGTTCATGAGGTTAAACAGAAGTTTGGTGTCTATACGAAGTCTGTGACCCTCCAATTACTTCAATCTGGCATCTCATCTGCTCCATACATTTCTTGACTTGGGTTTGTCAGGATTCGAATACAGCCCTTGCCAAAATGATGCACCAGGTTGGTGCAGGCTGTGTTAGGCTGCATTCTCACTGTCTGGTGCTTTGTTTTTAATCTTCGTTCATTGTTATAGGATACTGCTGTTGGATGTGTTGGTTCTCAAACCAGCTTCACCCTGACTGCAGCTCTTAAACTCCTCCTAATCCAGTCTCTGTCCAAGGTGGGAACATCTTTGCATAGAGGGAAGGTATCCAAGTGGAAACGAATCTGATACTAATGAAGCTGTGCTGATGTGAACGGCTTTTGTGGGGTGGAGGTGGAAAGAGTTGTGAAGAGCACCACCACAACTCCACTGTGCTTGAAAACGGTAATATGAAACTCCTTGGCTGGAGTCGATGTCCAGAACATCTGGAGGGCAGCAGGTTGGCTAAGGCTCCTCCAAAACATTTTGACTGTCTATTTTTAAGGGTTATCTTTTTTTTTTTTGCCGGTTTGTTCTTCACTTCCTGTTTCAGCAGATGTGCTTTGGTATGACGTCAGCTGGACGTTGGCTCCCAAACTGCAATCTGGCCAACACTTGATTCAAGGAGTCTTTTCAAAACACAGCTCAAAATTGCTTGGGCGGAATCTTCCGCAGAGGGCTCCTTTTGCCCTGAGAGGCATTCAGAAGTTCCAAAGTCAGGCCTGTTATTGTGAAACAACAATCCCTGCCGATGTGAACCAGTCACCCCTGTATCTGATGGACTTAAGTGGTTCCCAAGTCAGTCGTGCGGAAGTCTTCGCCCCACCCAGGTCTGCAGGCTGGAGATAAAAACTCTGCCGCACTTTCCTTGATTGCTTAGTCTGAGATGAAAGAGAAGTGAGTTAAGAGCCCCAATCTGAATTATTCCCAGGGCTTTCTCACTTCCCTTTAGCTCATCTGCTGCCTCCTGTGTGTGCTGCACTTATTCCACTGGAATATATTCTCTAACCTTCCAAAACTGAGAGCATCATCGGCCATTTATCGCCAGGGATGGAGAAACCCACCAACTTTGTCTTTTCTCAGGCTTCTTATATTTTCAGTCTTCAACTTAGTCCACCCCATTTCCACATCAGTTAGTAGGCAAAAACTGGCAAGCATTTTTGTGAGTTTTTTTCCTCGATGTGTGCATTTTGCAAACACTTCCCCAGATTGTCACGTCTTTGTGTATATTTCTCTCAACGATATACTGTATTTTTGGTATGTCCAGGCTTTCACCTAAAATAATGCATTTTGGGGACACAGTTTTTTGGTTGGAGAACAAAACAAGCGCAATGAATAAACTTGCGCTGACAATTCGGAGAAGTGCAAATTTTGAAGGTTAGCAGCAACTGAGTTCAGGAAGTGCACCTTAGGTAGATTGGTAATAAAATGTGAATGGAATGAATATCTCCCCACACCTTCCATGTGGTTGGTTTCCCTTTGGAATAGCTGTATGTAGGCAGGAAGCATGCATAATATGGTCCAGAGAGCAGAATTCAGTCAACAACAACAACAACAACAACAACAACAACAACAACAACAACAAGAATTTATTATTTATACCCCACCCATCTGGTGGGGTTTCCCCAGCCACTCTGAGCAGCTTCCAAGAGAAAAATAAAATACAGTAATCTATTAAACATTAAAAGCCTCCCTAAACAGGGCTGCCTTCAGATGTCTTCCAAAAGTCTGCTAGTTGTTATTCTCTTTGACATCTGGTGGGAGGGCATTTCACAGGGCAGGCGCCACTACCAAGAAGGCCCTCTGCCTACTTCCCTGCAACTTGGCTTCTCGCAACGAGGGAACCGCCAGAAGGCCCTCGGCACTGGACCTCAGTGTCCGGGCAGAACGATGGGGGTGGAGACGCTCCTTCAGGTATACTGGACCGAGGCCATTTAGGGCTTTAAATGTCAGCACCAACACTTTGAATTGTGCTCAGAAACGAACTGGGAGCCAATGTAGATCTTTCAAGACCGGTGTTATGTGGTCTCGGTGGCTGCTCCCAGTCACCAGTCTAGCTGCCGCATTCTGGGTTAGTTGTAGTTTCCGGGTCACCTTCAAAGGTAGCCCCACGTAGAGCGCGTTGCAGTAGTCCAAGCGGGAGATAACTGGAGCATGCACCACTCTGGCGAGACAGTCTGCAGGCAGGTAGGGTCCCAGCCTGCGTACCAGGTGGAGCTGATAGACAGCTGCCCTGGACACAGAATTGACCTGCGTCTCCATGGACAGCTGTGAGTCCAAAATGACTCCCAGGCTGTGCACCTGGTCCTTCAGGGGCACAGTTACCCCATTAAGGACCAGGGAGTCCTCCACACCTGCTCGCCTCCTGTCCCCCCCACAAACAGTACTTCAGTCTTGTCAGGATTCAACCTCAATCTGTTACCGTGAGTTTCAGTTTTGTTTATTTAAATTGAACGGTATATTTCTTTCTCTTATGACAGTCATCAAGTGTTTACGCCTGCAACAAAATCTTAGAAGCAGACGTTGGTGGTGCTGGGATGTGTGGGTACACTGGTCAGCGAATGGGGGCGTTAGCACCCCAATCAACTCTTTGCCCCGCCCCGCCGCTAGCAAAAATAGACTAAATTGTGCCAGTTTTTATAACAAATTTAGGTCTCAGGATTCAACCTTCCTGGATGAAGAATGCTTTAGAGCAGGATCTTAATCTTTTGTGAGGTGAATTGTACACACAGCCATGGAGCTAGGATAACAAGATGTCTAGATTTGGGACTTTTAAAATTTGGCGTTGCGTTGGAAAACTCTGTGGACCCTTGGAATCCTTTCCTAGAAAGGATTGCTTACTCTTGGAGATTAGACTATTTTTGTTGTTGTTTCGTAATCTACAAAAAATGTACACGCACAGGTGTGTAGCAGTGAGCTGCCACAAAAGGGTGAGAATTATCTGTAGCTCTGGTTGACCAGCTGGTGATATTTTTGCCTCATCCAGCACCTTCTACATATTTTCTGTATGAATTCTTTCCATACCTCTGTGAGCTCTTAAGGTGTTTTTCCTAGTGACGCCCCACAATCGTCTCCCTATCCCCGCAGCCATAAAAGCGGCCGTCTTCTGTAGCACCATGCAGCTGTCCTGGAGGGGAGGCAGGGGGTTTGGGGGGGGGTGCTGACAGTCCCAGGAACCTGGGCTAGGTTCAGCTTGGCCACAGACAGAGCCCACAGCAATGTGCCAGGAATGCAGATCTCCAAAATGGGGGAAAGTTAGAGAGCTGGCTCTCCACCAAGGACAATAAAAGGCAAGATGCAAGGACAAGGCCCCTCTCTCAAGTTCAGTCTGTCTGGCTTTACAATATCAGGACAGGCCATTGTGTTATGGGGAAGGAACTTGCCTAGGTTGCTTCTAGCCTGACTGGGCGATAGTAGTGTCTTTATCTGCTGCTGTAGATTACTGAAGGAGCCCAGCGTGAACCATAGAATTGTAAAGGGTCCCTTCTTAAATTTTGATGCCCCAAATTGGACACAATATTCCAGGTGTGGTCTGACCAAGCAGGATAGTACGGGACTGTGACTTCCCTTGATCTGGACACTATACTTCTCTTGATGCAGCCTAGAATAGCATTAGCTTGTTTTGCTGCTGCATCACACTATTGACTCATGTTAAGCTTGTGGTCCACCAAGACCCCTAGATCCTTTTCATATGTACTGCTAGTATGCCAGGTGTTCCCCATCTTATATTTGTGCACCTGGTTCTTCCTGCCTAAGTGCAGAACCTTACACCTGTCCCTACTGAAATTCATTTTCTTAGCTTGGGCTCCCCACTTCTCCAGTCTGTAAAGGTCATTATGAATTCTGATTCTGTCTTCTGCGGCATTAGCTACCCCCTCCCAGTTTGGTGCCATCTGCAAATTTGATGAGCATCTTTAATATTTGTTGCTGCGTCTCCTTTGAGTATTTGGATGTTTACAAAGTTTGTTCAGGATTTTCAAAATGCTCAACATGCAGAGGCTAAGAGTCACCAGAGTTGGGGCTTCCATCACATCACAGCACAGCACACTCTATGCACTAGCATTTTCCAGTATGAGGTGAATCTTCTGCCATGAGCAACTTTCTGCATATGAAGTCATGCCAAACAAAAGGGCTGCTACCGTCATGGGGCCGCATTGATCAATCTGCCTCCACCAAGTGGTTTTTCATATGTCTCAGCCCTCAGTCAGGATGGGCTAAACTGTTGGTTTTGGGTTCTTTCAGTTTCTCATTCTTCTAATCTCAAATTGCAAATTTGCAGTTTTGACTTCCAATCTTTCAGTTGGCGGGGTGGAGACACACACATCCGCGTCAGCATTTTGGTGTAGATTTCTTCTAATTTCACATATTTTTGCAAGCTGCTACCACTGATAAAATGTTTTTGTTTGTTTTGCTATTTTTGCTAATATAAATGATACTGGTGATGATGATAGCAGCAGAAGCAACAATTTAATTTTCTAATTTACACCCTACCCATCTGGCTGGGTTCCCCCAGCATATTTTAATACATATGATTTGGTTAGTGCACCAGATTCAGAGAATTGCAGATTTTGTAGGACAGCTGTCTTTTACTTCACATATTGTTTTGGAAGGTGTTAACTAGGGAAGTTTGCATTAAAACCTGAGCGTAACTGGATTTCACCCTCACTCTGAGTTCTTAGCTATTTCAACTCCAGAACCCTCTCCAAAAAAGGGGAGGCAGTAGACTGTCGGTGACTCTTTTGCTCCTGGTTCCAGTAAGTTCCAGTTAAGAGCAACAGCCCGTAAGTTTCACTTAACAGTTGGGTGGAGGTGCAAAATATCTGATTCAATCTGCAACTCTGAGGCAAACACTAGTTTCAGGTAAAGCCTGTCTGGACAGCTGCTTGCCAGCTCAAACAGGGAGCATAACTTGAGTTTCTAGTCTAGTTTTGACAACCATTTTTAATTTTTTGTTTCTTCTCTTTGGCATCCAGGAGGCCCTCTCCGTGGTGAGTGAAGACCAGTCCCTCTTTGATTCCACCTACGGTGCTGCTGCTCACCTTCCCAAAGCAGACATGACAGCCTCAGGGAACCCCGATTACGGCCAGCCCCACAAAATCAACCCTTTACCTCCTCAGCAGGAGTGGATCAACCAGCCAGTCCGAGTCAACGTCAAGAGGGAATACGAGCATATGAATGGATCCAGGTGAGGAAGGACAAAAGGCTATTTTTCTAGGAAAAGAGGTGCCAGAACTCACCGTTAACACTTCCCTTGTAATGGCAATGGTGCCTGCCGGAACTGCAAAAAAGCCCTGACAAAATGCCCACCTTGGTATGTGTGAACCTTGGTGCCAACTTGGGATTCTGTATGGGGAAGCTCAGAAAGGCACCTCTGGAGTTCAGGTTGCACTCTCCTTCTGCAGGGCCAACAGTCTTTTTTCCCCCTCCTGAGGTGAAATGGGAAAGTGAAACCCTGGACAGAACCCCCACCCCAGCCTCACTGCTTGCTGGAGCTGTGTAGCTGTGGCTTCCAGGTTCCGGCAAAATCTCTGCAAGACCTCTCAGAGACCTCATGTGGCCTTCACAAGACTCTGGTAAAGTTGCACGAGGCCTTCGCAAGATTTCACAGGACTCTTGTGAGATCTTGCTGGGACCTGGAAACCGTCACTAATTCTCCTCACTTCTCCAGCAGTGTGTGTGTGTGTGTGTGTGCGCGCGCGTCTTCCCCTACATCCAAGTAACCAATGGCAATCCCCACTCCTGGAATAGAATTTGGTTCTAGACAAGAGCCTGTGGCAACTTGCCATAACGTGGAAGGAAAAAAGAGAGACCTGTTGCATGAAATTCCAGCACACACTGAAAATAATAATAATAATAATAATAATAATAATAATAATAATAATAATAATAATTTATTATTTATACCCCACCCATCTGGCCGGGTTCCCCCAGCCACTCTGGGCGGCTTCCAACAAAACAGAAATTCTAAAATACAGAAATCCATCAAACATTAAAAGCTTCCCTAAACAGGGCTGCCTTGAGATGCCTTCTAAAGGTCTGGTAATTGTTGTTCTCTTTGACCTCTGGTGGGAGGGCATTCCACAGGGTGGGTGCCACTACCGAGAAGGCCCTCTGCCTGGTTCCCTGTAACTTGGCTTCTTGTAGTGAGGGAACCGCCAGAAGGCCCTCGGAGCTGGACCTCAGTGAAAAATAGGGATGTGGAACTTGCCCCCCCCCCCCAGTGCTGTTGCTGGACTATAACTCCCATCATCCTTGGCCATTGGTTTTCAGACTCCAGGATAAGGGTTTAGGGTTGTCAGTTTGTGATCCAGAGGTGCTACATACATATGCAGGACACCTGTCTCTAGATATAATAATAATAATAATAATAATAATAATAATAATAATAATAATAATAATGTGTTGGTGCTGACCTTTAAAGCCCTAAATGGCCTCGGTCCAGTATACCTGAAGGAGCGTCTCCACCCCCATCATTCTGCCCGGACACTGAGGTCCAGTACCGAGGGCCTTCTGGCAGTTCTCTCATTGCGAGAAGCCAAGTTGCAGGGAACCAGGCAGAGGGCCTTCTTGGTGGTGGCGCCTGCCCTGTGGAACGCCCTCACATCAGATGTCAAAGAGAAAAACAGCTACCAGATTTTTAGAAGACATCTGAAGGCAGCCCTGTTTAGGGAAGCTTTTAATGTTTAATAAATTATTGTATTTTAATATTTCTGTTGGGAGCCGCCCAGAGTGGCTGGGGAGACCCAGCCAGATGGGCGGGGTATAAATATTATTATTATTATTATTATTATTATTATTATTATTATTATTATTATTCATCAGGGGAATCAGAGCTGGTGTAGGGATCCCTTCAGCTTGCTCCATTTCTCTCCTATTTCCAGTCTCTGCCTCCCTTCTGCATCTGCTTAGTGCAGTATCAGGGCATGAATTTCTACTTGTACAGCAGAAATTCTTCCCCCTCCCACATTGCTCTGGAGTTTTGGGGGAATCCCTAGAACAGAGGTCACAGGAGCAGAAGAGAGGGGAGCTCCGTTGTGCAAGTACTGATGATATGACTTTTAGAGGACATCTGAAGGCAGCTCTGTTTAGGGAAGCTTTTAATGTTTAATAAATTATTGTATTTTAATATTTCTGTTGGAAGCCGCCCAGAGTGGCTTATATCACTACTTTGGATGCAACCCCGGGACTTCATTTTTTTGCACTCTGGGAAGAACAAGAAGAGAACAGGCAAAGAGAACTTGGGGGGTGGGTGGGCATGAGGTCCATCCATGGCTGCATCCCCTCTGTATCACAACTTGGAAACCCAGCACCAGAGAACAACCCAGCACTCTGAATGCAGTGTGTTTCTCTGTAGAGCTCAATTTCTCTCTTTCCCCCCAGTAGTTTTGGCAAACTGGCCTTTGCACCTCATAGAATCGCAGAGTTGGAAGGGGGACCCCCCAAGGATCACCCAGCAATTCAGGAACCACAGCTAAAGAATCCCAGACCTATGGCCATGCCATGCAACCTCTTCTTAAAAACCTCCAATGAATGAGAGCCCGCCACCTTCCGCCTTTTGTCATCCTTGCCAATCCCAATTCAAAGACAGGCAAATGGAGCCAGCAACTGTCGGGCCATAGGTCACCCTTTCCTACGCTTTTCTTCAGAGGGGCTACAAACGGGCATCTTAGCTGTGGTGTGGTTTTGCCCCAATGGCGCTTTTCATCCCATGATCAGCAACGGGTGAAACTCGCCGCTCGCTTGCTGTTTAGCCTCCCGTACGATGCCACCTTTTCTTGTATCAAACATACAACCAAGAACCCAGGTTACGAATGGCAAATTCAGCAATACAGCAGCGTAACCGGCCGATATTCTCAGTCACCAGTTTATAGACATATGACACCAAATGACAAAATCCTACACACAAGAATATGTAACATTCAAACATCATAGAAAAACGTATGACAAGATTCAGTCCAAACATCAGTCCAAAAAGTATCAAGTCTTAAATACAGCTCATATAGGTCATCCATACGGCATATGAAAAGGTTCCAAGATGTTTTCAAGTAGATGAATGAGGATCTAGGTAACAACGGAGCATCCAAATGTGGTAACAAATAACGGTGGCAATGGAGTATCCAAATGAAGATGAGAAGCAACAATGGATGGTGACAAAGAAGATGAGACAAGATTACCCAGGTTATATACTTTGTTTCACCGGAACTGGCTTCTTCAGTGAGTAGAACGATCGCATTCATAGATAAGATACTTAATGGAACTCCAAGTGCTGACTCCAAGTGTTAATCTTTAAACCTTTTCTTGTGCCTCCTTCTTTCCTGTGCCTGAAATGAGAAAATTCAGAAGCAGCGCCTAGGGGCAGATAAACAGAATTGGTGGCTCGTTCAGAGGAATCTTGTGCTCCAAAAGAAATGGGGACAATATGTCAGGCTCCATGAGCCAAGGCAATTTGAATTATTATCCTTCCAGCGAGAACCAGATAAATATTTTCTAGTGCCTGAGTCTGTGCTGGATTAGCAGCTGTTATTGTTTTTGCAAACAGGACAACTCTGTAAGAATAATGCCTGGTGCTTTGATTTTAAGGTTGCTATAGGATTATGGAACTATCGGGGTGGAAATCTTAACCCCGACACCTTAGAAACAGCAATGTTAATTCTGGGCTCTGCTGGCAGACTCCATATGCCTGTCCTTGGGATATTTTCTTTATTGAAACAATTTTTTATTGTTGTTTTCAATAACCACAACCAGCAAACAAACAAAAACCAGACAGTAGGAATGTCAAGCTTTACCATTCAAAAATAGGAATTGATCAAAGATTCCCAAGAGCAATCTTCAGCCCCAGCAGTTCTCAAACTCCCCCTACCTCCACAGACCATTCTGGATGGTTTTGGTGAATCACTTAACAATTTTTCTGCCTGTTGTTGCCATTGTAATGCACTGTGCTAGGTGCTGTATGCTTTTAAATTATATTTAAATTACTTATTTTATTTCTTATGTAGTGTTGTATCGTATTACATTTTTTTTACTTCACCAAATTTATATACTGCTTGATGGTAAACACACACACACACACACACACACACACAACTGGGAAAGTGATTTACAAAAATTTGAATTTCGTCGAATTTGAGAGGGTGGCGGTACCAAGACCATTTCATTTTTAAAATAATTTTATTTCTCATTTTCATTTTACAATTGCAACATTAGATAATAATCCCAATATCAAATAAACATTTAATGTCGACACCCCCACCCTTTCCATGGTTCACTTCAGCATATTCTAATTGACCCCTAACTTTTCATTTTCTCATTTTTTATCTCAATAATTGTTACTGCTGAATTTACTCTATGGCTGTTAACTTTTTAATAGGCTTACAATAATTTCCCAAATATTCCGCAAAACATTTCCAATCTTCTTTAAATGTCCCCCCCCCAATCTTGGTTTCTTATTCTGTTGGTCAATCTTGCCATTTCTACATATTCTATCCATTTCATCTGCCATTCTTCCTTTGTTGGTATTATAGAGTAAGACCATTTCAGGCGGAGCGGCTGGCGGGCGGGCGGGCGGGCGGGCGCAGCTGCGTGGCGCCCCCCATCCCCACAAATAATGCTGCCACCCCATATTTGTGGTAGGCAGGGTCTGTCTCCACCTCCACCCCTTTCATCTGTTTCTTGTACCCTGCAATTGTGACTCTTGGATTCTAAGTAATAAACACATTCTCTCTCTCTCTCTCTCTCTCTCCCTCTCTCTCTCTCTCCCTCCCTCTCCCTCTCCCTCTCCCTCAGCCCCCCTCTTTACAGGGCTCCAGCTGCCTCCCAAGAAAGCAGCCTTTACTCTCTTCTTCACTTGTGCTTCCAGCCAGGGATGGGCAAATCCAGTACTTTTTTTTCACTAAAAAATGTTTAGGGGTACCCTCATTTTGACTCAAGAAAATTACCATTTTATAGTTCAAATCGGGGAAAATAAATACAGTAAATGGACAAAAGTACAAAGATTCACAAAATGTTTAGGAGTATGCGTACTCCTGCATCCCCCCCCCCCGAAAAAAAAGCACTGGGCAAATCTGTCCCTTTCACTTGCTCTCTGGATCTGCCTTTCTGCCACTCAGTTCTCTACATTTCCACACAGGTTTGCATTTTCTTTTTTATAGCCTTCTTGAAAATTCATCCTCATTCCTGCATGTGAAATTCCCCTAATTTGTATGCAATTTTGCCCGATATAGATTTTTTTCTTTTTTGCAAAGCTATCTCCCCAAATGCGGTGCTCTGTTTTGTGAACAGGTCCATTTTAATGCACATTTTACCCCAGTAAATGCATTTTTGTACCCCTTGCTTGCAAAATTCAGAAAAGTGCGAATTTCCGAAGGCAGAGCGTGTCTGTCATGGCTAGTAGATCTTGGCAGTCCTTTCCTTCTCCAGGAATCCATCTACAAAGCCCTGTGAACTTAGATGGTGGGAAGGCCCATAGCACATGCTTTGCATCCAGTTCTTTATATCTCTACCTGGACTGGAAGAACTGCTAGCCACTGTAAACAATGCTGAGCTAGAAGCCCTAGTGGACTGACCTGATGTAAGATCCTTTGGAAACCTTAGGTGGCTTTTAAACAAAATAAAATGAGACAACTTGCATTCTCATATTCATCAGAGAGACCGTACGTGGCTTTCTCTATCCTCAATGGGTCAATGCTCATAGCACTGTGACCAATTGTGTGTCAAGGCTTACCAGAAATTACCTTAAAAATAACTCACAACTGACACGAGAATTATGGTTTGGTTTTTGGCAATTAATTTAGGCCACAACTTTATTTAATTACACAATTTTAATCCGAGTGTTGGCTTAGGCTTTGGGTTAACCACTCGTCCTTCCCTAAGAAGGACTATCTCCATCTGTCCACTGAGGACAGGACTCAACTCATCTGTCCACTTGGGACAGGACTCACTTCAGCTGTCCCCCTGGGACAGGACTCACCACTGTCCACTTGGACAGTACCCGCTCCGACTTCCTGAAGGGAAGTCAAGTGAACATCCCTGGGAGAGGAGGTGTCTGAGCCCAGGCATTCCCTCCTCTCTTTTTCCAAGATGTTCCCCAAGGCCCGTACTCTTATAATTGGGCCCTCCATCCCCGCCAATGGCGGGATGGTAAGGACAAGAGCGTAAGCCCTGGGATTCCTTTAACGGAATACTTCTATGTGGAGCAAAAGGTGGGGGGGTAGGCATCTGGATGCCACACCCCTCTTCCAACCGATTAACCAACCAAAAGCCTAACCGCCAACCTAACAAGTTGTGACAATTTGCTAAGCAGTAGACGAAAACCAAGAGGCAAAGCCAATCAGCCAATTGGAAAAATTCCTACTGGCCCCTGAATACAGGCGGCCCCAAAGGCATAGCAATGTCAGGCTAACCTGCAAAAGAAAGGGCGGGTGGGAGGGGATTCAGATGCCAAGGCAAAAGTGAATTCTAAAATGGAGGGCAGAAGCTTAAAAGGGGGGCCCCTCAACCAATCACGGACCCAGGATTAGCATGACCACACCCCCATTACTCAGCATGACCTGTGGCCTAGGCTGCAGCCCCAAACCCTATATTAAATTTCCTAGCAGCCCTACCACAATCCGCTTTATATTAGATGATATAAAGCGCTTTGCTGCTTTCCAACATGTCCCGTTGAGTGTTGATCACATTCAGATCTCACCTTCCCACTGTGAGAAACACCAGGGTAGTCACAGCATGGTTGCTACCTAAGAGTCTCAGCTTCTGGGCCCCTCCTAGATTGCTGGAGAAGTTGCTGTCCCGATGTTGCTGGACTTCAACTCCCATCATCCTTTGGTCTGTTTGGTTGGGACCAGTGCTTTTTTTCTGGGGGGACGCAGGAGGACACATACACCTAAACATTTTGTGAATCTAAGTGTGGCCTCATTGAGGGGCAGTATTTCAATATGAGTAGGAAAATGAGAGTACCCCTAAACATTTTTTTAAAGAAAAAACAAACACTGGTTGGGACTGATGGGAATCGAAGGCCAATGATATCCAGAGGACCACAACTTCAACCCCTCAGCCTTGCAGCACCAGACATCTGAACCTGAAACCCTGACATCAGTTTCTGCTCTCTGATGTTGTCCCATCTTATACATCTGCTGGCAGCCCAAACACTACTTTGGAGGAGGCTGTAATCCCTCCAGAGAAACTCTGCAGCATGCCAAGGATTTTGCACTCCAAATACTTGCAGCTTTTAACACCTGACACTGAGAATTTCTGCTGCCAGTGAGAAATGGTCTGGCCTTCTCTCTCTCTCTCTCTCTCTCTCTCTCTCTCTCTCTCTCTCTCTCTCTCTCTCTCTCTCTCTCTCTCTGGCTTGTCTACCCTGCAGTTCCTCACCCCCCCCCCGACTGCCACGGGGACATTAAAACTCCAGCAATTTGCCTCTCCAAAGACTGACTTTGGTTCGGTGCCTGGAAAAACAGTAGGCGAAATAGTGCAACCTTAAATTCTAACATGTGTAAGTTATACATCTTATTTCCATTTCCAAGCAGCCTTTCTCCCCAGAAAGACATGAGGAAAAAATTACCATCTGCCTCGAGAATATCTCAGCGGAACGTTTATCTCCTAGCCACGATAACTATGCTAGAGTAATTCTGCCTCCGCGCCTTAACAAACAAATTTAATGTTCTCAATTGGAAAATCCTTCAGGCTTGTTCACCAGATGGGAATCCAGCACAGAGTTGTAAGGCTTCCCTTTGCAGTGAATGGGGAAAATTATTTCAACACTGTTTTGGGGGGGTGGGGGGGTGGGTGTGAATGTGAGAGGTGTTAAGTTCAGATGACACACACATACACACCCTGAAATAATATATGATGTATAATGTCCACTGTGCCATGTGGGCAAGCTCTGCTTTCCATGGGTAACGCAGGCTGTGAGCACATCCCTTGCCCTCCATGGGTGTGGCTGGCATGTAAAAGGAACATGGAAGGAAGACCCTTGGTCAATCTAGCTCCTTGTCGAGACATTGATAGGCAGCAGCTCTCCAGGGTTTCAGGTGAAGGATGTTCCCACTCCCACCTGAGATCCCTCCACTGGAGATAGAGCCTGGCACCTTCTGCATGCAAAACAGGTGCTCTAACCACTGAGCTACAGCCTTTCCCTTTATACTTGGTCTACACTGATCATGGTCCTCAATCATTTCAGATGGGAGTTGCTTTAACGTCCCACGGTGGACAGGCCTGTGGGTCATCAGGGTTGCTCAGGGCTTTCCTAACACACTTTTTTGCTGCCCCACTTTCCTTTCTTGGCACAAGAAGCCCTCTTTCCTCTGCTCAATGATCAGGTGGCATTGCAGGGGGTTGGTCCAGATGACCCATTGGATCACTTCCAACTCTACTGTTCTGTGTAGTTGCACCAGGAGCTGACGATTGCCTGGTATATGATACGATAGCCATGGTGATAGTTGGTGATATGATAGCCATGTTCAAATATATAAAAGGATGTCTTATAGAGGAGGGAGAAAGGTTGTTTTCTGCTGCTCCAGAGAAGCGGACACGGAGCAATGGATTCAAACTACAATAAAGAAGATTCCACCTAAACATTAGGAAGAACTTCCTGACAGTAAGAGCTGTTCGGCAGTGGAATTTGCTGCCAAGGAGTGTGGTGGAGTCTCCTTCTTTGGAGGTCTTTAAGCAGAGGCTTGTGGTCTCTTCCAACTCTATGATTCTATGGTACTGATCTGCCCCCTGTGTTTGCATTTCAGGGAGTCCCCGGTGGATTGCAGCGTCAGCAAATGCAACAAGCTGGTCGGTGCCGTGACCGAATCCAACCCCTTAAATTATGGCACCTACATGGATGAGAAGAACGGACCTCCTCCCCCCAACATGACAACCAATGAGCGGAGAGTCATTGTGCCAGCAGGTAGGGGCTCAACAGTTTCTGGGACACTGACACCCATCTGCATAGCCCAAATTTGGTTTTGGTCCTATCACGACCTCTTTCATCAGAGAAATGAACAGGAATACTGTAGGTCTTCAATGAAGAGAGGTTATTGTGGTTGCTCCTGAATGCTCCATTTGGGGTCAGTGATGAACCCAAACACCATGGCAAGATGGGCAAGTTGAGGATGCATGAATTGCCTTGCTGAATCTGGTCCAAACTTGGGGAACCTGTGCCCTTGCCCTGCCCCTAGATGCTGTTGGACTCCAGCTCCCATCAGTCCCAATCAATATGGCTGATGGGCAGGTGTGATGGGAGCTATAGTCCTGGAGGGCCACAGGCTCCTCATCCCTGATCTAAGGCCTTGCCACAGCAGTCCATGCACTTGTATTACTTCAAGACTGGATTACTGCAGCACGCTCTATGTAGGGCTTCCCTCACACTTCACTCAGAAGCTGCAGTTGGTGCAGAAAGCTGCAGCACGATTGCTGCCAGGTGTAAGGCCTTGCCAGCATATAATACCTTGCGCTCAGAGATCTGCACCAGTTGCCAATTTGCTAACAGGTCAAGTTCAAGGTTCTGCTATTGGTTAAAGGTAAAAGGTAAAGGGACCCCTGACCATTAGGTCCAGTCGTGACCGACTCTGGGGTTGCGCACTCATCTCGCATTATTGGCTGAGGGAGCCGGCATACAGTTTCCAGGTCATGTGGCCAGCATGACAAAGCCGCTTCTGGCAAACCAGAGCAGCACATGGAAATGCCGTTTACCTTCCCGCTGTAGTGGTTCCTATTTATTTACTTGCATTTTGACATGCTTTCGAACTGCTAGGTTGGCAGGAGCTGGGACCAAGCAACGGGAGCTCACCCCATCACAGGGATTCGAACCGCCGACCTTCTGATCAGCAAGCCCTAGGCTCAGTGGTTTAACCACAGCGCCACCTGGGTCCCTGCTGCTATTGGTTAGAAAGCCCTAAACAACTTGGAATCTATGAGATCACCTTACCCCACATGTGCTCACTTGCTGAATTGGCACTACTACACGCGCCACATAATACTCGTTCCTCATTTGTAAGAACTTGATTGTTTAGTGTGGCAGCATCTGTGCTGTGGAACTCCCTGCCTCTTGACATCAGGCAGGCACCGTCACTGTACTCTTTTTGGCACCTGCTAAAAACATTCTTGTTTAGACAAGACTGTCCGGATGCTTAGAAATGCTAAGGTGGATTTTAACCTGTTTTGGTATTTTAACTTTTTGTGTGCTTCATTGTCGTAAACTTTTATTGGTAAGCAAGGATGGTCATGCAAGGACTGTTCCAAGGAGATGGTTCAAGTGCATGTGTTTTTGCTTATACACACCAATCCTGGATCATAACCCCCATGCAAGATGCCATCGTGCTGTAATTACAATTGCAAGAGTTCGTCTGAGGATGGAATCTGGGAGAGCACAGAAGGAAAGTAAAGGGCATGCAGAATATATTCTGCTATGACTCTTTTTCCGAAGGGTACCCCTGCGTGTCTAGATAAGAGTCGTGAGAAAAATAGCACAGGATGCAGATAAAGAGGCAGACAGGCAATGATAGGTAACTCTGTAAAAACAGCTTCAGACCCTGATATATTGCTCCCTAAGGGGATGCACGAGGGTGTGTGTTTTTTAAAGTAGAAACTTTATAGTTAGATTTACTTTATTTTATAGTTAACTGCAGTTCACGGTAACTATGGTTAGCTTTAAATAACCCCAACCGTGGTTTATGGAGCTGGCTTGTTTCAACTGAGCATGCTTCTGAACTCCTCAGCTGTGTGGAAGGAAGAGAGGAGGGAGCAAATCTAGGAGCCTGGGGAAATCTAGGATCATGTGATCTTCCACTAAACCATGGTCTGGCATGACGACCAAACATGGCTACAGCAGATTCTGCAGAGTGAATGATTTTGGAGGAAGAAGCCATGGCTCAGTGGTAGAGCATGTCCGCTGCAGTCTGAAGCGCCTAGGTTCCCTCCCTGCCATTTCCAGTTAAAAGAAACAGGTGGCAGAGTGAGATGTGGGAAAAATCTCTTCCTAGAGAGCTGCTGCTGGTCAGAGTAGACAACCCTGGGCTTGTGTCTGCACTTAAGGCAGCTTTCTGATCCTGCTATATCAGAGTCCGGTAAAGTTGGCATAAAGGCAGCCTAATGTAGTTGGTACCCTAAACTCCAGCCTGCACAAGCCAAGCGTGGAATTGCCCTATCAGTTCCTAGAATCGCCACTGGCGGTTAGCATTCCGTATGTCGGTCCTTGGCAGCAATGTGTCATTGTGGACGGAATCCACCATTCTTCCTGCCCTCCTCCTGTGTTGACTCTGCAGGGCTAGCGTGGCAAGGGAAGGGTGAGTGGGCGGGGGAGAGTTTGTTTTTGTCAGCAGGGTCTGGAAATATGACTCAGACCGAGGAAGCCAGCTTGTCTGAGCAAGGAGAGGTCATTTTCACAGAATTTACTACTTTCTGGAGCGCAGTAAGGAACATCCATCCAAAAATTTTAATAACCCATCTGTACGAGATTTGCAACAGGCCGAGGGTAGGACCAAATGTGCTGGCCTGCCTGTTTGTAGCTGCTTTGCGACTGGAGACCCGCAGGAGTAGCTGAAGGGGGTGGGGAGTAAGACCTCCTACTCTTCAGAAAACAGAGGTGCTGTGATGGGGTCAGCGTGGTGCCTGCAGTGAGTTGTTGAGTGGTGGGGGTCAAATCCTGCCGATTTGGCTTCTGACACAAGCACCCACAGCCAATGCAGGATTGAGCTCTGCCCTCCCATCCGCTGGTGTCACAAGTATGTCTGCTGAGTGACAGGTGAGCGTGGCTTGGGGAAAAGGTCATCGGATGCCAAATTGGGACCCCTGGCCGGCCAAGGTTAGCCCACCGGCCAGTCTGTGGCAAGGGAGAGAGGAAGGCAGAGGCACCCCTCTTAGCCCCACTGAAGACTTACTGATAGAAAAATTTCTCATCTAGCTCAGTTGGTAGAGCACGAGACTCTTAATCTCAGGGTCAATCTCTTCAGTCTCTGAAACGGATGTCTCATTGATAGGAATAACACCACCACCAATAATCTTTCGGTGCTTGTTTGCACTTTCAAGTGCCCAGAGCCCTCCCGCTTGCTTTTTTTTAAAAGTTGCAATCCTTACAACAACCCTGTCAGTGTCATTATTCTGAATATCACAAACAGGGAAGATTGAAGCTAAGAGGGAGTGGTGAGTTTGTGGCAGAGGTGGGATTTGCACTGTGGACTTTCCCAACTCATAGCTCAGTCTCACAATCACACAGGAAAATGGTCCTTAGCTATCTGTACATTGACAGGCAGGAAAGCTAGGGGGGCAATTCCTGGCGATTCTCCCCCCCCCCATGACTTTGGACTACAACT
This sequence comes from Zootoca vivipara, assembly GCF_963506605.1. Lineage (NCBI taxonomy): Eukaryota > Metazoa > Chordata > Lepidosauria > Squamata > Lacertidae > Zootoca > Zootoca vivipara. Next base: position 17,558,514 of record NC_083290.1, read on the forward strand.
CCATAATCCCTGTTCATAGGCCATGCTGGATGGGGCCATTGAAACTGGAGTCCAGCAGCATCCAGAGGCCTTCACAGGTTGCTCATGCCTGCCCCAAACAATCTGGCCCAATTTACCTACAGAACTTTCTTCACTCCTGTGACCCACTGTGACCTACATAAGAACAAAGGTGCACAGAGGAAATGTTCTCAGTGGCTGTTCCTCAGCTTCAGAATTTTCTTCCCCTGGAGACTCTCTAAAGCCAGAGCCTGTGCATCTTCTGAAAGTGGTGGTTTTATTCAAGCCGGTAGCCAGGATGTGTTTGTTATTGTTTTTACAGCAAAGCATAATTGCAGGTTTTAAAGCAATCAAGCAGTACATAAATTTTGTTGAATCAATAATAAACACATTGGCATATAATCCACTCTGAACCCTTGGAATCTCAAAGGCTATACACATTGTTGGGTGGAGGAGGATAACGGTTTTACTGTTGCTCTAAAGCAGGGGTGCGGCGCCCTTTTTTTGGTCCTCTCGATGTTACTGAACCACAGCTCCTATCTGCCCCCACAAGCATGGCCAACAGCCTGAGATGATGGACATTGTAGTTTAGTGACTTCTGGAGGGCCAAAAGTCCCCCATACCTGTTTTAAGAGAAAAACCTTGACGACTCTTGCTTTATCAGTGTCCCCCCTGCTTCTTTCTGGCAGACCCCACATTATGGACCCAGGAGCATGTGCGCCAGTGGCTCGAGTGGGCTATCAAGGAGTACGGCTTGATGGAGATCGACACCAACCTCTTCCAGAACATGGACGGGAAGGAGCTCTGCAAGATGAACAAGGAGGATTTCCTCCGGACCACATCTCTCTACAACACGGAAGTTCTGCTGTCTCACCTCAGCTACCTCAGGGAAAGTAAGTGACTGCTCTGTTCTGCCTTTCTTCTTTCTTGGAGGCCTGCCTGGCACGTCAAACAAAGAGTAGGTTCTTTTGGCCGAGAGCTGAAGTCAGAAGGGTAGCTGGGAGGGGAAAAGGAAAAGAGGTTGAAAGGGGACCAGGGTCAACAGCAAGAGCCAGTGTGGCACAATGGTTAGAGTGTTGGGCTAGGACCTGGGAGAGCAGAGTTCGAATCCCCACTCAGCCATGAAGCTCACTGGGTGACCTTGGGCCACCCACTCGCTCCCTCACAGGGTTGTTGTGAGGATGAAAATGGGGAGGAAGAGAACCATGTGCCTCTCTTTGAGATCCTTGGGAAATAAAGGTGGTATATAAATGTAATAAATAAATAAAAACAGCAAGAAATGCAAGAAAACAGTGTCCTTCCCGATGTTTCTGGACTCCAACTCCCATCATTCCTGGCCCATGGTCCTGCTTGCTGGGGCTGATGGGATTTGGAGTCCAGGAACATCTGGAGGGCCAAAGTCTCTCCATGCCTGAAGCAAAATCTCCCAAGCTGTACTTGTTCTGCCTGGTTTTTTCTTGTACCCACTCGCAGAGGTGGATTTAGGGCAGCACAACTGGTTCCACTATGCTGGGCACCAAGCCAAAGGGGCATTGCAACTATGACATAGTGAATTGAGCAGAAAGGAAGGGGAGAGGTGGTGGGGCACCTCTGAAATTTGAAAGTCCAAAGTCCACCCCTGAGGCTCCTATCACAAAAACCTAGCTGGCGGTGTGGAAGAGCAGATCCACCGGGTTTCCTCTGAAAATGCAGATCAATGAATTGCTCATTTGTTTAGCTCTGCTATCTCACTGAGAACAACTTTTTAAAACATCAAGCTGCAGACATTTTGTCTGACTGAAAAAAGGTGTCTCCAATTAATTGATGGAAAGATTAAGTAGTTATAGACGCTCTGTCTCTGTGGAAGCGATATACAGTGAAGTGTGTGGGGAGCCTCTCCTTAGGGGCACAGCACACATGACACTTATAGGGGCCAATGGGAACTTTGCCCCCCATTGCTAATTGCAGCACAGGTTTGTTTCTATTAGGGTTGCAACTGGGGAGGGAAGGTTCACATGTCCCCTCCACGCATGGTGTAATCCCAATGGAAAGCCATGGGGGGTGTGCCTAGAATGTTGTTGTCTTTTTATCACCTGATTGGCTGCAAGTCCCATGGCTGGTTTAATGTATAGTTGGGCTTGCATGCAGATGTATGTCCTAAGAAAGAGCTAGAGCAGAATTCCTATATGCATGTGAACTCAGAAATGCGATCCGTGCAAATCTGCTTTGCATGGGGAGAGTGCAAAAGAGGAACCAAAGGGTTTGCAATTCTGCTTTCTGTACAACTGGAATTTGTAAGATCCAGTCACGAAGACTTGTATCCAATACAGAACAGATTTGCTGAATTTTACTGCCATGGCTAGCTTAGGTCCATTCATTTCAGTGGGTCTGCTCTGCGTAGACGTTAGTTGGCTCCCAGTTCCAGGGTTCAACCAGCCTCTCAATGAGTGAACCCATCAAAGTCTTATTTCAGTGCAACCCAAAGCCAAACAGATTTGCCAGCAACCCCCAGTTCAGCAGCCTCCCACTCTTATCTGCCTCAAAATGTGGTTTCCTGGAGTGCAGCAACTTTGAGGACGTAATGCTCAGCACTGCCATGTTCTGAGGCTTCTTTCCGCCCACATCTGACTTGACAACTAGGAGAGTTGCGCTGATCAACATCGCTTTCTTGGTGTTTTCCTGCCGTCACAGTGCAGTCACCTGCGCTCAACCATCGTAGAATTGTAGAGTTGGAAGAGACCCAAAGGGTCATCTAATTCAACCCCATGCAATGGAGGAATCACAGCGAAAGGTTCCCTGTCAGACAGCCATCCAACCTCTCTCTAAAAGCCTCCAATGAAAGAGAGTCCATCGCCTTCCAAGCTCATCCATTCCATTCTTGGATGGCTCTTACCATCAGAAAGTTCTTCCTGATGTTTGGCTGGAATCTCCTTTCTTGTAACTTGAATCCATTGGTTTGGCTCTTCTCTTCCGGAGAAGCAGAAAACAGGCTTCTTCCGTCTTCTGTATGACAACCCTTCAGATATTTGAAGATGGCTCTCATATCACTTCTCAGTCTTCTCTTCTCCAAGCTAAGCATCCCCAACTCCCTCCTCCACTGCTCTTCAGGCTTGGTTTCCAGACCCTTAATCATCTTGGTTGCCTTCTTCTGCACACTTTTCAGCTGGATTGCTGTGGTCCATGACTTGCACGAGCCTGCCTCCCTTGGCACCTGACCTGTTCCTTTCTTCTGTTTTGCACACTGACTCCATAGGCTATGGAGTCAGTGTGCAAAACGGATGAGGCTGCGATCCTCTGCGCTGCTTCTTGCTGCCGGCATCTCTGGCTGTAATTGGGGGTTGGAAGAGGTGTGGGCTTTGAGGGAGATAGGGCAAAGCCTTGTTCTCATTAAAGTGTGTTCATAGCCCAAGCCAGGCTACTGGACATGACTCCTTTCCAAGCAGCTGTTCCTACGTCTGCTTCACGACAGTCTGGTTTCTGGATTTCTGGGCAACTCCCTTGTGGCGTCATGCCTTTGAAGGGAATTTATTGTTTTTCCAGACTTAATTTCCACTGGATGTTTTGCGCTGCATCTCTGAACCAAGAAGGGCGCTCGAGGAGATGGCTCCTTACTTCCCCACAACAGAGAGACATTGGGGGCACTTTAACCCACTGCAGTGAGTGAAGAACACTTTGCAGAGAGCAGTGGAGCAGCTGGGGAATTTTAGACTCTGGGTTTCATGGTTCTCCGGGCGGACACTTCACTTGCTTAAAAGTAGGGCAATCCAGCCCTATGGTAGCTGATTGGGGTCCTGGGCCAGAGTCCTGCCCTGAAGGCACCAGGGTAAGAATCACAAACAAGCAGCTTACAGGAGGATCAGCCACATCCTTTTTCAGTCTCTATAGACTCAGCAAGGGGTGAGGTGGGAGGAGATCTGATTCTCTTGTCATCTAAAGGTAAACTTAACACATTTGCACTATCTGAAATGAAACACCATGGATGGGGGACCTTTCTGCCCAGCAGGACAGATCCTTTCCTCCTTACCCTTGGAGGGCCAAATCTGACAGATGGGCGGGGTCACCCACCTGTCGGTTGTCCAATAACATAGTGACATCAGGTGATGCTGTGCTTTGAAGCCCCCAACTGTTGGGGCTTCAAAGCATAGCATAAGGATGTTCAACACACACACACACACCATTTGTTTTGCAACTCTAAACGTCTGGGTAGTGGAAGTTTAAAAGGCAGCATGGGGCTGTTTGCAAAAGGGCTTTCAAGCAGCCCTGCACTCTGCAGCCAAATGTTTTATCAGTTTCCCGTGGTACAATGTGAAATTTCCTAATGGTCTTAAGTACTCTGCTTCTTTGTCGTGTGTTTGAACTTCTGTTGTTTTTATTGTGTTCCTTTGTTTAACTTTACTTCGATAAAAATTATAAAATGAGTAATAACCTGGAATTAGCAGTGAGGGCTTGCCATTCCGGCACGAGTTGCCTCTTAGAATGCAAAAGTTGTCAGTTAAGGATTCCAGGTCTGGTATTTTTGCTGGCCTCAGTGCCCTTAAAGTCTTGATGTCTGCTTCGTCCCCCGTCCCCTCCGTCCCCCGTCCCCCACATTCCCCTCCTTTTTTCATTTAAGCATCTTAATAGGAAACACATTTTTCTTCCTTTTCTGGTGTTCCCAACTAGAAACCTCAGACTGCCGGGCAAAGGTGAGAACTTTCAGCAATAAACCTGGGGTGACTCTCTCCCTTTTGACAGCCACAACTTGTGTTTTTCAGCAGAGAGTGGCCCTTGTTTTATCTGACAAGTTCACTTAGACGGGAATTCCCCCTCTCCCACCCCAGCCCCACTCCCTGCCCCACCGTCTGTAACTTCAGCCATGTAGGCTGTCTGTCTGATCGCTGGGTCTTGGGGCACTGGGCTGGCTGGCTGGCTGATGCTTGTCATACTGAACATCGAAGTCTGGATCCGTTTCCAACCAGAAGCCAGAAAACGTGTCAGGCATGAATTAGTTCCCTCGCTGAGATATTTGAAAGGAACAAATTAAAAGTGAAACGAAACACCAACTGAAAACCAAGGATAAGGGGGTGGGTGAGAAGTTTGGCTTGGTTTGTATTTTAATGTGAACCAACCTAAATAAATCACACATTCTGGAACTATCAGTGAACCAAAATGCAGTAGCTCCTTGGAATTTGCACCTCTCTGATGGTTTGTGACAAGTAAACAAGTAATGTGCACAAAACAAGTAATGTGCAAACAAGTAATGTGCACAAAAATCTGTATTGTAAGGAGAAATGTGCATAACAAGGCCAGCATTTGTGAAAATAGCATTAAGAGAAATTGCTTGCAAATGTGTTTCCGTTAGGAAACCTTGGCACTCAAATGAGGATTAGGCAAATTCATGGAGGAGGAGGAGAGGGCTGTTGATGGGGGGATGGCTCTGCTCTGCCTCCACAGTTGAGAGGCAGCTATGCTCCTGAATACCAGTTGTTGGAAGCCACAGGAGGGGAGAGTTGCTATTTTGCATTGAATCCTGCTTGCACATTTCCCCTAATGGGCATCGTATGGGCATGATGAGAATCATATGCCGCTTGGAGAGAGAGGAGAGGAGAATCTGAGATTAACAATGCCATCCTGCATAAGGCTAATCAGAAGGAAAACCCATGAGTTTAATGAAATTTACCCCTGTTGAAGAATCAGTGGAATCTGATTTCATCTCAAATGGCAAGGTCAGTTTCATGAATTTTTAGTTGAATCTCTGTTTCCCAACCTTAGCTGTATCTAAGTTCTACTCGGATCAAACCCATTGAAATTAATAAACTTAAATTAGTCATGTCCATTCATGCCAGGGGGTCTACTTGGAGTATGACCAACATTGGATACAACCCATAGATAGATAATATAAATATTTAACGGTAGTTTTGGTATGTGTCATATCTTGAAAGGTATTCCCAGTTCTCTCACACTTGGCCAAATGGGGGCAATGCCTCTTCTCAGATGATGCCTCTTCTCTAACATGGGGGATGTTTTTCACTTCAAAATTATTGTCTCGTTTATATTCAGACAGGGAGATTTAATTGGCTAGATACTTTGAACTGATTTACAGCCTTCATCTATAGACTATGGCAGGCATGTCCAACAGGTAGATTGCGATCTACTGGTAGATCATGGGGTGTTCCAGATAGATCCTGGTTGATCTCTGGCCCTTCAGTAATCTCCTTACAAAAAAAGCAAAACAAAAAACAAAAAACCCCAATTTTGGCTTACTAAAAAAAGTCCAACAACTTTGGCTTACTAAAAAAAAGCTCAAGCTCCACAAGTTTGGCTTCCTAAAAGAAAGCTCCACAACTTTGGGTAGATCACTGCCAGTCTTTTTACGACAATGGATAGATCACTCCCTTTTTTTAATACTGTGAGTAGATCGCAGTCTATTGGGAGTTGGACGTCTCTGGACTATGGCAACTAGTCATAGATAGTGCTCCATCAAGATTAGACGTGATCCCTGATGTTGACCTCTGATTATGATGATGCACTTTCCAGAACACCTGCTGGTTTTCCTTTTGAGATAATGAACATCAGGGATTCTTTAGCTGTGGTTCGCTGCATTGCAGGGGGTTGGACTAGATAATCCTTGGGATGATTCTTCCAGCTCTACAATTCGATTATCCTAACTGCAGAAGGGAACTAGGAAACCGTTCCTTTCTCCTTCCTTTCTCTGCACAGATCCCTTCCAAGCAAATAATTTGATCATGAATACTTAATTGCCGCATTTCTCTACCCTACCCCATCCAAAATAAAGGCTTTTTTCCCTACACATTGTTTTTTAAAAATACCTGTTTTTGCACAGGCTAAACCTCTTCTTGTCCTTTATTTTTTCCCCCTTTCCAGGTAGTTCCTTGCTGTCTTACAACACACCAGCCCACACGGAACAATCCTCTCGACTCAATGCCAAAGAAGGTGAGTTCCTTCTTCTGGATCTTGATCATTTGTCTGAGACTGTTTCGCTGTTAAAAAAACCAAAAACAAACACCAAACAAGAAACTCAGTTTGGAAATGCGCAGAATCTGCTTCCTTGTCTTTTCATCCCAGAGGCTGGGGAGGATGCTTTTCCTTTCTTCCCCATTGTCTACAGCAGGCGTGGGGAACCTTTGACCCTCCAGAAGCTGCTGAACTACGACTGCCATCAATCCTGGCCATTGGCCATGCATGCTGGGGCTGATGGGAGTTGCAGTCCAGCAACTTGCTGGCGTTAGGAGCTGTTCAACAGGGGAGTGGACTCCCTCCGGAGATTATGGACTCTCCCTCACTGGAGGTTTTAAAGCCAGAGGTTGGATGGGCATCAATCATGGGTGGTTTAGTTGAGATTCCTGCCTTGGAAGAGGTTGGCCCTTGAGGTTCCTTCCAACTCCACAAGTCTATGACACTATGAAGTTCAGGAGGGCCACAGGTTCCCTATTCCTGGTCTGAAGTTCAGATCCTCGCCTTACTGGGGCAGAGACTTGCCTTCTTTTGCTGTATATTGCTTTTAATGCACCCGAGTGTGTTGATGGTGCTCTACTTTTCTGTTTGTCGCATTAGTCAGTGCAGGTGTGTAATTGCATTCGTGGCCAGTGCCGGATTTACGTAAAAGCTAAACAAGCTATAGCTTAGGACCACCCCACCACCCCAATTTCACTATTAATATACTTCTTCTTCATTGCATTTCAGTTCAACAATTACTTTGATAAAATACATATTTTGTTATGTTCAAATGGCTCCTGTTAGGTCCATAAATTACCATATAGCATATATTCAACACACAAAAACAGTGACAATTTGTTGTTGACAAAGGCCAGCTGGACATATAAAGCGCCCCATTACTTTCAGTAGCTTAGTGCCTCATCAAACCTAAATCCGGCCCTGTTCGTGGCCCCCCCGCCCCGGTAGAGACCCCCCATCCATGCTAGGCAGCCACTGGACCTTTCCGCCTCCATGGCCTCCTCTCTCCTTCTCTATGTCTGCATCGCTGCCAAACCAAAGCTGAGCAAAGATCCAAAGCAGGTCTGCAGCACTTCTTTAGGGGTTGGGTTTTCTCATCATGTTAAGAGGGTGCAGGTTGTACAATATCTTGTGAGTCTTGTGAGTGTATGTGTGTGAAGGCTTTGACCATAGCATTGTGGAGGCAGCTGGTGAGCAGATGGAAAATTTAAAGTGTGCGCATCCTAGAGGCTGATCTTGGTCTTTGGATGTGTACTGTGTTGTCTTGTCCCTCCTGGCTTGCCATACCAGGAACTGAGTCAGTAATCGGGCATCCTGCTTCTAGCTCTGCAATAAAGCTCTCCCCACACACAGCCACCCCTGAAATTAACTGCTTTTGGAAAAGTTCTCCTGGTTATCCATCTTTTGTGTGGCCTCCTCTTCATGATACCAGAGGTTGCCCCATTTTTGGACAAAAGTGTCCCCTGTCCCGTTTGGACTTCAAACACAACCCCCCATATTTCAGCTCAGCTGGCCCAAAATGGTGGCTGTATCGCTGTTGGTGCGGTTGATGAGGAGCCTGGCCCGGTGTGAGCAACAATAGAGAGGGGGAAGGAGCAACTTCCACTAGTGTCTTAGGCTTGTCTCGCGCCCTGGTGCAGGGATCCCTAGGGCGCTCCCACCCCCTCCCACACACATGCCTGCCGCCTCGCCCGCACTTTCCTCAGCGGCTGCCTTGGCCAGGGAAGAGCAGCACCGAAGCCTCCTGGGGAGTGCAGTGCGCCTTCCTGCCAGGCCCCGACCACGGTGCCTCGTCCTCCGCTGCCGCCACATCCTGCAACAGCCCTGACGTGCTTGCCGCCTCCCCCTTGCCGATACTCCACCTCAGCTGAAGGGGAGAGCTGGGAAGGGGAGATCGCGGCCTCCGGAGAGGCTTCGCCAGCAGCGCGCACACAGCACGGGGAAAAGGAGAAGTAGGCGCAGCACGGCGGCGGGACCAGCATAGGGCTTAGTGGCTGGTTGCGCCCTGTCAGCACCCCCCAGAGGCTGGCGCCCTGGCACAACGCGCCACTAGGCCCTATGGCAAAGACGACTCTGGCAACTTCCTCTTCCTCCCTCATCCCCTCCTTTGTTCCATTTCACTGGTGCTCCTCATCAGCCACCGCCTGTTGGTCTAGCGTGGTGCAAGTCTGCTTGGCCTCCTCCGCCATCCCGACCTGACCTCTCCTCCTCCCTCTTCTGAAATTTGTGAGGCAGTTCTCTGCCCCAAAAGGATGCATAAAAATATGTGTAATATATATAAAAATAATGCTGTATTGTTTTAATATTCGATTGGAAGCCGCCCAGAGTGGCTGGGGAGACTCAGCCAGATGGGTGGGGTACAAATAATATATCATCATCATCATCATATATTATAATAAGGAGAGTTGATTGGAAAACTGCAGAAATGGGCCCAAATTGGATACAAAAGTTTGTATATAGAAAAAAACACACACCCAGAAATGTTTGTGCAGATTTGTACAGGAAAAAATGCAGATGGATGTGGAAACGAGGCAGATTAAATTTAAGCCTGGAAAAAAATGAGGGGCACCTAAATGGACAGATTTGCCCATTTTCCTTAATGCAAAAATATTTCTTGCATATCTGGGGAGGAGGGGGGAGGAGCAGGTTTTTCGCACAAAAGCACCAAACCCACGTTAATCCTGCAACTTGAATTTTGGCAGTGTGCAATCTGAATCCTACCCACTAAACAATGACTGTCTGTGGGGAGCCCTTACTTTCAGATAAGTGTGCCCCATGGGATTGCATTGCTAGTCAAGATCCATGGAGAAAATGTCCTGTGGATCACTCAAACGTTGAAGCTAGACATTTGGTACTCTTTGGACGTTTGACCGTCTAGAGGCCAACAAGCGAAGAATCCTCCTGATGACTTTCCAGGCAGAGTACCCCACCAGTGCCTGCTTGTTCTCTGACAAGGGGGGTGGGGCGGGGTCTGGATTTTAGCTAATTCATGCCTTTGCAACTGTCTGATTCAGCACGAAGCCCACATTTTATATAAAAATCCCTTCTGCAAAGTGTTGTGCCTCGTGGTACTTCCACATTCCCACATCCTGCAGCCGCTGAGTCCATTTCCCTTAGCAATCACTTAATCTAAATCCCAGCTTCATCCTGGCTTTATAGCCTAACCCTCCCCACCTACAGAAAAAAGAAGAAGCAAGCAAGCAGCATATCTGTTTCAGTTTAAGCTCTGCCAACATCTCCTGTGTGCTGACGGTTGATGGGTTTGGCTCTAGGAGATTTTGGGGGAGGGAAAAGGGCCAGGTCTTTTTATAACTTGATGTTTCATTGACTACAATTTCCTTTTTTTAGATGTGTTTTTCATATTTACAGCCATAACAGCATATAATATATAATAATCAAGATAATATATAATACTCAAGATCAAAACAATGCAATTCAATATCACAATTTTAATTTATTACCTGTCATTCTCCCTAAGGTCCCAGGGTGCAACCATTTAATAAAGAGCTTAAGAAATTAAAAGATGCAGCCACCCAAAATAGAGTGGGTCCTGAAAATATACATCTTAGGTGTCAAAAGCCAGGGTAAAGAGCTGCGTTTTCAGCATCCTCTGGATGCTATATAGTGAAGTTGCCAAATGTATCTCTTCAAGTCTCCTGTATTCCCCCAGAAACCCCCATTTTTCCAGCCATTCCCAGCTGGAAAAACAGATTTTTTTCTTTTTTCCTGGTTTACTTACCGGCCGGGGGAGGCTCCTTCTGTGCATGTCTGGAGTCTCTGGACATGCGCAGAAGCAATTTCTGGCACGGCGGCCATTTTGGAACTGGGCATAGCTGCCAAGTTTTCCCTTTTCTCGCGAGGCAGCCTATTCAGCATAAGGGAATTTCCCTTAAAAAAGGGAGAACTTGGCAGCTATGGAACTGGGCCACAGTGCGACTTCCTGTCTGCCAATCCCTTATTTTTCTGGCAGGAACTTGGCAGGTATGCGCTTTGGGAGGGAGTTCTACCACTTTGGGGCTGCCACAGAGAAGGCTCTGTCCTGGGCATCACATGCAGGTCCTGCAATATAATATATAAAGTGCATGAGTATATGAGTATAAAGTATATGAGTGCAAAGGGGGGTGGGATATATCCAGTACATAAGGTAATACTACAACTGGCCTACACACACATTTTAGGAACTACAAATCTGCAATTTGACTAAAAGAAGTGGAGCAACCAGCTGCGAAATATTTCAGTTCAGAGATCTGCAGCCTGTTGGATTGATCAGTAATTGCTGTAGAGATGACAACAACACAAGCAAGTGGGAGAACCTCTGGGTGTGTATGCAGGACATGTTAGCATGGCCTCAGGCTGGAGAATGGTCTCCGCATTATGGACGATGTCCTCCAGTCTCCGCAACTGACACTTTGGAAACAGTGCCGTTCCTTTTTATCAGAGCAGTTGATAAAGACGGAAGCCAAAACCTCTCGACACATACATTTTTTTTTTAAAAAAAGCTCTGTTTTGTTACATTTTTTGTTACATACATACATTTGTTACATACATTTTTTTTTAAAAAAAGCTCTGTTTTGTTAATCAGAGTAACATCCCGTAGATATTATTTTTGGGTTTAACTGGATTCTAAAAGGAACCCAGAGCAAGCTTGTATGAAGTGCTTGGAGTGGGCTCTTTTGAGCTCAGGTGTGCTTACTGCTGTCTGCATAGGTTCTACTTGTAAAAAAAAAAAAAGGTGCATTGAGCATTAACAAAAGATCTTCGACCAACTGAAATGCAACCTTTGGCTTTTAATTAGAAATGCAAACCCTCTTGCAAAGAAAGCTTAGCATTAAGTTTGCTAGCATGAACTGGGAACCCCACTGAAGAAAAGGAAAGAAGGACCCAGCCTCTACTTAATTATTTTCCTGATTCTCCCAAGTTCAATTTTTTTTGAAAGCCTCCTTACTTTGTTTATTTCTATGAATATATATGTACCGCCTTTCATCTTATGATTGCAGGGCATTGTACAGAAAGAAAACTAGTGCAGACTTAATAAAACCCTCACCTCTGTCTTTAGCCAGAACAAGAAGGGTCCGTCTAGAAGCCCAGTACCCTGGCAGATGACATCATCACCCCTGCTCATAAAAATCTCTGCTCCTCTATCTTTGCCCTCCCCTACCTGTCAGGCTTTCATTGCATGTTACAGAAAAGGCAAGGCTCCGAAACGGGACTGTGATTTTCCACAACCAGGAAGACAAAAAGACAGGCAGGTGGCAATGAAAGCAACAAGAATGCAAAAAAAGAGGAGAAACTGTCAGCTATCAGGGACAAGAGGCCTGTGGGTTGTTTGTTTGTTTGTTTGTTTGTTTGTTTGTTTGTTTGTAGATCACCTGCTTCAAAGATTTGGGTAAGCTGCTTCAGAACGCCTTAAAATTGCTCCTGGAGGAGGGACTGCTTCGAGCTTCACATTAAACCAACCCTCCCTGACATCTTAGGGGTTGATGGGAGTTGTGGTCCAAAACTCTGTAGAGAGCACCGAAGCCCATGATGGCTGCAATGAATGCATGCCATTCCAACATTTCTCCCATGAAAATAGGGACGTCCTAAGGAAAGGTGGGACATTCCTGAATCAAATCAGAAACTGGGACGGGTTCTGTAAAAAGGGACACTTGGAGGGTCTGTGGACCTAAACCTTGATAGCTGGTGCTGATGAGGACTAGTTTCTTCTTTTTGCATTCTTCTGAGTCCCACCCCCACCCCCCAAAACACATCATTACCGGCTGCAATGAGCGGCAGGGCGTGATTTTGCAGATTGTGACGATGCACTCCCTGAAGAGGTGAAGATGAGCGTAGGCCTTGCGGCCGAGCGGTGGGAGATCATCACAAGGGTGCCTGCTTGGGGTGACACCCTCGTGTTTCCTGCTCTGTGTGGTTTCGGCCTCAGCAGAGGATGTTATCTGATACCGCTGCTGCGCCTTCTAACCTCAGCCGCCAGCTGCCTCGCAGGCAGAGAGAAGCAGCACACAAACACGGGCCCGGTGTGTGTGTGTGTTTGAATGCGGCACCCTGCAGGTGCTGCCATTGTCTCCGCAGCAGCCGCCCACTTCAGCACCCTGCGCCCTACAGTTGCCCTCCTCTGAGCAGCCCGGCTGCAAGGTGGCAACAAAGCTCCCCGTGCTTGCCCCCAGCTCCTTCTCTGGGTGAATGGGTATCTGTTTGAAAATAATAACAAAAGCTTGTTTGGACGAAGCAAACAAGGAGAGCCCAGAGCCTCCATCTGCAAGCAGGGGGTGCACACAAACCCATCAACCTCACTCGAGAGAGCTGTAAACATAGGAAGGCAAGGAGGGAGAGGGAGAGAGCGCGCTCAGGCTGCAAAAGTGACCCTTCTGGGTTTTGTGGGGTTTTGTTGAATTTGGCATAACTTCTATCACTCGAGAGCAGCCCTGTGTTCATTTTCAAAAGGCAACCTGCTTAGATATATTTTTGTGCAGAGCATGAAAGAGGCTGCATTTTATTTGGTGTCTGGCCTTCACGCCGTTAATGTACAGGGGTGCTTTCCCCGTTCGTCTGCCTCTAAATACAAGGAAAAAAGGATCAGAGTCGAATGAAGAAGGAAAAAATTGCCCACAAAAAATCCCAAGAAGAAGAAAAGGTCTCCTTTTTGCAGACCTAAGAATTTGTTGGAAACTAGCACAGGGAAATGCTGTCTCCCCCCCACCCCACTTTATTAGATTAAGGGCAGAATAATTTATAATTCAAACAACAATAACAACTCGGCTGTCAGTTCTTGAAATTAAGACATCCAGAATGCAGCAAATGGATCCCATATTTGCTCAAACTGGTTTGAAAAAATTGGATTTCCCCCAAGTGCGCTTATCTTGTGCAACATGCAAGTACATGATGTTCTAAGTTTAGCAATCAGTGTGGCGTAAGGAGAGCTTTTTCTGGACTAGAGAGTGTATACTATGGGATGCAGGAAATCAGGAGTAGCCAACCTGGTGCTCTCCAGATATTCTTGGGCTCCAACTCCCATCAATCCCAGCTAGCATGCCCAGTGGTTAGAAATGTTTTGTGGGCTTTTTTTTGCTGCTGCTGCTGCTGCTATTCATATTTCTTATTTGCTTTATCCAAAAAAGGGTCTCCAAGGTCTCAAGATAAAATAGAGATATTTTTTTTAAAAAAACCACATTAAAAAAGTGCAAAGTACAACATTCCCAAAATGCTCATCCAACAATGAACTAAAAGATGAGCACCACAGGAGAGGATGATTTAACCGCCAAAGGGCTAGGTGGAAAAAACATCTTAGCCTGGTGCCTAAGAATGGTCAAGGATGGCACTAGGTGCATTTCCCCAGGGAGAGCATGTCCATGCAGCCACCCCCTCCACACCTCCCTTGGAAGAGACACACTTTGAAGGACATCTGATAAACACTATGGGGCCTGGGCTTGTTTCTGCGGGATGATGGGAACTGTAGTCAAGCAACAATCCAAAGGGCACTCCGGAATCAAGTGGTATTGCAGACTGGGACTTGAAATGCACCACAGGTTAACAGGGGATGTTACACACTGTGGAACCAAAAGACCATGAAACTCATTGTCAGCATTTCAGGGGTTGTGTTTATTTGCACGGTATAACTGGGGAACAGAAATGACTGCTAAATTAAGATCTCTCTCTCTCACACACACATACACACACACTGCCCCCCCTCAACAACAATTAGCTTGGCTGCCACCTTAGTCGGTAGGTATGCTATCATACCCCCCAAGATTTCTCCAAGGAAAATAGGGGGATGCGGGTGGCGCTGTGGTCTAAACCACAGAGCCTAGGGCTTGCCGATCAGAAGGTTGGCGGTTCGAATCCCCACAATGGGATGAACAGAAACGCCGTTTACCTTCCCACCGGAGTGATACCTATTTATCTACTTGCACTTGGTGTGCTTTTGAACTGCTAGGCGGTCCTAGCTCCTGCCCACCTAGCAGTTCGAAAGTACACCAAGTGCAAGTAGATAAATAGGTATCGCTCCGGTGGGAAGGTAAACGGTGTTTCCGTCCGCTGCTCTGGTTTCGCAAGAAGCGGCTTAGTCATGCTTAGTCCACATGACCCAGAAACTGTCTGTGGACAAACACCAGTTCCCTCGGCCTATAGAGCGAGATGAGCGCTGCAACCCCAGAGTCATCTGCAACTGGACCTAACGGTCAGGGGTACCTTTACCCTTAAGGAAAAGCGGGACATTCCAGGATCAAATCAGAAACGGGATGGATTTTGCAAATCTAGGACTGTCCCTGGAAAATAGGGACACTTGGAGGGGCTGTGCTATGCATTCCTTGCTGGTGTTAATTTGGCTATTAATCAGCATTCATGGTTAGGAACCAAGCCACTAAGCAAGAGAGCAGATTGCTCTTAAGAGTATCACAGGCAGTTGTGGTTTTGCTGGGGAACATGCTCAGATTGTCTCTGGCTCCCTCCACAAGTCTGCCTTGTGGTTCGTGTGGCAGGTTCCTTTGGGATCAAGCCCAGCCTCCTCTGGACATTGGCTGAGGTTCCCCGTTAGCAAGCATCCCAACCAAACAAATGTACGGGGTTTCGCGTCCTTGGTACAAATTGTCTTCAGCTGCCTTGGAGACCTGAGTGGTCCTAATGAGAATCATCAGGCTTTCCTGGCCAAGGAACAATTTTCTTGCAAACGAAATGAGGCTCCTCTCATCATTAAGTGGAACGATTTGGACCTCTCTGCTTGTTTTGTTTTAATGGGAAAGAGTCTGTTTCGGTTTCCATGACTTGGCAGACCAGGTCAGATATTGCAGGCACATAAGGAAAATGGGAGACATCACAAGGTAATTTATGTGCAGGCAAGGTACACCGTTCACGTTTTGCCAAACCCAGATTTCAATATGGCAATGCAAAATGGCATGGCTTATGTAAGGAGTAGCTAAATCTTTTGAGGCTGAGGGTAGCATTGACCCTCAGTCAACATTCTGAGGGTCGTTCATCAAAGTAGGTGTGGCCAATGTGGGTGTGGCCAATGTGCAAAAGTGGGTGTGGCAAGAACTTTAGAATTCTCGGGTCTTCTTCTTTGCCCATTAGCTGTTCAGCGCCATTTTAAATCCTTGTTCAATTCATCCATCGTTCAATCCAGCAAACAGCAGCGACAACAATTTAAATGGAGAAATGTAAGGGATGTGTGCAGAAGACATAAAAACCTTCAGGCATCACAGGAACGGTCAGGAATGTTGTTTTTTAAAAAGGGAAATTACATTTTTGTTTTTAAAAGGCCAGATTTTGGTGAGGGTCTTGGGAGTCTGCAAAAAGCTTTTGGCAGCACAGTTTTTAAAATAGGGGGGGGGGGAATGGCAGAGAAGGGGGGGTTGGGGGGACACAAAAAACCAACAGAGGACCCGTGGTGGAGGCAGAGGCTCCAGCCCAGTTGCCACCGTGGTGCGGGAGAGCTAGAGCTAAGGCAGCGGGTGGTGGCAGCAGGCAGAGAATGGGCACCCACAGTGAAAACTTTGTGGGTACCCAGGACCCCCTGGAGATGG